>NC_090314.1:64273026-64883911 GCF_039906515.1 Pseudorca crassidens | reverse complement strand
TAACCCGCGCCCTCACACGTCCGCTGCCCCTAAAGCGTTGTCGTACCCTCACCTGGACCCTAAACCGTCCCCGTCCCCTAACCCTAACCCTAGCCCGAACCCTAACCCTAACCCTTCCCCGAAGCCTGACCCTCACCCGTCCCCTAATCCTAACCCGTACGCTGACACTAACCGCGCCCTCACATGTCCGCTGCCCCTAAAGCGTTGTCGTACCCTCACCTGGACCCTAAACCGTCCCCGTCCCCTAACCCTAACCCTAGCCCGAACCCTAACCCTAAACCTTCCCCGAAGCCTGACCCTCACCCGTCCCCTAATCCTAACCCGTACGCTGACACTAACCCGCGCCCTCACACGTCCGCTCCCCCTAAAGCGTTGTCGTACCCTCACCTGGACCCTAAACCGTCCCCGTCCCCTAACCCTAACCCTAGCCCGAACCCTAACCCTAACTCTTCCCCGAAGCCTGACCCTCACCCGTCCCCTAATCCTAACCCATACGCTGACACTAACCCGCGCCCTCACACGTCCGCTCCCCCTAAAGCGTTGTCGTACCCTCACCTGGACCCTAAACCGTCCCCGTCCCCTAACCCTAACCCTAGCCCGAACCCTAACCCTAACCCTTCCCCGAAGCCTGACCCTCACCCGTCCCCTAATCCTAACCCGTACGCTGACACTAACCCGCGCCCTCACACGTCCGCTCCCCCTAAAGCGTTGTCGTACCCTCACCTGGACCCTAAACCGTCCCCGTCCCCTAACCCTAACCCTAGCCCGAACCCTAACCCTAACCCTTCCCCCAAGCCTGAACCTCACCCGTCCCCTAATCCTAACCCGTACGCTGACACTAACCCGCGCCCTCACACGTCCGCTGCCCCTAAAGCGTTGTCGTACCCTCACCTGGACCCTAAACCGTCCCCGTCCCCTAACCCTAACCCTAGCCCGAACCCTAACCCTAACCCTTCCCCCAAGCCTGACCCTCACCCGTCCCCTAATCCTAACCCGTACGCTGACACTAACCCGCGCCCTCACACGTCCGCTGCCCCTAAAGCGTTGTCGTACCCTCACCTGGACCCTAAACCGTCCCCGTCCCCTAACCCTAACCCTAGCCCGAACCCTAACCCTAACCCTTCCCCGAAGCCTGACCCTCACCCGTCCCCTAATCCTAACCCGTACGCTGACACTAACCCGCGCCCTCACACGTCCGCTGCCCCTAAAGCGTTGTCGTACCCTCACCTGGACCCTAAACCGTCCCCGTCCCCTAACCCTAACCCTAGCCCGAACCCTAACCCTAAACCTTCCCCGAAGCCTGACCCTCACCCGTCCCCTAATCCTAACCCGTACGCTGACACTAACCCGCGCCCTCACACGTCCGCTCCCCCTAAAGCGTTGTCGTACCCTCACCTGGACCCTAAACCGTCCCCGTCCCCTAACCCTAACCCTAGCCCGAACCCTAACCCTAACTCTTCCCCGAAGCCTGACCCTCACCCGTCCCCTAATCCTAACCCATACGCTGACACTAACCCGCGCCCTCACACGTCCGCTCCCCCTAAAGCGTTGTCGTACCCTCACCTGGACCCTAAACCGTCCCCGTCCCCTAACCCTAACCCTAGCCCGAACCCTAACCCTAACCCTTCCCCGAAGCCTGACCCTCACCCGTCCCCTAATCCTAACCCGTACGCTGACACTAACCCGCGCCCTCACACGTCCGCTCCCCCTAAAGCGTTGTCGTACCCTCACCTGGACCCTAAACCGTCCCCGTCCCCTAACCCTAACCCTAGCCCGAACCCTAACCCTAACCCTTCCCCCAAGCCTGAACCTCACCCGTCCCCTAATCCTAACCCGTACGCTGACACTAACCCGCGCCCTCACACGTCCGCTCCCCCTAAAGCGTTGTCGTACCCTCACCTGGACCCTAAACCCTCCCCGTCCCCTAACCCTAACCCTAGCCCGAACCCTAACCCTAACCCTTCCCCCAAGCCTGACCCTCATCCGTCCCCTAATCCTAACCCGTACGCTGACACTAACCCGCGCCCTCACACGTCCGCTGCCCCTAAAGCGTTGTCGTACCCTCACCTGGACCCTTAACCGTCCCCGTCCCCTAACCCTAACCCTAGCCCGAACCCTAACCCTAACCCTTCCCCGAAGCCTGACCCTCACCCGTCCCCTAATCCTAACCCGTACGCTGACACTAACCCGCGCCCTCACACGTCCGCTGCCCCTAAAGCGTTGTCGTACCCTCACCTGGACCCTAAACCGTCCCCGTCCCCTAACCCTAACCCTAGCCCGAACCCTAACCCTAACCCTTCCCCGGAGCCTGACCCTCACCCGTCCCCTAATCCTAACCCGTACGCTGACACTAACCCGCGCCCTCACACGTCCGCTGCCCCTAAAGCGTTGTCGTACCCTCACCTGGACCCTAAACCGTCCCCGTCCCCTAACCCTAACCCTAGCCCGAACCCTAACCCTAACCCTTCCCCGAAGCCTGACCCTCACCCGTCCCCTAATCCTAACCCGTACGCTGACACTAACCCGCGCCCTCACACGTCCGCTGCCCCTAAAGCGTTGTCGTACCCTCACCTGGACCCTAAACCGTCCCCGTCCCCTAACCCTAACCCTAGCCCGAACCCTAACCCTAAACCTTCCCCGAAGCCTGACCCTCACCCGTCCCCTAATCCTAACCCGTACGCTGACACTAACCCGCGCCCTCACACGTCCGCTCCCCCTAAAGCGTTGTCGTACCCTCACCTGGACCCTAAACCGTCCCCGTCCCCTAACCCTAACCCTAGCCCGAACCCTAACCCTAACTCTTCCCCGAAGCCTGACCCTCACCCGTCCCCTAATCCTAACCCGTACGCTGACACTAACCCGCGCCCTCACACGTCCGCTCCCCCTAAAGCGTTGTCATACCCTCACCTGGACCCTAAACCGTCCCCGTCCCCTAACCCTAACCCTAGCCCGAACCCTAACCCTAACCCTTCCCCGAAGCCTGACCCTCACCCGTCCCCTAATCCTAACCCGTACGCTGACACTAACCCGCGCCCTCACACGTCCGCTCCCCCTAAAGCGTTGTCGTACCCTCACCTGGACCCTAAACCGTCCCCGTCCCCTAACCCTAACCCTAGCCCGAACCCTAACCCTAACCCTTCCCCCAAGCCTGAACCTCACCCGTCCCCTAATCCTAACCCGTACGCTGACACTAACCCGCGCCCTCACACGTCCGCTCCCCCTAAAGCGTTGTCGTACCCTCACCTGGACCCTAAACCCTCCCCGTCCCCTAACCCTAACCCTAGCCCGAACCCTAACCCTAACCCTTCCCCCAAGCCTGACCCTCACCCGTCCCCTAATCCTAACCCGTACGCTGACACTAACCCGCGCCCTCACACGTCCGCTGCCCCTAAAGCGTTGTCGTACCCTCACCTGGACCCTTAACCGTCCCCGTCCCCTAACCCTAACCCTAGCCCGAACCCTAACCCTAACCCTTCCCCGAAGCCTGACCCTCACCCGTCCCCTAATCCTAACCCGGACGCTGACACTAACCCGCGCCCTCACACGTCCGCTCCCCCTAAAGCGTTGTCGTACCCTCACCTGGACCCTAAACCGTCCCCGTCCCCTAACCCTAACCCTAGCCCGAACCCTAACCCTAACCCTTCCCCGGAGCCTGACCCTCACCCGTCCCCTAATCCTAACCCGTACGCTGACACTAACCCGCGCCCTCACACGTCCGCTGCCCCTAAAGCGTTGTCGTTCCCTCACCTGGACCCTAAACCGTCCCCGTCCCCTAACCCTAACCCTAGCCCGAACCCTAACCCTAACCCTTCCCCGAAGCCTGACCCTCACCCGTCCCCTAATCCTAACCCGAACGCTGACACTAACCCGCGTCCTCACACGTCCGCTACACCTAAAGCGTTGTCGTACCCTCACCTGGACCCTAAACAGTCCCCGTCCCCTAACCCTAACCCTAGCCCGAACCCTAACCCTAACCCTTCCCCGAAGCCTGACCCTCACCCGTCCCCTAATCCTAACCCGTACGCTGACACTAACCCGCGCCCTCACACGTCCGCTCCCCCTAAAGCGTTGTCGTACCCTCACCTGGACCCTAAACCGTCCCCGTCCCCTAACCCTAACCCTAGCCCGAACCCTAACCCTAACCCTTCCCCGAAGCCTGACCCTCACCCGTCCCCTAATCCTAAACCGTACGCTGACACTAACCCGCGCCCTCACCCGTACGCTCCCCCTAAAGCGTTGTCGTACCCTCACCTGGACCCTAAACCCTCCCCGTCCCCTAACCCTAACCCTAGCCCGAACCCTAACCCTAACCCTTCCCCCAAGCCTGACCCTCACCCGTCCCCTAATCCTAACCCGTACGCTGACACTAACCCGCGCCCTCACACGTCCGCTCCCCCTAAAGCGTTGTCGTACCCTCACCTGGACCCTAAACCGTCCCCGTCCCCTAACCCTAACCCTAGCCCGAACCCTAACCCTAACCCTTCCCCGAAGCCTGACCCTCACCCGTCCCCTAATCCTAACCCGTACGCTGACACTAACCCGCGCCCTCACACGTACGCTCCCCCTAAAGCGTTGTCGTACCCTCACCTGGACCCTAAACCGTCCCCGTCCCCTAACCCTAACCCTAGCCCGAACCCTAACCCTAACCCTTCCCCGAAGCCTGACCCTCACCCGTCCCCTAATCCTAAACCGTACGCTGACACTAACCCGCGCCCTCACACGTCCGCTCCCCCTAAAGCGTTGTCGTACCCTCACCTGGACCCTAAACCGTCCCCGTCCCCTAACCCTAACCCTAGCCCGAACCCTAACCCTAACCCTTCCCCGAAGCCTGACCCTCACCCGTCCCCTAATCCTAACCCGTACGCTGACACTAACCCGCGCCCTCACACGTCCGCTCCCCCTAAAGCATTGTCGTACCCTCACCTGGACCCTAAACCGTCCCCGTCCCCTAACCCTAACCCTAGCCCGAACCCTAACCCTAACCCTTCCCCGAAGCCTGACCCTCACCCGTCCCCTAATCCTAACCCGTACGCTGACACTAACCCGCGCCCTCACACGTCCGCTCCCCCTAAAGCGTTGTCGTACCCTCACCTGGACCCTAAACCGTCCCCGTCCCCTAACCCTAACCCTAGCCCGAACCCTAACCCTAACCCTTCCCCCAAGCCTGACCCTCACCCGTCCCCTAATCCTAACCCGTACGCTGACACTAACCCGCGCCCTCACACATCCGCTGCCCCTAAAGCGTTGTCGTACCCTCACCTGGACCCTAAACCGTCCCCGTCCCCTAACAGTATCCCTAGCCCGAGCCCTAACCCTAACCGTTCCCCGAAGCCTGACCCTCACCCGTCCCCTAATCCTAACCCGTACGCTGACACTAACCCGCGCCCTCACACGTCCGCTGCCCCTAAAGCGTTGTCGTACCCTCACCTGGACCCTAAACCGTCCCCGGCCCCTAACCCTAACCCTAGCCCGAACCCTAACCCTAACCATTCCCCGAAGCCTGACCCTCACCCGTCCCCTAATCCTAAACCGTACGCTGACACAAACCCACGCCCTCACACGTACGCTCCCCCTAAAGCGTTGTCGTAACCTCACCTGGACCCTAAACCCTCCCCGTCCCCTAACCCTAACCCTAGCCCGAACCCTATCCCTAACACTTCCCCCAAGCCTGACCCTCACCCGTCCCCTAATCCTAACCCGTACGCTGACACTAACCCGCGCCCTCACACGTCCGCTGCCCCTAAAGCGTTGTCGTACCCTCACCTGGACCCTTAACCGTCCCCGTCCCCTAACCCTAACCCTAGCCCGAACCCTAACCCTAACCCTTCCCCGAAGCCTGACCCTCACCCGTCCCCTAATCCTAACCCGTACGCTGACACTAACCCGCGCCCTCACACGTCCGCTGCCCCTAAAGCGTTGTCGTACCCTCACCTGGACCCTAAACCGTCCCCGTCCCCTAACCCTAACCCTAGCCCGAACCCTAACCCTAACCCTTCCCCGAAACCTGACCCTCACCCGTCCCCTAATCCTAACCCGTACGCTGACACTAACCCGCGCCCTCACACGTCCGCTGCCCCTAAAGCGTTGTCGTACCCTCACCTGGACCCTAAACCGTCCCCGTCCCCTAACCCTAACCCTAGCCCGAACCCTAACCCTAAACCTTCCCCGAAGCCTGACCCTCACCCGTCCCCTAATCCTAACCCGTACGCTGACACTAACCCGCGCCCTCACACGTCCGCTCCCCCTAAAGCGTTGTCGTACCCTCACCTGGACCCTAAACCGTCCCCGTCCCCTAACCCTAACCCTAGCCCGAACCCTAACCCTAACTCTTCCCCGAAGCCTGACCCTCACCCATCCCCTAATCCTAACCCATACGCTGACACTAACCCGCGCCCTCACACGTCCGCTCCCCCTAAAGCGTTGTCGTACCCTCACCTGGACCCTAAACCGTCCCCGTCCCCTAACCCTAACCCTAGCCCGAACCCTAACCCTAACCCTTCCCCGAAGCCTGACCCTCACCCGTCCCCTAATCCTAACCCGTACGCTGACACTAACCCGCGCCCTCACACGTCCGCTCCCCCTAAAGCGTTGTCGTACCCTCACCTGGACCCTAAACCGTCCCCGTCCCCTAACCCTAACCCTAGCCCGAACCCTAACCCTAACCCTTCCCCCAAGCCTGAACCTCACCCGTCCCCTAATCCTAACCCGTACGCTGACACTAACCCGCGCCCTCACACGTCCGCTCCCCCTAAAGCGTTGTCGTACCCTCACCTGGACCCTAAACCCTCCCCGTCCCCTAACCCTAACCCTAGCCCGAACCCTAACCCTAACCCTTCCCACAAGCCTGACCCTCACCCGTCCCCTAATCCTAACCCGTACGCTGACACTAACCCGCGCCCTCACACGTCCGCTGCCCCTAAAGCGTTGTCGTACCCTCACCTGGACCCTTAACCGTCCCCGTCCCCTAACCCTAACCCTAGCCCGAACCCTAACCCTAACCCTTCCCCGAAGCCTGACCCTCACCCGTCCCCTAATCCTAACCCGTACGCTGACACTAACCCGCGCCCTCACACGTCCGCTGCCCCTAAAGCGTTGTCGTACCCTCACCTGGACCCTAAACCGTCCCCGTCCCCTAACCCTAACCCTAGCCCGAACCCTAACCCTAACCCTTCCCCGAAACCTGACCCTCACCCGTCCCCTAATCCTAACCCGTACGCTGACACTAACCCGCGCCCTCACACGTCCGCTGCCCCTAAAGCGTTGTCGTACCCTCACCTGGACCCTAAACCGTCCCCGTCCCCTAACCCTAACCCTAGCCCGAACCCTAACCCTAAACCTTCCCCGAAGCCTGACCCTCACCCGTCCCCTAATCCTAACCCGTACGCTGACACTAACCCGCGCCCTCACACGTCCGCTCCCCCTAAAGCGTTGTCGTACCCTCACCTGGACCCTAAACCGTCCCCGTCCCCTAACCCTAACCCTAGCCCGAACCCTAACCCTAACTCTTCCCCGAAGCCTGACCCTCACCCATCCCCTAATCCTAACCCATACGCTGACACTAACCCGCGCCCTCACACGTCCGCTCCCCCTAAAGCGTTGTCGTACCCTCACCTGGACCCTAAACCGTCCCCGTCCCCTAACCCTAACCCTAGCCCGAACCCTAACCCTAACCCTTCCCCGAAGCCTGACCCTCACCCGTCCCCTAATCCTAACCCGTACGCTGACACTAACCCGCGCCCTCACACGTCCGCTCCCCCTAAAGCGTTGTCGTACCCTCACCTGGACCCTAAACCGTCCCCGTCCCCTAACCCTAACCCTAGCCCGAACCCTAACCCTAACCCTTCCCCCATGCCTGAACCTCACCCGTCCCCTAATCCTAACCCGTACGCTGACACTAACCCGCGCCCTCACACGTCCGCTCCCCCTAAAGCGTTGTCGTACCCTCACCTGGACCCTAAACCCTCCCCGTCCCCTAACCCTAACCCTAGCCCGAACCCTAACCCTAACCCTTCCCCCAAGCCTGACCCTCACCCGTCCCCTAATCCTAACCCGTACGCTGACACTAACCCGCGCCCTCACACGTCCGCTGCCCCTAAAGCGTTGTCGTACCCTCACCTGGACCCTTAACCGTCCCCGTCCCCTAACCCTAACCCTAGCCCGAACCCTAACCCTAACCCTTCCCCGAAGCCTGACCCTCACCCGTCCCCTAATCCTAACCCGTACGCTGACACTAACCCGCGCCCTCACACGTCCGCTGCCCCTAAAGCGTTGTCGTACCCTCACCTGGACCCTAAACCGTCCCCGTCCCCTAACCCTAACCCTAGCCCGAACCCTAACCCTAACCCTTCCCAGGAGCCTGACCCTCACCCGTCCCCTAATCCTAACCCGTACGCTGACACTAACCCACGCCCTCACACGTCCGCTGCCCCTAAAGCGTTGTCGTACCCTCACCTGGACCCTAAACCGTCCCCGTCCCCTAACCCTAACCCTAGCCCGAACCCTAACCCTAACACTTCCCCGAAGCCTGACCCTCACCCGTCCCCTAATCCTAACCCGTACGCTGACACTAACCCGCGCCCTCACACGTCCGCTGCCCCTAAAGCGTTGTCGTACCCTCACCTGGACCCTAAACCGTCCCCGTCCCCTAACCCTAACCCTAGCCCGAACCCTAACCCTAAACCTTCCCCGAAGCCTGACCCTCACCCGTCCCCTAATCCTAACCCGTACGCTGACACTAACCCGCGCCCTCACACGTCCGCTGCCCCTAAAGCGTTGTCGTACCCTCACCTGGACCCTAAACCGTCCCCGTCCCCTAACCCTAACCCTAGCCCGAACCCTAACCCTAACTCTTCCCCGAAGCCTGACCCTCACCCGTCCCCTAATCCTAACCCATACGCTGACACTAACCCGCGCCCTCACACGTCCGCTGCCCCTAAAGCGTTGTCGTACCCTCACCTGGACCCTAAACCGTCCCCGTCCCCTAACCCTAACCCTAGCCCGAACCCTAACCCTAACCCTTCCCCGAAGCCTGACCCTCACCCGTCCCCTAATCCTAACCCGTACGCTGACACTAACCCGCGCCCTCACACGTCCGCTCCCCCTAAAGCGTTGTCGTACCCTCACCTGGACCCTAAACCGTCCCCGTCCCCTAACCCTAACCCTAGCCCGAACCCTAACCCTAACCCTTCCCCCAAGCCTGAACCTCACCCGTCCCCTAATCCTAACCCGTACGCTGACACTAACATGCGCCCTCACACGTCCGCTCCCCCTAAAGCGTTGTCGTACCCTCACCTGGACCCTAAACCCTCCCCGTCCCCTAACCCTAACCCTAGCCCGAACCCTAACCCTAACCCTTCCCCCAAGCCTGACCCTCACCCGTCCCCTAATCCTAACCCGTACGCTGACACTAACCCGCGCCCTCACACGTCCGCTGCCCCTAAAGCGTTGTCGTACCCTCACCTGGACCCTTAACCGTCCCCGTCCCCTAACCCTAACCCTAGCCCGAACCCTAACCCTAACCCTTCCCCGAAGCCTGACCCTCACCCGTCCCCTAATCCTAACCCGTACGCTGACACTAACCCGCGCCCTCACACGTCCGCTGCCCCTAAAGCGTTGTCGTACCCTCACCTGGACCCTAAACCGTCCCCGTCCCCTAACCCTAACCCTAGCCCGAACCCTAACCCTAACCCTTCCCCGGAGCCTGACCCTCACCCGTCCCCTAATCCTAACCCGTACGCTGACACTAACCCGCGCCCTCACACGTCCGCTGCCCCTAAAGCGTTGTCGTACCCTCACCTGGACCCTAAACCGTCCCCGTCCCCTAACCCTAACCCTAGCCCGAACCCTAACCCTAACCCTTCCCCGAAGCCTGACCCTCACCCGTCCCCTAATCCTAACCCGTACGCTGACACTAACCCGCGCCCTCACACGTCCGCTCCCCCTAAAGCGTTGTCGTACCCTCACCTGGACCCTAAACCGTCCCCGTCCCCTAACCCTAACCCTAGCCCGAACCCTAACCCTAAACCTTCCCCGAAGCCTGACCCTCACCCGTCCCCTAATCCTAACCCATACGCTGACACTAACCCGCGCCCTCACACGTCCGCTCCCCCTAAAGCGTTGTCGTACCCTCACCTGGACCCTAAACCGTCCCCGTCCCCTAACCCTAACCCTAGCCCGAACCCTAACCCTAACCCTTCCCCGAAGCCTGACCCTCACCCGTCCCCTAATCCTAACCCGTACGCTGACACTAACCCGCGCCCTCACACGTCCGCTCCCCCTAAAGCGTTGTCGTACCCTCACCTGGACCCTAAACCGTCCCCGTCCCCTAACCCTAACCCTAGCCCGAACCCTAACCCTAACCCTTCCCCCAAGCCTGCACCTCACCCGTCCCCTAATCCTAACCCGTACGCTGACACTAACCCGCGCCCTCACACGTCCGCTCCCCCTAAAGCGTTGTCGTACCCTCACCTGGACCCTAAACCCTCCCCGTCCCCTAACCCTAACCCTAGCCCGAACCCTAACCCTAACCCTTCCCCCAAGCCTGACCCTCACCCGTCCCCTAATCCTAACCCGTACGCTGACACTAACCCACGCCCTCACACGTCCGCTGCCCCTAAAGCGTTGTCGTACCCTCACCTGGACCCTTAACCGTCCCCGTCCCCTAACCCTAACCCTAGCCCGAACCCTAACCCTAACCCTTCCCCGAAGCCTGACCCTCACCCGTCCCCTAATCCTAACCCGTACGCTGACACTAACCCGCGCCCTCACACGTCCGCTGCCCCTAAAGCATTGTCGTACCCTCACCTGGACCCTAAACCGTCCCCGTCCCCTAACCCTAACCCTAGCCCGAACCCTAACCCTAACCCTTCCCCCAAGCCTGACCCTCACCCGTCCCCTAATCCTAACCCGTACGCTGACACTAACCCGCGCCCTCACACGACCGCTGCCCCTAAAGCGTTCTCGTACCCTCACCTGGACCCTTAACCGTCCCCGTCCCCTAACCCTAACCCTAGCCCGAACCCTAACCCTAACCCTTCCCCGAAGCCTGACCCTCACACGTCCCCTAATCCTAACCCGGACGCTGACACTAACCCGCGCCCTCACACGTCCGCTGCCCCTAAAGCGTTGTCGTACCCTCACCTGGACCCTAAACCGTCCCCGTCCCCTAACCCTAACCCTAGCCCGAACCCTAACCCTAACCCTTCCCCGGAGCCTGACCCTCACCCGTCCCCTAATCCTAACCCGTACGCTGACACTAACCCGCGCCCTCACACGTCCGCTGCCCCTAAAGCGTTGTCGTACCCTCACCTGGACCCTAAACCGTCCCCGTCCCCTAACCCTAACCCTAGCCCGAACCCTAACCCTAACCCTTCCCCGAAGCCTGACCCTCACCCGTCCCCTAATCCTAACCCGAACGCTGACACTAACCCACGTCCTCACACGTCCGCTGCCCCTAAAGCGTTGTCGTACCCTCACCTGGACCCTAAACCGTCCCCGTGCCCTAACCCTAACCCTAGCCCGAACCCTAACCCTAACCCTTCCCCGAAGCCTGACCCTCACCCGTCCCCTAATCCTAACCCGTACGCTGACACTAACCCACGCCCTCACACGTCCGCTGCCCCTAAAGCGTTGTCGTACCCTCACCTGGACCCTAAACCGTCCCCGTCCCCTAACCCTAACCCTAGCCCGAACCCTAACCCTAACCCTTCCCCGAAGCCTGACCCTCACCCGTCCCCTAATCCTAACCCGTACGCTGACACTAAACCGCGCCCTCACACGTCCGCTCCCACTAAAGCGTTGTCGTACCCTCACCTGGACCCTAAACCGTCCCCGTCCCCTAACCCTAACCCTAACCCGAACCCTAACCCTAACCCTTCCCCGAAGCCTGACCCTCACCCGTCCCCTAATCCTAACCCGTACGCTGACACTAACCCGCGCCCTCACACGTCCGCTCCCCCTAAAGCGTTGTCGTACCCTCACCTGGACCCTAAACCGTCCCCGTCCCCTAACCCTAACCCTAGCCCGAACCCTAACCCTAACCCTTCCCCGAAGCCTGACCCTCACCCGTCCCCTAATCCTAACCCGTACGCTGACACTAACCCGCGTCCTCACACGTCCGCTGCCCCTAAAGCGTTGTCGTACCCTCACCTGGACCCTAAACCGTCCCCGTCCCCTAACCATAACCCTAGACCGAACCCTAACCCTAACCCTTCCCCGAAGCCTGACCCTCACCCTTCCCCTAATCCTAACCCGTACGCTGACACTAACCCGCGCCCTCACACGTCCGCTCCCCCTAAAGCGTTGTCGTACCCTCACCTGGACCCTAAACCGTCCCCGTCCCCTAACCCTAACCCTAGCCCGAACCCTAACCCTAACCCTTCCCCGAAGCCTGACCCTCACCCGTCCCCTAATCCTAACCCGTACGCTGACACTAACCCGCGCCCTCACACGTCCGCTCCCCCTAAAGCGTTGTCGTACCCTCACCTGGACCCTAAACCCTCCCCGTCCCCTAACCCTAACCCTAGCCCGAACCCTAACCCTAACCCTTCCCCGAAGCCTGACCCTCACCCGTCCCCTAATCCTAACCCGTACGCTGACACTAACCCGCGCCCTCACACGTCCGCTCCCCCTAAAGCGTTGTCGTACCCTCACCTGGACCCTAAACCGTCCCCGTCCCCTAACCCTAACCCTAGCCCGAACCCTAACCCTAACCCTTCCCCGAAGCCTGACCCTCACCCGTCCCCTAATCCTAACCCGTACGCTGACACTAACCCGCGTCCTCACACGTCCGCTGCCCCTAAAGCGTTGTCGTACCCTCACCTGGACCCTAAACCGTCCCCGTCCCCTAACCATAACCCTAGCCCGAACCCTAACCCTAACCCTTCCCCGAAGCCTGACCCTCACCCGTCCCCTAATCGTAACCCGTACGCTGACACTAACCCGCGCCCTCACACGTCCGCTCCCCCTAAAGCGTTGTCGTACCCTCACCTGGACCCTAAACCGTCCCCGTCCCCTAACCCTAACCCTAGCCCGAACCCTAACCCTAACCCTTCCCCGAAGCCTGACCCTCACCCGTCCCCTAATCCTAACCCGTACGCTGACACTAACCCGCGCCCTCACACGTCCGCTCCCCCTAAAGCGTTGTCGTACCCTCACCTGGACCCTAAACCCTCCCCGGCCCCTAACCCTAACCCTAGCCCGAACCCTAACCCTAACCCTTCCCCGAAGCCTGACCCTCACCCGTCCCCTAATCCTAACCCGTACGCTGACACTAACCCGCGCCCTCACACGTCCGCTCCCCCTAAAGCGTTGTCGTACCCTCACCTGGACCCTAAACCCTCCCCGGCCCGTAACCCTAACCCTAGCCCGAACCCTAACCCTAACCCTTCCCCGAAGCCTGACCCTCACCCGTCCCATAATCCTAACCCGTACGCTGACACTAACCCGCGCCCTCACACGTCCGGTCCCCCTAAAGCGTTGTCGTACCCTCACCTGGACCCTAAACTGTCCCCGTCCCCTAACCCTAACCCTAGCCCGAACCCTAACCCTAACCCTTCCCCGAAGCCTGACCCTCACCCGTCCCCTAATCCTAACCCGTACACTGACACTAACCCGTGCCCTCACACGTCCGCTCCCCCTAAAGCGTTGTCGTACCCTCACCTGGACCCTAAACCGTCCCCGTCCCCTAACCCTAACCCTAGCCCGAACCCTAACCCTAACCCTTCCCCGAAGCCTGACCCTCACCCGTCCCCTAATCCTAACCCGTACGCTGACACTAACCCGCGTCCTCACACGTCCGCTGCCCCTAAAGCGTTGTCGTACCCTCACCTGGACCCTAAACCGTCCCCGTCCCCTAACCATAACCCTAGCCCGAACCCTAACCCTAACCCTTCCCCGAAGCCTGACCCTCATCCGTCCCCTAATCCTAACCCGTACGCTGACACTAACCCGCGCCCTCACACGTCCGCTGCCCCTAAAGCGTTGTCGTACCCTCACCTGGACGCTAAACCGTCCCCGTCCCCTAACCCTAACCCTAGCCCGAACCCTAACCCTAAACCTTCCCCGAAGCCTGACCCTCACCCGTCCCCTAATCCTAACCCGTACGCTGACACTAACCCGCGCCCTCACACGTCCGCTCCCCCTAAAGCGTTGTCGTACCCTCACCTGGACCCTAAACCGTCCCCGTCCCCTAACCCTAACCCTAGCCCGAACCCTAACCCTAACCCTTCCCCGAAGCCTGACCCTCACCCGTCCCCTAATCCTAACCCGTACGCTGACACTAACCCGCGCCCTCACACGTCCGCTCCCCCTAAAGCGTTGTCGTACCCTCACCTGGACCCTAAACCCTCCCCGGCCCCTAACCCTAACCCTAGCCCGAACCCTAACCCTAACCCTTACCCGAAGCCTGACCCTCACCCGTCCCCTAATCCTAACCCGTACGCTGACACTAACCCGCGCCCTCACACGTCCGCTCCCCCTAAAGCGTTGTCATACCCTCACCTGGACCCTAAACCGTCCCCGTCCCCTAACCCTAACCCTTCCCCGAAGCCTGACCCTCACCCGTCCCCTAATCCTAACCCGTACGCTGACACTAACCCGCGCCCTCACACGTACGCTCCCCCTAAAACGTTGTCGTACCCTCACCTGGACCCTAAACCGTCCCCGTCCCCTAACCCTAACCCTAGCCCGAACCCTAACCCTAACCCTAACCCTTCCCCGAAGCCTGACCCTCACCCGTCCCCTAATCCTAAACCGTACGCTGACACTAACCCGCGCCCTCACACATCCGCTCCCCCTAAAGCGTTGTCGTACCCTCACCTGGACCCTAAACCGTCCCCGTCCCCTAACCCTAACCCTAGCCCGAACCCTAACCCTAACCCTTCCCCGAAGCCTGACCCTCACCCGTCCCCTAATCCTAACCCGTACGCTGACACTAACCCGCGCCCTCACACGTCCGCTCCCACTAAAGCATTGTCGTACCCTCACCTGGACCCTAAACCGTCCCCGTCCCCTAACCCTAACCCTAGCCCGAACCCTAACCCTAACGCTTCCCTGAAGCCTGACCCTCACACGTCCCCTAATCCTAACCCGTACGCTGACACTAACCCGCGCCCTCACACGTCCGCTCCCCCTAAAGCGTTGTCGTACCCTCACCTGGACCCTACACCGTCCCCGTCCCCTAACCCTAACCCTAGCCCGAACCCTAACCCTAACCCTTCCCCGAAGCCTGACCCTCACCCGTCCCCTAATCCTAACCCGTACGCTGACACTAACCCGCGCCCTCACACGTCCGCTGCCCCTAAAGCGTTGTCGTACCCTCACCTGGACCCTAAACCGTCCCCGTCCCCTAACCCTAACCCTAGCCTGAACCCTAACACTAACCCTTCCCCGAAGCCTGACCCTCACCCGTCCCCTAATCCTAACCCGTACGCTGACACTAACCCGCGCCCTCACACGTCCGCTCCCCCTAAAGCGTTGTCGTACCCTCACCTGGACCCTAAACCGTCCCCGTCCCCTAACCCTAACCCTAGCCCGAACCCTAACCCTAACCCTTCCCCGAAGCCTGACCCTCACCCGTCCCCTAATCCTAACCCGTACGCTGACACTAACCCGCGCCCTCACACGTCCGCTCCCCCTAAAGCGTTGTCGTACCCTCACCTGGACCCTAAACCCTCCCCGGCCCCTAACCCTAACCCTAGCCCGAAACCTAACCCTAACCCTTCCCCGAAGCCTGACCCTCACCCGTCCCATAATCCTAACCCGTACGCTGACACTAACCCGCGCCCTCACACGTCCGCTGCCCCTAAAGCGTTGTCGTACCCTCACCTGGACCCTAAACCGTCCCCGTCCCCTAACCCTAACCCTAGCCCGAACCCTAACCCTAAACCTTCCCCGAAGCCTGACCCTCACCCGTCCCCTAATCCTAACCCGTACGCTGACACTAACCCGCGCCCTCACACGTCCGCTCCCCCTAAAGCGTTGTCGTACCCTCACCTGGACCCTAAACCGTCCCCGTCCCCTAACCCTAACCCTAGCCCGAACCCTAACCCTAACCCTTCCCCGAAGCCTGACCCTCACCCGTCCCCTAATCCTATCCCGTACGCTGACACTAACCCGCGCCCTCACACGTCCGCTCCCCCTAAAGCGTTGTCGTACCCTCACCTGGACCCTAAACCCTCCCCGGCCCCTAACCCTAACCCTAGCCCGAACCCTAACCCTAACCCTTCCCCGAAGCCTGACCCTCACCCGTCCCCTAATCCTAACCCGTACGCTGACACTAACCCGCGCCCTCACACGTCCGCTCCCCCTAAAGCGTTGTCGTACCCTCACCTGGACCCTAAACCGTCCCCGTCCCCTAACCCTAACCCTAGCCCGAACCCTAAACCTAACCCTTCCCCGAAGCCTGACCCTCACCCGTCCCCTAATCCTAACCCGTACGCTGACACTAACCCGCGCCCTCACACGTCCGCTCCCCCTAAAGCGTTGTCGTACCCTCACCTGGACCCTAAACCGTCCCCGTCCCCTAACCCTAACCCTAGCCCGAACCCTAACCCTAACACTTCCCCGAAGCCTGACCCTCACCCGTCCCCTAATCCTAACCCGTACGCTGACACTAACCCGCGCCCTCACACGTCCGCTCCCCCTAAAGCGTTGTCGTACCCTCACCTGGACCCTAAACCCTCCCCGGCCCCTAACCCTAACCCTAGCCCGAACCCTAACCCTAACCCTTCCCCGAAGCCTGACCCTCACCCGTCCCCTAATCCTAACCCGTACGCTGACACTAACCCGCGCCCTCACACGTCCGCTCCCCCTAAAGCGTTGTCGTACCCTCACCTGGACCCTAAACCGTCCCCGTCCCCTAACCCTAACCCTAGCCCGAACCCTAAACCTAACCCTTCCCCGAAGCCTGACCCTCACCCGTCCCCTAATCCTAACCCGTACGCTGACACTAACCCGCGCCCTCACACGTCCGCTCCCCCTAAAGCGTTGTCGTACCCTCACCTGGACCCTAAACCGTCCCCGTCCCCTAACCCTAACCCTAGCCCGAACCCTAACCCTAACCCTTCCCCGAAGCCTGACCCTCACCCGTCCCCTAATCCTAACCCGTACGCTGACACTAACCCGCGCCCTCACACGTCCGCTCCCCCTAAAGCGTTGTTGTACCCTCACCTGGACCCTAAACCGTCCCCGTCCCCTAACCCTAACCCTTCCCCGAAGCCTGACCCTCACCCGTCCCCTAATCCTAACCCGTACGCTGACACTAACCCGCGCCCTCACACGTACGCTCCCCCTAAAGCGTTGTCGTACCCTCACCTGGACCCTAAACCGTCCCCGTCCCCTAACCCTAACCCTAGCCCGAACCCTAACCCTAACCCTAACCCTTCCCCGAAGCCTGACCCTCACCCGTCCCCTAATCCTAAACCGTACGCTGACACTAACCCGCGCCCTCACACATCCGCTCCCCCTAAAGCGTTGTCGTACACTCACCTGGACCCTAAACCGTCCCCGTCCCCTAACCCTAACCCTAGCCCGAACCCTAACCCTAACCCTTCCCCGAAGCCTGACCCTCACCCGTCCCCTAATCCTAACCCGTACGCTGACACTAACCCGCGCCCTCACACGTCCGCTCCCCCTAAAGCATTGTCGTACCCTCACCTGGACCCTAAACCGTCCCCGTCCCCTAACCCTAACCCTAGCCCGAACCCTAACCCTAACCCTTCCCTGAAGCCTGACCCTCACCCGTCCCCTAATCCTAACCCGTACGCTGACACTAACCCGCGCCCTCACACGTCCGCTCCCCCTAAAGCGTTGTCGTACCCTCACCTGGACCCTAAACCGTTCCCGTCCCCTAACCCTAACCCTAGCCCGAACCCTAACCCTAACCCTTCCCCGAAGCCTGACCCTCACCC
Source organism: Pseudorca crassidens (assembly GCF_039906515.1). Classification (NCBI taxonomy): domain Eukaryota; kingdom Metazoa; phylum Chordata; class Mammalia; order Artiodactyla; family Delphinidae; genus Pseudorca; species Pseudorca crassidens. The sequence continues at coordinate 64,866,002 of NC_090314.1, read as the reverse complement.
GTCCCCTAATCCTAACCCGTACGCTGACACTAACCCGCGCCCTCACACGTCCGCTGCCCCTAAAGCGTTGTCGTACCCTCACCTGGACCCTAAACCGTCCCCGTCCCCTAACCCTAACCCTAGCCCGAACCCTAACCCTAACCCTTCCCCGAAGCCTGACCCTCACCCGTCCCCTAATCCTAACCCGTACGCTGACACTAACCCGCGCCCTCACACGTCCGCTCCCCCTAAAGCGTTGTCGTACCCTCACCTGGACCCTAAACCGTCCCCGTCCCCTAACCCTAACCCTAGCCCGAACCCTAACCCTAACCCTTCCCCCAAGCCTGAACCTCACCAGTCCCCTAATCCTAACCCGTACGCTGACACTAACCCGCGCCCTCACACGTACGCTCCCCCTAAAGCGTTGTCGTACCCTCACCTGGACCCTAAACCCTCCCCGTCCCCTAACCCTAACCCTAGCCCGAACCCTAACCCTAACCCTTCCCCCAAGCCTGACCCTCACCCGTCCCCTAATCCTAACCCATACGCTGACACTAACCCGCGCCCTCACACGTCCGCTGCCCCTAAAGCGTTGTCGTACCCTCACCTGGACCCTAAACCGTCCCCGTCCCCTAACCCTAACCCTAGCCCGAACCCTAACCCTAACCCTTCCCCGGAGCCTGACCCTCACCCGTCCCCTAATCCTAACCCGTACGCTGACACTAACCCGCGCCCTCACACGTCCACTGCCCCTAAAGCGTTGTCGTACCCTCACCTGGACCCTAAACCGTCCCCGTCCCCTAACCCTAACCCTAGCCCGAACCCTAACCCTAACCCTTCCCCGAAGCCTGACCCTCACCCGTCCCCTAATCCTAACCCGTACGCTAACACTAACCCGCGCCCTCACACGTCCGCTCCCCCTAAAGCGTTGTCGTACCCTCACCTGGACCCTAAACCGTCCCCGTCCCCTAACCCTAACCCTAGCCCGAACCCTAACCCTAACCCTTCCCCGAAGCCTGACACTCACCCGTCCCCTAATCCTAACCCGTACGCTGACACTAACCCGCGCCCTCACACGTCCGCTCCCCCTAAAGCGTTGTCGTAACCTCACCTGGACCCTAAACCGTCCCCGTCTCCTAACCCTAACCCTAGCCCGATCCCTAAACCTAACCCTTCCCCGAAGCCTGACCCTCACCCGTCCCCTAATCCTAACCCGTACGCTGACACTAACCCGTGCCCTCACACGTCCGCTCCCCCTAAAGCGTTGTCGTACCCTCACCTGGACCCTAAACCGTCCCCGTCCCCTAACCCTAACCCTAGCCCGAACCCTAACCCTAACCCTTCCACGAAGCCTGACCCTCACCTGTCCCCTAATCCTAACCGGTACGCTGACACTAACCCGCGCCCTCACACGTCCGCTCCCCCTAAAGCGTTGTCGTACCCTCACCTGGACCCTAAACCGTCCCCGTCCCCTAACCCTAACCCTAGCCCGAACCCTAACCCTAACCCTTCCCCGAAGCCTGACCCTCACCCGTCCCCTAATCCTAACCCGTACGCTGACACTAACCCACGCCCTCACACGTCCGCTCCCCCTAAAGCATTGTCGTACCCTCACCTGGACCCTAAACCGTCCCCGTCCCCTAACCCTAACCCTAGCCCGAACCCTAACCCTAACCCTTCCCCGAAGCCTGACCCTCACCCGTCCCCTAATCCTAACCCGTACGCTGACACTAACCCGCGCCCTCACACGTCCGCTCCCCCTAAAGCGTTGTCGTACCCTCACCTGGACCCTAAACCGTCCCCGTCCCCTAACCCTAACCCTAGCCCGAACCCTAACCCTAACCCTTCCCCGGAGCCTGACCCTCACCCGTCCCCTAATCCTAACCCGTACGCTGACACTAACCCGCGCCCTCACACGTCCGCTCCCCCTAAAGCGTTGTCGTACCCTCACCTGGACCCTAAACCGTCCCCGTCCCCTAACCCTAACCCTAGCCCGAACCCTAACCCTAACCCTTCCCCGAAGCCTGACCCTCACCCGTCCCCTAATCCTAACCCGTACGCTGACACTAACCCGCGTCCTCACACGTCCGCTGCCCCTAAAGCGTTGTCGTACCCTCACCTGGACCCTAAACCGTCCCCGTCCCCTAACCATAACCCTAGCCCGAACCCTAACCCTAAACCTTCCCCGAAGCCTGACCCTCACCCGTCCCCTAATCCTAACCCGTACGCTGACACTAACCCGCGCCCTCACACGTCCGCTGCCCCTAAAGCGTCGTCGTACCCTCACCTGGACCCTAAACCGTCCCCGTCCCCTAACCCTAACCCTAGCCCGAACCCTAACCCTAAACCTTCCCCGAAGCCTGACCCTCACCCGTCCCCTAATCCTAACCCGTACGCTGACACTAACCCGCGCCCTCACACGTCCGCTCCCCCTAAAGCGTTGTCGTACCCTCACCTGGACCCTAAACCGTCCCCGTCCCCTAACCCTAACCCTAGCCCGAACCCTAACCCTAACCCTTCCCCGAAGCCTGACCCTCACCCGTCCCCTAATCCTATCCCGTACGCTGACACTAACCCGCGCCCTCACACGTCCGCTCCCCCTAAAGCGTTGTCGTACCCTCACCTGGACCCTAAACCCTCCCCGGCCCCTAACCCTAACCCTAGCCCGAACCCTAACCCTAACCCTTCCCCGAAGCCTGACCCTCACCCGTCCCCTAATCCTAACCCGTACGCTGACACTAACCCGCGCCCTCACACGTCCGCTCCCCCTAAAGCGTTGTCGTACCCTCACCTGGACCCTAAACCGTCCCCGTCCCCTAACCCTAACCCTAGCCCGAACCCTAAACCTAACCCTTCCCCGAAGCCTGACCCTCACCCGTCCCCTAATCCTAACCCGTACGCTGACACTAACCCGCGCCCTCACACGTCCGCTCCCCCTAAAGCGTTGTCGTACCCTCACCTGGACCCTAAACCGTCCCCGTCCCCTAACCCTAACCCTAGCCCGAACCCTAACCCTAACCCTTCCCCGAAGCCTGACCCTCACCCGTCCCCTAATCCTAACCCGTACGCTGACACTAACCCGCGCCCTCACACGTCCGCTCCCCCTAAAGCGTTGTCGTACCCTCACCTGGACCCTAAACCCTCCCCGGCCCCTAACCCTAACCCTAGCCCGAACCCTAACCCTAACCCTTCCCCGAAGCCTGACCCTCACCCGTCCCCTAATCCTAACCCGTACGCTGACACTAACCCGCGCCCTCACACGTCCGCTCCCCCTAAAGCGTTGTCGTACCCTCACCTGGACCCTAAACCGTCCCCGTCCCCTAACCCTAACCCTAGCCCGAACCCTAAACCTAACCCTTCCCCGAAGCCTGACCCTCACCCGTCCCCTAATCCTAACCCGTACGCTGACACTAACCCGCGCCCTCACACGTCCGCTCCCCCTAAAGCGTTGTCGTACCCTCACCTGGACCCTAAACCGTCCCCGTCCCCTAACCCTAACCCTAGCCCGAACCCTAACCCTAACCCTTCCCCGAAGCCTGACCCTCACCCGTCCCCTAATCCTAACCCGTACGCTGACACTAACCCGCGCCCTCACACGTCCGCTCCCCCTAAAGCGTTGTTGTACCCTCACCTGGACCCTAAACCGTCCCCGTCCCCTAACCCTAACCCTTCCCCGAAGCCTGACCCTCACCCGTCCCCTAATCCTAACCCGTACGCTGACACTAACCCGCGCCCTCACACGTACGCTCCCCCTAAAGCGTTGTCGTACCCTCACCTGGACCCTAAACCGTCCCCGTCCCCTAACCCTAACCCTAGCCCGAACCCTAACCCTAACCCTAACCCTTCCCCGAAGCCTGACCCTCACCCGTCCCCTAATCCTAAACCGTACGCTGACACTAACCCGCGCCCTCACACATCCGCTCCCCCTAAAGCGTTGTCGTACCCTCACCTGGACCCTAAACCGTCCCCGTCCCCAACCCTAACCCTAGCCCGAACCCTAACCCTAACCCTTCCCCGAAGCCTGACCCTCACCCGTCCCCTAATCCTAACCCGTACGCTGACACTAACCCGCGCCCTCACACGTCCGCTCCCCCTAAAGCATTGTCGTACCCTCACCTGGACCCTAAACCGTCCCCGTCCCCTAACCCTAACCCTAGCCCGAACCCTAACCCTAACCCTTCCCCGAAGCCTGACCCTCACCCGTCCCCTAATCCTAACCCGTACGCTGACACTAACCCGCGCCCTCACACGTCCGCTCCCCCTAAAGCGTTGTCGTACCCTCACCTGGACCCTAAACCGTTCCCGTCCCCTAACCCTAACCCTAGCCCGAACCCTAACCCTAACCCTTCCCCGAAGCCTGACCCTCACCCGTCCCCTAATCCTAACCCGTACGCTGACACTAACCCGCGCCCTCACACGTCCGCTGCCCCTAAAGCGTTGTCGTACCCTCACCTGGACCCTAAACCGTCCCCGTCCCCTAACCCTAACCCTAGCCCGAACCCTAACCCTAACCCTTCCCCGAAGCCTGACCCTCACCCGTCCCCTAATCCTAACCCGTACGCTGACACTAACCCGCGCCCTCACACGTCCGCTCCCCCTAAAGCGTTGTCGTACCCTCACCTGGACCCTAAACCGTCCCCGTCCCCTAACCCTAACCCTAGCCCGAACCCTAACCCTAACCCTTCCCCGAAGCCTGACCCTCACCCGTCCCCTAATCCTAACCCGTACGCTGACACTAACCCGCGCCCTCACACGTCCGCTCCCCCTAAAGCGTTGTCGTACCCTCACCTGGACCCTAAACCGTCCCCGTCCCCTAACCCTAACCCTAGCCCGAACCCTAACCCTAACCCTTCCCCCAAGCCTGAACCTCACCAGTCCCCTAATCCTAACCCGTACGCTGACACTAACCCGCGCCCTCACACGTACGCTCCCCCTAAAGCGTTGTCGTACCCTCACCTGGACCCTAAACCCTCCCCGTCCCCTAACCCTAACCCTAGCCCGAACCCTAACCCTAACCCTTCCCCCAAGCCTGACCCTCACCCGTCCCCTAATCCTAACCCGTACGCTGACACTAACCCGCGCCCTCACACGTCCGCTGCCCCTAAAGCGTTGTCGTACCCTCACCTGGACCCTTAACCGTCGCCGTCCCCTAACCCTAACCCTAGCCCGAACCCTAACCCTAACCCTTCCCCGAAGCCTGACCCTCACCCGTCCCCTAATCCTAACCCGGACGCTGACACTAACCCGCGCCCTCACACGTCCGCTGCCCCTAAAGCGTTGTCGTAACCTCACCTGGACCCTAAACCGTCCCCGTCCCCTAACCCTAACCCTAGCCCGAACCCTAACCCTAACCCTTCCCCGGAGCCTGACCCTCACCCGTCCCCTAATCCTAACCCGTACGCTGACACTAACCCGCGCCCTCACACGTCCACTGCCCCTAAAGCGTTGTCGTACCCTCACCTGGACCCTAAACCGTCCCCGTCCCCTAACCCTAACCCTAGCCCGAACCCTAACCCTAACCCTTCCCCGAAGCCTGACCCTCACCCGTCCCCTAATCCTAACCCGTACGCTAACACTAACCCGCGCCCTCACACGTCCGCTCCCCCTAAAGCGTTGTCGTACCCTCACCTGGACCCTAAACCGTCCCCGTCCCCTAACCCTAACCCTAGCCCGAACCCTAACCCTAACCCTTCCCCGAAGCCTGACACTCACCCGTCCCCTAATCCTAACCCGTACGCTGACACTAACCCGCGCCCTCACACGTCCGCTCCCCCTAAAGCGTTGTCGTACCCTCACCTGGACCCTAAACCGTCCCCGTCTCCTAACCCTAACCCTAGCCCGATCCCTAAACCTAACCCTTCCCCGAAGCCTGACCCTCACCCGTCCCCTAATCCTAACCCGGACGCTGACACTAACCCGTGCCCTCACACGTCCGCTCCCCCTAAAGCGTTGTCGTACCCTCACCTGGACCCTAAACCGTCCCCGTCCCCTAACCCTAACCCTAGCCCGAACCCTAACCCTAACCCTTCCACGAAGCCTGACCCTCACCCGTCCCCTAATCCTAACCGGTACGCTGACACTAACCCGCGCCCTCACACGTCCGCTCCCCCTAAAGCGTTGTCGTACCCTCACCTGGACCCTAAACCGTCCCCGTCCCCTAACCCTAACCCTAGCCCGAACCCTAACCCTAACCCTTCCCCGAAGCCTGACCCTCACCCGTCCCCTAATCCTAACCCGTACGCTGACACTAACCCACGCCCTCACACGTCCGCTCCCCCTAAAGCATTGTCGTACCCTCACCTGGACCCTAAACCGTCCCCGTCCCCTAACCCTAACCCTAGCCCGAACCCTAACCCTAACCCTTCCCCGAAGCCTGACCCTCACCCGTCCCCTAATCCTAACCCGTACGCTGACACTAACCCGCGCCCTCACACGTCCGCTCCCCCTAAAGCGTTGTCGTACCCTCACCTGGACCCTAAACCGTCCCCGTCCCCTAACCCTAACCCTAGCCCGAACCCTAACCCTAACCCTTCCCCGAAGCCTGACCCTCACCCGTCCCCTAATCCTAACCCGTACGCTGACACTAACCCGCGCCCTCACACGTCCGCTCCCCCTAAAGCGTTGTCGTACCCTCACCTGGACCCTAAACCGTCCCCGTCCCCTAACCCTAACCCTAGCCCGAACCCTAACCCTAACCCTTCCCCGAAGCCTGACCCTCACCCGTCCCCTAATCCTAACCCGTACGCTGACACTAACCCGCGCCCTCACACGTCCACTCCCCCTAAAGCGTTGTCGTACCCTCACCTGGACCCTAAACCATCCCCGTCCCCTAACCCTAACCCTAGCCCGAACCCTAACCCTAACCCTTCCCCCAAGCCTGAACCTCACCCGTCCCCTAATCCTAACCCGTACGCTGACACTAACCCGCGCCCTCACACGTCCGCTGCCCCTAAAGCGTTGTCGTACACCTGGACCCTAAACCGTCCCCGTCCCCTAACCCTAACCCTAGCCCGAACCCTAACCCTAACCCTTCCCCGGATCCTGACCCTCACCCGTCCCCTAATCCTAACCCGTACGCTGACACTAACCCGCGCCCTCACACGTCCACTGCCCCTAAAGCGTTGTCGTACCCTCACCTGGACCCTAAACCGTCCCCGTCCCCTCACCCTAACCCTAGCCCGAACCCTAACCCTAACCCTTCCCCGGAGCCTGACCCTCACCCGTCCCCTAATCCTAACCCGTACGCTGACACTAACCTGCGCCCTCACACGTCCGCTGCCCCTAAAGCGTTGTCGTACCCTCACCTGGACCCTAAACCGTCCCCGTCCCCTAACCCTAACCCTAGCCCGAACCCTAACCCTAACCCTTCCCCGAAGCCTGACCCTCACCCGTCCCCTAATCCTAACCCTTACGCTGACACTAACCCGCGCCCTCACACGTCCGCTGCCCCTAAAGCGTTGTCGTACCCTCACCTGGACCCTAAACCGTCCCCGTCCCCTAACCCTAACCCTAGCCCGAACCCTAACCCTAACCCTTCCCCGAAGCCTGACCCTCACCCGTCCCCTAATCCTAGCCCGTACGCTGACACTAACCCGCGCCCTCACACGTCCGCTGCCCCTAAAGCGTTGTCGTACCCTCACCTGGACCCTAAACCGTCCCCGTCCCCTAACCCTAACCCTAGCCCGAACCCTAACCCTAACCCTTCCCCGAAGCCTGACCCTCACCCGTCCCCTAATCCTAACCCGTACGCTGACACTAACCCGCGCCCTCACACGTCCGCTCCCCCTAAAGCGTTGTCGTACCCTCACCTGGACCCTAAACCGTCCCCGTCCCCTAACCCTAACCCTAGCCCGAACCCTAACCCTAACCCTTCCCCGAAGCCTGACCCTCACCCGTCCCCTAATCCTAACCCGTACGCTGACACTAACCCGCGCCCTCACACGTCCACTCCCCCTAAAGCGTTGTCGTACCCTCACCTGGACCCTAAACCGTCCCCGTCCCCTAACCCTAACCCTAGCCCGAACCCTAACCCTAACCCTTCCCCCAAGCCTGACCCTCACCCGTCCCCTAATCCTAACCCGTACGCTGACACTAACCCGCGCCCTCACACGTCCACTCCCCCTAAAGCGTTGTCGTACCCTCACCTGGACCCTAAACCATCCCCGTCCCCTAACCCTAACCCTAGCCCGAACCCTAACCCTAACCCTTCCCCCAAGCCTGAATCTCACCCGTCCCCTAATCCTAACCCGTACGCTGACACTAACCCGCGCCCTCACACGTCCGCTGCCCCTAAAGCGTTGTCGTACCCTCACCTGGACCCTAAACCGTCCCCGTCCCCTAACCCTAACCCTAGCCCGAACCCTAACCCTAACCCTTCCCCGGATCCTGACCCTCACCCGTCCCCTAATCCTAACCCGTACGCTGACACTAACCCGCGCCCTCACACGTCCGCTGCCCCTAAAGCGTTGTCGTACCCTCACCTGGACCCTAAACCGTCCCCGTCCCCTCACCCTAACCCTAGCCCGAACCCTAACCCTAACCCTTCCCCGGAGCCTGACCCTCACCCGTCCCCTAATCCTAACCCGTACGCTGACACTAACCTGCGCCCTCACACGTCCGCTGCCCCTAAAGCGTTGTCGTACCCTCACCTGGACCCTAAACCGTCCCCGTCCCCTAACCCTAACCCTAGCCCGAACCCTAACCCTAACCCTTCCCCGAAGCCTGACCCTCACCCGTCCCCTAATCCTAACCCTTACGCTGACACTAACCCGCGCCCTCACACGTCCGCTGCCCCTAAAGCGTTGTCGTACCCTCACCTGGACCCTAAACCGTCCCCGTCCCCTAACCCTAACCCTAGCCCGAACCCTAACCCTAACCCTTCCCCGAAGCCTGACCCTCACCCGTCCCCTAATCCTAGCCCGTACGCTGACACTAACCCGCGCCCTCACACGTCCGCTGCCCCTAAAGCGTTGTCGTACCCTCACCTGGACCCTAAACCGTCCCCGTCCCCTAACCCTAACCCTAGCCCGAACCCTAACCCTAACCCTTCCCCGAAGCCTGACCCTCACCCGTCCCCTAATCCTAACCCGTACGCTGACACTAACCCGCGCCCTCACACGTCCGCTCCCCCTAAAGCGTTGTCGTACCCTCACCTGGACCCTAAACCGTCCCCGTCCCCTAACCCTAACCCTAGCCCGAACCCTAACCCTAACCCTTCCCCGAAGCCTGACCCTCACCCGTCCCCTAATCCTAACCCGTACGCTGACACTAACCCGCGCCCTCACACGTCCGCTCCCCCTAAAGCGTTGTCGTACCCTCACCTGGACCCTAAACCGTCCCCGTCCCCTAACCCTAACCCTAGCCCGAACCCTAACCCTAACCCTTCCCCCAAGCCTGAACCTCACCAGTCCCCTAATCCTAACCCGTACGCTGACACTAACCCGCGCCCTCACACGTACGCTCCCCCTAAAGCGTTGTCGTACCCTCACCTGGACCCTAAACCCTCCCCGTCCCCTAACCCTAACCCTAGCCCGAACCCTAACCCTAACCCTTCCCCCAAGCCTGACCCTCACCCGTCCCCTAATCCTAACCCGTACGCTGACACTAACCCGCGCCCTCACACGTCCGCTGCCCCTAAAGCGTTGTCGTACCCTCACCTGGACCCTTAACCGTCCCCGTCCCCTAACCCTAACCCTAGCCCGAACCCTAACCCTAACACTTCCCCGAAGCCTGACCCTCACCCGTCCCCTAATCCTAACCCGGACGCTGACACTAACCCGCGCCCTCACACGTCCGCTGCCCCTAAAGCGTTGTCGTACCCTCACCTGGACCCTAAACCGTCCCCGTCCCCTAACCCTAACCCTAGCCCGAACCCTAACCCTAACCCTTCCCCGGAGCCTGACCCTCACCCGTCCCCTAATCCTAACCCGTACGCTGACACTAACCCGCGCCCTCACACGTCCACTGCCCCTAAAGCGTTGTCGTACCCTCACCTGGACCCTAAACCGTCCCCGTCCCCTAACCCTAACCCTAGCCCTAACCCTAACCCTAACCCTTCCCCGAAGCCTGACCCTCACCCGTCCCCTAATCCTAACCCGAACGCTGACACTAACCCGCGTCCTCACACGTCCACTGCCCCTAAAGCGTTGTCGTACCCTCACCTGGACCCGAAACCGTCCCCGTCCCCTCACCCTAACCCTAGCCCGAACCCTAAACCTAACCCTTCCCCGAAGCCTGACCCTCACCCGTCCCTTAATCCTAACCCGTACGCTGACACTAACCCGCGCCCTCACACGTCCGCTGCCCCTAAAGCGTTGTCGTACCCTCACCTGGACCCTAAACCGTCCCCGTCCCCTAACCCTAACCCTAGCCCGAACCCTAACCCTAACCCTTCCCCGAAGCCTGACCCTCACCCGTCCCCTAATCCTAACCCGTACGCTGACACTAACCCGCGCCCTCACACGTACGCTCCCCCTAAAGCGTTGTCGTACCCTCACCTGGACCCTAAACCGTCCCCGTCCCCTAACCCTAACCCTAGCCCGAACCCTAACCCTAACCCTTCCCCGAAGCCTGACCCTCACCCGTCCCCTAATCCTAACCCGGACGCTGACACTAACCCGCGCCCTCACACGTCCGCTGCCCCTAAAGCGTTGTCGTACCCTCACCTGGACCCTAAACCGTCCCCGTCCCCTAACCCTAACCCTAGCCCGAACCCTAACCCTAACCCTTCCCCGGAGCCTGACCCTCACCCGTCCCCTAATCCTAACCCGTACGCTGACACTAACCCGCGCCCTCACACGTCCACTGCCCCTAAAGCGTTGTCGTACCCTCACCTGGACCCTAAACCGTCCCCGTCCCCTAACCCTAACCCTAGCCCTAACCCTAACCCTAACCCTTCCCCGAAGCCTGACCCTCACCCGTCCCCTAATCCTAACCCGAACGCTGACACTAACCCGCGTCCTCACACGTCCACTGCCCCTAAAGCGTTGTCGTACCCTCACCTGGACCCGAAACCGTCCCCGTCCCCTCACCCTAACCCTAGCCCGAACCCTAAACCTAACCCTTCCCCGAAGCCTGACCCTCACCCGTCCCTTAATCCTAACCCGTACGCTGACACTAACCCGCGCCCTCACACGTCCGCTGCCCCTAAAGCGTTGTCGTACCCTCACCTGGACCCTAAACCGTCCCCGTCCCCTAACCCTAACCCTAGCCCGAACCCTAACCCTAACCCTTCCCCGAAGCCTGACCCTCACCCGTCCCCTAATCCTAACCCGTACGCTGACACTAACCCGCGCCCTCACACGTACGCTCCCCCTAAAGCGTTGTCGTACCCTCACCTGGACCCTAAACCGCCCCGTCCCCTAACCATAACCCTAGCCCGAACCCTAACCCTAACCCTTCCCCGAAGCCTGACCCTCACCCGTCCCCTAATCCTAACCCGTACGCTGACACTAACCCGCGCCCTCACACGTCCGCTCCCCCTAAAGCGTTGTCGTACCCTCACCTGGACCCTAAACCGTCCCCGTCCCCTAACCCTAACCCTAGCCCGAACCCTAACCCTAACCCTTCCCCGAAGCCTGACCCTCACCCGTCCCATAATCCTAACCCGTACGCTGACACTAACCCGCGCCCTCACACGTCCGCTCCCCCTAAAGCGTTGTCGTACACTCACCTGGACCCTAAACCGTCCCCGTCCCCTAACCCTAACCCTAGCCCGAACCCTAACCCTAACCCTTCCCCGAAGCCTGACCCTCACCCGTCCCCTAATCCTAACCCGTACGCTGACACTAACCCGCGCCCTCACACGTCCGCTCCCCCTAAAGCGTTGTCGTACCCTCACCTGGACCCTAAACCGTCCCCGTCCCCTAACCCTAACCCTAGCCCGAACCCTAACCCTAACCCTTCCCCGAAGCCTGACCCTCACCCGTCCCCTAATCCTAACCCGTACGCTGACACTAACCCGCGCCCTCACACGTCCGCTCCCCCAAAGCGTTGTCGTACCCTCACCTGGACCCTAAACCGTCCCCGTCCCCTAAACCTAACCCTAGCCCGAACCATAACCCTAACCCTTCCCCGAAGCCTGACCCTCACCCGTCCCCTAATCCTAACCCGTACGCTGACACTAACCCGCGCCCTCACACGTCCGCTCCCCCTAAAGCGTTGTCGTACCCTCACCTGGACCCTAAACCGTCCCCGTCCCCTAACACTAACCCTAGCCCGAACCCTAACCCTAACCCTTCCCCGAAGCCTGACCCTCACCCGTCCCCTAATCCTAACCCGTACGCTGACACTAACCCGCGCCCTCACACGTCCGCTCCACCTAAAGCGTTGTCGTACCCTCACCTGGACCCTAAACCGTCCCCGTCCCCTAACCCTAACCCTAGCCCGAACCCTAACCCTAACCCTTCCCCGAAGCCTGACCCTCACCCGTCCCCTAATCCTAATCCGTACGCTGACACTAACCCGCGCCCTCACACGTCCGCTCCCCCTAAAGCGTTGTCGTACCCTCACCTGGACCCTAAACCGTCCCCGTCCCCTAACCCTAGCCCGAACCCTAACCCTAACCCTTCCCCGAAGCCTGACCCTCACCCGTCCCCTAATCCTAACCCGTACGCTGACACTAACCCGCGCCCTCACACGTCCGCTCCCCCTAAAGCGTTGTCGTACCCTCACCTGGACCCTAAACCGTCCCCGTCCCCTAACCCTAACCCTAGCCCGATCCCTAAACCTAACCCTTCCCCGAAGCCTGACCCTCACCCGTCCCCTAATCCTAACCCGTACGCTGACACTAACCCGCGCCCTCACACGTCCGCTCCCCCTAAAGCGTTGTCGTACCCTCACCTGGACCCTAAACCGTCCCCGTCCCCTAACCCTAACCCTAGCACGAACCCTAACCCTAACCCTTCCACGAAGCCTAACCCTCACCTGTCCCCTAATCCTAACCGGTACGCTGACACTAACCCGCGCCCTCACACGTCCGCTCCCCCTAAAGCGTTGTCGTACCCTCACCTGGACCCTAAACCGTCCCCGTCCCCTAACCCTAACCCTAGCCCGAACCCTAACCCTAACCCTTCCCCGAAGCCTGACCCTCACCCGTCCCCTACTCCTAACCCGTACGCTGACACTAACCCACGCCCTCACACGTCCGCTCCCCCTAAAGCATTGTCGTACCCTCACCTGGACCCTAAACCGTCCCCGTCCCCTAACCCTAACCCTAGCCCGAACCCTAACCCTAACCCTTCCCCGAAGCCTGACCCTCACCCGTCCCCTAATCCTAACCCGTACGCTGACACTAACCCGCGCCCTCACACGTCCGCTCCCCCTAAAGCGTTGTCGTACCCTCACCTGGACCCTAAACCGTCCCCGTCCCCTAACCCTAACCCTAGCCCGAACCCTAACCCTAACCCTTCCCCCAAGCCTGAACCTCACCAGTCCCCTAATCCTAACCCGTACGCTGACACTAACCCGCGCCCTCACACGTACGCTCCCCCTAAAGCGTTGTCGTACCCTCACCTGGACCCTAAACCCTCCCCGTCCCCTAACCCTAACCCTAGCCCGAACCCTAACCCTAACCCTTCCCCCAAGCCTGACCCTCACCCGTCCCCTAATCCTAACCCGTACGCTGACACTAACCCGCGCCCTCACACGTCCGCTGCCCCTAAAGCGTTGTCGTACCCTCACCTGGACCCTTAACCATCCCCGTCCCCTAACCCTAACCCTAGCCCGAACCCTAACCCTAACACTTCCCCGAAGCCTGACCCTCACCCGTCCCCTAATCCTAACCCGGACGCTGACACTAACCCGCGCCCTCACACGTCCGCTGCCCCTAAAGCGTTGTCGTACCCTCACCTGGACCCTAAACCGTCCCCGTCCCCTAACCCTAACCCTAGCCCGAACCCTATCCCTAACCCTTCCCCGGAGCCTGACCCTCACCCGTCCCCTAATCCTAACCCGTACGCTGACACTAACCCGCGCCCTCACACGTCCACTGCCCCTAAAGCGTTGTCGTACCCTCACCTGGACCCTAAACCGTCCCCGTCCCCTAACCCTAACCCTAGCCCTAACCCTAACCCTAACCCTTCCCCGAAGCCTGACCCTCACCCGTCCCCTAATCCTAACCCGAACGCTGACACTAACCCGCGTCCTCACACGTCCACTGCCCCTAAAGCGTTGTCGTACCCTCACCTGGACCCTAAACCGTCCCCGTCCCCTAACCCTAACCCTAGCCCGAACCCTAAACCTAACCCTTCCCCGAAGCCTGACCCTCACCCGTCCCCTAATCCTAACCCGTACGCTGACACTAACCCGCGCCCTCACACGTCCGCTCCCCCTAAAGCGTTGTCGTACCCTCACCTGGACCCTAAACCGTCCCCGTCCCCTAACCCTAACCCTAGCCCGAACCCTAACCCTAACCCTTCCCCGAAGCCTGACCCTCACCCGTCCCCTAATCCTAACCCGTACGCTGACACTAACCTGCGCCCTCACACGTCCACTCCCCCTAAAGCGTTGTCGTACCCTCACCTGGACCCTAAACCGTCCCCGTCCCCTAACCCTAACCCTAGCCCGAACCCTAACCCTAACCCTTCCCCCAAGCCTGAACCTCACCCGTCCCCTAATCCTAACCCGTACGCTGACACTAACCCGCGCCCTCACACGTCCGCTGCCCCTAAAGCGTTGTCGTACCCTCACCTGGACCCTAAACCGTCCCCGTCCCCTAACCCTAACCCTAGCCCGAACCCTAACCCTAACCCTTCCCCGGATCCTGACCCTCACCCGTCCCCTAATCCTAACCCGTACGCTGACACTAACCCGCGCCCTCACACGTCCGCTGCCCCTAAAGCGTTGTCGTACCCTCACCTGGACCCTAAACCGTCCCCGTCCCCTCACCCTAACCCTAGCCCGAACCCTAACCCTAACCCTTCCCCGGAGCCTGACCCTCACCCGTCCCCTAATCCTAACCCGTACGCTGACACTAACCTGCGCCCTCACACGTCCGCTGCCCCTAAAGCGTTGTCGTACCCTCACCTGGACCCTAAACCGTCCCCGTCCCCTAACCCTAACCCTAGCCCGAACCCTAACCCTAACCCTTCCCTGAAGCCTGACCCTCACCCGTCCCCTAATCCTAACCCTTACGCTGACACTAACCCGCGCCCTCACACGTCCGCTGCCCCTAAAGCGTTGTCGTACCCTCACCTGGACCCTAAACCGTCCCCGTCCCCTAACCCTAACCCTAGCCCGAACCTTAACCCTAACCCTTCCCCGAAGCCTGACCCTCACCCGTCCCCTAATCCTAGCCCGTACGCTGACACTAACCCGCGCCCTCACACGTCCGCTCCCCCTAAAGCGTTGTCGTACCCTCACCTGGACCCTAAACCGTCCCCGTCCCCTAACCCTAACCCTAGCCCGAACCCTAACCCTAACCCTTCCCCGAAGCCTGACCCTCACCCGTCCCCTAATCCTAACCCGTACGCTGACACTAACCCGCGCCCTCACACGTCCGCTCCCCCTAAAGCGTTGTCGTACCCTCACCTGGACCCTAAACCGTCCCCGTCCCCTAACCCTAACCCTAGCCCGAACCCTAACCCTAACCCTTCCCCGAAGCCTGACCCTCACCCGTCCCCTAATCCTAACCCGTACGCTGACACTAACCCGCGCCCTCACACGTCCGCTCCACCTAAAGCGTTGTCGTACCCTCACCTGGACCCTAAACCGTCCCCGTCCCCTAACCCTAACCCTAGCCCGAACCCTAACCCTAACCCTTCCCCGAAGCCTGACCCTCACCCGTCCCCTAATCCTAACCCGTACGCTAACACTAACCCGCGCCCTCACACGTCCGCTCCCCCTAAAGCGTTGTCGTACCCTCACCTGGACCCTAAACCGTCCCCGTCCCCTAACCCTAACCCTAGCCCGAACCCTAACCCTAACCCTTCCCCGAAGCCTGACCCTCACCCGTCCCCTAATCCTAACCCGTACGCTGACACTAACCCGCGCCCTCACACGTCCGCTCCCCCTAAAGCGTTGTCGTACCCTCACCTAGACCCTAAACCGTCCCCGTCCCCTAACCCTAACCCTAGCCCGAACCCTAAACCTAACCCTTCCCCGAAGCCTGACCCTCACCCGTCCCCTAATCCTAACCCGTACGCTGACACTAACCCGCGCCCTCACACGTCCGCTCCCCCTAAAGCGTTGTCGTACCCTCACCTGGACCCTAAACCGTCCCCGTCCCCTAACCCTAACCCTAGCCCGAACCCTAACCCTAACCCTTCCACGAAGCCTGACCCTCACCTGTCCCCTAATCCTAACCCGTACGCTGACACTAACCCGCGCCCTCACACGTCCGCTCCCCCTAAAGCGTTGTCGTACCCTCACCTGGACCCTAAACCGTCCCCGTCCCCTAACCCTAACCCTAGCCCGAACCCTAACCCTAACCCTTCCCCGAAGCCTGACCCTCACCCGTCCCCTAATCCTAACCCGTACGCTGACACTAACCCACGCCCTCACACGTCCGCTCCCCCTAAAGCATTGTCGTACCCTCACCTGGACCCTAAACCGTCCCCGTCCCCTAACCCTAACCCGAGCCCGAACCCTAACCCTAACCCTTCCCCGAAGCCTGACCCTCACCCGTCCCCTAATCCTAACCCGTACGCTGACACTAACCCGCGCCCTCACACGTCCGCTCCCCCTAAAGCGTTGTCGTACCCTCACCTGGACCCTAAACCGTCCCCGTCCCCTAACCCTAACCCTAGCCCGAACCCTAACCCTAACCCTTCCCCGAAGCCTGACCCTCACCCGTCCCCTAATCCTAACCCGTACGCTGACACTAACCCGCGCCCTCACACGTCCGCTCCCCCTAAAGCGTTGTCGTACCCTCACCTGGACCCTAAACCGTCCCCGTCCCCTAACCCTAACCCTAGCCCGAACCCTAACCCTAACCCTTCCCCGAAGCCTGACCCTCACCCGTCCCCTAATCCTAACCCGTACGCTGACACTAACCCGCGCCCTCACACGTCCGCTCACCCTAAAGCGTTGTCGTACCCTCACCTGGACCCTAAACCGTCCCCGTCCCCTAACACTAACCCTAGCCCGAACCCTAACCCTAACCCTTCCCCCAAGCCTGAACCTCACCCGTCCCCTAATCCTAACCCGTACGCTGACACTAACCCGCGCCCTCACACGTCCGCTGCCCCTAAAGCGTTGTCGTACCCTCACCTGGACCCTAAACCGTCCCCGTCCCCTAACCCTAACCCTAGCCCGAACCCTAACCCTAACCCTTCCCCGGAGCCTGAACCTCACCCGTCCCCTAATCCTAACCCGTACGCTGACACTAACCCGCGCCCTCACACGTCCGCTGCCCCTAAAGCGTTGTCGTACCCTCACCTGGACCCTAAACCGTCCCCGTCCCCTCACCCTAACCCTAGCCCGAACCCTAACCCTAACCCTTCCCCGGAGCCTGACCCTCACCCGTCCCCTAATCCTAACCCGTACGCTGACACTAACCTGCGCCCTCACACGTCCGCTGCCCCTAAAGCGTTGTCGTACCCTCACCTGGACCCTAAACCGTCCCCGTCCCCTAACCCTAACCCTAGCCCGAACCCTAACCCTAACCCTTCCCCGAAGCCTGACCCTCACCCGTCCCCTAATCCTAACCCGTACGCTGACACTAACCCGCGTCCTCACACGTCCGCTGCCCCTAAAGCGTTGTCGTACCCTCACCTGGACCCTAAACCGTCCCCATCCCCTAACCCTAACCCTAGCCCGAACCCTAAACCTAACCCTTCCCCGAAGCCTGACCCTCACCCGTCCCTTAATCCTAACCGGTACGCTGACACTAACCCGCGCCCTCACACGTCCGCTGCCCCTAAAGCGTTGTCGTACCCTCACCTGGACCCTAAACCGTCCCCGTCCCCTAACCCTAACCCTAGCCCGAACCCTAACCCTAACCCTTCCCCGAAGCCTGACCCTCACCCGTCCCCTAATCCTAACCCGTACGCTGACACTAACCCGCGCCCTCACACGTCCGCTCCCCCTAAAGCGTTGTCGTACCCTCACCTGGACCCTAAACCGTCCCCGTCCCCTAACCCTAACCCTAGCCCGAACCCTAACCCTAACCCTTCCCCGAAGCCTGACCCTCACCCGTCCCCTAATCCTAACCCGTACGCTGACACTAACCCGCGCCCTCACACGTACGCTCCCCCTAAAGCGTTGTCGTACCCTCACCTGAACCCTAAACCGTCCCCGTCCCCTAACCCTAACCCTAGCCCGAACCCTAACCCTAACCATTCCCCGAAACCTGACCCTCACCCGTCCCCTAATCCTAACCCGTACGCTGACACTAACCCGCGCCCTCACACGTCCGCTCCCCCTAAAGCGTTGTCGTACCCTCACCTAGACCCTAAACCGTCCCCGTCCCCTAACCCTAACCCTAGCCCGAACCCTAAACCTAACCCTTCCCCGAAGCCTGACCCTCACCCGTCCCCTAATCCTAACCCGTACGCTGACACTAACCCGCGCCCTCACACGTCCGCTCCCCCTAAAGCGTTGTCGTACCCTCACCTGGACCCTAAACCGTCCCCGTCCCCTAACCCTAACCCTAGCCCGAACCCTAACCCTAACCCTTCCACGAAGCCTGACCCTCACCCGTCCCCTAATCCTAACCCGTACGCTGACACTAACCCGCGCCCTCACACGTCCGCTCCCCCTAAAGCGTTGTCGTACCCTCACCTGGACCCTAAACCGTCCCCGTCCCCTAACCCTAACCCTAGCCCGAACCCTAACCCTAACCCTTCCCCGAAGCCTGACCCTCACCCGTCCCCTAATCCTAACCCGTACGCTGACACTAACCCGCGCCCTCACACGTCCGCTCCCCCTAAAGCGTTGTCGTACCCTCACCTAGACCCTAAACCGTCCCCGTCCCCTAACCCTAACCCTAGCCCGAACCCTAAACCTAACCCTTCCCCGAAGCCTGACCCTCACCCGTCCCCTAATCCTAACCCGAACGCTGACACTAATCCGCGTCCTCACACGTCCACTGCCCCTAAAGCGTTGTCGTACCCTCACCTGGACCCTAAACCGTCCCCGTCCCCTAACCCTAACCCTAGCCCGAACCCTAAACCTAACCCTTCCCCGAAGCCTGACCCTCACCCGTCCCTTAATCCTAACCCGTACGCTGACACTAACCTGCGCCCTCACACGTCCGCTGCCCCTAAAGCGTTGTCGTACCCTCACCTGGACCCTAAACCGTCCCCGTCCCCTAACCCTAACCCTAGCCCGAACCCTAACCCTAACCCTTCCCCGAAGCCTGACCCTCACCCGTCCCCTAATCCTAACCCGTACGCTGACACTAACCCGCGCCCTCACACGTACGCTCCCCCTAAAGCGTTGTCGTACCCTCACCTGGACCCTAAACCGCCCCGTCCCCTAACCATAACCCTAGCCCGAACCCTAACCCTAACCCTTCCCCGAAGCCTGACCCTCACCCGTCCCCTAATCCTAACCCGTACGCTGACACTAACCCGCGCCCTCACACGTCCGCTCCCCCTAAAGCGTTGTCGTACCCTCACCTGGACCCTAAACCGTCCCCGTCCCCTAACCCTAACCCTAGCCCGAACCCTAACCCTAACCCTTCCCCGAAGCCTGACCCTCACCCGTCCCATAATCCTAACCCGTACGCTGACACTAACCCGCGCCCTCACACGTCCGCTCCCCCTAAAGCGTTGTCGTACACTCACCTGGACCCTAAACCGTCCCCGTCCCCTAACCCTAACCCTAGCCCGAACCCTAACCCTAACCCTTCCCCGAAGCCTGACCCTCACCCGTCCCCTAATCCTAACCCGTACGCTGACACTAACCCGCGCCCTCACACGTCCGCTCCCCCTAAAGCGTTGTCGTACCCTCACCTGGACCCTAAACCGTCCCCGTCCCCTAACCCTAACCCTAGCCCGAACCCTAACCCTAACCCTTCCCCGAAGCCTGACCCTCACCCGTCCCCTAATCCTAACCCGTACGCTGACACTAACCCGCGCCCTCACACGTCCGCTCCCCCAAAGCGTTGTCGTACCCTCACCTGGACCCTAAACCGTCCCCGTCCCCTAAACCTAACCCTAGCCCGAACCATAACCCTAACCCTTCCCCGAAGCCTGACCCTCACCCGTCCCCTAATCCTAACCCGTACGCTGACACTAACCCGCGCCCTCACACGTCCGCTCCCCCTAAAGCGTTGTCGTACCCTCACCTGGACCCTAAACCGTCCCCGTCCCCTAACACTAACCCTAGCCCGAACCCTAACCCTAACCCTTCCCCGAAGCCTGACCCTCACCCGTCCCCTAATCCTAACCCGTACGCTGACACTAACCCGCGCCCTCACACGTCCGCTCCACCTAAAGCGTTGTCGTACCCTCACCTGGACCCTAAACCGTCCCCGTCCCCTAACCCTAACCCTAGCCCGAACCCTAACCCTAACCCTTCCCCGAAGCCTGACCCTCACCCGTCCCCTAATCCTAATCCGTACGCTGACACTAACCCGCGCCCTCACACGTCCGCTCCCCCTAAAGCGTTGTCGTACCCTCACCTGGACCCTAAACCGTCCCCGTCCCCTAACCCTAGCCCGAACCCTAACCCTAACCCTTCCCCGAAGCCTGACCCTCACCCGTCCCCTAATCCTAACCCGTACGCTGACACTAACCCGCGCCCTCACACGTCCGCTCCCCCTAAAGCGTTGTCGTACCCTCACCTGGACCCTAAACCGTCCCCGTCCCCTAACCCTAACCCTAGCCCGATCCCTAAACCTAACCCTTCCCCGAAGCCTGACCCTCACCCGTCCCCTAATCCTAACCCGTACGCTGACACTAACCCGCGCCCTCACACGTCCGCTCCCCCTAAAGCGTTGTCGTACCCTCACCTGGACCCTAAACCGTCCCCGTCCCCTAACCCTAACCCTAGCCCGAACCCTAACCCTAACCCTTCCACGAAGCCTGACCCTCACCTGTCCCCTAATCCTAACCGGTACGCTGACACTAACCCGCGCCCTCACACGTCCGCTCCCCCTAAAGCGTTGTCGTACCCTCACCTGGACCCTAAACCGTCCCCGTCCCCTAACCCTAACCCTAGCCCGAACCCTAACCCTAACCCTTCCCCGAAGCCTGACCCTCACCCGTCCCCTACTCCTAACCCGAACGCTGACACTAACCCACGCCCTCACACGTCCGCTCCCCCTAAAGCATTGTCGTACCCTCACCTGGACCCTAAACCGTCCCCGTCCCCTAACCCTAACCCTAGCCCGAACCCTAACCCTAACCCTTCCCCGAAGCCTGACCCTCACCCGTCCCCTAATCCTAACCCGTACGCTGACACTAACCCGCGCCCTCACACGTCCGCTCCCCCTAAAGCGTTGTCGTACCCTCACCTGGACCCTAAACCGTCCCCGTCCCCTAACCCTAACCCTAGCCCGAACCCTAACCCTAACCCTTCCCCCAAGCCTGAACCTCACCAGTCCCCTAATCCTAACCCGTACGCTGACACTAACCCGCGCCCTCACACGTACGCTCCCCCTAAAGCGTTGTCGTACCCTCACCTGGACCCTAAACCCTCCCCGTCCCCTAACCCTAACCCTAGCCCGAACCCTAACCCTAACCCTTCCCCCAAGCCTGACCCTCACCCGTCCCCTAATCCTAACCCGTACGCTGACACTAACCCGCGCCCTCACACGTCCGCTGCCCCTAAAGCGTTGTCGTACCCTCACCTGGACCCTTAACCATCCCCGTCCCCTAACCCTAACCCTAGCCCGAACCCTAACCCTAACACTTCCCCGAAGCCTGACCCTCACCCGTCCCCTAATCCTAACCCGGACGCTGACACTAACCCGCGCCCTCACACGTCCGCTGCCCCTAAAGCGTTGTCGTACCCTCACCTGGACCCTAAACCGTCCCCGTCCCCTAACCCTAACCCTAGCCCGAACCCTAACCCTAACCCTTCCCCGGAGCCTGACCCTCACCCGTCCCCTAATCCTAACCCGTACGCTGACACTAACCCGCGCCCTCACACGTCCACTGCCCCTAAAGCGTTGTCGTACCCTCACCTGGACCCTAAACCGTCCCCGTCCCCTAACCCTAACCCTAGCCCTAACCCTAACCCTAACCCTTCCCCGAAGCCTGACCCACACCCGTCCCCTAATCCTAACCCGAACGCTGACACTAACCCGCGTCCTCACACGTCCACTGCCCCTAAAGCGTTGTCGTACCCTCACCTGGACCCTAAACCGTCCCCGTCCCCTAACCCTAACCCTAGCCCGAACCCTAAACCTAACCCTTCCCCGAAGCCTGACCCTCACCCGTCCCCTAATCCTAACCCGTACGCTGACACTAACCCGCGCCCTCACACGTCCGCTCCCCCTAAAGCGTTGTCGTACCCTCACCTGGACCCTAAACCGTCCCCGTCCCCTAACCCTAACCCTAGCCCGAACCCTAACCCTAACCCTTCCCCGAAGCCTGACCCTCACCCGTCCCCTAATCCTAACCCGTACGCTGACACTAACCCGCGCCCTCACACGTGCACTCCCCGTAAAGCGTTGTCGTACCCTCACCTGGACCCTAAACCGTCCCCGTCCCCTAACCCTAACCCTAGCCCGAACCCTAACCCTAACCCTTCCCCCAAGCCTGAACCTCACCCGTCCCCTAATCCTAACCCGTACGCTGACACTAACCCGCGCCCTCACACGTCCGCTGCCCCTAAAGCGTTGTCGTACCCTCACCTGGACCCTAAACCGTCCCCGTCCCCTAACCCTAACCCTAGCCCGAACCCTAACCCTAACCCTTCCCCGAAGCCTGACCCTCACCCGTCCCCTAATCCTAACCCGTACGCTGACACTAACCCGCGCCCTCACACGTCCGCTGCCCCTAAAGCGTTGTCGTACCCTCACCTGGACCCTAAACCGTCCCCGTCCCCTCACCCTAACCCTAGCCCGAACCCTAACCCTAACCCTTCCCCGGAGCCTGACCCTCACCCGTCCCCTAATCCTAACCCGTACGCTGACACTAACCCGCGCCCTCACACGTCCGCTGCCCCTAAAGCGTTGTCGTACCCTCACCTGGACCCTAAACCGTCCCCGTCCCCTAACCCTAACCCTAGCCCGAACCCTAACCCTAACCCTTCCCCGAAGCCTGACCCTCACCCGTCCCCTAATCCTAACCCGTACGCTGACACTAACCCGCGCCCTCACACGTCCGCTGCCCCTAAAGCGTTGTCGTACCCTCACCTGGACCCTAAACCGTCCCCGTCCCCTAACCCTAACCCTAGCCCGAACCCTAACCCTAACCCTTCCCCGAAGCCTGACCCTCACCCGTCCCCTAATCCTAACCCTTACGCTGACACTAACCCGCGCCCTCACACGTCCGCTGCCCCTAAAGCGTTGTCGTACCCTCACCTGGACCCTAAACCGTCCCCGTACCCTAACCCTAACCCTAGCCCGAACCTTAACCCTAACCCTTCCCCGAAGCCTGACCCTCACCCGTCCCCTAATCCTAGCCCGTACGCTGACACTAACCCGCGCCCTCACACGTCCGCTCCCCCTAAAGCGTTGTCGTACCCTCACCTGGACCCTAAACCGTCCCCGTGCCCTAACCCTAACCCTAGCCCGAACCCTAACCCTAACCCTTCCCCGAAGCCTGACCCTCACCCGTCCCCTAATCCTAACCCGTACGCTGACACTAACCCGCGCCCTCACACGTCCGCTCCCCCTAAAGCGTTGTCGTACCCTCACCTGGACCCTAAACCGTCCCCGTCCCCTAACCCTAACCCTAGCCCGAACCCTAACCCTAACCCTTCCCCGAAGCCTGACCCTCACCCGTCCCCTAATCCTAACCCGTACGCTGACACTAACCCGCGCCCTCACACGTCCGCTCCCCCTAAAGCGTTGTCGTACCCTCACCTGGACCCTAAACCGTCCCCGTCCCCTAACCCTAACCCTAGCCCGAACCCTAACCCTAACCCTTCCCCGAAGCCTGACCCTCACCCGTCCCCTAATCCTAACCCGTACGCTGACACTAACCCGCGCCCTCACACGTCCGCTCCCCCTAAAGCGTTGTCGTACCCTCACCTGGACCCTAAACCGTCCCCGTCACCTAACCCTAACCCTAGCCCGAACCCTAAACCTAACCCTTCCCCGAAGCCTGACCCTCACCCGTCCCCTAATCCTAACCCGTACGCTGACACTAACCCGCGCCCTCACACGTCCGCTCCCCCTAAAGCGTTGTCGTACCCTCACCTGGACCCTAAACCGTCCCCGTCCCCTAACCCTAACCCTAGCCCGAACCCTAACCCTAACCCTTCCACGAAGCCTGACCCTCACCTGTCCCCTAATCCTAACCCGTACGCTGACACTAACCCGCGCCCTCACACGTCCGCTCCCCCTAAAGCGTTGTCGTACCCTCACCTGGACCCTAAACCGTCCCCGTCCCCTAACCCTAACCCTAGCCCGAACCCTAACCCAAACCCTTCCCCGAAGCCTGACCCTCACCCGTCCCCTAATCCTAACCCGTACGCTGACACTAACCCACGCCCTCACACGTCCGCTCCCCCTAAAGCATTGTCGTACCCTCACCTGGACCCTAAACCGTCCCCGTCCCCTAACCCTAACCCGAGCCCGAACCCTAACCCTAACCCTTCCCCGAAGCCTGACCCTCACCCGTCCCCTAATCCTAACCCGTACGCTGACACTAACCCGCGCCCTCACACGTCCGCTCCCCCTAAAGCGTTGTCGTACCCTCACCTGGACCCTAAACCGTCCCCGTCCCCTAACCCTAACCCTAGCCCGAACCCTAACCCTAACTCTTCCCCGAAGCCTGACCCTCACCCGTCCCCTAATCCTAACCCGTACGCTGACACTAACCCGCGCCCTCACACGTCCGCTCCCCCTAAAGCGTTGTCGTACCCTCACCTGGACCCTAAACCGTCCCCGTCCCCTAACCCTAACCCTAGCCCGAACCCTAACCCTAACCCTTCCCCGAAGCCTGACCCTCACCCGTCCCCTAATCCTAACCCGTACGCTGACACTAACCCGCGCCCTCACACGTACGCTCCCCCTAAAGCGTTGTCGTACCCTCACCTGGACCCTAAACCGTCCCCGTCCCCTAACCCTAACCCTAGCCCGAACCCTAACCCTAACCCTTCCCCCAAGCCTGAACCTCACCCGTCCCCTAATCCTAACCCGTACGCTGACACTAACCCGCGCCCTCACACGTCCGCTGCCCCTAAAGCGTTGTCGTACCCTCACCTGGACCCTAAACCGTCCCCGTCCCCTAACCCTAACCCTAGCCCGAACCCTAACCCTAACCCTTCCCCGGAGCCTGAACCTCACCCGTCCCCTAATCCTAACCCGTACGCTGACACTAACCCGCGCCCTCACACGTCCGCTGCCCCTAAAGCGTTGTCGTACCCTCACCTGGACCCTAAACCGTCCCCGTCCCCTCACCCTAACCCTAGCCCGAACCCTAACCCTAACCCTTCCCCGGAGCCTGACCCTCACCCGTCCCCTAATCCTAACCCGTACGCTGACACTAACCTGCGCCCTCACACGTCCGCTGCCCCTAAAGCGTTGTCGTACCCTCACCTGGACCCTAAACCGTCCCCGTCCCCTAACCCTAACCCTAGCCCGAACCCTAACCCTAACCCTTCCCCGAAGCCTGACCCTCACCCGTCCCCTAATCCTAACCCGTACGCTGACACTAACCCGCGTCCTCACACGTCCGCTGCCCCTAAAGCGTTGTCGTACCCTCACCTGGACCCTAAACCGTCCCCATCCCCTAACCCTAACCCTAGCCCGAACCCTAAACCTAACCCTTCCCCGAAGCCTGACCCTCACCCGTCCCTTAATCCTAACCGGTACGCTGACACTAACCCGCGCCCTCACACGTCCGCTGCCCCTAAAGCGTTGTCGTACCCTCACCTGGACCCTAAACCGTCCCCGTCCCCTAACCCTAACCCTAGCCCGAACCCTAACCCTAACCCTTCCCCGAAGCCTGACCCTCACCCGTCCCCTAATCCTAACCCGTACGCTGACACTAACCCGCGCCCTCACACGTCCGCTCCCCCTAAAGCGTTGTCGTACCCTCACCTGGACCCTAAACCGTCCCCGTCCCCTAACCCTAACCCTAGCCCGAACCCTAACCCTAACCCTTCCCCGAAGCCTGACCCTCACCCGTCCCCTAATCCTAACCCATACGCTGACACTAACCCACGCCCTCACACGTCCGCTCCCCCTAAAGCGTTGTCGTACCCTCACCTGGACCCTAAACCGTCCCCGTCCCCTAACCCTAACCCTAGCCCGAACCCTAACCCTAACCCTTCCCCGAAGCCTGACCCTCACCCGTCCCCTAATCCTAACCCGTACGCTGACACTAACCCGCGCCCTCACACGTCCGCTCCCCCTAAAGCGTTGTCGTACCCTCACCTGAACCCTAAACCGTCCCCGTCCCCTAACCCTAACCCTAGCCCGAACCCTAACCCTAACCCTTCCCCGAAGCCTGACCCTCACCCGTCCCCTAATCCTAACCCGTACGCTGACACTAACCCGCGCCCTCACACGTCCGCTCCCCCTAAAGCGTTGTCGTACCCTCACCTAGACCCTAAACCGTCCCCGTCCCCTAACCCTAACCCTAGCCCGAACCCTAAACCTAACCCTTCCCCGAAGCCTGACCCTCACCCGTCCCCTAATCCTAACCCGTACGCTGACACTAACCCGCGCCCTCACACGTCCGCTCCCCCTAAAGCGTTGTCGTACCCTCACCTGGACCCTAAACCGTCCCCGTCCCCTAACCCTAACCCTAGCCCGAACCCTAACCCTAACCCTTCCACGAAGCCTGACCCTCACCCGTCCCCTAATCCTAACCCGTACGCTGACACTAACCCGCGCCCTCACACGTCCGCTCCCCCTAAAGCGTTGTCGTACCCTCACCTGGACTCTAAACCGTCCCCGTCCCCTAACCCTAACCCTAGCCCGAACCCTAACCCTAACCCTTCCCCGAAGCCTGACCCTCACCCGTCCCCTAATCCTAACCCGTACGCTGACACTAACCCGCGCCCTCACACGTCCGCTCCCCCTAAAGCGTTGTCGTACCCTCACCTAGACCCTAAACCGTCCCCGTCCCCTAACCCTAACCCTAGCCCGAACCCTAAACCTAACCCTTCCCCGAAGCCTGACCCTCACCCGTCCCCTAATCCTAACCCGTACGCTGACACTAACCCGCGCCCTCACACGTCCGCTCCCCCTAAAGCGTTGTCGTACCCTCACCTGGACCCTAAACCATCCCCGTCCCCTAACCCTAACCCTAGCCCGAACCCTAACCCTAACCCTTCCCCGAAGCCTGACCCTCACCCGTCCCCTAATCCTAACCCGTACGCTGACACTAACCCGCGCCCTCACACGTCCGCTCCCCCTAAAGCGTTGTCGTACCCTCACCTGGACCCTAAACCGTCCCCGTCCCCTAACCCTAACCCTAGCCCGAACCCTAACCCTAACCCTTCCCCGAAGCCTGACCCTCACCCGTCCCCTAATCCTAACCCGTACGCTGACACTAACCCACGCCCTCACACGTCCGCTCCCCCTAAAGCATTGTCGTACCCTCACCTGGACCCTAAACCGTCCCCGTCCCCTAACCCTAACCCTAGCCCGAACCCTAACCCTAACCCTTCCCCGAAGCCTGACCCTCACCCGTCCCCTAATCCTAACCCGTACGCTGACACTAACCCGCGCCCTCACACGTCCGCTCCCCCTAAAGCGTTGTCGTACCCTCACCTGGACCCTAAACCGTCCCCGTCCCCTAACCCTAACCCTAGCCCGAACCCTAACCCTAACCCTTCCCCGAATCCTGACCCTCACCCGTCCCCTAATCCTAAACCGTACGCTGACACTAACCCGCGCCCTCACACGTCCGCTCCCCCTAAAGCGTTGTCGTACCCTCACCTGGACCCTAAACCGTCCCCGTCCCCTAACCCTAACCCTAGCCCGAACCCTAACCCTAACCCTTCCCCGAAGCCTGACCCTCACCCGTCCCCTAATCCTAACCCGTACGCTGACACTAACCCGCGCCCTCACACGTCCGCTCCCCCTAAAGCGTTGTCGTACCCTCACCTGGACCCTAAACCGTCCCCGTCCCCTAACCCTAACCCTAGCCCGAACCCTAACCCTAACCCTTCCCCCAAGCCTGAACCTCACCCGTCCCCTAATCCTAACCCGTACGCTGACACTAACCCGCGCCCTCACACGTCCGCTGCCCCTAAAGCGTTGTCGTACCCTCACCTGGACCCTAAACCGTCCCCGTCCCCTAACCCTAACCCTAGCCCGAACCCTAACCCTAACCCTTCCCCGGAGCCTGACCCTCACCCGTCCCCTAATCCTAACCCGTACGCTGACACTAACCCGCGCCCTCACACTTCCGCTGCCCCTAAAGCGTTGTCGTACCCTCACCTGGACCCTAAACCGTCCCCGTCCCCTAACCCTAACCCTAGCCCGAACCCTAACCCTAACCCTTCCCCGGAGCCTGACCCTCACCCGTCCCCTAATCCTAACCCGTACGCTGACACTAACCTGCGCCCTCACACGTCCGCTGCCCCTAAAGCGTTGTCGTACCCTCACCTGGACCCTAAACCGTCCCCGTCCCCTAACCCTAACCCTAGCCCGAACCCTAACCCTAACCCTTCCCCGAAGCCTGACCCTCACCCGTCCCCTAATCCTAACCCGTACGCTGACACTAACCCGCGCCCTCACACGTCCGCTGCCCCTAAAGCGTTGTCGTACCCTCACCTGGACCCTAAACCGTCCCCGTCCCCTAACCCTAACCCTAGCCCGAACCCTAACCCTAACCCTTCCCCGAAGCCTGACCCTCACCCGTCCCTTAATCCTAACCGGTACGCTGACACTAACCCGCGCCCTCACACGTCCGCTGCCCCTAAAGCGTTGTCGTACCCTCACCTGGACCCTAAACCGTCCCCGTCCCCTAACCCTAACCCTAGCCCGAACCCTAACCCTAACCCTTCCCCGAAGCCTGACCCTCACCCGTCCCCTAATCCTAACCCGTACGCTGACACTAACCCGCGCCCTCACACGTCCGCTCCCCCTAAAGCGTTGTCGTACCCTCACCTGGACCCTAAACCGTCCCCGTCCCCTAACCCTAACCCTAGCCCGAACCCTAACCCTAACCCTTCCCCGAAGCCTGACCCTCACCCGTCCCCTAATCCTAACCCGTACGCTGACACTAACCCGCGCCCTCACACGTCCGCTCCCCCTAAAGCGTTGTCGTACCCTCACCTGGACCCTAAACCGTCCCCGTCCCCTAACCCTAACCCTAGCCCGAACCCTAACCCTAACCCTTCCCCGAAGCCTGACCCTCACCCGTCCCCTAATCCTAACCCGTACGCTGACACTAACCCGCGCCCTCACACGTCCGCTGCCCCTAAAGCGTTGTCGTACCCTCACCTGGACCCTAAACCGTCCCCGTCCCCTAACCCTAACCCTAGCCCGAACCCTAACCCTAACCCTTCCCCCAAGCCTGAACCTCACCCGTCCCCTAATCCTAACCCGTACGCTGACACTAACCCGCGCCCTCACACGCCCGCTGCCCCTAAAGCGTTGTCGTACCCTCACCTGGACCCTAAACCGTCCCCGTCCCCTAACCCTAACCCTAGCCCGAACCCTAACCCTAACCCTTCCCCGAAGCCTGACCCTCACCCGTCCCCTAATCCTAAACCGTACGCTGACACTAACCCGCGCCCTCACACATCCGCTCCCCTAAAGCGTTGTCGTACCCTCACCTGGACCCTAAACCGTCCCCGTCCCCTAACCCTAACCCTAGCCCGAACCCTAACCCTAACCCTTCCCCGAAGCCTGACCCTCACCCGTCCCCTAATCCTAACCCGTACGCTGACACTAACCCGCGCCCTCACACGTCCGCTGCCCCTAAAGCGTTGTCGTACCCTCACCTGGACCCTAAACCGTCCCCGTCCCCTAACCCTAACCCTAGCCCGAACCCTAACCCTAACCCTTCCCCCAAGCCTGAACCTCACCCGTCCCCTAATCCTAACCCGTACGCTGACACTAACCCGCGCCCTCACACGTCCGCTCCCCCTAAAGCGTTGTCGTACCCTCACCTGGACCCTAAACCGTCCCCGTCCCCTAACCCTAACCCTAGCCCGAACCCTAACCCTAACCCTTCCCCGAAGCCTGACCCTCACCCGTCCCCTAATCCTAACCCGTACGCTGACACTAACCCGCGCCCTCACACGCCCGCTGCCCCTAAAGCGTTGTCGTACCCTCACCTGGACCCTAAACCGTCCCCGTCCCCTAACCCTAACCCTAGCCCGAACCCTAACCCTAACCCTTCCCCGAAGCCTGACCCTCACCCGTCCCCTAATCCTAACCCGTACGCTGACACTAACCCGCGCCCTCACACGTCCGCTGCCCCTAAAGCGTTGTCGTACCCTCACCTGGACCCTAAACCGTCCCTGTCCCCTAACCCTAACCCTAGCCCGAACCCTAACCCTAACCCTTCCCCCAAGCCTGAACCTCACCCGTCCCCTAATCCTAACCCGTACGCTGACACTAACCCGCGCCCTCACACGTCCGCTGCCCCTAAAGCGTTGTCGTACCCTCACCTGGACCCTAAACCGTCCCCGTCCCCTAACCCTAACCCTAGCCCGAACCCTAACCCTAACCCTTCCCCGAAGCCTGACCCTCACCCGTCCCCTAATCCTAACCCGTACGCTGACACTAACCCGTGCCCTCACACGCCCGCTGCCCCTAAAGCGTTGTCGTACCCTCACCTGGACCCTAAACCGTCCCCGTCCCCTAACCCTAACCCTAGCCCGAACCCTAACCCTAACCCTTCCCCGAAGCCTGACCCTCACCCGTCCCCTAATCCTAAACCGTACGCTGACACTAACCCGCGCCCTCACACATCCGCTCCCCTAAAGCGTTGTCGTACCCTCACCTGGACCCTAAACCGTCCCCGTCCCCTAACCCTAACCCTAGCCCGAACCCTAACCCTAACCCTTCCCCGAAGCCTGACCCTCACCCGTCCCCTAATCCTAACCCGTACGCTGACACTAACCCGCGCCCTCACACGTCCGCTGCCCCTAAAGCGTTGTCGTACCCTCACCTGGACCCTAAACCGTCCCCGTCCCCTAACCCTAACCCTAGCCCGAACCCTAACCCTAACCCTTCCCCCAAGCCTGAACCTCACCCGTCCCCTAATCCTAACCCGTACGCTGACACTAACCCGCGCCCTCACACGTCCGCTCCCCCTAAAGCGTTGTCGTACCCTCACCTGGACCCTAAACCGTCCCCGTCCCCTAACCCTAACCCTAGCCCGAACCCTAACCCTAACCCTTCCCCGAAGCCTGACCCTCACCCGTCCCCTAATCCTAACCCGTACGCTGACACTAACCCGTGCCCTCACACGCCCGCTGCCCCTAAAGCGTTGTCGTACCCTCACCTGGACCCTAAACCGTCCCCGTCCCCTAACCCTAACCCTAGCCCGAACCCTAACCCTAACCCTTCCCCGAAGCCTGACCCTCACCCGTCCCCTAATCCTAACCCGTACGCTGACACTAACCCGCGCCCTCACACGTCCGCTGCCCCTAAAGCGTTGTCGTACCCTCACCTGGACCCTAAACCGTCCCCGTCCCCTAACCCTAACCCTAGCCCGAACCCTAACCCTAACCCTTCCCCCAAGCCTGAACCTCACCCGTCCCCTAATCCTAACCCGTACGCTGACACTAACCCGCGCCCTCACACGTCCGCTGCCCCTAAAGCGTTGTCGTACCCTCACCTGGACCCTAAACCGTCCCCGTCCCCTAACCCTAACCCTAGCCCGAACCCTAACCCTAACCCTTCCCCGAAGCCTGACCCTCACCCGTCCCCTAATCCTAACCCGTACGCTGACACTAACCCGTGCCCTCACACGCCCGCTGCCCCTAAAGCGTTGTCGTACCCTCACCTGGACCCTAAACCGTCCCCGTCCCCTAACCCTAACCCTAGCCCGAACCCTAACCCTAACCCTTCCCCGAAGCCTGACCCTCACCCGTCCCCTAATCCTAAACCGTACGCTGACACTAACCCGCGCCCTCACACATCCGCTCCCCTAAAGCGTTGTCGTACCCTCACCTGGACCCTAAACCGTCCCCGTCCCCTAACCCTAACCCTAGCCCGAACCCTAACCCTAACCCTTCCCCGAAGCCTGACCCTCACCCGTCCCCTAATCCTAACCCGTACGCTGACACTAACCCGCGCCCTCACACGTCCGCTGCCCCTAAAGCGTTGTCGTACCCTCACCTGGACCCTAAACCGTCCCCGTCCCCTAACCCTAACCCTAGCCCGAACCCTAACCCTAACCCTTCCCCCAAGCCTGAACCTCACCCGTCCCCTAATCCTAACCCGTACGCTGACACTAACCCGCGCCCTCACACGTCCGCTCCCCCTAAAGCGTTGTCGTACCCTCACCTGGACCCTAAACCGTCCCCGTCCCCTAACCCTAACCCTAGCCCGAACCCTAACCCTAACCCTTCCCCGAAGCCTGACCCTCACCCGTCCCCTAATCCTAACCCGTACGCTGACACTAACCCGTGCCCTCACACGCCCGCTGCCCCTAAAGCGTTGTCGTACCCTCACCTGGACCCTAAACCGTCCCCGTCCCCTAACCCTAACCCTAGCCCGAACCCTAACCCTAACCCTTCCCCGAAGCCTGACCCTCACCCGTCCCCTAATCCTAACCCGTACGCTGACACTAACCCGCGCCCTCACACGTCCGCTGCCCCTAAAGCGTTGTCGTACCCTCACCTGGACCCTAAACCGTCCCTGTCCCCTAACCCTAACCCTAGCCCGAACCCTAACCCTAACCCTTCCCCCAAGCCTGAACCTCACCCGTCCCCTAATCCTAACCCGTACGCTGACACTAACCCGCGCCCTCACACGTCCGCTGCCCCTAAAGCGTGGTCGTACCCTCACCTGGACCCTAAACCGTCCCCGTCCCCTAACCCTAACCCTAGCCCGAACCCTAACCCTAACCCTTCCCCGAAGCCTGACCCTCACCCGTCCCCTAATCCTAACCCGTACGCTGACACTAACCCGTGCCCTCACACGCCCGCTGCCCCTAAAGCGTTGTCGTACCCTCACCTGGACCCTAAACCGTCCCCGTCCCCTAACCCTAACCCTAGCCCGAACCCTAACCCTAACCCTTCCCCGAAGCCTGACCCTCACCCGTCCCCTAATCCTAAACCGTACGCTGACACTAACCCGCGCCCTCACACATCCGCTCCCCTAAAGCGTTGTCGTACCCTCACCTGGACCCTAAACCGTCCCCGTCCCCTAACCCTAACCCTAGCCCGAACCCTAACCCTAACCCTTCCCCGAAGCCTGACCCTCACCCGTCCCCTAATCCTAACCCGTACGCTGACACTAACCCGCGCCCTCACACGTCCGCTGCCCCTAAAGCGTTGTCGTACCCTCACCTGGACCCTAAACCGTCCCCGTCCCCTAACCCTAACCCTAGCCCGAACCCTAACCCTAACCCTTCCCCCAAGCCTGAACCTCACCCGTCCCCTAATCCTAACCCGTACGCTGACACTAACCCGCGCCCTCACACGTCCGCTCCCCCTAAAGCGTTGTCGTACCCTCACCTGGACCCTAAACCGTCCCCGTCCCCTAACCCTAACCCTAGCCCGAACCCTAACCCTAACCCTTCCCCGAAGCCTGACCCTCACCCGTCCCCTAATCCTAACCCGTACGCTGACACTAACCCGTGCCCTCACACGCCCGCTGCCCCTAAAGCGTTGTCGTACCCTCACCTGGACCCTAAACCGTCCCCGTCCCCTAACCCTAACCCTAGCCCGAACCCTAACCCTAACCCTTCCCCGAAGCCTGACCCTCACCCGTCCCCTAATCCTAACCCGTACGCTGACACTAACCCGCGCCCTCACACGTCCGCTGCCCCTAAAGCGTTGTCGTACCCTCACCTGGACCCTAAACCGTCCCCGTCCCCTAACCCTAACCCTAGCCCGAACCCTAACCCTAACCCTTCCCCCAAGCCTGAACCTCACCCGTCCCCTAATCCTAACCCGTACGCTGACACTAACCCGCGCCCTCACACGTCCGCTGCCCCTAAAGCGTTGTCGTACCCTCACCTGGACCCTAAACCGTCCCCGTCCCCTAACCCTAACCCTAGCCCGAACCCTAACCCTAACCCTTCCCCGAAGCCTGACCCTCACCCGTCCCCTAATCCTAACCCGTACGCTGACACTAACCCGTGCCCTCACACGCCCGCTGCCCCTAAAGCGTTGTCGTACCCTCACCTGGACCCTAAACCGTCCCCGTCCCCTAACCCTAACCCTAGCCCGAACCCTAACCCTAACCCTTCCCCGAAGCCTGACCCTCACCCGTCCCCTAATCCTAAACCGTACGCTGACACTAACCCGCGCCCTCACACATCCGCTCCCCTAAAGCGTTGTCGTACCCTCACCTGGACCCTAAACCGTCCCCGTCCCCTAACCCTAACCCTAGCCCGAACCCTAACCCTAACCCTTCCCCGAAGCCTGACCCTCACCTGTCCCCTAATCCTAACCCGTACGCTGACACTAACCCGCGCCCTCACACGTCCGCTGCCCCTAAAGCGTTGTCGTACCCTCACCTGGACCCTAAACCGTCCCCGTCCCCTAACCCTAACCCTAGCCCGAACCCTAACCCTAACCCTTCCCCCAAGCCTGAACCTCACCCGTCCCCTAATCCTAACCCGTACGCTGACACTAACCCGCGCCCTCACACGTCCGCTCCCCCTAAAGCGTTGTCGTACCCTCACCTGGACCCTAAACCGTCCCCGTCCCCTAACCCTAACCCTAGCCCGAACCCTAACCCTAACCCTTCCCCGAAGCCTGACCCTCACCCGTCCCCTAATCCTAACCCGTACGCTGACACTAACCCGTGCCCTCACACGCCCGCTGCCCCTAAAGCGTTGTCGTACCCTCACCTGGACCCTAAACCGTCCCCGTCCCCTAACCCTAACCCTAGCCCGAACCCTAACCCTAACCCTTCCCCGAAGCCTGACCCTCACCCGTCCCCTAATCCTAACCCGTACGCTGACACTAACCCGCGCCCTCACACGTCCGCTGCCCCTAAAGCGTTGTCGTACCCTCACCTGGACCCTAAACCGTCCCCGTCCCCTAACCCTAACCCTAGCCCGAACCCTAACCCTAACCCTTCCCCCAAGCCTGAACCTCACCCGTCCCCTAATCCTAACCCGTACGCTGACACTAACCCGCGCCCTCACACGTCCGCTGCCCCTAAAGCGTTGTCGTACCCTCACCTGGACCCTAAACCGTCCCCGTCCCCTAACCCTAACCCTAGCCCGAACCCTAACCCTAACCCTTCCCCGAAGCCTGACCCTCACCCGTCCCCTAATCCTAACCCGTACGCTGACACTAACCCGTGCCCTCACACGCCCGCTGCCCCTAAAGCGTTGTCGTACCCTCACCTGGACCCTAAACCGTCCCCGTCCCCTAACCCTAACCCTAGCCCGAACCCTAACCCTAACCCTTCCCCGAAGCCTGACCCTCACCCGTCCCCTAATCCTAAACCGTACGCTGACACTAACCCGCGCCCTCACACATCCGCTCCCCTAAAGCGTTGTCGTACCCTCACCTGGACCCTAAACCGTCCCCGTCCCCTAACCCTAACCCTAGCCCGAACCCTAACCCTAACCCTTCCCCGAAGCCTGACCCTCACCCGTCCCCTAATCCTAACCCGTACGCTGACACTAACCCGCGCCCTCACACGTCCGCTGCCCCTAAAGCGTTGTCGTACCCTCACCTGGACCCTAAACCGTCCCCGTCCCCTAACCCTAACCCTAGCCCGAACCCTAACCCTAACCCTTCCCCCAAGCCTGAACCTCACCCGTCCCCTAATCCTAACCCGTACGCTGACACTAACCCGCGCCCTCACACGTCCGCTCCCCCTAAAGCGTTGTCGTACCCTCACCTGGACCCTAAACCGTCCCCGTCCCCTAACCCTAACCCTAGCCCGAACCCTAACCCTAACCCTTCCCCCAAGCCTGACCCTCACCCGTCCCCTAATCCTAACCCGTACGCTGACACTAACCCGTGCCCTCACACGCCCGCTGCCCCTAAAGCGTTGTCGTACCCTCACCTGGACCCTAAACCGTCCCCGTCCCCTAACCCTAACCCTAGCCCGAACCCTAACCCTAACCCTTCCCCGAAGCCTGACCCTCACCCGTCCCCTAATCCTAACCCGTACGCTGACACTAACCCGCGCCCTCACACGTCCGCTGCCCCTAAAGCGTTGTCGTACCCTCACCGGGACCCTAAACCGTCCCCGTCCCCTAACCCTAACCCTAGCCCGAACCCTAAACCTAACACTTCCCCGAAGCCTGACCCTCACCCGTCCCCTAATCCTAACCCGTACGCTGACACTAACCCGCGCCCTCACACGTCCGCTGCCCCTAAAGCGTTGTCGTACCCTCACCTGGACCCTAAACCGTCCCCGTCCCCTAACCCTAACCCTAGCCCGAACCCTAACCCTAACCCTTCCCCGAAGCCTGACCCTCACACGTCCCCTAATCCTAACCCGTACGCTGACACTAACCCGCGCCCTCACACGTCCGCTCCCCCTAAAGCATTGTCGTACCCTCACCTGGACCCTAAACCGTCCCCGTCCCCTAACCCTAACCCTAGCCCGAACCCTAACCCTAACCCTTCCCCGAAGCCTGACCCTCACCCGTCCCCTAATCCTAAACCGTACGCTGACACTAACCCGCGCCCTCACACATCCGCTCCCCTAAAGCGTTGTCGTACCCTCACCTGGACCCTAAACCGTCCCCGTCCCCTAACCCTAACCCTAGCCCGAACCCTAACCCTAACCCTTCCCCGAAGCCTGACCCTCACCCGTCCCCTAATCCTAACCCGTACGCTGACACTAACCCGCGCCCTCACACGTCCGCTGCCCCTAAAGCGTTGTCGTACCCTCACCTGGACCCTAAACCGTCCCCGTCCCCTAACCCTAACCCTAGCCCGAACCCTAACCCTAACCCTTCCCCCAAGCCTGAACCTCACCCGTCCCCTAATCCTAACCCGTACGCTGACACTAACCCGCGCCCTCACACGTCCGCTCCCCCTAAAGCGTTGTCGTACCCTCACCTGGACCCTAAACCGTCCCCGTCCCCTAACCCTAACCCTAGCCCGAACCCTAACCCTAACCCTTCCCCGAAGCCTGACCCTCACCCGTCCCCTAATCCTAACCCGTACGCTGACACTAACCCGTGCCCTCACACGCCCGCTGCCCCTAAAGCGTTGTCGTACCCTCACCTGGACCCTAAACCGTCCCCGTCCCCTAACCGTAACCCTAGCCCGAACCCTAACCCTAACCCTTCCCCGAAGCCTGACCCTCACCCGTCCCCTAATCCTAACCCGTACGCTGACACTAACCCGCGCCCTCACACGTCCGCTGCCCCTAAAGCGTTGTCGTACCCTCACCTGGACCCTAAACCGTCCCCGTCCCCTAACCCTAACCCTAGCCCGAACCCTAACCCTAACCCTTCCCCCAAGCCTGAACCTCACCCGTCCCCTAATCCTAACCCGTACGCTGACACTAACCCGCGCCCTCACACGTCCGCTGCCCCTAAAGCGTTGTCGTACCCTCACCTGGACCCTAAACCGTCCCCGTCCCCTAACCCTAACCCTAGCCCGAACCCTAACCCTAACCCTTCCCCGAAGCCTGACCCTCACCCGTCCCCTAATCCTAACCCGTACGCTGACACTAACCCGTGCCCTCACACGCCCGCTGCCCCTAAAGCGTTGTCGTACCCTCACCTGGACCCTAAACCGTCCCCGTCCCCTAACCCTAACCCTAGCCCGAACCCTAACCCTAACCCTTCCCCGAAGCCTGACCCTCACCCGTCCCCTAATCCTAACCCGTACGCTGACACTAACCCGCGCCCTCACACGTCCGCTGCCCCTAAAGTGTTGTCGTACCCTCACCTGGACCCTAAACCGTCCCCGTCCCCTAACCCTAACCCTAGCCCGAACCCTAACCCTAACCCTTCCCCGAAGCCTGACCCTCACCCGTTCCCTAATCCTAACCCGTACGCTGACACTAACCCGCGCCCTCACACGTACGCTCCCCCTAAAGCGTTGTCGTACCCTCACCTGGACCCTAAACCGTCCCCGTCCCCTAACCCTAACCCTAGCCCGAACCCTAACCCTAACCCTTCCCCGAAGCCTGACCCTCACCCGTCCCCTAATCCTAACCCGTACGCTGACACTAGCCCGCGCCCTCACACGTCCGCTCCCCCTAAAGCGTTGTCGTACCCTCACCTGGACCCTAAACCGTCCCCGTCCCCTCACCCTAACCCTAGCCCGAACCCTAACCCTAACCCTTCCCCGAAGCCTGACCCTCACCCGTCCTCTAATCCTAAACCGTACGCTGACACTAACCCGCGCCCTCACACGTACGCTCCCCCTAAAGCGTTGTCGTACCCTCACCTGGACCCTAAACCCTCCCCGTCCCCTAACCCTAACCCTAGCCCGAACCCTAACCCTAACCCTTCCCCGAAGCCTGACCCTCACCCGTCCCCTAATCCTAACCCGTACGCTGACACTAACCCGCGCCCTCACACGTCCGCTGCCCCTAAAGCGTTGTCGTACCCTCACCTGGACCCTAAACCGTCCCCGTCCCCTAACCCTAACCCTAGCCCGAACCCTAACCCTAACCCTTCCCCGAAGCCTGACCCTCACCCGTCCCCTAATCCTAACCCGTACGCTGACACTAACCCGCGCCTTCACACGTCCGCTTCCCCTAAAGCGTTGTCGTACCCTCACCTGGACCCTAAACCGTCCCCGTCCCCTAACCCTAACCCTAGCCCGAACCCTAACCCTAACCCTTCCCCGAAGCCTGACCCTCACCCGTCCCCTAATCCTAACCCGTACGCTGACACTAACCCGCGCCCTCACACGTCCGCTCCCCCTAAAGCGTTGTCGTAACCTCACCTGGACCCTGAACCGTCCCCGTCCCCTAACCCTAACCCTAGCCTGAACCCTAACCCTAACCCTTCCCCGAAGCCTGACCCTCACCCGTCCCATAATCCTAACCCGTACGCTGACACTAACCCGCGCCCTCACACGTCCGCTCCCCCTAAAGCGTTGTCGTACCCTCACCTGGACCCTAAACCGTCCCCGTCCCCTAACCCTAACCCTAGCCCGAACCCTAACCCTAACCCTTCCCCGAAGCCTGACCCTCACCCGTCCCCTAATCCTAACCCGTACGCTGACACTAACCCGCGCCCTCACACGTCCGCTGCCCCTAAAGCGTTGTCGTACCCTCACCTGGACCCTAAACCGTCCCCGTCCCCTAACCCTAACCCTAGCCCGAACCCTAACCCTAACCCTTCCCCCAAGCCTGAACCTCACCCGTCCCCTAATCCTAACCCGTACGCTGACACTAACCCGCGCCCTCACACGTCCGCTGCCCCTAAAGCGTTGTCGTACCCTCACCTGGACCCTAAACCGTCCCCGTCCCCTAACCCTAACCCTAGCCCGAACCCTAACCCTAACCCTTCCCCGAAGCCTGACCCTCACCCGTCCCCTAATCCTAACCCGTACGCTGACACTAACCCGCGCCCTCACACGTCCGCTGCCCCTAAAGCGTTGTCGTACCCTCACCTGGACCCTAAACCGTCCCCGTCCCCTAACCCTAACCCTAGCCCGAACCCTAACCCTAACCCTTCCCCGAAGCCTGACCCTCACCCGTCCCCTAATCCTAACCCGTACGCTGACACT
The DNA here is from genome assembly GCF_039906515.1 of Pseudorca crassidens. NCBI lineage: Eukaryota > Metazoa > Chordata > Mammalia > Artiodactyla > Delphinidae > Pseudorca > Pseudorca crassidens. Next base: position 64,826,201 of record NC_090314.1, on the reverse strand, counting down.
AACCCGCGCCCTCACACGCCCGCTGCCCCTAAAGCGTTGTCGTACCCTCACCTGGACCCTAAACCGTCCCCATCCCCTAACCCTAACCCTAGCCCGAACCCTAACCCTAACACTTCCCCGAAGCCTGACCCTCACCCGTCCCCTAATCCTAACCCGTACGCTGACACTAACCCGCGCCCTCACACGTCCGCTGCCCCTAAAGCGTTGTCGTACCTTCACCTGGACCCTAAACCGTCCCCGTCCCCTAACCCTAACCCTAGCCCGAACCCTAACCCTAACCCTTCCCCGAAGCCTGACCCTCACCCGTCCCCTAATCCTAACCCGTACGCTGACACTAACCCGCGCCCTCACACGTACGCTCCCCCTAAAGCGTTGTCGTACCCTCACCTGGACCCTAAACCGTCCCCGTCCCCTAACCCTAACCCTAGCCCGAACCCTAACCCTAACCCTTCCCCGAAGCCTGACCCTCACCCGTCCCCTAATCCTAACCCGTACGCTGACACTAGCCCGCGCCCTCACACGTCCGCTCCCCCTAAAGCGTTGTCGTACCCTCACCTGGACCCTAAACCCTCCCCGGCCCCTAACCCTAACCCTAGCCCGAACCCTAACCCTAACCCTTCCCCGAAGCCTGACCCTCACCCGTCCCCTAATCCTAAACCGTACGCTGACACTAACCCGCGCCCTCACACGTACGCTCCCCCTAAAGCGTTGTCATACCCTCACCTGGACCCTAAACCCTCCCCGTCCCCTAACCCTAACCCTAGCCCGAACCCTAACCCTAACCCTTCCCTGAAGCCTGACCCTCACCCGTCCCCTAATCCTAACCCGTACGCTGACACTAACCCGCGCCCTCACACGTCCGCTGCCCCTAAATCGTTGTCGTACCCTCACCTGGACCCTAAACCGTCCCCGTCCCCTAACCCTAACCCTAGCCCGAACCCTAACCCTAACCCTTCCCCGAAGCCTGACCCTCACCCGTCCCCTAATCCTAACCCGTACGCTGACACTAACCCGCGCCCTCACACGTCCGCTTCCCCTAAAGCGTTGTCGTACCCTCACCTGGACCCTAAACCGTCCCCGTCCCCTAACCCTAACCCTAGCCCGAACCCTTACCCTAACCATTCCCCGAAGCCTGACCCTCACCCGTCCCCTAATCCTAAACCGTACGCTGACACTAACCCGCGCCCTCACACGTCCGCTGCCCCTAAAGCCTTGTCGTAACCTCACCTGGACCCTAAACCGTCCCCGTCCCCTAACCCTAACCCTAGCCCGAACCCTAACCCTAACCCTTCCCCGAAGCCTGACCCTCACCCGTCCCATAATCCTAACCCGTACGCTGACACTAACCCGCGCCCTCACACGTTCGCTCCCCCTAAAGCGTTGTCGTACCCTCACGTGTACCCTAAACCGTCCCCGTCCCCTACCCCTAACCCTAGCCCGAACCCTAACCCTAACCCTTCCCCAAAGCCTGACCCTCACCCGTCCCCTAATCCTAACCCGTACGCTGACACTAACCCGCGCCCTCACACGTCCGCTCCCCCTAAAGCGTTGTCATACCCTCACCTGGACCCTAAACCGTCCCCGTCCCCTAACCCTAACCCTAGCCCGAACCCTAACCCTAACCCTTCCCCGAAGCCTGACCCTCACCCGTCCCCTAATCCTAACCCGTACGCTGACACTAACCCGCGCCCTCACACGTCCGCTCCCCCTAAAGCGTTGTCGTACCCTCACCTGGACCCTAAACCGTCCCCGTCCCCTAACCCTAACCCTAGCCCGAACCCTAACCCTAACCCTTCCCCGAAGCCTGACCCTCACCCTTCCCACAATCCTAACCCGTACGCTGACACTAACCCGCGCCCTCACACGTCCGCTCCCCCTAAAGCGTTGTCGTACCCTCACCTGGACCCTAAACCGTCCCCGTCCCCTAACCCTAACCCTAGCCCGAACCCTAACCCTAACCCTTCCCCGAAGCCTGACCCTCAACCGTCCCCTAATCCTAAACAGTACGCTGACACTAACCCGCGCCCTCACACGTCCGCTCCCCCTAAAGCGTTGTCGTACCCTCACCTGGACCCTAAACCGTCCCCGTCCCCTAACCCTAACCATAGCCCGAACCCTAACCCTAACCCTTCCCCGAAGCCTGACCCTCACCCTTCCCCTAATCCTAACCCGTACGCTGACACTAACCCGCGCCCTCACACGTCCGCTGCCCCTAAAGCGTTGTCGTACCCTCACCTGGACCCTAAACCGTCCCCGGCCCCTAACCCTAACCCTAGCCCGAACCCTAACCCTAACCCTTCCCCGAAGCCTGACCCTCACCCGTCCCCTAATCCTATCCCGTACGCTGACACTAACCCGCGCCCTCACACGTCCGCTGCCCCTAAAGCATTGTCGTACCCTCACCTGGACCCTAAACCGTCCCCGTCCCCTAACCCTAACCCTAGCCCGAACCCTAACCCTAACCCTTCCCCGAAGCCTGACCCTCACCCGTCCCCTAATCCTAAACCGTACGCTGACACTAACCCGCGCCCTCACACGTCCGCTCCCCCTAAAGCGTTGTCGTACCCTCACCTGGACCCTAAACCGTCCCCGTCCCCTAACCCTAACCCTAGCCCGAACCCTAAACCTAACCCTTCCCTCAAGCCTGACCCTCACCCGTCCCCTAATCCTAACCCGTACGCTGACACTAACCCGCGCCCTCACACGTCCGCTGCCCCTAAAGCGTTGTCGTACCCTCACCTGGACCCTAAACCGTCCCCGTCCCCTAACCCTAACCCTAGCCAGAACAATAACCCTAACCCTTCCCCGAAGCCTGACCCTCACCCGTCCCCTAATCCTAACCCGTACGCTGACACTAACCCGCGCCCTCACACGTCCGCTCCCCCTAAAGCGTTGTCGTACCCTCACCTGGACCCTAAACCGTCCCCATCCCCTAACCCTAACCCTAGCCCGAACCCTAACCCTAACCCTTCCCCGAAGCCTGACCCTCACCCGTCCCATAATCCTAACCCGTACGCTGACACTAACCCGCGCCCTCACACGTCCGCTCCCCTTAAAGCGTTGTCGTACCCTCACCTGGACCCTAAACCGTCCCCGTCCCCTAACCCTAACCCTAGCCCGAACCCTAACCCTAACCCTTCCCCGAAGCCTGACCCTCACCCGTCCCCTAATCCTAACCCGTACGCTGACACTAACCCGCGCCCTCACACGTCCGCTCACCCTAAAGCGTTGTCATACCCTCACCTGGACCCTAAACCGTCCCCGTCCCCTAACCCTAACCCTAGCCCGAACCCTAACCCTAACCCTTCCCCGAAGCCTGACCCTCAACCGTCCCCTAATCCTAACCCGTACGCTGACACTAACCCGCGCCCTCACACGTCCGCTCCCCCTAAAGCGTTGTCGTACCCTCACCTGGACCCTAAACACTCCCCGGCCCCTAACCCTAACCCTAGCCCGAACCCTAACCCTAACCCTTCCCCGAAGCCTGACCCTCACCCGTCCCCTAATCCTAAACCGTACGCTGACACTAACCCACGCCCTCACACGTACGCTCCCCCTAAAGCGTTGTCATACCCTCACCTGGACCCTAAACCCTCCCCGTCCCCTAACCCTAACCCTAGCCCGAACCCTAACCCTAACCCTTCCCCCAAGCCTGACCCTCACCCGTCCCCTAATCCTAACCCGTACGCTGACACTAACCCGCGCCCTCACACGTCCGCTGCCCCTAAAGCGTTGTCGTACCCTCACCTGGACCCTTAACCGTCCCCGTCCCCTAACCCTAACCCTAGCCCGAACCCTAACCCTAACCCTTCCCCGAAGCCTGACCCTCACCCGTCCCCTAAACCTAACCCGTACGCTGACACTAACCCGCGCCCTCACACGTCCGCTGCCCCTAAAGCGTTGTCGTACCCTCACATGGACCCTAAACCGTCCCCGTCCCCTAACCCTAACCCTAGCCCGAAACCTAACCCTAAACCTTCCCCGAAGCCTGACCCTCACCCGTCCCCTAATCCTAACCCGTACGCTGACACTAACCCGCGCCCTCACACGTCCGCTGCCCCTAAAGCGTTGTCGTACCCTCACCTGGACCCTAAACCGTCCCCGTCCCCTAACCCTAACCCTAGCCCGAACCCTAACCCTAACCCTTCCCCGAAGCCTGGCACTCACCCGTCCCCTAATCCTAACCCGTACGCTGACACTAACCCGCGCCCTCACACGTCCGCTGCCCCTAAAGCGTTGTCGTACCCTCACCTGGACCCTAAACCGTCCCCGTCCCCTAACCCTAACCCTAGCCCGAACCCTAACCCTAACCCTTCCCCGAAGCCTGACCCTCACCCTTCCCCTAATCCTAACCCGTACGCTGATACTAACCCGCGCCCTCACACGTCCGCTGCCCCTAAAGCATTGTCGTACCCTCACCTGGACCCTAAGCCGTCCCCGTCCCCTAACCCTAACCCTAGCCCAAACCCTAACCCTAACCCTACCCCGAAGCCTGACCCTCACCCGTCCCCTAATCCTAACCCGTACGCTGACACTAACCCGCGCCCTCACACGTCCGCTGCCCCTAAAGCGTTGTCGTACCCTCACCTGGACCCTAAACCGTCCCCGTCCCCTAACCCTAACCCTAGCCCGAACCCTAACCCTAACCCTTCCCCGAAGCCTGACACTCACCCGTCCCCTAATCCTAACCCGTACGCTGACACTAACCCGCGCCCTCACACGTCCGCTGCCCCTAAAGCGTTGTCGTACCCTCACCTGGACCCTAAACCGTCCCCGTCCCCTAACCCTAACCCTAGCCCGAACCCTAACCCTAACCCTTCCCCGAAGCCTGACCCTCACCCTTCCCCTAATCCTAACCCGTACGCTGATACTAACCCGCGCCCTCACACGTCCGCTGCCCCTAAAGCATTGTCGTACCCTCACCTGGACCCTAAGCCGTCCCCGTCCCCTAACCCTAACCCTAGCCCGAACCCTAACCCTAACCCTTCCCCGAAGCCTGACCCTCACCCGTCCCCTAATCCTAACCCGTACGCTGACACTAACCCGCGCCCTCACACGTCCGCTGCCCCTAAAGCGTTGTCGTACCCTCACCTGGACCCTAAACCGTCCCCGTCCCCTAACCCTAACCCTAGCCCGAACCCTAACCCTAACCCTTCCCCGAAGCCTGACACTCACCCGTCCCCTAATCCTAACCCGTACGCTGACACTAACCCGCGCCCTCACACGTCCGCTGCCCCTAAAGCGTTGTCGTACCCTCACCTGGACCCTAAACCGTCCCCGTCCCCTAACCCTAACCCTAGCCCGAACCCTAACCCTAACCCTTCCCAGAAGCCTGACCCTCACCCTTCCCCTAATCCTAACCCGTACGCTGATACTAACCCGCGCCCTCACACGTCCGCTGCCCCTAAAGCATTGTCGTACCCTCACCTGGACCCTAAGCCGTCCCCGTCCCCTAACCCTAACCCTAGCCCAAACCCTAACCCTAACCCTACCCCGAAGCCTGACCCTCACCCGTCCCCTAATCCTAACCCGTACGCTGACACTAACCCGCGCCCTCACACGTCCGCTGCCCCTAAAGCGTTGTCGTACCCTCACCTGGACCCTAAACCGTCCCCGTCCCCTAACCCTAACCCTAGCCCGAACCCTAACCCTAACCCTTCCCCGAAGCCTGACCCTCACCCGTCCCCTAATCCTAACCCGTACGCTGAAACTAACCCGCGCCCTCAGACGTCCGCTGCCCCTAAAGCGTTGTCGTACCCTCATCTCGACCCTAAACCGTCCCCGTCCCCTAACCCTAACCCTAGCCCGAACCCTAACCCTAACCCTTCCCCGAAGCCTGACCCTCACCTGTCCCCTAATCCTAACCCGTACGCTGACACTAAACCACGCCCTCACACGTCCGCTGCCCCTAAAGCGTTGTCGTACCCTCACCTGGACCCTAAACCGTCCCCGTCCCCTAACCCTAACCCTAGCCCGAACCCTAACCCTAACCCTTCCCCGAAGCCTGACCCTCACCCGTCCCCTAATCCTAACCCGTACGCTGACACTAATCCGCGCCCTCACACGTCCGCTGCCCCTAAAGCGTTGTCGTACCCTCACCAGGACCCTAAACCGTCCCCGTCCCCTAACCCTAACCCTAGCCCGAACCCTAACCCTAACCCTTCCCCCAAGCCTGAACCTCACCCGTCCCCTAATCCTAACCCGTACGCTGACACTAACCCGCGCCCTCACACGCCCGCTGCCCCTAAAGCGTTGTCGTACCCTCACCTGGACCCTAAACCGTCCCCATCCCCTAACCCTAACCCTAGCCCGAACCCTAACCCTAACCCTTCCCCGAAGCCTGACCCTCACCCGTCCCCTAATCCTAACCCGTACGCTGACACTAACCCGCGCCCTCACACGTCCGCTGCCCCTAAAGCGTTGTCGTACCTTCACCTGGACCCTAAACCGTCCCCGTCCCCTAACCCTAACCCTAGCCCGAACCCTAACCCTAACACTTCCCCGAAGCCTGACCCTCACCCGTCCCCTAATCCTAACCCATACGCTGACACTAACCCGCGCCCTCACACGTACGCTCCCCCTAAAGCGTTGTCGTACCCTCACCTGGACCCTAAACCGTCCCCGTCCCCTAACCCTAACCCTAGCCCGAACCCTAACCCTAACCCTTCCCCGAAGCCTGACCCTCACCCGTCCCCTAATCCTAACCCGTACGCTGACACTAGCCCGCGACCTCACACGTCCGCTCCCCCTAAAGCGTTGTCGTACCCTCACCTGGACCCTAAACCCTCCCCGGCCCCTAACCCTAACCCTAGCCCGAACCCTAACCCTAACCCTTCCCCGAAGCCTGACCCTCACCCGTCCCCTAATCCTAAACCGTACGCTGACACTAACCCGCGCCCTCACACGTACGCTCCCCCTAAAGCGTTGTCATACCCTCACCTGGACCCTAAACCCTCCCCGTCCCCTAACCCTAACCCTAGCCCGAACCCTAACCCTAACCCTTCCCTGAAGCCTGACCCTCACCCGTCCCCTAATCCTAACCCGTACGCTGACACTAACCCGCGCCCTCACACGTCCGCTGCCCCTAAAGCGTTGTCGTACCCTCACCTGGACCCTAAACCGTCCCCGTCCCCTAACCCTAACCCTAGCCCGAACCCTAACCCTAACCCTTCCCCGAAGCCTGACCCTCACCCGTCCCCTAATCCTAACCCGTACGCTGACACTAACCCGCGCCCTCACACGTCCGCTTCCCCTAAAGCGTTGTCGTACCCTCACCTGGACCCTAAACCGTCCCCGTCCCCTAACCCTAACCCTAGCCCGAACCCTTACCCTAACCATTCCCCGAAGCCTGACCCTCACCCGTCCCCTAATCCTAACCCGTACGCTGACACTAACCCGCGCCCTCACACGTCCGCTGCCCCTAAAGCCTTGTCGTACCCTCACCTGGACCCTAAACCGTCCCCGTCCCCTAACCCTAACCCTAGCCCGAACCCTAACCCTAACCCTTCCCCGAAGCCTGACCCTCACCCGTCCCATAATCCTAACCCGTACGCTGACACTAACCCGCGCCCTCACACGTCCGCTCCCCCTAAAGCGTTGTCGTACCCTCACGTGTACCCTAAACCGTCCCCGTCCCCTACCCCTAACCCTAGCCCGAACCCTAACCCTAACCCTTCCCCAAAGCCTGACCCTCACCCGTCCCCTAATCCTAACCCGTACGCTGACACTAACCCGCGCCCTCACACGTCCGCTCCCCCTAAAGTGTTGTCATACCCTCACCTGGACCCTAAACCGTCCCCGTCCCCTAACACTAACCCTAGCCCGAACCCTAACCCTAACCCTTCCCCGAAGCCTGACCCTCACCCGTCCCCTAATCCTAACCCGTACGCTGACACTAACCCGCGCCCTCACACGTCCGCTCCCCCTAAAGCGTTGTCGTACCCTCACCTGGACCCTAAACCGTCCCCGTCCCCTAACCCTAACCCTAGCCCGAACCCTAACCCTAACCCTTCCCCGAAGCCTGACCCTCACCCTTCCCCCAATCCTAACCCGTACGCTGACACTAACCCGCGCCCTCACACGTCCGCTCCCCCTAAAGCGTTGTCGTACCCTCACCTGGACCCTAAACCGTCCCCGTCCCCTAACCCTAACCCTAGCCCGAACCCTAACCCTAACCCTTCCCCGAAGCCTGACCCTCAACCGTCCCCTAATCCTAAACCGTACGCTGACACTAACCCGCGCCCTCACACGTCCGCTCCCCCTAAAGCGTTGTCGTACCCTCACCTGGACCCTAAACTGTCCCCGTCCCCTAACCCTAACCATAGCCCGAACCCTAACCCTAACCCTTCCCCGAAGCCTGACCCTCACCCTTCCCCTAATCCTAACCCGTACGCTGACACTAACCCGCGCCCTCACACGTCCGCTGCCCCTAAAGCGTTGTCGTACCCTCACCTGGACCCTAAACCGTCCCCGTCCCCTAACCCTAACCCTAGCCCGAACCCTAACCCTAACCCTTCCCCGAAGCCTGACCCTCACCCGTCCCCTAATCCTATCCCGTACGCTGACACTAACCCGCGCCCTCACACGTCCGCTGCCCCTAAAGCATTGTCGTACCCTCACCTGGACCCTAAACCGTCCCCGTCCCCTAACCCTAACCCTAGCCCGAACCCTAACCCTAACCCTTCCCCGAAGCCTGACCCTCACCCGTCCCCTAATCCTAAACCGTACGCTGACACTAACCCGCGCCCTCACACGTCCGCTCCCCCTAAAGCGTTGTCGTACCCTCACCTGGACCCTAAACCGTCCCCGTCCCCTAACCCTAACCCTAGCCCGAACCCTAAACCTAACCCTTCCCTCAAGCCTGACCCTCACCCGTCCCCTAATCCTAACCCGTACGCTGACACTAACCCGCGCACTCACACGTCCGCTGCCCCTAAAGCGTTGTCGTACCCTCACCTGGACCCTAAACCGTCCCCGTCCCCTAACCCTAACCCTAGCCAGAACAATAACCCTAACCCTTCCCCGAAGCCTGACCCTCACCCGTCCCCTAATCCTAACCCGTACGCTGACACTAACCCGCGCCCTCACACGTCCGCTCCCCCTAAAGCGTTGTCGTACCCTCACCTGGACCCTAAACCGTCCCCATCCCCTAACCCTAACCCTAGCCCGAACCCTAACCCTAACCCTTCCCCGAAGCCTGACCCTCACCCGTCCCCTAATCCTAACCCGTACGCTGACACTAACCCGCGCCCTCACACGTCCGCTCCCCTTAAAGCGTTGTCGTACCCTCACCTGGACCCTAAACCGTCCCCGTCCCCTAACCCTAACCCTAGCCCGAACCCTAACCCTAACCCTTCCCCGAAGCCTGACCCTCACCCGTCCCCTAATCCTAACCCGTACGCTGACACTAACCCGCGCCCTCACACGTCCGCTCACCCTAAAGCGTTGTCATACCCTCACCTGGACCCTAAACCGTCCCCGTCCCCTAACCCTAACCCTAGCCCGAACCCTAACCCTAACCCTTCCCCGAAGCCTGACCCTCAACCGTCCCCTAATCCTAACCCGTACGCTGACACTAACCCGCGCCCTCACACGTCCGCTCCCCCTAAAGCGTTGTCGTACCCTCACCTGGACCCTAAACCCTCCCCGGCCCCTAACCCTAACCCTAGCCCGAACCCTAACCCTAACCCTTCCCCGAAGCCTGACCCTCACCCGTCCCCTAATCCTAAACCGTACGCTGACACTAACCCACGCCCTCACACGTACGCTCCCCCTAAAGCGTTGTCGTACCCTCACCTGGACCCTAAACCCTCCCCGTCCCCTAACCCTAACCCTAGCCCGAACCCTAACCCTAACCCTTCCCCCAAGCCTGACCCTCACCCGTCCCCTAATCCTAACCCGTACGCTGACACTAACCCGCGCCCTCACACGTCCGCTGCCCCTAAAGCGTTGTCGTACCCTCACCTGGACCCTTAACCGTCCCCGTCCCCTAACCCTAACCCTAGCCCGAACCCTAACCCTAACCCTTCCCCGAAGCCTGACCCTCACCCGTCCCCTAAACCTAACCCGTACGCTGACACTAACCCGCGCCCTCACACGTCCGCTGCCCCTAAAGCGTTGTCGTACCCTCACATGGACCCTAAACCGTCCCCGTCCCCTAACCCTAACCCTAGCCCGAAACCTAACCCTAACCCTTCCCCGAAGCCTGACCCTCACCCGTCCCCTAATCCTAACCCGTACGCTGACACTAACCCGCGCCCTCACACGTCCGCTGCCCCTAAAGCGTTGTCGTACCCTCACCTGGACCCTAAACCGTCCCCGTCCCCTAACCCTAACCCTAGCCCGAACCCTAACCCTAACCCTTCCCCGAAGCCTGACCCTCACCCGTCCCCTAATCCTAACCCGTACGCTGACACTAACCCGCGCCCTCACACGTCCGCTGCCCCTAAAGCGTTGTCGTACCCTCACCTGGAACCTAAACCGTCCCCGTCCCCTAACCCTAACCCTAGCCCGAACCCTTACCCTAACCATTCCCCGAAGCCTGACCCTCACCCGTCCCCTAATCCTAACCCGTACGCTGACACTAACCCGCGCCCTCACACGTCCGCTGCCCCTAAAGCGTTGTCGTACCCTCACCTGGACCCTAAACCGTCCCCGTCCCCTAACCCTAACCCTAGCCCGAACCCTAACCCTAACCCTTCCCCGAAGCCTGACCCTCACCCTTCCCCTAATCCTAACCCGTACGCTGATACTAACCCGCGCCCTCACACGTCCGCTGCCCCTAAAGCATTGTCGTACCCTCACCTGGACCCTAAGCCGTCCCCGTCCCCTAACCCTAACCCTAGCCCAAACCCTAACCCTAACCCTACCCCGAAGCCTGACCCTCACCCGTCCCCTAATCCTAACCCGTACGCTGACACTAACCCGCGCCCTCACACGTCCGCTGCCCCTAAAGCGTTGTCGTACCCTCACCTGGACCCTAAACCGTCCCCGTCCCCTAACCCTAACCCTAGCCCGAACCCTAACCCTAACCCTTCCCCGAAGCCTGACCCTCACCCGTCCCCTAATCCTAACCCGTACGCTGAAACTAACCCGCGCCCTCAGACGTCCGCTGCCCCTAAAGCGTTGTCGTACCCTCATCTGGACCCTAAACCGTCCCCGTCCCCTAACCCTAACCCTAGCCCGAACCCTAACCCTAACCCTTCCCCGAAGCCTGACCCTCACCTGTCCCCTAATCCTAACCCGTACGCTGACACTAAACCACGCCCTCACACGTCCGCTGCCCCTAAAGCGTTGTCGTACCCTCACCTGGACCCTAAACCGTCCCCGTCCCCTAACCCTAACCCTAGCCCGAACCCTAACCCTAACCCTTCCCCGAAGCCTGACCCTCACCCGTCCCCTAATCCTAACCCGTACGCTGACACTAATCCGCGCCCTCACACGTCCGCTGCCCCTAAAGCGTTGTCGTACCCTCACCTGGACCCTAAACCGTCCCCGTCCCCTAACCCTAACCCTAGCCCGAACCCTAACCCTAACCCTTCCCCGAAGCCTGACCCTCACCCGTCCCCTAATCCTAACCCGTACGCTGACACTAACCCGCGCCCTCACACGTCCGCTGCCCCTAAAGCGTTGTCGTACCCTCACCTGGACCCTAAACCGTCCCGGTCCCCTAACCCTAACCCTAGCCCGAACCCTAACCCTAACCCTTCCCCGAAGCCTGACCCTCACCCGTCCCCTAATCCTAACCCGTACGCTGACAGTAACCCGCGCCCTCACACGTCCGCTGCCCCTAAAGCGTTGTCGTACCCTCACCTGGACCCTAAACCGTCCCCGTCCCCTAACCCTAACCCTAGCCCGAACCCTAACCCTAACCCTTCCCCGAAGCCTGACCCTCACCCGTTCCCTAATCCTAACCCGTACGCTGACACTAACCCGCGCCCTCACACGTCCCCTGCCCCTAAAGCGTTGTCGTACCCTCACCTGGACCCTAAACCGTCCCCGTCCCCTAACCCTAACCCTAGCCCGAACCCTAACCCTAACCCTTCCCCGAAGCCTGACCCTCACCCGTCCCCTAATCCTAACCCGTACGCTGACACTAACCCGCGCCCTCACACGTCCGCTCCCCTTAAAGCGTTGTCGTACCCTCACCTGAACCCTAAACCGTCCCCGTCCCCTAACCCTAACCCTAGCCCGAACCCTAACCCTAACCCTTCCCCGAAGCCTGACCCTCACCCGTCCCCTAATCCTAACCCGTACGCTGACACTAACCCGCGCCCTCACACGTCCGCTCACCCTAAAGCGTTGTCGTACCCTCACCTGGACCCTAAACCGTCCCCGTCCCCTAACCCTAACCCTAGCCCGAACCCTAACCCTAACCCTTCCCCGAAGCCTGACCCTCAACCGTCCCCTAATCCTAACCCGTACGCTGACACTAACCCGCGCCCTCACACGTCCGCTGCCCCTAAAGCGTTGTCGTACCCTCACCTGGACCCTAAACCGTCCCCGTCCCCTAACCCTAACCCTAGCCCGAACCCTAACCCTAACCCTTCCCCCAAGCCTGAACCTCACCCGTCCCCTAATCCTAACCCGTACGCTGACACTAACCTGCGCCCTCACACGTCCGCTGCCCCTAAAGCGTTGTCGTACCCTCACCTGGACCCTAAACCGTCCCCGGCCCCTAACCCTAACCCTAGCCCGAACCCTAACCCTAACCCTTCCCCGAACCCTGACCCTCACCCGTCCCGTAATCCTAACCCGTACGCTGACACTAACCCGCGCCCTCACACGTCCGCTGCCCCTAAAGCGTTGTCGTACCCTCACCTGGACCCTAAACCGTCTCCTTCCCCTAACCATAACCCTAGCCCGAACCCTAACCCTAACCCTTCCCCGAAGCCTGACCCTCACCCGTCCCCTAATCCTAACCCGTACGCTGACACTAACCCGCGTCCTCACACGTCCGCTCCCCCTAAAGCGTTGTCGTACCCTCACCTGGACCCTAAACCGTCCCCGTCCCCTAACCCTAACCCTAGCCCGAACCCTAACCCTAACCCTTCCCCGAAGCCTGACCCTCACCCGTCCCCTAATCCTAACCCGTACGCTGACACTAACCCACGCCCTCACACGTCCGCTCACCCTAAAGCGTTGTCGTACCCTCACCTGGACCCTAAACCGTCCCCGTCCCCTAACCCTAACCCTAGCCCGAACCCTAACCCTAACCCTTCCCCGAAGCCTGACCCTCACGCGTCCCCTAATCCTAACCCGTACGCTGACACTAACCCGCGCCCTCACACGTCCGCTCCCCCTAAAGCGTTGTCGTACCCTCACCTGGACCCTAAACCCTCCCCGGCCCCTAACCCTAACCCTAGCCCGAACCCTAACCCTAACCCTTCCCCGAAGCCTGACCCTCACCCGTCCCCTAATCCTAAACCGTACGCTGACACTAACCCGCGCCCTCACACGTACGCTCCCCCTAAAGCGTTGTCGTACCCTCACCTGGACCCTAAACCCTACCCGTCCCCTAACCCTAACCCAGGCCCGAACCCTAACCCTAACCCTTCCCCCAAGCCTGACCCTCACCCGTCCCCTAATCCTAACCCGTACGCTGACACTAACCCGCGCCCTCACACGTCCGCTGCCCCTAAAGCGTTGTCGTACCCTCACCTGGACCCTTAACCGTCCCCGTCCCCTAACCCTAACCCTAGCCCGAACCCTAACCCTAACCCTTCCCCGAAGCCTGACCCTCACCTGTCCCCTAAACCTAACCCGTACGCTGACACTAACCGGCGCCCTCACACGTCCGCTGCCCCTAAAGCGTTGTCGTACCCTCACATGGACCCTAAACCGTCCCCGTCCCCTAACCCTAACCCTAGCCCGAAACCTAACCCTAACCCTTCCCCGAAGCCTGACCCTCACCCGTCCCCTAATCCTAACCCGTACGCTGACACTAACCCGCGCCCTCACACGTCCGCTGCCCCTAAAGCGTTGTCGTAACCTCACCTGGACCCTAAACCGTTCCCGTCCCCTAACCCTAACCCTAGCCCGAACCCTAACCCTAACCCTTCCCCGAAGCCTGACCCTCACCCGTCCCCTAATCCTAACCCGTACGCTGACACTAACCCGCGCCCTCACACGTCCGCTGCCCCTAAAGCGTTGTCGTACCCTCACCTGGACCCTAAACCGTCCCCGTCCCCTAACCCTATCCCTAGCCCGAACCCTTACCCTAACCATTCCCCGAAGCCTGACCCTCACCCGTCCCCTAATCCTAACCCGTACGCTGACACTAACCCGCGCCCTCACACGTCCGCTGCCCCTAAAGCGTTGTCGTACCCTCACCTGGACCCTAAACCGTCCCCGTCCCCTAACCCTATCCCTAGCCCGAACCCTAACCCTAACACTTCCCCGAAGCCTGACCCTCACCCGTCCCCTAATCCTAACCCGTACGCTGACACTAACCCGCGCCCTCACACGTCCGCTGCCCCTAAAGCGTTGTCGTACCCTCACCTGGACCCTAAACCGTCCCCGTCCCCTAACCCTAACCCTAGCCCGAACCCTAACCCTAACCCTTCCCCGAAGCCTGACCCTCACCCGTCCACTAATCCTAACCCGTACGCTGACACTAACCCGCGCCCTCACACGTCCGCTGCCCCTAAAGCGTTGTCGTACCCTCACCTGGACCCTAAACCGTCCCCGTCCCCTAACCCTAACCCTAGCCCGAACCCTAACCCTAACCCTTCCCCGAAGCCTGACCCTCACCCTTCCCCTAATCCTAACCCGTACGCTGATACTAACCCGCGCCCTCACACGTCCGCTGCCCCTAAAGCATTGTCGTACCCTCACCTGGACCCTAAGCCGTCCCCGTCCCCTAAACCTAACCCTAGCCCAAACCCTAACCCTAACCCTACCCCGAAGCCTGACCCTCACCCGTCCCCTAATCCTAACCCGTACGCTGACACTAACCCGCGCCCTCACACGTCCGCTGCCCCTAAAGCGTTGTCGTACCCTCACCTGGACCCTAAACCGTCCCCGTCCCCTAACCCTAACCCTAGCCCGAACCCTAACCCTAACCCTTCCCCGAAGCCTGACCCTCACCCGTCCCCTAATCCTAACCCGTACGCTGAAACTAACCCGCGCCCTCAGACGTCCGCTGCACCTAAAGCGTTGTCGTACCCTCTTCTGAACCCTAAACCGTCCCCGTCCCCTAACCCTAACCCTAGCCCGAACCCTAACCCTAACCCTTCCCCGAAGCCTGACCCTCACCTGTCCCCTAATCCTAACCCGTACGCTGACACTAAACCACGCCCTCACACGTCCGCTGCCCCTAAAGCGTTGTCGTACCCTCACCTGGACCCTAAACCGTCCCCGTCCCCTAACCCTAACCCTAGCCCGAACCCTAACCCTAACCCTTCCCCGAAGCCTGACCCTCACCCGTCCCCTAATCCTAACCCGTACGCTGACACTAATCCGCGCCCTCACACGTCCGCTGCCCCTAAAGCGTTGTCGTACCCTCACCTGGACCCTAAACCGTCCCCGTCCCCTAACCCTAACCCTAGCCCGAACCCTAACCCTAACCCTTCCCCGAAGCCTGACCCTCACCCGTCCCCTAATCCTAACCCGTACGCTGACACTAACCCGCGCCCTCACACGTCCGCTGCCCCTAAAGCGTTGTCGTACCCTCACCTGGACCCTAAACCGTCCCCGTCCCCTAACCCTAACCCTAGCCCGAACCCTAACCCTAACCCTTCCCCGAAGCCTGACCCTCACCCGTCCCCTAATCCTAACCCGTACGCTGACAGTAACCCGCGCCCTCACACGTCCGCTGCCCCTAAAGCGTTGTCGTACCCTCACCTGGACCCTAAACCGTCCCCGTCCCCTAACCCTAACCCTAGCCCGAACCCTAACCCTAACCCTTCCCCGAAGCCTGACCCTCACCCGTTCCCTAATCCTAACCCGTACGCTGACACTAACCCGCGCCCTCACACGTCCCCTGCCCCTAAAGCGTTGTCGTACCCTCACCTGGACCCTAAACCGTCCCCGTCCCCTAACCCTAACCCTAGCCCGAACCCTAACCCTAACCCTTCCCCGAAGCCTGACCCTCACCCGTCCCCTAATCCTAACCTGTACGCTGACACTAACCCGCGCCCTCACACGTCCGCTCCCCCTAAAGCGTTGTCGTACCCTCACCTGGACCCTAAACCGTCCCCGTCCCCTAACCCTAACCCTAGCCCGAACCCTAACCCTAACCCTTCCCCGAAGCCTGACCCTCACCCGTCCCCTAATCCTAACCCGTACGCTGACACTAACCCGCGCCCTCACACGTGCGCTGCCCCTAACGCGTTGTCGTACCCTCACCTGGACCCTAAACCGTCCCCGTCCCCTAACCCTAACCCTAGCCCGAACCCTAACCCTAACCCTTCCCCGAAGCCTGATCATCACCCGTCCCCTAATCCTAACCCGTACGCTGACACTAACCCGCGCCCTCACACGTCCGCTCCCCCTAAAGCGTTGTCGTACCCTCACCTGGACCCTAAACCGTCCCCGTCCCCTAACCCTAACCCTAGCCCGAACCCTAACCCTAACCCTTCCCCGAAGCCTGACCCTCACCCGTCCCCTAATCCTAACCCGTACGCTGACACTAACCCGCGCCCTCACACGTACGCTCCCCCTAAAGCGTTGTCGTACCCTCACCTGGACCCTAAACCGTCCCCGTCCCCTAACCCTAACCCTAGCCCGAACCCTAACCCTAACCCTTCCCCGAAGCCTGACCCTCACCCGTCCCCTAATCCTAACCCGTACGCTGACACTAACCCGCGCCCTCACACGTCCGCTGCCCCTAAAGCGTTGTCGTACCCTCACCTGGACCCTAAACCGTCCCCGTCCCCTAACCCTAACCCTAGCCCGAACCCTAACCCTAACCCTTCCCCGAAGCCTGACCCTCACCCGTCCCCTAATCCTAACCCGTACGCTGACACTAACCCGCGCCCTCACACGTCCGCTCCCCCTAAAGCGTTGTCGTACCCTCACCTGGACCCTTAACCGTCCCCGTCCCCTAACCCTAACCCTAGCCAAAACCCTAACCCTAACCCTTCCCCCAAGCCTGACCCTCACCCGTCCCCTAATCCTAACCCGTACGCTGACACTAACCCGCGTCCTCACACGTCCGCTGCCCCTAAAGCGTTGTCGTACCCTCACCTGGACCCTAAACCGTCCCCGTCCCCTAACCCTAACCCTAGCCCGAACCCTAAACCTAACCCTTCCCCGAAGCCTGACCCTCACCCGTCCCCTAATCCTAACACGTACGCTGACACTAACCCGCGCCCTCACACGTCCGCTGCCCCTAAAGCGTTGTCGTACCCTCACCTGGACCCTAAACCGTCCCCGTCCCCTAACCCTAACCCTAGCCCGAACCCTAACCCTAACCCTTCCCCGAAGCCTGACCCTCACCCGTCCCCTAATCCTAACCCGTACGCTGACACTAACCCGCGCCCTCACACGTACGCTCCCCCTAAAGCGTTGTCGTACCCTCACCTGGACCCTAAACCGTCCCCGTCCCCTAACCCTAACCCTAGCCCGAACCCTAACCCTAACCCTTCCCCGAAGCCTGACCCTCACCCGTCCCCTAATCCTAACCCGTACGCTGACACTAACCCGCGCCCTCACACGTCCGCTGCCCCTAAAGCGTTGTCGTACCCTCACCTGGACCCTAAACCGTCCCCGTCCCCTAACCCTAACCCTAGCCCGAACCCTAACCCTAACCCTTCCCCGAAGCCTGACCCTCACCCGTCCCCTAATCCTAACCCGTACGCTGACACTAACCCGCGCCCTCACACGTCCGCTCCCCCTAAAGCGTTGTCGTACCCTCACCTGGACCCTAAACCGTCCCCGTCCCCTAACCCTAACCCTAGCCCGAACCCTAACCCTAACCCTTCCCCGAAGCCTGACCCTCACCCGTCCCCTAATCCTAACCCGTACGCTGACACTAACCCGCGCCCTCACACGTCCGCTCCCCCTAAAGCGTTGTCGTACCCTCACCTGGACCCTAAACCGTCCCCGTCCCCTAACCCTAACCCTAGCCCGAACCCTAACCCTAAACCTTCCCCGAAGCCTGACACTCACCCGTCCCCTAATCCTAACCCGTACGCTGACACTAACCCGCGCCCTCACACGTACGCTCCCCCTAAAGCGTTGTCGTACCCTCACCTGGACCCTAAACCGTCCCCGTCCCCTAACCCTAACCCTAGCCCGAACCCTAACCCTAACCCTTCCCCGAAGCCTGACCCTCACCCGTCCCCTAATCCTAAACCGTACGCTGACACTAACCCGCGCCCTCACACGTCCGCTCCCCCTAAAGCGTTGTCGTACCCTCACCTGGACCCTAAACCGTCCCCGTCCCCTAACCCTAACCCTAGCCCGAACCCTAACCCTAACCCTTCCCCGAAGCCTGACCCTCACCCGTCCCCTAATCCTAACCCGTACGCTGACACTAACCCGCGCCCTCACACGTACGCTCCCCCTAAAGCGTTGTCGTACCCTCACCTGGACCCTAAACCGTCCCCGTCCCCTAACCCTAACCCTAGCCCGAACCCTAACCCTAACCCTTCCCCCAAGCCTGAACCTCACCCGTCCCCTAATCCTAACCCGTACGCTGACACTAACCCGCGCCCTCACACGTCCGCTGCCCCTAAAGCGTTGTCGTACCCTCACCTGGACCCTAAACCGTCCCCGTCCCCTAACCCTAACCCTAGCCCGAACCCTAACCCTAACCCTTCCCCGAAGCCCGACCCTCACCCGTCCCCTAATCCTAACCCGTACGCTGACACTAACCCGCGCCCTCACACGTCCGCTCCCCCTAAAGCGTTGTCGTACCCTCACCTGGACCCTTAACCGTCCCCGTCCCCTAACCCTAACCCTAGCCAAAACCCTAACCCTAACCCTTCCCCCAAGCCTGACCCTCACCCGTCCCCTAATCCTAACCCGTACGCTGACACTAACCTGCGTCCTCACACGTCCGCTGCCCCTAAAGCGTTGTCGTACCCTCACCTGGACCCTAAACCGTCCCCGTCCCCTAACCCTAACCCTAGCCCGAACCCTAAACCTAACCCTTCCCCGAAGCCTGACCCTCACCCGTCCCCTAATCCTAACCCGTACGCTGACACTAACCCGCGCCCTCACACGTCCGCTGCCCCTAAAGCGTTGTCGTACCCTCACCTGGACCCTAAACCGTCCCCGTCCCCTAACCCTAACCCTAGCCCGAACCCTAACCCTAACCCTTCCCCGAAGCCTGACCCTCACCCGTCCCCTAATCCTAACCCGTACGCTGACACTAACCCGCGCCCTCACACGTACGCTCCCCCTAAAGCGTTGTCGTACCCTCACCTGGACCCTAAACCGTCCCCGTCCCCTAACCCTAACCCTAGCCCGAACCCTAACCCTAACCCTTCCCCGAAGCCTGACCCTCACCCGTCCCCTAATCCTAACCCGTACGCTGAAACTAACCCGCGCCCTCAGACGTCCGCTGCCCCTAAAGCGTTGTCGTACCCTCACCTGGACCCTAAACCGTCCCCGTCCCCTAACCCTAACCCTAGCCCGAACCCTAACCCTAACCCTTCCCCGAAGCCTGACCCTCACCCGTCCCCTAATCCTAACCCGTACGCTGACACTAACCCGCGCCCTCACACGTACGCTCCCCCTAAAGCGTTGTCGTACCCTCACCTGGACCCTAAACCGTCCCCGTCCCCTAACCCTAACCCTAGCCCGAACCCTAACCCTAACCCTTCCCCGAAGCCTGACCCTCACCCGTCCCCTAATCCTAACCCGTACGCTGACACTAACCCGCGCCCTCACACGTCCGCTCCCCCTAAAGCGTTGTCGTACCCTCACCTGGACCCTAAACCGTCCCCGTCCCCTAACCCTAACCCTAGCCCGAACCCTAACCCTAAACCTTCCCCGAAGCCTGACACTCACCCGTCCCCTAATCCTAACCCGTACGCTGACACTAACCCGCGCCCTCACACGTACGCTCCCCCTAAAGCGTTGTCGTACCCTCACCTGGACCCTAAACCGTCCCCGTCCCCTAACCCTAACCCTAGCCCGAACCCTAACCCTAACCCTTCCCCGAAGCCTGACCCTCACCCGTCCCCTAATCCTAAACCGTACGCTGACACTAACCCGCGCCCTCACACATCCGCTCCTCTAAAGCGTTGTCGTACCCTCATCTGGACCCTAAACCGTCCCCGTCCCCTAACCCTAACCCTAGCCCGAACCCTAACCCTAACCCTTCCCCGAAGCCTGACCCTCACCCGTCCCCTAATCCTAACCCGTACACTGACACTAACCCGCGCCCTCACACGTCCCCTGCCCCTAAAGCGTTGTCGTACCCTCACCTGGACCCTAAACCGTCCCCGTCCCCTAACCCTAACCCTAGCCCGAACCCTAACCCTAACCCTTCCCCGAAGCCTGACCCTCACCCGTCCCCTAATCCTAACCCGTACGCTGACACTAACCCGCGCCCTCACACGTCCGCTGCCCCTAAAGCGTTGTCGTACCCTCACCTGGACCCTAAACCGTCCCCGTCCCCTAACCCTAACCCTAGCCCGAACCCTAACCCTAACCCTTCCCCGAAGCCTGACCCTCACCCGTCCCCTAATCCTAACCCGTACGCTGACACTAACCCGCGCCCTCACACGTCCGCTCCCCCTAAAGCGTTGTCGTACCCTCACCTGGACCCTAAACCGTCCCCGTCCCCTAACCCTAACCCTAGCCCGAACCCTAACCCTAACCCTTCCCCGAAGCCTGACCCTCACCCGTCCCCTAATCCTAACCCGTACGCTGACACTAACCCGCGCCCTCACACGTCCGCTCCCCCTAAAGCGTTGTCGTACCCTCACCTGGACCCTAAACCGTCCCCGTCCCCTAACCCTAACCCTAGCCCGAACCCTAACCCTAAACCTTCCCCGAAGCCTGACACTCACCCGTCCCCTAATCCTAACCCGTACGCTGACACTAACCCGCGCCCTCACACGTACGCTCCCCCTAAAGCGTTGTCGTACCCTCACCTGGACCCTAAACCGTCCCCGTCCCCTAACCCTAACCCTAGCCCGAACCCTAACCCTAACCCTTCCCCGAAGCCTGACCCTCACCCGTCCCCTAATCCTAAACCGTACGCTGACACTAACCCGCGCCCTCACACGTCCGCTCCCCCTAAAGCGTTGTCGTACCCTCACCTGGACCCTAAACCGTCCCCGTCCCCTAACCCTAACCCTAGCCCGAACCCTAACCCTAACCCTTCCCCGAAGCCTGACCCTCACCCGTCCCCTAATCCTAACCCGTACGCTGACACTAACCCGCGCCCTCACACGTACGCTCCCCCTAAAGCGTTGTCGTACCCTCACCTGGACCCTAAACCGTCCCCGTCCCCTAACCCTAACCCTAGCCCGAACCCTAACCCTAACCCTTCCCCCAAGCCTGAACCTCACCCGTCCCCTAATCCTAACCCGTACGCTGACACTAACCCGCGCCCTCACACGTCCGCTGCCCCTAAAGCGTTGTCGTACCCTCACCTGGACCCTAAACCGTCCCCGTCCCCTAACCCTAACCCTAGCCCGAACCCTAACCCTAACCCTTCCCCGAAGCCCGACCCTCACCCGTCCCCTAATCCTAACCCGTACGCTGACACTAACCCGCGCCCTCACACGTCCGCTCCCCCTAAAGCGTTGTCGTACCCTCACCTGGACCCTTAACCGTCCCCGTCCCCTAACCCTAACCCTAGCCAAAACCCTAACCCTAACCCTTCCCCCAAGCCTGACCCTCACCCGTCCCCTAATCCTAACCCGTACGCTGAAACTAACCCGCGCCCTCAGACGTCCGCTGCCCCTAAAGCGTTGTCGTACCCTCATCTGGATCCTAAACCGTCCCCGTCCCCTAACCCTAACCCTAGCCCGAACCCTAACCCTAACCCTTCCCCCAAGCCTGACCCTCACCCGTTCCCTAATCCTAACCCGTACGCTGACACTAACCTGCGTCCTCACACGTCCGCTGCCCCTAAAGCGTTGTCGTACCCTCACCTGGACCCTAAACCGTCCCCGTCCCCTAACCCTAACCCTAGCCCGAACCCTAAACCTAACCCTTCCCCGAAGCCTGACCCTCACCCGTCCCCTAATCCTAACCCGTACGCTGACACTAACCCGCGCCCTCACACGTCCGCTGCCCCTAAAGCGTTGTCGTACCCTCACCTGTACCCTAAACCGTCCCCGTCCCCTAACCCTAACCCTAGCCCGAACCCTAACCCTAACCCTTCCCCGAAGCCTGACCCTCACCCGTCCCCTAATCCTAACCCGTACGCTGACACTAACCCGCGCCCTCACACGTCCGCTCCCCCTAAAGCGTTGTCGTACCCTCACCTGGACCCTAAACCGTCCCCGTCCCCTAACCCTAACCCTAGCCCGAACCCTAACCCTAACCCTTCCCCGAAGCCTGACCCTCACCCGTCCCCTAATCCTAACCCGTACGCTGACACTAACCCGCGCCCTCACACGTCCGCTGCCCCTAAAGCGTTGTCGTACCCTCACCTGGACCCTAAACCGTCCCCGTCCCCTAACCCTAACCCTAGCCCGAACACTAACCCTAACCCTTCCCCGAAGCCTGATCATCACCCGTCCCCTAATCCTAACCCGTACGCTGACACTAACCCGCGCCCTCACACGTCCGCTCCCCCTAAAGCGTTGTCGTACCCTCACCTGGACCCTAAACCGTCCCCGTCCCCTAACCCTAACCCTAGCCCGAACCCTAACCCTAACCCTTCCCCGAAGCCTGACCCTCACCCGTCCCCTAATCCTAACCCGTACGCTGACACTAACCCGCGCCCTCACACGTCCGCTGCCCCTAAAGCGTTGTCGTACCCTCACCTGGACCCTAAACCGTCCCCGTCCCCTAACCCTAACCCTAGCCCGAACCCTAACCCTAACCCTTCCCCGAAGCCTGACCCTCACCCGTCCCCTAATCCTAACCCGTACGCTGACACTAACCCGCGCCCTCACACGTCCACTGCCCCTAAAGCGTTGTCGTACCCTCACCTGGACCCTAAACCGTCCCCGTCCCCTAACCCTAACCCTAGCCCGAACCCTAACCCTAACCCTTCCCCGAAGCCTGACCCTCACCCGTCCCCTAATCCTAACCCGTACGCTGACACTAACCCGCGCCCTCACACGTCCGCTCCCCCTAAAGCGTTGTCGTACCCTCACCTGGACCCTTAACCGTCCCCGTCCCCTAACCCTAACCCTAGCCAAAACCCTAACCCTAACCCTTCCCCCAAGCCTGACCCTCACCCGTTCCCTAATCCTAACCCGTACGCTGACACTAACCTGCGTCCTCACACGTCCGCTGCCCCTAAAGCGTTGTCGTACCCTCACCTGGACCCTAAACCCTCCCCGTCCCCTAACCCTAACCCTAGCCCGAACCCTAAACCTAACCCTTCCCCGAAGCCTGACCCTCACCCGTCCCCTAATCCTAACCCGTACGCTGACACTAACCCGCGCCCTCACACGTCCGCTGCCCCTAAAGCGTTGTCGTACCCTCACCTGGACCCTAAACCGTCCCCGTCCCCTAACCCTAACCCTAGCCCGAACCCTAACCCTAACCCTTCCCCGAAGCCTGACCCTCACCCGTCCCCTAATCCTAACCCGTACGCTGACACTAACCCGCGCCCTCACACGTACGCTCCCCCTAAAGCGTTGTCGTACCCTCACCTGGACCCTAAACCGTCCCCGTCCCCTAACCCTAACCCTAGCCCGAACCCTAACCCTAACCCTTCCCCGAAGCCTGACCCTCACCCGTCCCCTAATCCTAACCCGTACGCTGACACTAACCCGCGCCCTCACACGTCCGCTGCCCCTAAAGCGTTGTCGTACCCTCACCTGGACCCTAAACCGTCCCCGTCCCCTAACCCTAACCCTAGCCCGAACCCTAACCCTAACCCTTCCCCGAAGCCTGACCTTCACCCGTCCCCTAATCCTAACCCGTACGCTGACACTAACCCGCGCCCTCACACGTCCGCTCCCCCTAAAGCGTTGTCGTACCCTCACCTGGACCCTAAACCGTCCCCGTCCCCTAACCCTAACCCTAGCCCGAACCCTAACCCTAACCCTTCCCCGAAGCCTGACACTCACCCGTCCCCTAATCCTAACCCGTACGCTGACACTAACCCGCGCCCTCACACGTCCGCTCCCCCTAAAGCGTTGTCGTACCCTCACCTGGACCCTAAACCGTCCCCGTCCCCTAACCCTAACCCTAGCCCGAACCCTAACCCTAAACCTTCCCCGAAGCCTGACACTCACCCGTCCCCTAATCCTAACCCGTACGCTGACACTAACCCGCGCCCTCACACGTACGCTCCCCCTAAAGCGTTGTCGTACCCTCACCTGGACCCTAAACCGTCCCCGTCCCCTAACCCTAACCCTAGCCCGAACCCTAACCCTAACCCTTCCCCGAAGCCTGACCCTCACCCGTCCCCTAATCCTAAACCGTACGCTGACACTAACCCGCGCCCTCACACATCCGCTCCCCTAAAGCGTTGTCGTACCCTCATCTGGACCCTAAACCGTCCCCGTCCCCTAACCCTAACCCTAGCCCGAACCCTAACCCTAACCCTTCCCCGAAGCCTGACCCTCACCCGTCCCCTAATCCTAACCCGAACGCTGACACTAACCCGCGCCCTCACACGTCCGCTGCCCCTAAAGCGTTGTCGTACCCTCACCTGGACCCTAAACCGTCCCCGTCCCCTAACCCTAACCCTAGCCCGAACCCTAACCCTAACCCTTCCCCCAAGCCTGAACCTCACCCGTCCCCTAATCCTAACCCGTACGCTGACACTAACCCGCGCCCTCACACGTCCGCTGCCCCTAAAGCGTTGTCGTACCCTCACCTGGACCCTAAACCGTCCCCGTCCCCTAACCCTAACCCTAGCCCGAACCCTAACCCTAACCCTTCCCCGAAGCCTGACCCTCACCCGTCCCCTAATCCTAACCCGTACGCTGACACTAACCCGCGCCCTCACACGCCCGCTGCCCCTAAAGCGTTGTCGTACCCTCACCTGGACCCTAAACCGTCCCCGTCCCCTAACCCTAACCCTAGCCCGAACCCTAACCCTAACCCTTCCCCGAAGCCTGACCCTCACCCGTCCCCTAATCCTAACCCGTACGCTGACACTAACCCGCGCCCTCACACGTCCGCTGCCCCTAAAGCGTTGTCGTACCCTCACCTGGACCCTAAACCGTCCCCGTCCCCTAACCCTAACCCTAGCCCGAACCCTAACCCTAACCCTTCCCCGAAGCCTGACCCTCACCCGTCCCCTAATCCTAACCCGTACGCTGACACTAACCCGCGCCCTCACACGTACGCTCCCCCTAAAGAGTTGTCGTACCCTCACCTGGACCCTAAACCGTCCCCGTCCCCTAACCCTAACCCTAGCCCGAACCCTAACCCTAAACCTTCCCCGAAGCCTGACCCTCACCCGTCCCCTAATCCTAACCCGTACGCTGACACTAGCCCTCGCCCTCACACGTCCGCTCTCCCTAAAGCGTTGTCGTACCCTCACCTGGACCCTAAACCCTCCCCGGCCCCTAACCCTAACCCTAGCCCGAACCCTAACCCTAACCCTTCCCCGAAGCCTGACCCTCACCCGTCCCCTAATCCTAAACCGTACGCTGACACTAACCCGCGCCCTCACACGTCCGCTGCCCCTAAAGCGTTGTCGTACCCTCACCTGGACCCTAAACCCTCCCCGTCCCCTAACCCTAACCCTAGCCCGAACCCTAACCCTAACCCTTCCCCGGATCCTGACCCTCACCCGTCCCCTAATCCTAACCCGTACGCTGACACTAACCCGCGCCCTCACACGTCCGCTGCCCCTAAAGCGTTGTCGTACCCTCACCTGGACCCTAAACCGTCCCCGTCCCCTAACCCTAACCCTAGCCCGAACCCTAACCCTAACCCTTCCCCGAAGCCTGACCCTCACCCGTCCCCTAATCCTAACCCGTACGCTGACACTAACCCGCGTCCTCACACGTCCGCTGCCCCTAAAGCGTTGTCGTACCCTCACCTGGACCCTAAACCGTCCCCGTCCCCTAACCCTAACCCTAGCCCGAACCCTAAACCTAACCCTTCCCCGAAGCCTGACCCTCACCCGTCCCTTAATCCTAACCGGTACGCTGACACTAACCCGCGCCCTCACACGTACGCTCCCCCTAAAGCGTTGTCGTACCCTCACCTGGACCCTAAACCGTCCCCGTCCCCTAACCCTAACCCTAGCCCGAACCCTAACCCTAACCCTTCCCCGAAGCCTGACCCTCACCCGTCCCCTAATCCTAACCCGTACGCTGACACTAGCCCGCGCCCTCACACGTCCGCTCCCCCTAAAGCGTTGTCGTACCCTCACCTGGACCCTAAACCCTCCCCGGCCCCTAACCCTAACCCTAGCCCGAACCCTAACCCTAACCCTTCCCCGAAGCCTGACCCTCACCCGTCCCCTAATCCTAAACCGTACGCTGACACTAAACCGCGCCCTCACACGTACGCTCCCCCTAAAGCGTTGTCGTACCCTCACCTGGACCCTAAACCCTCCCCGTCCCCTAACCCTAACCCTAGCCCGAACCCTAACCCTAACCCTTCCCCGAAGCCTGACCCTCACCCGTCCCCTAATCCTAACCCGTACGCTGACACTAACCCGCGCCCTCACACGTCCGCTGCCCCTAAAGCGTTGTCGTACCCTCACCTGGACCCTAAACCGTCCCCGTCCCCTAACCCTAACCCTAGCCCGAACCCTAACCCTAACCCTTCCCCCAAGCCTGAACCTCACCCGTCCCCTAATCCTAACCCGTACGCTGACACTAACCCGCGCCCTCACACGTCCGCTGCCCCTCAAGCGTTGTCGTACCCTCACCTGGACCCTAAACCGTCCCCGTCCCCTAACCCTAACCCTAGCCCGAACCCTAACCCTAACCCTTCCCCGAAGCCTGACCCTCACCCGTCCCCTAATCCTAACCCGTACGCTGACACTAACCCGCGCCCTCACACGCCCGCTGCCCCTAAAGCGTTGTCGTACCCTCACCTGGACCCTAAACCGTCCCCGTCCCCTAACCCTAACCCTAGACCGAACCCTAACCCTAACCCTTCCCCGAAGCCTGACCCTCACCCGTCCCCTAATCCTAACCCGTACGCTGACACTAACCCGCGCCCTCACACGTCCGCTGCCCCTAAAGCGTTGTCGTACCCTCACCTGGACCCTAAACCGTCCCCGTCCCCTAACCCTAACCCTAGCCCGAACCCTAACCCTAACCCTTCCCCGAAGCCTGACCCTCACCCGTCCCCTAATCCTAACCCGTACGCTGACACTAACCCGCGCCCTCACACGTACGCTCCCCCTAAAGCGTTGTCGTACCCTCACCTGGACCCTAAACCGTCCCCGTCCCCTAATCCTAACCCTAGCCCGAACCCTAACCCTAACCCTTCCCCGAAGCCTGACCCTCACCCGTCCCCTAATCCTAACCCGTACGCTGACACTAGCCCTCACCCTCACACGTCCGCTCTTCCTAAAGCGTTGTCGTACCCTCACCTGGACCCTAAACCCTCCCCGGCCCCTAACCCTAACCCTAGCCCGAACCCTAACCCTAAACCTTCCCCGAAGCCTGACCCTCACCCGTCCCCTAATCCTAAACCGTACGCTGACACTAACCCGCGCCCTCACACGTACGCTCCCCCTAAAGCGTTGTCGTACCCTCACCTGGACCCTAAACCCTCCCCGTCCCCTAACCCTAACCCTAGCCCGAACCCTAACCCTAACCCTTCCCCGAAGCCTGACCCTCACCCGTCCCCTAATCCTAACCCGTACGCTGACACTAACCCGCGCCCTCACACGTCCGCTGCCCCTAAAGCGTTGTCGTACCCTCACCTGGACCCTAAACCGTCCCCGTCCCCTAACCCTAACCCTAGCCCGAACCCTAACCCTAACCCTTCCCCGAAGCCTGACCCTCACCCGTCCCCTAATCCTAACCCGTACGCTGACACTAACCCGCGTCCTCACACGTCCGCTGCCCCTAAAGCGTTGTCGTACCCTCACCTGGACCCTAAACCGTCCCCGTCCCCTAACCCTAACCCTAGACCGAACACTAAACCTAACCCTTCCCCGAAGCCTGACCCTCACCCGTCCCTTAATCCTAACCGGTACGCTGACACTAACCCGCGCCCTCACACGTACGCTCCCCCTAAAGCGTTGTCGTACCCTCACCTGGACCCTAAACCGTCCCCGTCCCCTAACCCTAACCCTAGCCCGAACCCTAACCCTAACCCTTCCCCGAAGCCTGACCCTCACCCGTCCCCTAATCCTAACCCGTACGCTGACACTAGCCCGCGCCCTCACACGTCCGCTCCCCCTAAAGCGTTGTCGTACCCTCACCTGGACCCTAAACACTCCCCGGCCCCTAACCCTAACCGTAGCCCGAACCCTAACCCTAACCCTTCCCCGAAGCCTGACCCTCACCCGTCCCCTAATCCTAACCCGTACGCTGACACTAACCCGCGCCCTCACACGTCCGCTCCCCCTAAAGCGTTGTCGTACCCTCACCTGGACCCTAAACCCTCCCCGTCCCCTAACCCTAACCCTAGCCCGAACCCTAACCCTAACCCTTCCCCGAAGCCTGACCCTCACCCGTCCCCTAATCCTAACCCGTACGCTGACACTAACCCGCGCCCTCACACGTCCGCTGCCCCTAAAGCGTTGTCGTACCCTCACCTGGACCCTAAACCGTCCCCGTCCCCTAACCCTAACCCTAGCCCGAACCCTAACCCTAACCCTTCCCCGAAGCCTGACCCTCACCCGTCCCCTAATCCTAACCCGTACGCTGACACTAACCCGCGCCCTCACACGTACGCTGCCCCTAAAGCGTTGTCGTACCCTCACCTGGACCCTAAACCGTCCCCGTCCCCTAACCCTAACCCTAGCCCGAACCCTAAACCTAACCCTTCCCCGAAGCCTGACCCTCACCCGTCCCTTAATCCTAACCGGTACGCTGACACTAACCCGCGCCCTCACACGTCCGCTGCCCCTAAAGCGTTGTCGTACCCTCACCTGGACCCTAAACCGTCCCCGGCCCCTAACCCTAACCCTAGCCCGAACCCTAACCCTAACCCTTCCCCCAAGCCTGAACCTCACCCGTCCCCTAATCCTAACCCGTACGCTGACACTAACCCGCGCCCTCACACGTCCGCTGCCCCTAAAGCGTTGTCGTACCCTCATCTGGACCCTAAACCGTCCCCGTCCCCTAACCCTAACCCTAGCCCGAACCCTAACCCTAACCCTTCCCCGAAGCCTGACCCTCACCCGTCCACTAATCCTAACCCGTACGCTGACACTAACCCGCGCCCTCACACGTCCGCTGCCCCTAAAGCGTTGTCGTACCCTCACCTGGACCCTAAACCGTCCCCGTCCCCTAACCCTAACCCTAGCCCGAACCCTAACCCTAACCCTTCCCCGAAGCCTGACCCTCACCCTTCCCCAAATCCTAACCCGTACGCTGATACTAACCCGCGCCCTCACACGTCCGCTGCCCCTAAAGCATTGTCGTACCCTCACCTGGACCCTAAGCCGTCCCCGTCCCCTAAACCTAACCCTAGCCCAAACCCTAACCCTAACCCTACCCCGAAGCCTGACCCTCACCCGTCCCCTAATCCTAACCCGTACGCTGACACTAACCCGCGCCCTCACACGTCCGCTGCCCCTAAAGCGTTGTCGTACCCTCACCTGGACCCTAAACCGTCCCCGTCCCCTAACCCTAACCCTAGCCCGAACCCTAACCCTAACCCTTCCCCGAAGCCTGACCCTCACCCGTCCCCTAATCCTAACCCGTACGCTGAAACTAACCCGCGCCCTCAGACGTCCGCTGCACCTAAAGCGTTGTCGTACCCTCTTCTGAACCCTAAACCGTCCCCGTCCCCTAACCCTAACCCTAGCCCGAACCCTAACCCTAACCCTTCCCCGAAGCCTGACCCTCACCTGTCCCCTAATCCTAACCCGTACGCTGACACTAAACCACGCCCTCACACGTCCGCTGCCCCTAAAGCGTTGTCGTACCCTCACCTGGACCCTAAACCGTCCCCGTCCCCTAACCCTAACCCTAGCCCGAACCCTAACCCTAACCCTTCCCCGAAGCCTGACCCTCACCCGTCCCCTAATCCTAACCCGTACGCTGACACTAATCCGCGCCCTCACACGTCCGCTGCCCCTAAAGCGTTGTCGTACCCTCACCTGGACCCTAAACCGTCCCCGTCCCCTAACCCTAACCCTAGCCCGAACCCTAACCCTAACCCTTCCCCGAAGCCTGACCCTCACCCGTCCCCTAATCCTAACCCGTACGCTGACACTAACCCGCGCCCTCACACGTCCGCTGCCCCTAAAGCGTTGTCGTACCCTCACCTGGACCCTAAACCGTCCCCGTCCCCTAACCCTAACCCTAGCCCGAACCCTAACCCTAACCCTTCCCCGAAGCCTGACCCTCACCCGTCCCCTAATCCTAACCCGTACGCTGACAGTAACCCGCGCCCTCACACGTCCGCTGCCCCTAAAGCGTTGTCGTACCCTCACCTGGACCCTAAACCGTCCCCGTCCCCTAACCCTAACCCTAGCCCGAACCCTAACCCTAACCCTTCCCCGAAGCCTGACCCTCACCCGTTCCCTAATCCTAACCCGTACGCTGACACTAACCCGCGCCCTCACACGTCCCCTGCCCCTAAAGCGTTGTCGTACCCTCACCTGGACCCTAAACCGTCCCCGTCCCCTAACCCTAACCCTAGCCCGAACCCTAACCCTAACCCTTCCCCGAAGCCTGACCCTCACCCGTCCCCTAATCCTAACCTGTACGCTGACACTAACCCGCGCCCTCACACGTCCGCTCCCCCTAAAGCGTTGTCGTACCCTCACCTGGACCCTAAACCGTCCCCGTCCCCTAACCCTAACCCTAGCCCGAACCCTAACCCTAACCCTTCCCCGAAGCCTGACCCTCACCCGTCCCCTAATCCTAACCCGTACGCTGACACTAACCCGCGCCCTCACACGTGCGCTGCCCCTAAAGCGTTGTCGTACCCTCACCTGGACCCTAAACCGTCCCCGTCCCCTAACCCTAACCCTAGCCCGAACCCTAACCCTAACCCTTCCCCGAAGCCTGATCATCACCCGTCCCCTAATCCTAACCCGTACGCTGACACTAACCCGCGCCCTCACACGTCCGCTCCCCCTAAAGCGTTGTCGTACCCTCACCTGGACCCTAAACCGTCCCCGTCCCCTAACCCTAACCCTAGCCCGAACCCTAACCCTAACCCTTCCCCGAAGCCTGACCCTCACCCGTCCCCTAATCCTAACCCGTACGCTGACACTAACCCGCGCCCTCACACGTACGCTCCCCCTAAAGCGTTGTCGTACCCTCACCTGGACCCTAAACCGTCCCCGTCCCCTAACCCTAACCCTAGCCCGAACCCTAACCCTAACCCTTCCCCGAAGCCTGACCCTCACCCGTCCCCTAATCCTAACCCGTACGCTGACACTAACCCGCGCCCTCACACGTCCGCTGCCCCTAAAGCGTTGTCGTACCCTCACCTGGACCCTAAACCGTCCCCGTCCCCTAACCCTAACCCTAGCCCGAACCCTAACCCTAACCCTTCCCCGAAGCCTGACCCTCACCCGTCCCCTAATCCTAACCCGTACGCTGACACTAACCCGCGCCCTCACACGTCCGCTCCCCCTAAAGCGTTGTCGTACCCTCACCTGGACCCTTAACCGTCCCCGTCCCCTAACCCTAACCCTAGCCAAAACCCTAACCCTAACCCTTCCCCCAAGCCTGACCCTCACCCGTCCCCTAATCCGAACCCGTACGCTGACACTAACCCGCGTCCTCACACGTCCGCTGCCCCTAAAGCGTTGTCGTACCCTCACCTGGACCCTAAACCGTCCCCGTCCCCTAACCCTAACCCTAGCCCGAACCCTAACCCTAACCCTTCCCCGAAGCCTGACCCTCACCCGTCCCCTAATCCTAACCCGTACGCTGACACTAACCCGCGCCCTCACACGTCCGCTCCCCCTAAAGCGTTGTCGTACCCTCACCTGGACCCTAAACCGTCCCCGTCCCCTAACCCTAACCCTAGCCCGAACCCTAACCCTAACCCTTCCCCGAAGCCTGACCCTCACCCGTCCCCTAATCCTAACCCGTACGCTGACACTAACCCGCGCCCTCACACGTCCGCTCCCCCTAAAGCGTTGTCGTACCCTCACCTGGACCCTAAACCGTCCCCGTCCCCTAACCCTAACCCTAGCCCGAACCCTAACCCTAAACCTTCCCCGAAGCCTGACACTCACCCGTCCCCTAATCCTAACCCGTACGCTGACACTAACCCGCGCCCTCACACGTACGCTCCCCCTAAAGCGTTGTCGTACCCTCACCTGGACCCTAAACCGTCCCCGTCCCCTAACCCTAACCCTAGCCCGAACCCTAACCCTAACCCTTCCCCGAAGCCTGACCCTCACCCGTCCCCTAATCCTAAACCGTACGCTGACACTAACCCGCGCCCTCACACGTCCGCTCCCCCTAAAGCGTTGTCGTACCCTCACCTGGACCCTAAACCGTCCCCGTCCCCTAACCCTAACCCTAGCCCGAACCCTAACCCTAACCCTTCCCCGAAGCCTGACCCTCACCCGTCCCCTAATCCTAACCCGTACGCTGACACTAACCCGCGCCCTCACACGTACGCTCCCCCTAAAGCGTTGTCGTACCCTCACCTGGACCCTAAACCGTCCCCGTCCCCTAACCCTAACCCTAGCCCGAACCCTAACCCTAACCCTTCCCCCAAGCCTGAACCTCACCCGTCCCCTAATCCTAACCCGTACGCTGACACTAACCCGCGCCCTCACACGTCCGCTGCCCCTAAAGCGTTGTCGTACCCTCACCTGGACCCTAAACCGTCCCCGTCCCCTAACCCTAACCCTAGCCCGAACCCTAACCCTAACCCTTCCCCGAAGCCTGACCCTCACCCGTCCCCTAATCCTAACCCGTACGCTGACACTAACCCGCGCCCTCACACGTCCGCTCCCCCTAAAGCGTTGTCGTACCCTCACCTGGACCCTTAACCGTCCCCGTCCCCTAACCCTAACCCTAGCCAAAACCCTAACCCTAACCCTTCCCCCAAGCCTGACCCTCACCCGTCCCCTAATCCTAACCCGTACGCTGACACTAACCTGCGTCCTCACACGTCCGCTGCCCCTAAAGCGTTGTCGTACCCTCACCTGGACCCTAAACCGTCCCCGTCCCCTAAC
Organism: Pseudorca crassidens; assembly: GCF_039906515.1. Classification (NCBI taxonomy): domain Eukaryota; kingdom Metazoa; phylum Chordata; class Mammalia; order Artiodactyla; family Delphinidae; genus Pseudorca; species Pseudorca crassidens. Next base: position 64,792,858 of record NC_090314.1, on the reverse strand, counting down.
CCTAACCCTAGCCCGAACCCTAAACCTAACCCTTCCCCGAAGCCTGACCCTCACCCGTCCCCTAATCCTAACCCGTACGCTGACACTAACCCGCGCCCTCACACGTCCGCTGCCCCTAAAGCGTTGTCGTACCCTCACCTGGACCCTAAACCGTCCCCGTCCCCTAACCCTAACCCTAGCCCGAACCCTAACCCTAACCCTTCCCCGAAGCCTGACCCTCACCCGTCCCCTAATCCTAACCCGTACGCTGACACTAACCCGCGCCCTCACACGTACGCTCCCCCTAAAGCGTTGTCGTACCCTCACCTGGACCCTAAACCGTCCCCGTCCCCTAACCCTAACCCTAGCCCGAACCCTAACCCTAACCCTTCCCCGAAGCCTGACCCTCACCCGTCCCCTAATCCTAACCCGTACGCTGAAACTAACCCGCGCCCTCAGACGTCCGCTGCCCCTAAAGCGTTGTCGTACCCTCACCTGGACCCTAAACCGTCCCCGTCCCCTAACCCTAACCCTAGCCCGAACCCTAACCCTAACCCTTCCCCGAAGCCTGACCCTCACCCGTCCCCTAATCCTAACCCGTACGCTGACACTAACCCGCGCCCTCACACGTCCGCTCCCCCTAAAGCGTTGTCGTACCCTCACCTGGACCCTAAACCGTCCCCGTCCCCTAACCCTAACCCTAGCCCGAACCCTAACCCTAACCCTTCCCCGAAGCCTGACCCTCACCCGTCCCCTAATCCTAACCCGTACGCTGACACTAACCCGCGCCCTCACACGTCCGCTCCCCCTAAAGCGTTGTCGTACCCTCACCTGGACCCTAAACCGTCCCCGTCCCCTAACCCTAACCCTAGCCCGAACCCTAACCCTAAACCTTCCCCGAAGCCTGACACTCACCCGTCCCCTAATCCTAACCCGTACGCTGACACTAACCCGCGCCCTCACACGTACGCTCCCCCTAAAGCGTTGTCGTACCCTCACCTGGACCCTAAACCGTCCCCGTCCCCTAACCCTAACCCTAGCCCGAACCCTAACCCTAACCCTTCCCCGAAGCCTGACCCTCACCCGTCCCCTAATCCTAAACCGTACGCTGACACTAACCCGCGCCCTCACACATCCGCTCCTCTAAAGCGTTGTCGTACCCTCATCTGGACCCTAAACCGTCCCCGTCCCCTAACCCTAACCCTAGCCCGAACCCTAACCCTAACCCTTCCCCGAAGCCTGACCCTCACCCGTCCCCTAATCCTAACCCGTACACTGACACTAACCCGCGCCCTCACACGTCCCCTGCCCCTAAAGCGTTGTCGTACCCTCACCTGGACCCTAAACCGTCCCCGTCCCATAACCCTAACCCTAGCCCGAACCCTAACCCTAAGCCTTCCCCCAAGCCTGAACCTCACCCGTCCCCTAATCCTAACCCGTACGCTGACACTAACCCGCGCCCTCACACGTCCGCTGCCCCTAAAGCGTTGTCGTACCCTCACCTGGACCCTAAACCGTCCCCGTCCCCTAACCCTAACCCTAGCCCGAACCCTAACCCTAACCCTTCCCCGAAGCCTGACCCTCACCCGTCCCCTAATCCTAACCCGTACGCTGACACTAACCCGCGCCCTCACACGTCCGCTGCCCCTAAAGCGTTGTCGTACCCTCACCTGGACCCTAAACCGTCCCCGTCCCCGTCCCCTAACCCTAGCCCGAACCCTAACCCTAACCCTTCCCCGAAGCCTGACCCTCACCCGTCCCCTAATCCTAACCCGTACGCTGACACTAACCCGCGCCCTCACACGTCCGCTCCCCCTAAAGCGTTGTCGTACCCTCACCTGGACCCTAAACCGTCCCCGTCCCCTAACCCTAACCCTAGCCCGAACCCTAACCCTAACCCTTCCCCGAAGCCTGACCCTCACCCTTCCCCTAATCCTAACCCGTACGCTGACACTAACCCGCGCCCTCACACGTCCGCTGCCCCTAAAGCGTTGTCGTACCCTCACCTGGACCCTAAACCGTCCCCGTCCCCTAACCCTAACCCTAGCCCGAACCCTAACCCTAACCCTTCCCCGAAGCCTGACCCTCACCCGTCCCCTAATCCTAACCCGTACGCTGACACTAACCCGCGCCCTCACACGTCCACTGCCCCTAAAGCGTTGTCGTACCCTCACCTGGACCCTAAACCGTCCCCGTCCCCTAACCCTAACCCTAGCCCGAACCCTAACCCTAACCCTTCCCCGAAGCCTGACCCTCACCCGTCCCCTAATCCTAACCCGTACGCTGAAACTAACCCGCGCCCTCAGACGTCCGCTGCCCCTAAAGCGTTGTCGTACCCTCATCTGGATCCTAAACCGTCCCCGTCCCCTAACCCTAACCCTAGCCCGAACCCTAACCCTAACCCTTCCCCCAAGCCTGACCCTCACCCGTTCCCTAATCCTAACCCGTACGCTGACACTAACCTGCGTCCTCACACGTCCGCTGCCCCTAAAGCGTTGTCGTACCCTCACCTGGACCCTAAACCGTCCCCGTCCCCTAACCCTAACCCTAGCCCGAACCCTAAACCTAACCCTTCCCCGAAGCCTGACCCTCACCCGTCCCCTAATCCTAACCCGTACGCTGACACTAACCCGCGCCCTCACACGTCCGCTGCCCCTAAAGCGTTGTCGTACCCTCACCTGGACCCTAAACCGTCCCCGTCCCCTAACCCTAACCCTAGCCCGAACCCTAACCCTAACCCTTCCCCGAAGCCTGACCCTCACCCGTCCCCTAATCCTAACCCGTACGCTGACACTAACCCGCGCCCTCACACGTCCGCTCCCCCTAAAGCGTTGTCGTACCCTCACCTGGACCCTAAACCGTCCCCGTCCCCTAACCCTAACCCTAGCCCGAACCCTAACCCTAACCCTTCCCCGAAGCCTGACCCTCACCCGTCCCCTAATCCTAACCCGTACGCTGACACTAACCCGCGCCCTCACACGTCCGCTGCCCCTAAAGCGTTGTCGTACCCTCACCTGGACCCTAAACCGTCCCCGTCCCCTAACCCTAACCCTAGCCCGAACACTAACCCTAACCCTTCCCCGAAGCCTGATCATCACCCGTCCCCTAATCCTAACCCGTACGCTGACACTAACCCGCGCCCTCACACGTCCGCTCCCCCTAAAGCGTTGTCGTACCCTCACCTGGACCCTAAACCGTCCCCGTCCCCTAACCCTAACCCTAGCCCGAACCCTAACCCTAACCCTTCCCCGAAGCCTGACCCTCACCCGTCCCCTAATCCTAACCCGTACGCTGACACTAACCCGCGCCCTCACACGTCCGCTGCCCCTAAAGCGTTGTCGTACCCTCACCTGGACCCTAAACCGTCCCCGTCCCCTAACCCTAACCCTAGCCCGAACCCTAACCCTAACCCTTCCCCGAAGCCTGACCCTCACCCGTCCCCTAATCCTAACCCGTACGCTGACACTAACCCGCGCCCTCACACGTCCACTGCCCCTAAAGCGTTGTCGTACCCTCACCTGGACCCTAAACCGTCCCCGTCCCCTAACCCTAACCCTAGCCCGAACCCTAAACCTAACCCTTCCCCGAAGCCTGACCCTCACCCGTCCCCTAATCCTAACCCGTACGCTGACACTAACCCGCGCCCTCACACGTCCGCTCCCCCTAAAGCGTTGTCGTACCCTCACCTGGACCCTTAACCGTCCCCGTCCCCTAACCCTAACCCTAGCCAAAACCCTAACCCTAACCCTTCCCCCAAGCCTGACCCTCACCCGTTCCCTAATCCTAACCCGTACGCTGACACTAACCTGCGTCCTCACACGTCCGCTGCCCCTAAAGCGTTGTCGTACCCTCACCTGGACCCTAAACCCTCCCCGTCCCCTAACCCTAACCCTAGCCCGAACCCTAAACCTAACCCTTCCCCGAAGCCTGACCCTCACCCGTCCCCTAATCCTAACCCGTACGCTGACACTAACCCGCGCCCTCACACGTCCGCTGCCCCTAAAGCGTTGTCGTACCCTCACCTGGACCCTAAACCGTCCCCGTCCCCTAACCCTAACCCTAGCCCGAACCCTAACCCTAACCCTTCCCCGAAGCCTGACCCTCACCCGTCCCCTAATCCTAACCCGTACGCTGACACTAACCCGCGCCCTCACACGTACGCTCCCCCTAAAGCGTTGTCGTACCCTCACCTGGACCCTAAACCGTCCCCGTCCCCTAACCCTAACCCTAGCCCGAACCCTAACCCTAACCCTTCCCCGAAGCCTGACCCTCACCCGTCCCCTAATCCTAACCCGTACGCTGACACTAACCCGCGCCCTCACACGTCCGCTGCCCCTAAAGCGTTGTCGTACCCTCACCTGGACCCTAAACCGTCCCCGTCCCCTAACCCTAACCCTAGCCCGAACCCTAACCCTAACCCTTCCCCGAAGCCTGACCTTCACCCGTCCCCTAATCCTAACCCGTACGCTGACACTAACCCGCGCCCTCACACGTCCGCTCCCCCTAAAGCGTTGTCGTACCCTCACCTGGACCCTAAACCGTCCCCGTCCCCTAACCCTAACCCTAGCCCGAACCCTAACCCTAACCCTTCCCCGAAGCCTGACACTCACCCGTCCCCTAATCCTAACCCGTACGCTGACACTAACCCGCGCCCTCACACGTCCGCTCCCCCTAAAGCGTTGTCGTACCCTCACCTGGACCCTAAACCGTCCCCGTCCCCTAACCCTAACCCTAGCCCGAACCCTAACCCTAACCCTTCCCCCAAGCCTGAACCTCACCCGTCCCCTAATCCTAACCCGTACGCTGACACTAACCCGCGCCCTCACACGTCCGCTGCCCCTAAAGCGTTGTCGTACCCTCACCTGGACCCTAAACCGTCCCCGTCCCCTAACCCTAACCCTAGCCCGAACCCTAACCCTAACCCTTCCCCGAAGCCTGACCCTCACCCGTCCCCTAATCCTAACCCGTACGCTGACACTAACCCGCGCCCTCACACGCCCGCTGCCCCTAAAGCGTTGTCGTACCCTCACCTGGACCCTAAACTGTCCCCGTCCCCTAACCCTAACCCTAGCCCGAACCCTAACCCTAACCCTTCCCCGAAGCCTGACCCTCACCCGTCCCCTAATCCTAACCCGTACGCTGACACTAACCCGCGCCCTCACACGTCCGCTGCCCCTAAAGCGTTGTCGTACCCTCACCTGGACCCTAAACCGTCCCCGTCCCCTAACCCTAACCCTAGCCCGAACCCTAACCCTAACCCTTCCCCGAAGCCTGACCCTCACCCGTCCCCTAATCCTAACCCGTACGCTGACACTAACCCGCGCCCTCACACGTACGCTCCCCCTAAAGAGTTGTCGTACCCTCACCTGGACCCTAAACCGTCCCCGTCCCCTAACCCTAACCCTAGCCCGAACCCTAACCCTAAACCTTCCCCGAAGCCTGACCCTCACCCGTCCCCTAATCCTAACCCGTACGCTGACACTAGCCCTCGCCCTCACACGTCCGCTCTCCCTAAAGCGTTGTCGTACCCTCACCTGGACCCTAAACCCTCCCCGGCCCCTAACCCTAACCCTAGCCCGAACCCTAACCCTAACCCTTCCCCGAAGCCTGACCCTCACCCGTCCCCTAATCCTAAACCGTACGCTGACACTAACCCGCGCCCTCACACGTCCGCTGCCCCTAAAGCGTTGTCGTACCCTCACCTGGACCCTAAACCCTCCCCGTCCCCTAACCCTAACCCTAGCCCGAACCCTAACCCTAACCCTTCCCCGGATCCTGACCCTCACCCGTCCCCTAATCCTAACCCGTACGCTGACACTAACCCGCGCCCTCACACGTCCGCTGCCCCTAAAGCGTTGTCGTACCCTCACCTGGACCCTAAACCGTCCCCGTCCCCTAACCCTAACCCTAGCCCGAACCCTAACCCTAACCCTTCCCCGAAGCCTGACCCTCACCCGTCCCCTAATCCTAACCCGTACGCTGACACTAACCCGCGTCCTCACACGTCCGCTGCCCCTAAAGCGTTGTCGTACCCTCACCTGGACCCTAAACCGTCCCCGTCCCCTAACCCTAACCCTAGCCCGAACCCTAAACCTAACCCTTCCCCGAAGCCTGACCCTCACCCGTCCCTTAATCCTAACCGGTACGCTGACACTAACCCGCGCCCTCACACGTACGCTCCCCCTAAAGCGTTGTCGTACCCTCACCTGGACCCTAAACCGTCCCCGTCCCCTAACCCTAACCCTAGCCCGAACCCTAACCCTAACCCTTCCCCGAAGCCTGACCCTCACCCGTCCCCTAATCCTAACCCGTACGCTGACACTAGCCCGCGCCCTCACACGTCCGCTCCCCCTAAAGCGTTGTCGTACCCTCACCTGGACCCTAAACCCTCCCCGGCCCCTAACCCTAACCCTAGCCCGAACCCTAACCCTAACCCTTCCCCGAAGCCTGACCCTCACCCGTCCCCTAATCCTAAACCGTACGCTGACACTAAACCGCGCCCTCACACGTACGCTCCCCCTAAAGCGTTGTCGTACCCTCACCTGGACCCTAAACCCTCCCCGTCCCCTAACCCTAACCCTAGCCCGAACCCTAACCCTAACCCTTCCCCGAAGCCTGACCCTCACCCGTCCCCTAATCCTATCCCGTACGCTGACACTAACCCGCGCCCTCACACGTCCGCTGCCCCTAAAGCGTTGTCGTACCCTCACCTGGACCCTAAACCGTCCCCGTCCCCTAACCCTAACCCTAGCCCGAACCCTAACCCTAACCCTTCCCCCAAGCCTGAACCTCACCCGTCCCCTAATCCTAACCCGTACGCTGACACTAACCCGCGCCCTCACACGTCCGCTGCCCCTCAAGCGTTGTCGTACCCTCACCTGGACCCTAAACCGTCCCCGTCCCCTAACCCTAACCCTAGCCCGAACCCTAACCCTAACCCTTCCCCGAAGCCTGACCCTCACCCGTCCCCTAATCCTAACCCGTACGCTGACACTAACCCGCGCCCTCACACGCCCGCTGCCCCTAAAGCGTTGTCGTACCCTCACCTGGACCCTAAACCGTCCCCGTCCCCTAACCCTAACCCTAGACCGAACCCTAACCCTAACCCTTCCCCGAAGCCTGACCCTCACCCGTCCCCTAATCCTAACCCGTACGCTGACACTAACCCGCGCCCTCACACGTCCGCTGCCCCTAAAGCGTTGTCGTACCCTCACCTGGACCCTAAACCGTCCCCGTCCCCTAACCCTAACCCTAGCCCGAACCCTAACCCTAACCCTTCCCCGAAGCCTGACCCTCACCCGTCCCCTAATCCTAACCCGTACGCTGACACTAACCCGCGCCCTCACACGTACGCTCCCCCTAAAGCGTTGTCGTACCCTCACCTGGACCCTAAACCGTCCCCGTCCCCTAATCCTAACCCTAGCCCGAACCCTAACCCTAACCCTTCCCCGAAGCCTGACCCTCACCCGTCCCCTAATCCTAACCCGTACGCTGACACTAGCCCTCACCCTCACACGTCCGCTCTTCCTAAAGCGTTGTCGTACCCTCACCTGGACCCTAAACCCTCCCCGGCCCCTAACCCTAACCCTAGCCCGAACCCTAACCCTAAACCTTCCCCGAAGCCTGACCCTCACCCGTCCCCTAATCCTAAACCGTACGCTGACACTAACCCGCGCCCTCACACGTACGCTCCCCCTAAAGCGTTGTCGTACCCTCACCTGGACCCTAAACCCTCCCCGTCCCCTAACCCTAACCCTAGCCCGAACCCTAACCCTAACCCTTCCCCGAAGCCTGACCCTCACCCGTCCCCTAATCCTAACCCGTACGCTGACACTAACCCGCGCCCTCACACGTCCGCTGCCCCTAAAGCGTTGTCGTACCCTCACCTGGACCCTAAACCGTCCCCGTCCCCTAACCCTAACCCTAGCCCGAACCCTAACCCTAACCCTTCCCCGAAGCCTGACCCTCACCCGTCCCCTAATCCTAACCCGTACGCTGACACTAACCCGCGTCCTCACACGTCCGCTGCCCCTAAAGCGTTGTCGTACCCTCACCTGGACCCTAAACCGTCCCCGTCCCCTAACCCTAACCCTAGACCGAACACTAAACCTAACCCTTCCCCGAAGCCTGACCCTCACCCGTCCCTTAATCCTAACCGGTACGCTGACACTAACCCGCGCCCTCACACGTACGCTCCCCCTAAAGCGTTGTCGTACCCTCACCTGGACCCTAAACCGTCCCCGTCCCCTAACCCTAACCCTAGCCCGAACCCTAACCCTAACCCTTCCCCGAAGCCTGACCCTCACCCGTCCCCTAATCCTAACCCGTACGCTGACACTAGCCCGCGCCCTCACACGTCCGCTCCCCCTAAAGCGTTGTCGTACCCTCACCTGGACCCTAAACACTCCCCGGCCCCTAACCCTAACCGTAGCCCGAACCCTAACCCTAACCCTTCCCCGAAGCCTGACCCTCACCCGTCCCCTAATCCTAACCCGTACGCTGACACTAACCCGCGCCCTCACACGTCCGCTCCCCCTAAAGCGTTGTCGTACCCTCACCTGGACCCTAAACCCTCCCCGTCCCCTAACCCTAACCCTAGCCCGAACCCTAACCCTAACCCTTCCCCGAAGCCTGACCCTCACCCGTCCCCTAATCCTAACCCGTACGCTGACACTAACCCGCGCCCTCACACGTCCGCTGCCCCTAAAGCGTTGTCGTACCCTCACCTGGACCCTAAACCGTCCCCGTCCCCTAACCCTAACCCTAGCCCGAACCCTAACCCTAACCCTTCCCCGAAGCCTGACCCTCACCCGTCCCCTAATCCTAACCCGTACGCTGACACTAACCCGCGCCCTCACACGTACGCTGCCCCTAAAGCGTTGTCGTACCCTCACCTGGACCCTAAACCGTCCCCGTCCCCTAACCCTAACCCTAGCCCGAACCCTAAACCTAACCCTTCCCCGAAGCCTGACCCTCACCCGTCCCTTAATCCTAACCGGTACGCTGACACTAACCCGCGCCCTCACACGTCCGCTGCCCCTAAAGCGTTGTCGTACCCTCACCTGGACCCTAAACCGTCCCCGGCCCCTAACCCTAACCCTAGCCCGAACCCTAACCCTAACCCTTCCCCGAACCCTGACCCTCACCCGTCCCGTAATCCTAACCCGTACGCTGACACTAACCCGCGCCCTCACACGTCCGCTGCCCCTAAAGCGTTGTCGTACCCTCACCTGGACCCTAAACCGTCCCCGTCCCCTAACCATAACCCTAGCCCGAACCCTAACCCTAACCCTTCCCCGAAGCCTTACCCTCACCCGTCCCCTAATCCTAACCCGTACGCTGAAACTAACCCGCGCCCTCAGACGTCCGCTGCCCCTAAAGCGTTGTCGTACCCTCATCTGGACCCTAAACCGTCCCCGTCCCCTAACCCTAACCCTAGCCCGAACCCTAACCCTAACCCTTCCCCGAAGCCTGACCCTCACCTGTCCCCTAATCCTAACCCGTACGCTGACACTAACCCGCGCCCTCACACGTCCGCTGCCCCTAAAGCGTTGTCGTACCCTCACCTGGACCCTAAACCGTCCCCGTCCCCTAACCCTAACCCTAGCCCGAACCCTAACCCTAACCCTTCCCCGAAGCCTGACCCTCACCCGTCCCCTAATCCTAACCCGTACGCTGACACTAACCCGCGCCCTCACACGTCCGCTGCCCCTAAAGCGTTGTCGTACCCTCACCTGGACCCTAAACCGTCCCCGTCCCCTAACCCTAACCCTAGCCCGAACCCTAACCCTAACCCTTCCCCGAAGCCTGACCCTCACCCGTCCCCTAATCCTAACCCGTACGCTGACACTAACCCGCGCCCTCACACGTCCGCTCCCCCTAAAGCGTTGTCGTACCCTCACCTGGACCCTTAACCGTCCCCGTCCCCTAACCCTAACCCTAGCCAAAACCCTAACCCTAACCCTTCCCCCAAGCCTGACCCTCACCCGTCCCATAATCCTAACCCGTACGCTGACACTAACCTGCGTCCTCACACGTCCGCTGCCCCTAAAGCGTTGTCGTACCCTCACCTGGACCCTAAACCGTCCCCGTCCCCTAACCCTAACCCTAGCCCGAACCCTAAACCCAACCCTTCCCCGAAGCCTGACCCTCACCCGTCCCCTAATCCTAACCCGTACGCTGACACTAACCCGCGCCCTCACACGTCCGCTTCCCCTAAAGCGTTGTCGTACCCTCACCTGGACCCTAAACCGTCCCCGTCCCCTAACCCTAACCCTAGCCCGAACCCTAACCCTAACCCTTCCCCGAAGCCTGACCCTCACCCGTCCCCTAATCCTAACCCGTACGCTGACACTAACCCGCGCCCTCACACGTACGCTCCCCCTAAAGCGTTGTCGTACCCTCACCTGGACCCTAAACCGTCCCCGTCCCCTAACCCTAACCCTAGCCCGAACCCTAACCCTAACCCTTCCCCGAAGCCTGACCCTCACCCGTCCCCTAATCCTAACCCGTACGCTGACACTAACCCGCGCCCTCACACGTCCGCTGCCCCTAAAGCGTTGTCGTACCCTCACCTGGACCCTAAACCGTCCCCGTCCCCTAACCCTAACCCTAGCCCGAACCCTAACCCTAACCCTTCCCCGAAGCCTGACCCTCACCCGTCCCCTAATCCTAACCCGTACGCTGACACTAACCCGCGCCCTCACACGTCCGCTCCCCCTAAAGCGTTGTCGTACCCTCACCTGGACCCTTAACCGTCCCCGTTCCCTAACCCTAACCCTAGCCAAAACCCTAACCCTAACCCTTCCCCCAAGCCTGACCCTCACCCGTGCCCTAATCCTAACCCGTACGCTGACACTAACCTGCGTCCTCACACGTCCGCTGCCCCTAAAGCGTTGTCGTACCCTCACCTGGACCCTAAACCGTCCCCGTCCCCTAACCCTAACCCTAGCCCGAACCCTAAACCTAACCTTCCCCGAAGCCTGACCCTCACCCGTCCCCTAATCCTAACCCGTACGCTGACACTAACCCGCGCCCTCACACGTCCGCTTCCCCTAAAGCGTTGTCGTACCCTCACCTGGACCCTAAACCGTCCCCGTCCCCTAACCCTAACCCTAGCCCGAACCCTAACCCTAACCCTTCCCCGAAGCCTGACACTCACCCGTCCCCTAATCCTAACCCGTACGCTGACACTAACCCGCGCCCTCACACGTACGCTCCCCCTAAAGCGTTGTCGTACCCTCACCTGGACCCTAAACCGTCCCCGTCCCCTAACCCTAACCCTAGCCCGAACCCTAACCCTAACCCTTCCCCGAAGCCTGACCCTCACCCGTCCCCTAATCCTAACCCGTACGCTGACACTAACCCGCGCCCTCACACGTCCGCTGCCCCTAAAGCGTTGTCGTACCCTCACCTGGACCCTAAACCGTCCCCGTCCCCTAACCCTAACCCTAGCCCGAACCCTAACCCTAACCCTTCCCCGAAGCCTGACCCTCACCCGTCCCCTAATCCTAACCCGTACGCTGACACTAACCCGCGCCCTCACACGTCCGCTGCCCCTAAAGCGTTGTCGTACCCTCACCTGGACCCTAAACCGTCCCCGTCCCCTAACCCTAACCCTAGCCCGAACCCTAACCCTAACCCTTCCCCGAAGCCTGACCCTCACCCGTCCCCTAATCCTAACCCGTACGCTGACACTAACCCGCGCCCTCACACGTCCGCTGCCCCTAAAGCGTTGTCGTACCCTCACCTGGACCCTAAACCGTCCCCGTCCCCTAACCCTAACCCTAGCCCGAACCCTAACCCTAACCCTTCCCCGAAGCCTGACCCTCACCCGTCCCCTAATCCTAACCCGTACGCTGACACTAACCCGCGCCCTCACACGTCCGCTGCCCCTAAAGCGTTGTCGTACCCTCACCTGGACCCTAAACCGTCCCCGTCCCCTAACCCTAACCCTAGCCCGAACCCTAACCCTAACCCTTCCCCGAAGCCTGACCCTCACCCGTCCCCTAATCCTAAACCGTACGCTGACACTAACCCGCGCCCTCACACATCCGCTCCCCTAAAGCGTTGTCGTACCCTCATCTGGACCCTAAACCGTCCCCGTCCCCTAACCCTAACCCTAGCCCGAACCCTAACCCTAACCCTTCCCCGAAGCCTGACCCTCACCCGTCCCCTAATCCTAACCCGTACGCTGACACTAACCCGCGCCCTCACACGTCCGCTGCCCCTAAAGCGTTGTCGTACCCTCACCTGGACCCTAAACCGTCCCCGTCCCCTAACCCTAACCCTAGCCCGAACCCTAACCCTAACCCTTCCCCCAAGCCTGAACCTCACCCGTCCCCTAATCCTAACCCGTACGCTGACACTAACCCGCGCCCTCACACGTCCGCTGCCCCTAAAGCGTTGTCGTACCCTCACCTGGACCCTAAACCGTCCCCGTCCCCTAACCCTAACCCTAGCCCGAACCCTAACCCTAACCCTTCCCCGAAGCCTGACCCTCACCCGTCCCCTAATCCTAACCCGTACGCTGACACTAACCCGCGCCCTCACACGCCCGCTGCCCCTAAAGCGTTGTCGTACCCTCACCTGGACCCTAAACCGTCCCCGTCCCCTAACCCTAACCCTAGCCCGAACCCTAACCCTAAACCTTCCACGAAGCCTGACCCTCACCCGTCCGCTAATCCTAACCCGTACGCTGACACTAACCCGCGCCCTCACACGTCCGCTGCCCCTAAAGCGTTGTCGTACCCTCACCTGGACCCTAAACCGTCCCCGTCCCCTAACCCTAACCCTAGCCCGAACTCTAACCCTAACCCTTCCCCGAAGCCTGACCCTCACCCGTCCCCTAATCCTAACCCGTACGCTGACACTAACCCGCGCCCTCACACGTACGCTCCCCCTAAAGCGTTGTCGTACCCTCACCTGGACCCTAAACCGTCCCCGTCCCCTAACCCTAACCCTAGCCCGAACCCTAACCCTAACCCTTCCCCGAAGCCTGACCCTCACCCGTCCCCTAATCCTAACCCGTACGCTGACACTAGCCCGCGCCCTCACACGTCCGCTCCCCCTAAAGCGTTGTCGTACCCTCACCTGGACCCTAAACCCTCCCCGGCCCCTAACCCTAACCCTAGCCCGAACCCTAACCCTAACCCTTCCCCGAAGCCTGACCCTCACCCGTCCCCTAATCCTAAACCGTACGCTGACACTAACCCGCGCCCTCACACGTCCGCTGCCCCTAAAGCGTTGTCGTACCCTCACCTGGACCCTAAACCGTCCCCGTCCCCTAACCCTAACCCTAGCCCGAACCCTAACCCTAACCCTTCCCCGAAGCCTGACCCTCACCCGTCCCCTAATCCTAACCCGTACGCTGACACTAACCCGCGCCCTCACACGTCCGCTGCCCCTAAAGCGTTGTCGTACCCTCACCTGGACCCTAAACCGTCCCCGTCCCCTAACCCTAACCCTAGCCCGAACCCTAACCCTAACCCTTCCCCGAAGCCTGACCCTCACCCGTCCCCTAATCCTAACCCGTACGCTGACACTAACCCGCGCCCTCACACGTCCGCTGCCCCTAAAGCGTTGTCGTACCCTCACCTGGACCCTAAACCGTCCCCGTCCCCTAACCCTAACCCTAGCCCGAACCCTAACCCTAACCCTTCCCCGAAGCCTGACCCTCACCCGTCCCTTAATCCTAACCGGTACGCCGACACTAACCCGCGCCCTCAGACGTACGCTCCCCCTAAAGCGTTGTCGTACCCTCACCTGGACCCTAAACCGTCCCCGTCCCCTAACCCTAACCCTAGCCCGAACCCTAACCCTAACCCTTCCCCGAAGCCTGACCCTCACCCGTCCCCTAATCCTAACCCGTACGCTGACACTAGCCCGCGCCCTCACACGTCCGCTCCCCCTAAAGCGTTGTCGTACCCTCACCTGGACCCTAAACCCTCCCCGGCCCCTAACCCTAACCCTAGCCCGAACCCTAACCCTAACCCTTCCCCGAAGCCTGACCCTCACCCGTCCCCTAATCCTAAACCGTACGCTGACACTAAACCGCGCCCTCACACGTACGCTCCCCCTAAAGCGTTGTCGTACCCTCACCTGGACCCTAAACCCTCCCCGTCCCCTAACCCTAACCCTAGCCCGAACCCTAACCCTAACCCTTCCCCGAAGCCTGACCCTCACCCGTCCCCTAATCCTAACCCGTACGCTGACACTAACCCGCGCCCTCACACGTCCGCTGCCCCTAAAGCGTTGTCGTACCCTCACCTGGACCCTAAACCGTCCCCGTCCCCTAACCCTAACCCTAGCCCGAACCCTAACCCTAACCCTTCCCCGAAGCCTGACCCTCACCCGTCCCCTAATCCTAACCCGTACGCTGACACTAACCCGCGTCCTCACACGTCCGCTGCCCCTAAAGCGTTGTCGTACCCTCACCTGGACCCTAAACCGTCCCCGTCCCCTAACCCTAACCCTAGCCCGAACCCTAAACCTAACCCTTCCCCGAAGCCTGACCCTCACCCGTCCCTTAATCCTAAACGGTACGCTGACACTAACCCGCGCCCTCACACGTCCGCTGCCCCTAAAGCGTTGTCGTACCCTCACCTGGACCCTAAACCGTCCCCGTCCCCTAACCCTAACCCTAGCCCGAACCCTAACCCTAACCCTTCCCCGAAGCCTGACCCTCACCCGTCCCCTAATCCTAACCCGTACGCTGACACTAACCCGCGCCCTCACACGTCCGCTCCCCCTAAAGCGTTGTCGTACCCTCACCTGGACCCTAAACCGTCCCCGTCCCCTAACCCTAACCCTAGCCCGAACCCTAACCCTAACCCTTCCCCGAAGCCTGACCCTCACCCGTCCCCTAATCCTAACCCGTACGCTGACACTAACCCGCGCCCTCACACGTCCGCTCCCCCTAAAGCGTTGTCGTACCCTCACCTGGACCCTAAACCGTCCCCGTCCCCTAACCCTAACCCTAGCCCGAACCCTAACCCTAACCCTTCCCCGAAGCCTGACCCTCACCCGTCACCTAATCCTAACCCGTACGCTGACACTAACCTGCGCCCTCACACGTCCGCTCCCCCTAAAGCGTTGTCGTACCCTCACCTGGACCCTAAACCGTCCCCGTCCCCTAACCCTAACCCTAGCCCGAACCCTAACCCTAACCCTTCCCCGAAGCCTGACCCTCACCCGTCCCCTAATCCTAACCCGAACGCTGACACTAACCCGCGCCCTCACACGTCCGCTACCCCTAAAGCGTTGTCGTACCCTCACCTAGACCCTAAACCGTCCCCGTCCCCTAACCCTAACCCTAGCCCGAACCCTAACCCTAACCCTTCCCCGAAGCCTGACCCTCACCCGTCCCCTAATCCTAACCCGTACGCTGACACTAACCCGCGCCCTCACACGTCCGCTCCCCCTAAAGCGTTGTCGTACCCTCACCTGGACCCTAAACCGTCCCCGTCCCCTAACCCTAATCCTAGCCCGAACCTTAACCCTAACCCTTCCACGAAGCCTGACCCTCACCCGTCCCCTAATCCTAACCCGTACGCTGACACTAACCCGCGCCCTCACACGTCCGCTCCCCCTAAAGCGTTGTCGTACCCTCACCTGGACCCTAAACCGTCCCCGTCCCCTAACCCTAACCCTAGCCCGAACCCTAACCCTAACCCTTCCCCGAAGCCTGGCCCTCACCCGTCCCCTAATCCTAACCCGTACGCTGACACTAACCCGCGCCCTCACACGTCCGCTGCCCCTAAAGCGTTGTCGTACCCTCACCTGGACCCTAAACCGTCCCCATCCCCTAACCCTAACCCTAGCCCGAACCCTAACCCTAACCCTTCCCCGAAGCCTGACCCTCACCCGTCCCCTAATCCTAACCCGTACGCTGACACTAACCCGCGCCCTCACACGTCCGCTCCCCCTAAAGCGTTGTCGTACCCTAACCTGGACCCTAAACCGTCCCCGTCCCCTAACCCTAACCCTAGCCCGAACCCTAACCCAAACCCTTCCCCGAAGCCTGACCCTCACCCGTCCCCTAATCCTAACCCGTACGCTGACACTAACCCGCGCCCTCACACGTCCGCTCCCCCTAAAGTGTTGTCGTACCCTCACCTGGACCCTAAACCGTCCCCGTCCCCTAACCCTAACCCTAGCCCGAACCCTAACCCTAACCCTTCCCCCAAGCCTGAACCTCACCCGTCCCCTAATCCTAACCCGTACGCTGACACTAACCCGCGCCCTCACACGTCCGCTGCCCCTAAAGCGTTGTCGTACCCTCACCTGGACCCTAAACCGTCCCCGTCCCCTAACCCTAACCCTAGCCCGAACCCTAACCCTAACCCTTCCCCCAAGCCTGAACCTCACCCGTCCCCTAATCCTAACCCGTACGCTGACACTAACCCGCGCCCTCACACGTCCGCTGCCCCTAAAGCGTTGTCGTACCCTCACCTGGACCCTAAACCGTCCCCGTCCCCTAACCCTAACCCTAGCCCGAACCCTAACCCTAACCCTTCCCCGAAGCCTGACCCTCACCCGTCCCCTAATCCTAACCCGTATGCTGACACTAACCCGCGCCCTCACACGTACGCTCCCCCTAAAGCGTTGTCGTACCCTCACCTGGACCCTAAACCGTCCCCGTCCCCTAACCCTAACCCTAGCCCGAACCCTAACCCTAACCCTTCCCCCAAGCCTGAACCTCACCCGTCCCCTAATCCTAACCCGTACGCTGACACTAACCCGCGCCCTCACACGTCCGCTGCCCCTAAAGCGTTGTCGTACCCTCACCTGGACCCTAAACCGTCCCCGTCCCCTAACCCTAACCCTAGCCCGAACCCTAACCCTAACACTTCCCCCAAGCCTGAACCTCACCCGTCCCCTAATCCTAACCCGTACGCTGACACTAACCCGCGCCCTCACACGTCCGCTGCCCCTAAAGCGTTGTCGTACCCTCACCTGGACCCTTAACCGTCCCCGTCCCCTAACCCTAACCCAAGCCCGAACCCTAACCCTAACCCTTCCCCGAAGCCTGACCCTCACCCGTCCCCTAATCCTAACATGGACGCTGACACTAACCCGCGCCCTCACACGTCCGCTGCCCCTAAAGCGTTGTCGTACCCTCACCTGGACCCTAAACCGTCCCCGTCCCCTAACCCTAACCCTAGCCCGAACCCTAACCCTAACCCTTCCCCGAAGCCTGACCCTCACCCGTCCACTAATCCTAACCCGTACGCTGACACTAACCCGCGCCCTCACACGTCCGCTGCCCCTAAAGCGTTGTCGTACCCTCACCTGGACCCTAAACCGTCCCCGTCCCCTAACCCTAACCCTAGCCCGAACCCTAACCCTAAACCTTCCCCGAAGCCTGACCCTCACCCGTCCCCTAATCCTAACCCGTACGCTGACACTAACCCGCGCCCTCACACGTCCGCTCCCCCTAAAGCGTTATCGTACCCTCACCTGGACCCTAAACCGTCCCCGTCCCCTAACCCTAACCCTAGCCCGAACCCTAACCCTAACCCTTCCCCGGAGCCTGACCCTCACCCGTCCCCTAATCCTAACCCGTACGCTGACACTAACCCACGCCCTCACACGTCCGCTGCCCCTAAAGCGTTGTCGTACCCTCACCTGGACCCTAAACCGTCCCCGTCCCCTCACCCTAACCCTAGCCCGAACCCTAACCCTAACCCTTCCCCGGAGCCTGACCCTCACCCGTCCCCTAATCCTAACCCGTACGCTGACACTAACCCGCGCCCTCACACGTCCGCTCCCCCTAAAGCGTTGTCGTACCCTCACCTGGACCCTTAACCGTCCCCGTCCCCTAACCCTAACCCTAGCCAAAACCCTAACCCTAACCCTTCCCCCAAGCCTGACCCTCACCCGTCCCCTAATCCTAACCCGTACGCTGACACTAACCTGCGTCCTCACACGTCCGCTGCCCCTAAAGCGTTGTCGTACCCTCACCTGGACCCTAAACCGTCCCCGTCCCCTAACCCTAACCCTAGCCCGAACCCTAACCCTAACCCTTCCCCGAAGCCTGACCCTCACCCGTCCCCTAATCCTAACCCGTACGCTGACACTAACCCGCGCCCTCACACGTACGCTCCCCCTAAAGCGTTGTCGTACCCTCACCTGGACCCTAAACCGTCCCCGTCCCCTAACCCTAACCCTAGCCCGAACCCTAACCCTAACCCTTCCCCGAAGCCTGACCCTCACCCATCCCCTAATCCTAACCCGTACGCTGACACTAACCCGCGCCCTCACACGTCCGCTCCCCCTAAAGTGTTGTCGTACCCTCACCTGGACCCTAAACCCTCCCCGTCCCCTAACCCTAACCCTAGCCCGAACCCTAACCCTAACACTTCCCCGAAGCCTGACCCTCACCCGTCCCCTAATCCTAACCCGTACGCTGACAGTAACCCGTGCCCTCACACGTCCGCTGCCCCTAAAGCGTTGTCGTACCCTCACCTGGACCCTTAATCGTCCCCGTCCCCTAACCCTAACCCAAGCCCGAAACCTAACCCTAACCCTTCCCCGAAGCCTGACCCTCACCCGTCCCCTAATCCTAACATGGACGCTGACACTAACCCACGCCCTCACACGTCCGCTGCCCCTAAAGCGTTGTCGTACCCTCACCTGGACCCTAAACCGTCCCCGTCCCCTAACCCGAACCCTAGCCCGAACCCTAACCCTAACCCTTCCCCGAAGCCTGACCCTCACCCGTCCACTAATCCTAACCCGTACGCTGACACTAACCCGCGCCCTCACACGTCCGCTGCCCCTAAAGCGTTGTCGTACCCTCACCTGGACCCTAAACCGTCCCCGTCCCCTAACCCTAACCCTAGCCCGAACCCTAACCCTAAACCTTCCCCGAAGCCTGACCCTCACCCGTCCCCTAATCCTAACCCGTACGCTGACACTAACCCGCGCCCTCACACGTCCGCTCCCCCTAAAGCGTTATCGTACCCTCACCTGGACCCTAAACCGTCCCCGTCCCCTAACCCTAACCCTAGCCCGAACCCTAACCCTAACCCTTCCCCGGAGCCTGACCCTCACCCGTCCCCTAATCCTAACCCGTACGCTGACACTAATCCACGCCCTCACACGTCCGCTGCCCCTAAAGCGTTGTCGTACCCTCACCTGGACCCTAAACCGTCCCCGTCCCCTCACCCTAACCCTAGCCCGAACCCTAACCCTAACCCTTCCCCGGAGCCTGACCCTCACCCGTCCCCTAATCCTAACCCGTACGCTGACACTAACCCGCGCCCTCACACGTCCGCTCCCCCTAAAGCGTTGTCGTACCCTCACCTGGACCCTTAACCGTCCCCGTCCCCTAACCGTAACCCTAGCCAAAACCCTAACCCTAACCCTTCCCCCAAGCCTGACCCTCACCCGTCCCCTAATCCTAACCCGTACGCTGACACTAACCTGCGTCCTCACACGTCCGCTGCCCCTAAAGCGTTGTCGTACCCTCACCTGGACCCTAAACCGTCCCCGTCCCCTAACCCTAACCCTAGCCCGAACCCTAACCCTAACCCTTCCCCGAAGCCTGACCCTCACCCGTCCACTAATCCTAACCCGTACGCTGACACTAACCCGCGCCCTCACACGTCCGCTGCCCCTAAAGCGTTGTCGTACCCTCACCTGGACCCTAAACCGTCCCCATCCCCTAACCCTAACCCTAGCCCGAACCCTAACCCTAAACCTTCCCCGAAGCCTGACCCTCACCCGTCCCCTAATCCTAACCCGTACGCTGACACTAACCCGCGCCCTCACACGTCCGCTCACCCTAAAGCGTTATCGTACCCTCACCTGGACCCTAAACCGTCCCCGTCCCCTAACCCTAACCCTAGCCCGAACCCTAACCCTAACCCTTCCCCGGAGCCTGACCCTCACCCGTCCCCTAATCCTAACCCGTACGCTGACACTAATCCACGCCCTCACACGTCCGCTGCCCCTAAAGCGTTGTCGTACCCTCACCTGGACCCTAAACCCTCCCCGGCCCCTAACCCTAACCCTAGCCCGAACCCTAACCCTAACCCTTCCCCGAAGCCTGACCCTCACCCGTCCCCTAATCCTAAACCGTACGCTGACACTAACCCGCGCCCTCACACGTACGCTCCCCCTAAAGCGTTGTCGTACCCTCACCTGGACCCTAAACCCTCCCCGTCCCCTAACCCTAACCCTAGCCCGAACCCTAACCCTAACCCTTCCCCGAAGCCTGACCCTCACCCGTCCCCTAATCCTAACCCGTACGCTGACACTAACCCGCGCCCTCACACGTCCGCTGCCCCTAAAGCGTTGTCGTACCCTCACCTGGACCCTAAACCGTCCCCGTCCCCTAACCCTAACCCTAGCCCGAACCCTAACCCTAACCCTTCCCCGAAGCCTGACCCTCACCCGTCCCCTAATCCTAACCCGTACGCTGACACTAACCCGCGCCCTCACACGTCCGCTTCCCCTAAAGCGTTGTCGTACCCTCACCTGGACCCTAAACCGTCCCCGTCCCCTAACCCTAACCCTAGCCCGAACCCTAACCCTAACCCTTCCCCGAAGCCTGACCCTCACCCGTCCCCTAATCCTAACCCGTACGCTGACACTAACCCGCGCCCTCACACGTCCGCTCCCCCTAAAGCGTTGTCGTAACCTCACCTGGACCCTAAACCGTCCCCGTCCCCTAACCCTAACCCTAGCCCGAACCCTAACCCAACCCTTCCCCGAAGCCTGACCCTCACCCGTCCCCTAATCCTAACCCGTACGCTGACACTAACCCGCGCCCTCACACGTCCGCTCCCCCTAAAGCGTTGTCGTACCCTCACCTGGACCCTAAACCGTCCCCGTCCCCTAACCCTAACCCTAGCCCGAACCCTAACCCTAACCCTTCCCCGAAGCCTGACCCTCACCCGTCCCCTAATCCTAACCCGTACGCTGACACTAACCCGCGCCCTCACACGTCCGCTGCCCCTAAAGCGTTGTCGTACCCTCACCTGGACCCTAAACCGTCCCCGTCCCCTAACCCTAACCCTAGCCCGAACCCTAACCCTAACCCTTCCCCCAAGCCTGAACCTCACCCGTCCCCTAATCCTAACCCGTACGCTGACACTAACCCGCGCCCTCACACGTCCGCTGCCCCTAAAGCGTTGTCGTACCCTCACCTGGACCCTAAACCGTCCCCGTCCCCTAACCCTAACCCTAGCCCGAACCCTAACCCTAACCCTTCCCCGAAGCCTGACCCTCACCCGTACCCTAATCCTAACCCGTACGCTGACACTAACCCGCGCCCTCACACGTCCGCTGCCCCTAAAGCGTTGTCGTACCCTCACCTGGACCCTAAACCGTCCCCGTCCCCTAACCCTAACCCTAGCCCGAACCCTAACCCTAACCCTTCCCCGAAGCCTGACCCTCACCCGTCCCCTAATCCTAACCCGTACGCTGACACTAGCCCGCGCCCTCACACGTCCGCTCCCCCTAAAGCGTTGTCGTACCCTCACCTGGACCCTAAACCCTCCCCGGCCCCTAACCCTAACCCTAGCCCGAACCCTAACCCTAACCCTTCCCCGAAGCCTGACCCTCACCCGTCCCCTAATCCTAACCCGTACGCTGACACTAACCCGCGCCCTCACACGTCCGCTGCCCCTAAAGCGTTGTCGTACCCTCACCTGGACCCTAAACCGTCCCCGTCCCCTAACCCTAACCCTAGCCCGAACCCTAACCCTAACCCTTCCCCGAAGCCTGACCCTCACCCGTCCCCTAATCCTAACCCGTACGCTGACACTAACCCGCGCCCTCACACGTCCGCTGCCCCTAAAGCGTTGTCGTACCCTCACCTGGACCCTAAACCGTCCCCGTCCCCTAACCCTAACCCTAGCCCGAACCCTAACCCTAACCCTTCCCCCAAGCCTGAACCTCACCCGTCCCCTAATCCTAACACGTACGCTGACACTAAGCTGCGCCCTCACACGTCCGCTGCCCCTAAAGCGTTGTCGTACCCTCACCTGGACCCTAAACCGTCCCCGGCCCCTAACCCTAACCCTAGCCCGAACCCTAACCCTAACCCTTCCCCGAACCCTGACCCTCACCCGTCCCGTAATCCTAACCCGTACGCTGACACTAACCCGCGCCCTAACACGTCCGCTGCCCCTAAAGCGTTGTCGTACCCTCACCTGGACCCTAAACCGTCCCCGTCCCCTAACCATAACCCTAGCCCGAACCCTAACCCTAACCCTTCCCCGAAGCCTGACCCTCACCCGTCCCCTAATCCTAACCCGTACGCTGACACTAACCCGCGTCCTCACACGTCCACTCCCCCTAAAGCGTTGTCGTACCCTCACCTGGACCCTAAACCGTCCCCGTCCCCTAACCCTAACCCTAGCCCGAACCCTAACCCTAACACTTCCCCGAAGCCTGACCCTCACCCGTACCCTAATCCTAAACCGTACGCTGACACTAACCCGCGCCCTCGCACGTACGTTCCCCCTAAAGCGTTGTCGTACCCTCACCTGGACCCTAAACCCTCCCCGTCCCCTAACCCTAACCCTAGCCCGAACCCTAACCCTAACCCTTCCCCCAAGCCTGACCCTCACCCGTCCCCTAATCCTAACCCGTACGCTGACACTAACCCGCGCCCTCACACGTCCGCTGCCCCTAAAGCGTTGTCGTACCCTCACCTGGACCCTTAACCGTCCCCGTCCCCTAACCCTAACCCTAGCCCGAACCCTAACCCTAACCCTTCCCCGAAGCCTGACCCTCACCCGTCCCCTAAACCTAACCCGTACGCTGACAATAACCCGCGCCCTCACACGTCCGCTGCCCCTAAAGCGTTGTCGTACCCTCACATGGACCCTAAACCGTCCCCGTCCCCTAACCCTAACCCTAGCCCGAAACCTAACCCTAACCCTTCCCCGAAGCCTGACCCTCACCCGTCCCCTAATCCTAACCCGTACGCTGACACTAACCCGCGCCCTCACACGTCCGCTGCCCCTAAAGCGTTGTCGTACCCTCACCTGGACCCTAAACCATCCGCGTCCCCTAACCCTAACCCTAGCCCGAACCCTAACCCTAACCCTTCCCCGAAGCCTGACCCTCACCCGTCCCCTAATCCTAACCCGTACGCTGACACTAACCCGCGCCCTCACACGTCCGCTGCCCCTAAAGCGTTGTCGTACCCTCATCTGGACCCTAAACCGTCCCCGTCCCCTAACCCTAACCCTAGCCCGAACCCTTACCCTAACCATTCCCCGAAGCCTGACCCTCACCCGTCCCCTAATCCTAACCCGTACGCTGACACTAACCCGCGCCCTCACACGTCCGCTGCCCCTAAAGCGTTGTCGTACCCTCACCTGGACCCTAAACCGTCCCCGTCCCCTAACCCTAACCCTAGCCCGAACCCTAACCCTAACCCTTCCCCGAAGCCTGACCCTCACCCGTCCCCTAATCCTAACCCGTACGCTGACACTAACCCGCGCCCTCACACGTCCGCTGCCCCTAAAGCGTTGTCGTACCCTCACGTGTACCCTAAACCGTCCCCGTCCCCTAACCCTAACCCTAGACCGAACCCTAACCCTAACCCTTCCCCGAAGCCTGACCCTCACCCGTCCCCTAATCCTTACCCGTACGCTGACACTAACCCGCGCCCTCACACGTCCGATCCCCCTAAAGCGTTGTCATACCCTCACCTGGACCCTAAACCGTCCCCGTCCCCTAACCCTAACCCTAGCCTGAACCCTAACCCTAACCCTTCCCCGAAGCCTGACCCTCACCCGTCCCCTAATCCTAACCCGTACGCTGACACTAACCCGCGCCCTCACACGTCCGCTCCCCCTAAAGCGTTGTCGTACCCTCACCTGGACCCTAAACCGTCCCCGTCCCCTAACCCTAACCCTAGCCCGAACCCTAACCCTAACCCTTCCCCGAAGCCTGACCCTCACCCTTCCCCCAATCCTAACCCGTACGCTGACACTAACCCGCGCCCTCACACGTCCGCTCCCCCTAAAGCGTTGTCGTACCCTCACCTGGACCCTAAACCGTCCCCGTCCCCTAACCCTAACCCTAGCCCGAACCCTAACCCTAACCCTTCCCCGAAGCCTGACCCTCACCCTTCCCCCAATCCTAACCCGTACGCTGACACTAACCCGCGCCCTCACACGTCCGCTCCCCCTAAAGCGTTGTCGTACCCTCACCTGGACCCTAAAACTTCCCCGTCCCCTAACCCTAACCCTAGCCCGAACCCTAACCCTAACCCTTCCCCGAAGCCTGACCCTCAACCGTCCCCTAATCCTAAACCGTACGCTGACACTAACCCGCGCCCTCACACGTCCGCTCCCCCTAAAGCGTTGTCGTACCCTCACCTGGACCCTAAACCGTCCCCGTCCCCTAACCCTAACCCTAGCCCGAACCCTAACCCTAACCCTTCCACGAAGCCTGACCCTCACCCGTCCCCTAATCCTAACCCGTACGCTGACACTAACCCGCGCCCTCACACGTCCGCTCCCCCTAAAGCGTTGTCGTACCCTCACCTGGACCCTAAACCGTCCCCGTCCCCTAACCCTAACCCTAGCCCGAACCCTAAGCCTAACCCTTCCCCGAAGCCTGACCCTCACCCGTCCCCTAATCCTAACCCGTACGCTGACACTAACCTGCGCCCTCACACATCCGCTCCCCCTAAAGCGTTGTCGTACCCTCACCTGGACCCTAAACCGTCCCCGTCCCCTAACCCTAACCCTAGCCCGAACCCTAACCCTAACCCTTCCCCGAAGCCTGACCCTCACCCGTCCCCTAATCCTAACCCGTACGCTGACACTAACCCGCGCCCTCACACGTCCGCTCCCCCTAAAGCGTTGTCGTACCCTCACCTGGACCCTAAACCGTCCCCGTCCCCTAACTCTAACCCTAGCCCGAACCCTAACCCTAACCCTTCCCCGAAGCCTGACCCTCACCCGTCCCCTAATCCTAACCCGTACGCTGACACTAACCCGCGCCCTCACACGTCCGCTGCCCCTAAAGCGTTGTCGTACCCTCACCTGGACCCTAAACCGTCCCCGTCCCCTAACCCTAACCCTAGCCCGAACCCTAACCCTAACCCTTCCCCCAAGCCTGAACCTCACCCGTCCCCTAATCCTAACACGTACGCTGACACTAACCTGCGCCCTCACACGTCCGCTGCCCCTAAAGCGTTGTCGTACCCTCACCTGGACCCTAAACCGTCCCCGGCCCCTAACCCTAACCCTAGCCCGAACCCTAACCCTAACCCTTCCCCGAACCCTGACCCTCACCCGTCCCGTAATCCTAACCCGTACGCTGACACTAACCCGCGCCCTCACACGTCCGCTGCCCCTAAAGCGTTGTCGTACCCTCACCTGGACCCTAAACCGTCCCCGTCCCCTCACCCTAACCCTAGCCCGAACCCTAACCCTAACCCTTCCCCGGAGCCTGACCCTCACCCGTCCCCTAATCCTAACCCGTACGCTGACACTAACCCGCGCCCTCACACGTCCGCTCCCCCTAAAGCGTTGTCGTACCCTCACCTGGACCCTTAACCGTCCCCGTCCCCTAACCCTAACCCTAGCCAAAACCCTAACCCTAACCCTTCCCCCAAGCCTGACCCTCACCCGTCCCCTAATCCTAACCCGTACGCTGACACTAACCTGCGTCCTCACACGTCCGCTGCCCCTAAAGCGTTGTCGTACCCTCACCTGGACCCTAAACCGTCCCCGTCCCCTAACCATAACCCTAGCCCGAACCCTAACCCTAACCCTTCCCCGAAGCCTGACCCTCACCCGTCCCCTAATCCTAACCCGTACGCTGACACTAACCCGCGTCCTCACACGTCCGCTCCCCCTAAAGCGTTGTCGTACCCTCACCTGGACCCTAAACCGTCCCCGTCCCCTAACCCTAACCCTAGCCCGAACCCTAACCCTAACACTTCCCCGAAGCCTGACCCTCACCCGTACCCTAATCCTAAACCGTACGCTGACACTAACCCGCGCCCTCGCACGTACGTTCCCCCTAAAGCGTTGTCGTACCCTCACCTGGACCCTAAACCCTCCCCGTCCCCTAACCCTAACCCTAGCCCGAACCCTAACCCTAACCCTTCCCCCAAGCCTGACCCTCACCCGTCCCCTAATCCTAACCCGTACGCTGACACTAACCCGCGCCCTCACACGTCCGCTGCCCCTAAAGCGTTGTCGTACCCTCACCTGGACCCTTAACCGTCCCCGTCCCCTAACCCTAACCCTAGCCCGAACCCTAACCCTAACCCTTCCCCGAAGCCTGACCCTCACCCGTCCCCTAAACCTAACCCGTACGCTGACACTAACCCGCGCCCTCACACGTCCGCTGCCCCTAAAGCGTTGTCGTACCCTCACATGGACCCTAAACCGTCCCCGTCCCCTAACCCTAACCCTAGCCCGAAACCTAACCCTAACCCTTCCCCGAAGCCTGACCCTCACCCGTCCCCTAATCCTAACCCGTACGCTGACACTAACCCGCGCCCTCACACGTCCGCTGCCCCTAAAGCGTTGTCGTACCCTCACCTGGACCCTAAACCATCCCCGTCCCCTAACCCTAACCCTAGCCCGAACCCTAACCCTAACCCTTCCCCGAAGCCTGACCCTCACCCGTCCCCTAATCCTAACCCGTACGCTGACACTAACCCGCGCCCTCACACGTCCGCTGCCCCTAAAGCGTTGTCGTACCCTCATCTGGACCCTAAACCGTCCCCGTCCCCTAACCCTAACCCTAGCCCGAACCCTTACCCTAACCATTCCCCGAAGCGTGACCCTCACCCGTCCCCTAATCCTAACCCGTACGCTGACACTAACCCGCGCCCTCACACGTCCGCTGCCCCTAAAGCGTTGTCGTACCCTCACCTGGACCCTAAACCGTCCCCGTCCCCTAACCCTAACCCTAGCCCGAACCCTAACCCTAACCCTTCCCCGAAGCCTGACCCTCACCCGTCCCCTAATCCTAACCCGTACGCTGACACTAACCCGCGCCCTCACACGTCCGCTGCCCCTAAAGCGTTGTCGTACCCTCACCTGGACCCTAAACCGTCCCCGTCCCCTAACCCTAACCCTAGCCCGAACCCTAACCCTAACCCTTCCCCCAAGCCTGAACCTCACCCGTCCCCTAATCCTAACACGTACGCTGACACTAACCTGCGCCCTCACACGTCCGCTGCCCCTAAAGCGTTGTCGTACCCTCACCTGGACCCTAAACCGTCCCCGGCCCCTAACCCTAACCCTAGCCCGAACCCTAACCCTAACCCTTCCCCGAACCCTGACCCTCACCCGTCCCGTAATCCTAACCCGTACGCTGACACTAACCCGCGCCCTCACACGTCCGCTGCCCCTAAAGCGTTGTCGTACCCTCACCTGGACCCTAAACCGTCCCCGTCCCCTAACCATAACCCTAGCCCGAACCCTAACCCTAACCCTTCCCCGAAGCCTGACCCTCACCCGTCCCCTAATCCTAACCCGTACGCTGACACTAACCCGCGTCCTCACACGTCCGCTCCCCCTAAAGCGTTGTCGTACCCTCACCTGGACCCTAAACCGTCCCCGTCCCCTAACCCTAACCCTAGCCCGAACCCTAACCCTAACACTTCCCCGAAGCCTGACCCTCACCCGTACCCTAATCCTAAACCGTACGCTGACACTAACCCGCGCCCTCGCACGTACGTTCCCCCTAAAGCGTTGTCGTACCCTCACCTGGACCCTAAACCGTCCCCGTCCCCTAACCCTAACCCTAGCCCGAACCCTAACCCTAACCCTTCCCCCAAGCCTGACCCTCACCCGTCCCCTAATCCTAACCCGTACGCTGACACTAACCCGCGCCCTCACACGTCCGCTGCCCCTAAAGCGTTGTCGTACCCTCACCTGGACCCTTAACCGTCCCCGTCCCCTAACCCTAACCCTAGCCCGAACCCTAACCCTAACCCTTCCCCGAAGCCTGACCCTCACCCGTCCCCTAAACCTAACCCGTACGCTGACACTAACCCGCGCCCTCACACGTCCGCTGCCCCTAAAGCGTTGTCGTACCCTCACATGGACCCTAAACCGTCCCCGTCCCCTAACCCTAACCCTAGCCCGAAACCTAACCCTAACCCTTCCCCGAAGCCTGACCCTCACCCGTCCCCTAATCCTAACCCGTACGCTGACACTAACCCGCGCCCTCACACGTCCGCTGCCCCTAAAGCGTTGTCGTACCCTCACCTGGACCCTAAACCATCCCCGTCCCCTAACCCTAACCCTAGCCCGAACCCTAACCCTAACCCTTCCCCGAAGCCTGACCCTCACCCGTCCCCTAATCCTAACCCGTACGCTGACACTAACCTGCGCCCTCACACGTCCGCTGCCCCTAAAGCGTTGTCGTACCCTCATCTGGACCCTAAACCGTCCCCGTCCCCTAACCCTAACCCTAGCCCGAACCCTTACCCTAACCATTCCCCGAAGCCTGACCCTCACCCGTCCCCTAATCCTAACCCGTACGCTGACACTAACCCGCGCCCTCACACGTCCGCTGCCCCTAAAGCGTTGTCGTACCCTCACCTGGACCCTAAACCGTCCCCGTCCCCTAACCCTAACCCTAGCCCGAACCCTAACCCTAACCCTTCCCCGAAGCCTGACCCTCACCCGTCCCCTAATCCTAACCCGTACGCTGACACTAACCCGCGCCCTCACACGTCCGCTGCCCCTAAAGCGTTGTCGTACCCTCACCTGGACCCTAAACCGTCCCCGTCCCCTAACCCTAACCCTAGCCCGAACCCTAACCCTAACCCTTCCCCGAAGCCTGACCCTCACCCGTCCCCTAATCCTAACCCGTACGCTGACACTAACCCGCGCCCTCACACGTCCGCTGCCCCTAAAGCGTTGTCGTACCCTCACCTGGACCCTAAACCGTCCCCGTCCCCTAACCCTAACCCTAGCCCGAACCCTAACCCTAACCCTTCCCCGAAGCCTGACCCTCACCCGTCCCCTAATCCTAACCCGTACGCTGAAACTAACCCGCGCCCTCAGACGTCCGCTGCCCCTAAAGCGTTGTCGTACCCTCATCTGGACCCTAAACCGTCCCCGTCCCCTAACCCTAACCCTAGCCCGAACCCTAACCCTAACCCTTCCCCGAAGCCTGACCCTCACCTGTCCCCTAATCCTAACCCGTACGCTGACACAAACCCACGCCCTCACACGTCCGCTGCCCCTAAAGCGTTGTCGTACCCTCACCTGGACCCTAAACCGTCCCCGTCCCCTAACCCTAACCCTAGCCCGAACCCTAACCCTAACCCTTCCCCGAAGCCTGACCCTCACCCGTCCCCTAATCCTAACCCGTACGCTGACACTAACCCGCGCCCTCACACGTCCGCTTCCCCTAAAGCGTTGTCGTACCCTCACCTGGACACTAAACCGTCCCCGTCCCCTAACCCTAACCCTAGCCCGAACCCTTACCCTAACCATTCCCCGAAGCCTGACCCTCACCCGTCCCCTAATCCTAACCCGTACGCTGACACTAACCCGCGCCCTCACACGTCCGCTGCCCCTAAAGCGTTGTCGTAACCTCACCTGGACCCTAAACTGTCCCCGTCCCCTAACCCTAACCCTAGCCCGAACCCTAACCCTAACCCTTCCCCGAAGCCTGACCCTCACCCGTCCCCTAATCCTAACCCGTACGCTGACACTAACCCGCGCCCTCACACGTCCGCTCCCCCTAAAGCGTTGTCGTACCCTCACGTGTACCCTAAACCGTCCCCGTCCCCTAACCCTAACCCTAGCCCGAACCCTAACCCTAACCCTTCCCCGAAGCCTGACCCTCACCCGTCCCCTAATCCTAACCCGTACGCTGACACTAACCCGCGCCCTCACACGTCCGCTCCCCCTAAAGCGTTGTCATACCCTCACCTGGACCCTAAACCGTCCCCGTCCCCTAACCCTAACCCTAGCCCGAACCCTAACCCTAACCCTTCCCCGAAGCCTGACCCTCACCCGTCCCCTAATCCTAACCCGTACGCTGACACTAACCCGCGCCCTCACACGTCCGCTGTCCCTAAAGCGTTGTCGTAACCTCACCTGGACCCTAAACCGTCCCCGTCCCCTAACCCTAACCCTAGCCCGAACCCTAACCCTAACCCTTCCCCGAAGCCTGACCCTCACCCGTCCCCTAATCCTAACCCGTACGCTGACACTAACCCGCGCCCTCACACGTCCGCTTCCCCTAAAGCGTTGTCGTACCCTCACCTGGACACTAAACCGTCCCCGTCCCCTAACCCTAACCCTAGCCCGAACCCTTACCCTAACCATTCCCCGAAGCCTGACCCTCACCCGTCCCCTAATCCTAACCCGTACGCTGACACTAACCCGCGCCCTCACACGTCCGCTGCCCCTAAAGCGTTGTCGTAACCTCACCTGGACCCTAAACCGTCCCCGTCCCCTAACCCTAACCCTAGCCCGAACCCTAACCCTAACCCTTCCCCGAAGCCTGACCCTCACCCGTCCCCTAATCCTAACCCGTACGCTGACACTAACCCGCGCCCTCACACGTCCGCTCCCCCTAAAGCGTTGTCGTACCCTCACGTGTACCCTAAACCGTCCCCGTCCCCTAACCCTAACCCTAGACCGAACCCTAACCCTAACCCTTCCCCGAAGCCTGACCCTCACCCGTCCCCTAATCCTTACCCGTACGCTGACACTAACCCGCGCCCTCACACGTCCGCTCCCCCTAAAGCGTTGTCATACCCTCACCTGGACCCTAAACCGTCCCCGTCCCCTAACCCTAACCCTAGCCCGAACCCTAACCCTAACCCTTCCCCGAAGCCTGACCCTCACCCGTCCCCTAATCCTAACCCGTACGCTGATACTAACCCGCGCCCTCACACGTCCGCTCCCCCTAAAGCGTTGTCGTACCCTCACCTGGACCCTAAACCGTCCCCGTCCCCTAACCCTAACCCTAGCCCGAACCCTAACCCTAACCCTTCCCCGAAGCCTGACCCTCACCCTTCCCCCAATCCTAACCCGTACGCTGACACTAACCCGCGCCCTCACACGTCCGCTCCCCCTAAAGCGTTGTCGTACCCTCACCTGGATCCTAAAACGTCCCCGTCCCCTAACCCTAACCCTAGCCCGAACCCTAACCCTAACCCTTCCCCGAAGCCTGACCCTCAACCGTCCCCTA
This sequence comes from Pseudorca crassidens, assembly GCF_039906515.1. Lineage (NCBI taxonomy): Eukaryota > Metazoa > Chordata > Mammalia > Artiodactyla > Delphinidae > Pseudorca > Pseudorca crassidens. Next base: position 64,761,718 of record NC_090314.1, on the reverse strand, counting down.
ATCCTAAACCGTACGCTGACACTAACCCGCGCCCTCACACGTCCGCTCCCCCTAAAGCGTTGTCGTACCCTCACCTGGACCCTAAACCGTCCCCGTCCCCTAACCCTAACCCTAGCCCGAACCCTAACCCTAACCCTTCCACGAAGCCTGACCCTCACCCGTCCCCTAATCCTAACCCGTACGCTGACACTAACCCGCGCCCTCACACGTCCGCTCCCCCTAAAGCGTTGTCGTACCCTCACCTGGACCCTAAACCGTCCCCGTCCCCTAACCCTAACCCTAGCCCGAACCCTAAGCCTAACCCTTCCCCGAAGCCTGACCCTCACCCGTCCCCTAATCCTAACCCGTACGCTGACACTAACCTGCGCCCTCACACATCCGCTCCCCCTAAAGCGTTGTCGTACCCTCACCTGGACCCTAAACCGTCCCCGTCCCCTAACCCTAACCCTAGCCCGAACCCTAACCCTAACCCTTCCCCGAAGCCTGACCCTCACCCGTCCCCTAATCCTAACCCGTACGCTGACACTAACCCGCGCCCTCACACGTCCGCTCCCCCTAAAGCGTTGTCGTACCCTCACCTGGACCCTAAACCGTCCCCGTCCCCTAACCCTAACCCTAGCCCGAACCCTAACCCTAACCCTTCCCCGAAGCCTGACCCTCACCCGTCCCCTAATCCTAACCCGTACGCTGACACTAACCCGCGCCCTCACACGTCCGCTGCCCCTAAAGCGTTGTCGTACCCTCACCTGGACCCTAAACCGTCCCCGTCCCCTAACCCTAACCCTAGCCCGAACCCTAACCCTAACCCCTCCCCCAAGCCTGAACCTCACCCGTCCCCTAATCCTAACACGTACGCTGACACTAACCCGCGCCCTCACACGTCCGCTGCCCCTAAAGCGTTGTCGTACCCTCACCTGGACCCTAAACCGTCCCCGTCCCCTAACCATAACCCTAGCCCGAACCCTAACCCTAACCCTTCCCCGAAGCCTGACCCTCACCCTTCCCCTAATCCTAACCCGTACGCTGACACTAACCCGCGTCCTCACACGTCCGCTCCCCCTAAAGCGTTGTCGTACCCTCACCTGGACCCTAAACCGTCCCCGTCCCCTAACCCTAACCCTAGCCCGAACCCTAACCCTAACACTTCCCCGAAGCCTGACCCTCACCCGTACCCTAATCCTAAACCGTACGCTGACACTAACCCGCGCCCTCGCACGTACGTTCCCCCTAAAGCGTTGTCGTACCCTCACCTGGACCCTAAACCCTCCCCGTCCCCTAACCCTAACCCTAGCCCGAACCCTAACCCTAACCCTTCCCCCAAGCCTGACCCTCACCCGTCCCCTAATCCTAACCCGTACGCTGACACTAACCCGCGCCCTCACACGTCCGCTGCCCCTAAAGCGTTGTCGTACCCTCACCTGGACCCTTAACCGTCCCCGTCCCCTAACCCTAACCCTAGCCCGAACCCTAACCCTAACCCTTCCCCAAAGCCTGACCCTCACCCGTCCCCTAAACCTAACCCGTACGCTGACACTAACCCGCGCCCTCACACGTCCGCTGCCCCTAAAGCGTTGTCGTACCCTCACATGGACCCTAAACCGTCCCCGTCCCCTAACCCTAACCCTAGCCCGAAACCTAACCCTAACCCTTCCCCGAAGCCTGACCCTCACCCGTCCCCTAATCCTAACCCGTACGCTGACACTAACCCGCGCCCTCACACGTCCGCTGCCCCTAAAGCGTTGTCGTACCCTCACCTGGACCCTAAACCGTCCCCGTCCCCTAACCCTAACCCTAGCCCGAACCCTAACCCTAACCCTTCCCCGAAGCCTGACCCTCACCCGTCCCCTAATCCTAACCCGTACGCTGACACTAACCCGCGCCCTCACACGTCCGCTGCCCCTAAAGCGTTGTCGTACCCTCATCTGGACCCTAAACCGTCCCCGTCCCCTAACCCTAACCCTAGCCCGAACCCTTACCCTAACCATTCCCCGAAGCCTGACCCTCACCCGTCCCCTAATCCTAACCCGTACGCTGACACTAACCCGCGCCCTCACACGTCCGCTGCCCCTAAAGCGTTGTTGTACCCTCACCTGGACCCTAAACCGTCCCCGTCCCCTAACCCTAACCCTAGCCCGAACCCTAACCCTAACCCTTCCTCGAAGCCTGACCCTCACCCGTCCCCTAATCCTAACCCGTACGCTGACACTAACCCGCGCCCTCACACGTCCGCTGCCCCTAAAGCGTTGTCGTACCCTCACCTGGACCCTAAACCGTCCCCGTCCCCTAACCCTAACCCTAGCCCGAACCCTAACCCTAACCCTTCCCCGAAGCCTGACCCTCACCCGTCCCCTAATCCTAACCCGTACGCTGACACTAACCCGCGCCCTCACACGTCCGCTGCCCCTAAAGCGTTGTCGTACCCTCACCTGGACCCTAAACCGTCCCCGTCCCCTAACCCTAACCCTAGCCCGAAACCTAACCCTAACCCTTCCCCGAAGCCTGACCCTCACCCGTCCCCTAATCCTAACCCGTACGCTGAAACTAACCCGCGCCCTCAGACGTCCGCTGCCCCTAAAGCGTTGTCGTACCCTCATCTGGACCCTAAACCGTCCCCGTCCCCTAACCCTAACCCTAGCCCGAACCCTAACCCTAACCCTTCCCCGAAGCCTGACCCTCACCTGTCCCCTAATCCTAACCCGTACGCTGACACTAACCCACGCCCTCACACGTCCGCTGCCCCTAAAGCGTTGTCGTACCCTCACCTGGACCCTAAACCGTCCCCGTCCCCTAACCCTAACCCTAGCCCGAACCCTAACCCTAACCCTTCCCCGAAGCCTGACCCTCACCCGTCCCCTAATCCTAACCCGTACGCTGACACTAACCCGCGCCCTCACACGTCCGCTTCCCCTAAAGCGTTGTCGTACCCTCACCTGGACACTAAACCGTCCCCGTCCCCTAACCCTAACCCTAGCCCGAACCCTTACCCTAACCATTCCCCGAAGCCTGACCCTCACCCGTCCCCTAATCCTAACCCGTACGCTGACACTAACCCGCGCCCTCACACGTCCGCTGCCCCTAAAGCGTTGTCGTAACCTCACCTGGACCCTAAACTGTCCCCGTCCCCTAACCCTAACCCTAGCCCGAACCCTAACCCTAACCCTTCCCCGAAGCCTGACCCTCACCCGTCCCCTAATCCTAACCCGTACGCTGACACTAACCCGCGCCCTCACACGTCCGCTCCCCCTAAAGCGTTGTCGTACCCTCACGTGTACCCTAAACCGTCCCCGTCCCCTAACCCTAACCCTAGCCCGAACCCTAACCCTAACCCTTCCCCGAAGCCTGACCCTCACCCGTCCCCTAATCCTAACCCGTACGCTGACACTAACCCGCGCCCTCACACGTCCGCTCCCCCTAAAGCGTTGTCGTACCCTCACCTGGACCCTAAACCGTCCCCGTCCCCTAACCCTAACCCTAGCCCGAACCCTAACCCTAACCCTTCCCCGAAGCCTGACCCTCACCCGTCCCCTAATCCTAACCCGTACGCTGACACTAACCCGCGCCCTCACACGTCCGCTGCCCCTAAAGCGTTGTCGTACCCTCACCTGGACCCTAAACCGTCCCCGTCCCCTAACCCTAACCCTAGCCCGAACCCTAACCCTAACCCTTCCCCGAAGCCTGACCCTCACCCGTCCCCTAATCCTAACCCGTACGCTGACACTAACCCGCGCCCTCACACGTCCGCTGCCCCTAAAGCGTTGTCGTACCCTCACCTGGACCCTAAACCGTCCCCGTCCCCTAACCCTAACCCTAGCCCGAACCCTAACCCTAACCCTTCCCCGAAGCCTGACCCTCACCCGTTCCCTAATCCTAACCCGTACGCTGACACTAACCCGCGCCCTCACACGTGCCCTGCCCCTAAAGCGTTGTCGTACCCTCACCTGGACCCTAAACCGTCCCCGTCCCCTAACCCTAACCCTAGCCCGAACTCTAACCCTAACCCTTCCCCGAAGCCTGACCCTCACCCGTCCCCTAATCCTAACCCGTACGCTGACACTAACCCGCGCCCTCACACGTCCGCTCCCCCTAAAGCGTTGTCGTACCCTCACCTGGACCCTAAACCGTCCCCGTCCCCTAACCCTAACCCTAGCCCGAAACCTAACCCTAACCCTTCCCCGAAGCCTGACCCTCACCCGTCCCCTAATCCTAACCCGTACGCTGACACTAACCCGCGCCCTCACACGTCCGCTGCCCCTAAAGCGTTGTCGTACCCTCACCTGGACCCTAAACCGTCCCCGGCCCCTAACCCTAACCCTAGCCCGAACCCTAACACTAACCCTTCCCCGAAACCTGACCCTCACCCGTCCCGTAATCCTAACCCGTACGCTGACACTAACCCGCGCCCTCACACGTCCGCTGCCCCTAAAGCGTTGTCGTACCCTCACCTGGACCCTAAACCGTCCCCGTCCCCTAACCATAACCCTAGCCCGAACCCTAACCCTAACCCTTCCCCGAAGCCTGACCCTCACCCGTCCCCTAATCCTAACCCGTACGCTGACACTAACCCGCGTCCTCACACGTCCGCTCCCCCTAAAGCGTTGTCGTACCCTCACCTGGACCCTAAACCGTCCCCGTCCCCTAACCCTAACCCTAGCCCGAACCCTAACCCTAACACTTCCCCGAAGCCTGACCCTCACCCGTCCCCTAATCCTAAACCGTACGCTGACACTAACCCGCGCCCTCACACGTACGTTCCCCCTAAAGCGTTGTCGTACCCTCACCTGGACCCTAAACCCTCCCCGTCCCCTAACCCTAACCCTAGCCCGAACCCTAACCCTAACCCTTCCCCCAAGCCTGACCCTCACCCGTCCCCTAATCCTAACCCGTACGCTGACACTAACCCGCGCCCTCACACGTCCGCTGCCCCTAAAGCGTTGTCGTACCCTCACCTGGACCCTTAACCGTCCCCGTCCCCTAACCCTAACCCTAGCCCGAACCCTAACCCTAACCCTTCCCCGAAGCCTGACCCTCACCCGTCCCCTAAACCTAACCCGTACGCTGACACTAACACGCGCCCTCACACGTCCGCTGCCCCTAAAGCGTTGTCGTACCCTCACATGGACCCTAAACCGTCCCCGTCCCCTAACCCTAACCCTAGCCCGAAACCTAACCCTAACCCTTCCCCGAAGCCTGACCCTCACCCGTCCCCTAATCCTAACCCGTACGCTGACACTAACCCGCGCCCTCACACGTCCGCTGCCCCTAAAGCGTTGTCGTACCCTCACCTGGACCCTAAACCATCCCCGTCCCCTAACCCTAACCCTAGCCCGAACCCTAACCCTAACCCTTCCCCGAAGCCTGACCCTCACCCGTCCCCTAATCCTAACCCGTACGCTGACACTAACCCGCGCCCTCACACGTCCGCTGCCCCTAAAGCGTTGTCGTACCCTCATCTGGACCCTAAACCGTCCCCGTCCCCTAACCCTAACCCTAGCCCGAACCCTTACCCTAACCATTCCCCGAAGCCTGACCCTCACCCGTCCCCTAATCCTAACCCGTACGCTGACACTAACCCGCGCCCTCACACGTCCGCTGCCCCTAAAGCGTTGTCGTACCCTCACCTGGACCCTAAACCGTCCCCGTCCCCTAACCCTAACCCTAGCCCGAACCCTAACCCTAACCCTTCCCCGAAGCCTGACCCTCACCCGTCCCCTAATCCTAACCCGTACGCTGACACTAACCCGCGCCCTCACACGTCCGCTGCCCCTAAAGCGTTGTCGTACCCTCACCTGGACCCTAAACCGTCCCCGTCCCCTAACCCTAACCCTAGCCCGAACCCTAACCCTAACCCTTCCCCGAAGCCTGACCCTCACCCGTCCCCTAATCCTAACCCGTACGCTGACAGTAACCCGCGCCCTCACACGTCCGCTGCCCCTAAAGCGTTGTCGTACCCTCACCTGGACCCTAAACCGTCCCCGTCCCCTAACCCTAACCCTAGCCCGAACCCTAACCCTAACCCTTCCCCGAAGCCTGACCCTCACCCGTTCCCTAATCCTAACCCGTACGCTGACACTAACCCGCGCCCTCACACGTCCCCTGCCCCTAAAGCGTTGTCGTACCCTCACCTGGACCCTAAACCGTCCCCGTCCCCTAACCCTAACCCTAGCCCGAACCCTAACCCTAACCCTTCCCCGAAGCCTGACCCTCACCCGTCCCCTAATCCTAACCCGTACGCTGACACTAACCCGCGCCCTCACACGTCCGCTCCCCCTAAAGCGTTGTCGTACCCTCACCTGGACCCTAAACCGTCCCCGTCCCCTAACCCTAACCCTAGCCCGAACCCTAACCCTAACCCTTCCCCGAAGCCTGACCCTCACCCGTCCCCTAATCCTAACCCGTACGCTGACACTAACCCGCGCCCTCACACGTCCGCTGCCCCTAAAGCGTTGTCGTACCCTCACCTGGACCCTAAACCGTCCCCGTCCCCTAACCCTAACCCTAGCCCGAACCCTAACCCTAACCCTTCCCCGAAGCCTGATCATCACCCGTCCCCTAATCCTAACCCGTACGCTGACACTAACCCGCGCCCTCACACGTCCGCTCCCCCTAAAGCGTTGTCGTACCCTCACCTGGACCCTAAACCGTCCCCGTCCCCTAACCCTAACCCTAGCCCGAACCCTAACCCTAACCCTTCCCCGAAGCCTGACCCTCACCCGTCCCCTAATCCTAACCCGTACGCTGACACTAACCCGCGCCCTCACACGTCCGCTGCCCCTAAAGCGTTGTCGTACCCTCACCTGGACCCTAAACCGTCCCCGTCCCCTAACCCTAACCCTAGCCCGAATCCTAACCCTAACCCTTCCCCGAAGCCTGACCCTCACCCGTCCCCTAATCCTAACCCGTACGCTGACACTAACCCGCGCCCTCACACGTCCGCTCCCCCTAAAGAGTTGTCGTACCCTCACCTGGACCCTAAACCGTCCCCGTCCCCTAACCCTAACCCTAGCCCGAACCCTAACCCTAACCCTTCCCCGAAGCCTGACCCTCACCCGTCCCCTAATCCTAACCCGTACGCTGACACTAACCCGCGCCCTCACACGTCCGCTGCCCCTAAAGCGTTGTCGTACCCTCACCTGGACCGTAAACCGTCCCCGTCCCCTAACCCTAACCCTAGCCCGAACCCTAACCCTAAACCTTCCCCGAAGCCTGACCCTCACCCGTCCCCTAATCCTAACCCGTACGCTGACACTAACCCGCGCCCTCACACGTCCGCTGCCCCTAAAGCGTTGTCGTACCCTCACCTGGACCCTAAACCGTCCCCGTCCCCTAACCCTAACCCTAGCCCGAACCCTAACCCTAACCCTTCCCCGAAGCCTGACCCTCACCCGTCCCCTAATCCTAACCCGTACGCTGACACTAACCCGCGCCCTCACACGTCCGCTGCCCCTAAAGCGTTGTCGTACCCTCACCTGGACCCTAAACCGTCCCCGTCCCCTAACCCTAACCCTAGCCCGAACCCTAACCCTAACCCTTCCCCGAAGCCTGACCCTCACCCGTCCCCTAATCCTAACCCGTACGCTGACACTAACCCGCGCCCTCACACGTCCGCTGCCCCTAAAGCGTTGTCGTACCCTCACCTGGACCCTAAACCGTCCCCGTCCCCTAACCCTAACCCTAGCCCGAACCCTAACCCTAACCCTTCCCCGAAGCCTGACCCTCACCCGTCCCCTAATCCTAAACCGTACGCTGACACTAACCCGCGCCCTCACACGTCCGCTCCCCCTAAAGCGTTGTCGTACCCTCATCTGGACCCTAAACCGTCCCCGTCCCCTAACCCTAACCCTAGCCCGAACCCTAAACCTAACCCTTCCCTCAAGCCTGACCCTCACCCGTCCCCTAATCCTAACCCGTACGCTGACACTAACCCACGCCCTCACACGTCCGCTGCCCCTAAAGCGTTGTCGTACCCTCACCTGGACCCTAAACCGTCCCCGTCCCCTAACCCTAACCCTAGCCGGAACCCTAACCCTAACCCTTCCCCGAAGCCTGACCCTCACCCGTCCCCTAATCCTAACCCGTACGCTGACACTAACCCGCGCCCTCACACGTCCGCTCCCCCTAAAGCGTTGTCGTACCCTCACCTGGACCCTAAACCGTCCCCATCCCCTAACCCTAACCCTAGCCCGAACCCTAACCCTAACCCTTCCCCGAAGCCTGACCCTCACCCGTCCCCTAATCCTAACCCGTACGCTGACACTAACCCGCGCCCTCACACGTCCGCTCCCCTTAAAGCGTTGTCGTACCCTCACCTGGACCCTAAACCGTCCCCGTCCCCTAACCCTAACCCTAGCCCGAACCCTAACCCAAACCCTACCCCGAAGCCTGACCCTCACCCGTCCCCTAATCCTAACCCGTACGCTGACACTAACCCGCGCCCTCACACGTCCGCTGCCCCTAAAGCGTTGTCGTACCCTCACCTGGACCCTAAACCGTCCCCGTGCCCGTCCCCTAACCCTAGCCCGAACCCTAACCCTAACCCTTCCCCGAAGCCTGACCCTCACCCGTCCCCTAATCCTAACCCGTACGCTGACACTAACCCGCGCCCTCACACGTCCGCTGCCCCTAAAGCGTTGTCGTACCCTCACCTGGACCCTAAACCATCCCCGTCCCCTAACCCTAACCCTAGCCCGAACCCTTACCCTAACCATTCCCCGAAGCCTGACCCTCACCCGTCCCCTAATCCTAACCCGTACGCTGACACTAACCCGCGCCCTCACACGTCCGCTGCCCCTAAAGCGTTGTCGTACCCTCACCTGGACCCTAAACCGTCCCCGTCCCCTAACCCTAACCCTAGCCCGAACCCTAACCCTAACCCTTCCCCGAAGCCTGACCCTCACCCTTCCCCTAATCCTAACCCGTACGCTGATACTAACCCGCGCCCTCACACGTCCGCTGCCCCTAAAGCGTTGTCGTACCCTCACCTGGACCCTAAACCGTCCCCGTCCCCTAACCCTAACCCTAGCCCGAACCCTAACCCTAACACTTCCCCGAAGCCTGACCCTCACCCGTCCCCTAATCCTAAACCGTACGCTGACACTAACCCGCGCCCTCACACGTACGTTCCCCCTAAAGCGTTGTCGTACCCTCACCTGGACCCTAAACCCTCCCCGTCCCCTAACCCTAACCCTAGCCCGAACCCTAACCCTAACCCTTCCCCCAAGCCTGACCCTCACCCGTCCCCTAATCCTAACCCGTACGCTGACACTAACCCGCGCCCTCACACGTCCGCTGCCCCTAAAGCGTTGTCGTACCCTCACCTGGACCCTTAACCGTCCCCGTCCCCTAACCCTAACCCTAGCCCGAACCCTAACCCTAACCCTTCCCCGAAGCCTGACCCTCACCCGTCCCCTAAACCTAACCCGTACGCTGACACTAACACGCGCCCTCACACGTCCGCTGCCCCTAAAGCGTTGTCGTACCCTCACATGGACCCTAAACCGTCCCCGTCCCCTAACCCTAACCCTAGCCCGAAACCTAACCCTAACCCTTCCCCGAAGCCTGACCCTCACCCGTCCCCTAATCCTAACCCGTACGCTGACACTAACCCGCGCCCTCACACGTCCGCTGCCCCTAAAGCGTTGTCGTACCCTCACCTGGACCCTAAACCATCCCCGTCCCCTAACCCTAACCCTAGCCCGAACCCTAACCCTAACCCTTCCCCGAAGCCTGACCCTCACCCGTCCCCTAATCCTAACCCGTACGCTGACACTAACCCGCGCCCTCACACGTCCGCTGCCCCTAAAGCGTTGTCGTACCCTCATCTGGACCCTAAACCGTCCCCGTCCCCTAACCCTAACCCTAGCCCGAACCCTTACCCTAACCATTCCCCGAAGCCTGACCCTCACCCGTCCCCTAATCCTAACCCGTACGCTGACACTAACCCGCGCCCTCACACGTCCGCTGCCCCTAAAGCGTTGTCGTACCCTCACCTGGACCCTAAACCGTCCCCGTCCCCTAACCCTAACCCTAGCCCGAACCCTAACCCTAACCCTTCCCCGAAGCCTGACCCTCACCCGTCCCCTAATCCTAACCCGTACGCTGACACTAACCCGCGCCCTCACACGTCCGCTGCCCCTAAAGCGTTGTCGTACCCTCACCTGGACCCTAAACCGTCCCCGTCCCCTAACCCTAACCCTAGCCCGAACCCTAACCCTAACCCTTCCCCGAAGCCTGACCCTCACCCGTCCCCTAATCCTAACCCGTACGCTGACAGTAACCCGCGCCCTCACACGTCCGCTGCCCCTAAAGCGTTGTCGTACCCTCACCTGGACCCTAAACCGTCCCCGTCCCCTAACCCTAACCCTAGCCCGAACCCTAACCCTAACCCTTCCCCGAAGCCTGACCCTCACCCGTTCCCTAATCCTAACCCGTACGCTGACACTAACCCGCGCCCTCACACGTCCCCTGCCCCTAAAGCGTTGTCGTACCCTCACCTGGACCCTAAACCGTCCCCGTCCCCTAACCCTAACCCTAGCCCGAACCCTAACCCTAACCCTTCCCCGAAGCCTGACCCTCACCCGTCCCCTAATCCTAACCCGTACGCTGACACTAACCCGCGCCCTCACACGTCCGCTCCCCCTAAAGCGTTGTCGTACCCTCACCTGGACCCTAAACCGTCCCCGTCCCCTAACCCTAACCCTAGCCCGAACCCTAACCCTAACCCTTCCCCGAAGCCTGACCCTCACCCGTCCCCTAATCCTAACCCGTACGCTGACACTAACCCGCGCCCTCACACGTCCGCTGCCCCTAAAGCGTTGTCGTACCCTCACCTGGACCCTAAACCGTCCCCGTCCCCTAACCCTAACCCTAGCCCGAACCCTAACCCTAACCCTTCCCCGAAGCCTGATCATCACCCGTCCCCTAATCCTAACCCGTACGCTGACACTAACCCGCGCCCTCACACGTCCGCTCCCCCTAAAGCGTTGTCGTACCCTCACCTGGACCCTAAACCGTCCCCGTCCCCTAACCCTAACCCTAGCCCGAACCCTAACCCTAACCCTTCCCCGAAGCCTGACCCTCACCCGTCCCCTAATCCTAACCCGTACGCTGACACTAACCCGCGCCCTCACACGTCCGCTGCCCCTAAAGCGTTGTCGTACCCTCACCTGGACCCTAAACCGTCCCCGTCCCCTAACCCTAACCCTAGCCCGAATCCTAACCCTAACCCTTCCCCGAAGCCTGACCCTCACCCGTCCCCTAATCCTAACCCGTACGCTGACACTAACCCGCGCCCTCACACGTCCGCTCCCCCTAAAGAGTTGTCGTACCCTCACCTGGACCCTAAACCGTCCCCGTCCCCTAACCCTAACCCTAGCCCGAACCCTAACCCTAACCCTTCCCCGAAGCCTGACCCTCACCCGTCCCCTAATCCTAACCCGTACGCTGACACTAACCCGCGCCCTCACACGTCCGCTGCCCCTAAAGCGTTGTCGTACCCTCACCTGGACCGTAAACCGTCCCCGTCCCCTAACCCTAACCCTAGCCCGAACCCTAACCCTAAACCTTCCCCGAAGCCTGACCCTCACCCGTCCCCTAATCCTAACCCGTACGCTGACACTAACCCGCGCCCTCACACGTCCGCTGCCCCTAAAGCGTTGTCGTACCCTCACCTGGACCCTAAACCGTCCCCGTCCCCTAACCCTAACCCTAGCCCGAACCCTAACCCTAACCCTTCCCCGAAGCCTGACCCTCACCCGTCCCCTAATCCTAACCCGTACGCTGACACTAACCCGCGCCCTCACACGTCCGCTGCCCCTAAAGCGTTGTCGTACCCTCACCTGGACCCTAAACCGTCCCCGTCCCCTAACCCTAACCCTAGCCCGAACCCTAACCCTAACCCTTCCCCGAAGCCTGACCCTCACCCGTCCCCTAATCCTAACCCGTACGCTGACACTAACCCGCGCCCTCACACGTCCGCTGCCCCTAAAGCGTTGTCGTACCCTCACCTGGACCCTAAACCGTCCCCGTCCCCTAACCCTAACCCTAGCCCGAACCCTAACCCTAACCCTTCCCCGAAGCCTGACCCTCACCCGTCCCCTAATCCTAAACCGTACGCTGACACTAACCCGCGCCCTCACACGTCCGCTCCCCCTAAAGCGTTGTCGTACCCTCATCTGGACCCTAAACCGTCCCCGTCCCCTAACCCTAACCCTAGCCCGAACCCTAAACCTAACCCTTCCCTCAAGCCTGACCCTCACCCGTCCCCTAATCCTAACCCGTACGCTGACACTAACCCACGCCCTCACACGTCCGCTGCCCCTAAAGCGTTGTCGTACCCTCACCTGGACCCTAAACCGTCCCCGTCCCCTAACCCTAACCCTAGCCGGAACCCTAACCCTAACCCTTCCCCGAAGCCTGACCCTCACCCGTCCCCTAATCCTAACCCGTACGCTGACACTAACCCGCGCCCTCACACGTCCGCTCCCCCTAAAGCGTTGTCGTACCCTCACCTGGACCCTAAACCGTCCCCATCCCCTAACCCTAACCCTAGCCCGAACCCTAACCCTAACCCTTCCCCGAAGCCTGACCCTCACCCGTCCCCTAATCCTAACCCGTACGCTGACACTAACCCGCGCCCTCACACGTCCGCTCCCCTTAAAGCGTTGTCGTACCCTCACCTGGACCCTAAACCGTCCCCGTCCCCTAACCCTAACCCTAGCCCGAACCCTAACCCAAACCCTACCCCGAAGCCTGACCCTCACCCGTCCCCTAATCCTAACCCGTACGCTGACACTAACCCGCGCCCTCACACGTCCGCTGCCCCTAAAGCGTTGTCGTACCCTCACCTGGACCCTAAACCGTCCCCGTGCCCGTCCCCTAACCCTAGCCCGAACCCTAACCCTAACCCTTCCCCGAAGCCTGACCCTCACCCGTCCCCTAATCCTAACCCGTACGCTGACACTAACCCGCGCCCTCACACGTCCGCTGCCCCTAAAGCGTTGTCGTACCCTCACCTGGACCCTAAACCATCCCCGTCCCCTAACCCTAACCCTAGCCCGAACCCTTACCCTAACCATTCCCCGAAGCCTGACCCTCACCCGTCCCCTAATCCTAACCCGTACGCTGACACTAACCCGCGCCCTCACACGTCCGCTGCCCCTAAAGCGTTGTCGTACCCTCACCTGGACCCTAAACCGTCCCCGTCCCCTAACCCTAACCCTAGCCCGAACCCTAACCCTAACCCTTCCCCGAAGCCTGACCCTCACCCTTCCCCTAATCCTAACCCGTACGCTGATACTAACCCGCGCCCTCACACGTCCGCTGCCCCTAAAGCATTGTCGTACCCTCACCTGGACCCTAAGCCGTCCCCGTCCCCTAACCCTAACCCTAGCCCAAACCCTAACCCTAACCCTACCCCGAAGCCTGACCCTCACCCGTCCCCTAATCCTAACCCGTACGCTGACACTAACCCGCGCCCTCACACGTCCGCTGCCCCTATAGCGTTGTCGTACCCTCACCTGGACCCTAAACCGTCCCCGTCCCCTAACCCTAACCCTAGCCCGAACCCTAACCCTAACCCTTCCCCGAAGCCTGACCCTCACCCGTCCCCTAACCCTAACCCGTACGCTGAAACTAACCCGCGCCCTCAGACGTCCGCTGCCCCTAAAGCGTTGTCGTACCCTCATCTGGACCCTAAACCGTCCCCGTCCCCTAACCCTAACCCTAGCCCGAACCCTAACCCTAACCCTTCCCCGAAGCCTGACCCTCACATGTCCCCTAATCCTAACCCGTACGCTGACACTAACCCACGCCCTCACACGTCCGCTGCCCCTAAAGCGTTGTCGTACCCTCACCTGGACCCTAAACCGTCCCCGTCCCCTAACCCTAACCCTAGCCCGAACCCTAACCCTAACCCTTCCCCGAAGCCTGACCCTCACCCGTCCCCTAATCCTAACCCGTACGCTGACACTAATCCGCGCCCTCACACGTCCGCTGCCCCTAAAGCGTTGTCGTACCCTCACCTGGACCCTAAACCATCCCCGTCCCCTAACCCTAACCCTAGCCCGAACCCTAACCCTAACCCTTCCCCGAAGCCTGACCCTCACCCGTCCCCTAATCCTAACCCGTACGCTGACACTAACCCGCGCCCTCACACGTCCGCTGCCCCTAAAGCGTTGTCGTACCCTCACCTGGACCCTAAACCGTCCCCGTCCCCTAACCCTAACCCTAGCCCGAACCCTAACCCTAACCCTTCCCCGAAGCCTGACCCTCACCCGTCCCCTAATCCTAACCCGTACGCTGACACTAACGCGCGCCCTCACACGTCCGCTGCCCCTAAAGCGTTGTCGTACCCTCACCTGGACCCTAAACCGTCCCCGTCCCCTAACCCTAACCCTAGCCCGAACCCTAACCCTAACCCTTCCCCGAAGACTGACCCTCACCCGTTCCCTAATCCTAACCCGTACGCTGACACTAACCCGCGCCCTCACACGTCCCCTGCCCCTAAAGCGTTGTCGTACCCTCACCTGGACCCTAAACCGTCCCCGTCCCCTAACCCTAACCCTAGCCCGAACCCTAACCCTAACCCTTCCCCGAAGCCTGACCCTCACCCGTCCCCTAATCCTAACCCGTACGCTGACACTAACCCGCGCCCTCACACGTCCGCTCCCCCTAAAGCGTTGTCGTACCCTCACCTGGACCCTAAACCGTCCCCGTCCCCTAACCCTAACCCTAGCCCGAACCCTAACCCTAACCCTTCCCCGAAGCCTGACCCTCACCCGTCCCCTAATCCTAACCCGTACGCTGACACTAACCCGCGCCCTCACACGTCCGCTGCCCCTAAAGTGTTGTCGTACCCTCACCTGGACCCTAAACCGTCCCCGTCCCCTAACCCTAACCCTAGCCCGAACCCTAACCCTAACCCTTCCCCGAAGCCTGATCCTCACCCGTCCCCTAATCCTAACCCGTACGCTGACACTAACCCGCGCCCTCACACGTCCGCTCCCCCTAAAGCGTTGTCGTACCCTCACCTGGACCCTAAACCGTCCCCGTCCCCTAACCCTAACCCTAGCCCGAACCCTAACCCTAACCCTTCCCCGAAGCCTGACCCTCACCCGTCCCCTAATCCTAACCCGTACGCTGACACTAACCCGCGCCCTCACACGTCCGCTGCCCCTAAAGCGTTGTCGTACCCTCACCTGGACCCTTAACCGTCCCCGTCCCCTAACCCTAACCCTAGCCCGAACCCTAACCCTAACCCTTCCCCGAAGCCTGACCCTCACCCGTCCCCTAAACCTAACCCGTACGCTGACACTAACCCGCGCCCTCACACGTCCGCTGCCCCTAAAGCGTTGTCGTACCCTCACATGGACCCTAAACCGTCCCCGTCCCCTAACCCTAACCCTAGCCCGAACCCTAACCCTAACCCTTCCCCGAAGCCTGACCCTCACCCGTCCCCTAATCCTAACCCGTACGCTGACACTAACCCGCGCCCTCACACGTCCGCTGCCCCTAAAGCGTTGTCGTACCCTCACCTGGACCCTAAACCCTCCCCGTCCCCTAACCCTAACCCTAGCCCGAACCCTAACCCTAACCCTTCCCCGAAGCCTGACCCTCACCCGTCCCCTAATCCTAACCCGTACGCTGACACTAACCCGCGCCCTCACACGTCCGCTGCCCCTAAAGCGTTGTCGTACCCTCACCTGGACCCTAAACCGTCCCCGTCCCCTAACCCTAACCCTAGCCCGAACCCTTACCCTAACCATTCCCCGAAGCCTGACCCTCACCCGTCCCCTAATCCTAACCCGTACGCTGACACTAACCCGCGCCCTCACACGTCCGCTGCCCCTAAAGCGTTGTCGTACCCTCACCTGGACCCTAAACCGTCCCCGTCCCCTAACCCTAACCCTAGCCCGAACCCTTACCCTAACCATTCCCCGAAGCCTGACCCTCACCCGTCCCCTAATCCTAACCCGTACGCTGACACTAACCCGCGCCCTCACACGTCCGCTGCCCCTAAAGCGTTGTCGTACCCTCACCTGGACCCTAAACCGTCCCCATCCCCTAACCCTAACCCTAGCCCGAACCCTAACCCTAACCCTTCCCCGAAGCCTGACCCTCACCCGTCCCCTAATCCTAACCCATACGCTGACACTAACCCGCGCCCTCACACGTCCGCTGCCCCTAAAGCGTTGTCGTACCCTCACCTGGACCCTAAACCGTCCCTGTCCCCTAACCCTAACCCTAGCCCGAACCCTAACCCTAACCCTTCCCCGAAGCCTGACCCTCACCCTTCCCCTAATCCTAATCCGTACGCTGATACTAACCCGCGCCCTCACACGTCCGCTGCCCCTAAAGCATTGTCGTACCCTCACCTGGACCCTAAGCTGTCCCCGTCCCCTAACCCTAACCCTAGCCCAAACCCTAACCCTAACCCTACCCCGAAGCCTGACCCTCACCCGTCCCCTAATCCTAACCCGTACGCTGACACTAACCCGTGCCCTCACACGTCCGCTGCCCCTAAAGCGTTGTCGTACCCTCACCTGGACCCTAAACCGTCCCCGTCCCCTAACCCTAACCCTAGCCCGAACTCTAACCCTAACCCTTCCCCGAAGCCTGACCCTCACCCGTCCCCTAATCCTAACCCGTACGCTGAAACTAACCCGCGCCCTCAGACGTCCGCTGCCCCTAAAGCGTTGTCGTACCCTCATCTGGACCCTAAACCGTCCCCGTCCCCTAACCCTAACCCTAGCCCGAACCCTAACCCTAACCCTTCCCCGAAGCCTGACCCTCACCTGTCCCCTAATCCTAACCCGTACGCTGACACTAACCCACGCCCTCACACGTCCGCTGCCCCTAAAGCGTTGTCGTACCCTCACCTGGACCCTAAACCGTCCCCGTCCCCTAACCCTAACCCTAGCCCGAACCCTAACCCTAACCCTTCCCCGAAGCCTGACCCTCACCCGTCCCCTAATCCTAACCCGTACGCTGACACTAATCCGCGCCCTCACACGTCCGCTGCCCCTAAAGCGTTGTCGTACCCTCACCTGGACCCTAAACCGTCCCCGTCCCCTAACCCTAACCCTAGCCCGAACCCTAACCCTAACCCTTCCCCGAAGCCTGACCCTCACCCGTCCCCTAATCCTAACCCGTACGCTGACACTAACCCGCGCCCTCACACGTCCGCTGCCCCTAAAGTGTTGTCGTACCCTCACCTGGACTCTAAACCGTCCCCGTCCCCTAACCCTAACCCTAGCCCGAACCCTAACACTAACCCTTCCCCGAAGCCTGACCCTCACCCGTCCCCTAATCCTAACCCGTACGCTGACACTAACCCGCGCCCTCACACGTCCGCTGCCCCTAAAGCGTTGTCGTACCCTCACCTGGACCCTAAACCGTCCCCGTCCCCTAACCCTAACCCTAACCGAACCCTAACCCTAACCCTTCCCCGAAGCCTGACCCTCACCCGTTCCCTAATCCTAACCCGTACGCTGACACTAACCCGCGCCCTCACACGTCCCCTGCCCCTAAAGCGTTGTCGTACCCTCACCTGGACCCTAAACCGTCCCCGTCCCCTAACCCTAACCCTAGCCCGAACCCTAACCCTAACCCTTCCCCGAAGCCTGACCCTCACCCGTCCCCTAATCCTAACCCGTACGCTGACACTAACCCGCGCCCTCACACGTCCGCTCCCCCTAAAGCGTTGTCGTACCCTCACCTGGACCCTAAACCGTCCCCGTCCCCTAACCCTAACCCTAGCCCGAACCCTAACCCTAACCCTTCCCCGAAGCCTGACCCTCACCCGTCCCCTAATCCTAACCCGTACGCTGACACTAACCCGCGCCCTCACACGTCCGCTGCCCCTAAAGCGTTGTCGTACCCTCACCTGGACCCTAAACCGTCCCCGTCCCCTAACCCTAACCCTAGCCCGAACCCTAACCCTAACCCTTCCCCGAAGCCTGACCCTCACCCGTCCCCTAATCCTAACCCGTACGCTGACACTAACCCGCGCCCTCACACGTCCGCTGCCCCTAAAGCGTTGTCGTACCCTCACCTGGACCCTAAACCGTCCCCGTCCCCTAACCCTAACCCTAGCCCGAACCCTAACCCTAACCCTTCCCCGAAGCCTGACCCTCACCCGTCCCCTAATCCTAACCCGTACGCTGACACTAACCCGCGCCCTCACACGTCCGCTCCCCCTAAAGCGTTGTCGTACCCTCACCTGGACCCTAAACCGTCCCCGTCCCCTAACCCTAACCCTAGCCCGAACCCTAACCCTAACCGTTCCCCGAAGCCTGACCCTCACCCGTCCCCTAATCCTAACCCGTACGCTGACACTAACCCGCGCCCTCACACGTCCGCTGCCCCTAAAGCGTTGTCGTACCCTCACCTGGACCCTAAACCGTCCCCGTCCCCTAACCCTAACCCTAGCCCGAACCCTAACCCTAACCCTTCCCCGAAGCCTGACCCTCACCCTTCCCCTAATCCTAACCCGTACGCTGACACTAACCCGCGCCCTCACACGTCCGCTGCCCCTAAAGCGTTGTCGTACCCTCACCTGGACCCTAAACCGTCCCCGTCCCCTAACCCTAACCCTAGCCCGAACCCTAACCCTAACCCTTCCCCGAAGCCTGACCCTCACCCGTCCCCTAATCCTAACCCGTACGCTGACACTAACCCGCGCCCTCACACGTCCGCTGCCCCTAAAGCGTTGTCGTACCCTCACCTGGACCCTAAACCGTCCCCGTCCCCTAACCCTAACCCTAGCCCGAACCCTAACCCTAACCCTTCCCCGAAGCCTGACCCTCACCCGTCCCCTAATCCTAACCCGTACGCTGACACTAACCCGCGCCCTCACACGTCCGCTGCCCCTAAAGCGTTGTCGTACCCTCACCTGGACCCTAAACCGTCCCCGTCCCCTAACCCTAACCCTAGCCCGAACCCTAACCCTAACCCTTCCCCGAAGCCTGACCCTCACCCGTTCCCTAATCCTAACCCGTACGCTGACACTAACCCGCGCCCTCACACGTCCCCTGCCCCTAAAGCGTTGTCGTACCCTCACCTGGACCCTAAACCGTCCCCGTCCCCTAACCCTAACCCTAGCCCGAACCCTAACCCTAACCCTTCCCCGAAGCCTGACCCTCACCCGTCCCCTAATCCTAACCCGTACGCTGACACTAACCCGCGCCCTCACAAGTCCGCTCCCCCTAAAGCGTTGTCGTACCCTCACCTGGACCCTAAACCGTCCCCGTCCCCTAACCCTAACCCTAGCCCGAACCCTAACCCTAACCCTTCCCCGAAGCCTGACCCTCACCCGTCCCCTAATCCTAACCCGTACGCTGACACTAACCCGCGCCCTCACACGTCCGCTCCCCCTAAAGCGTTGTCGTACCCTCACCTGGACCCTAAACCGTCCCCATCCCCTAACCCTAACCCTAGCCCGAACCCTAACCCTAACCCTTCCCCGAAGCCTGACCCTCACACGTCCCCTAATCCTAACCCGTACGCTGACACTAACCCGCGCCCTCACACGTCCGCTCCCCTTAAAGCGTTGTCGTACCCTCACCTGGACCCTAAACCGTCCCCGTCCCCTAACCCTAACCCTAGCCCGAACCCTAACCCTAACCCTTCCCCCAAGCCTGAACCTCACCCGTCCCCTAATCCTAACCCGTACGCTGACACTAACCCGCGCCCTCACACGTCCGCTGCCCCTAAAGCGTTGTCGTACCCTCACCTGGACCCTAAACCGTCCCCGTCCCCTAACCCTAACCCTAGCCCGAACCCTAACCCTAACCCTTCCCCGAAGCCTGATCCTCACCCGTCCCCTAATCCTAACCCGTACGCTGACACTAACCCGCGCCCTCACACGTCCGCTCCCCCTAAAGCGTTGTCGTACCCTCACCTGGACCCTAAACCGTCCCCGTCCCCTAACCCTAACCCTAGCCCGAACCCTAACCCTAACCCTTCCCCGAAGCCTGACCCTCACCCGTCCCCTAATCCTAACCCGTACGCTGACACTAACCCGCGCCCTCACACGTCCGCTGCCCCTAAAGCGTTGTCGTACCCTCACCTGGACCCTTAACCGTCCCCGTCCCCTAACCCTAACCCTAGCCCGAACCCTAACCCTAACCCTTCCCCGAAGCCTGATCCTCACCCGTCCCCTAATCCTAACCCGTACGCTGACACTAACCCGCGCCCTCACACGTCCGCTCCCCCTAAAGCGTTGTCGTACCCTCACCTGGACCCTAAACCGTCCCCGTCCCCTAACCCGAACCCTAGCCCGAACCCTAACCCTAACCCTTCCCCGAAGCCTGACCCTCACCCGTCCCCTAATCCTAACCCGTACGCTGACACTAACCCGCGCCCTCACACGTCCGCTGCCCCTAAAGCGTTGTCGTACCCTCACCTGGACCCTTAACCGTCCCCGTCCCCTAACCCTAACCCTAGCCCGAACCCTAACCCTAACCCTTCCCCGAAGCCTGACCCTCACCCGTCCCCTAAACCTAACCCGTACGCTGACACTAACCCGCGCCCTCACACGTCCGCTGCCCCTAAAGCGTTGTCGTACCCTCACATGGACCCTAAACCGTCCCCGTCCCCTAACCCTAACCCTAGCCCGAACCCTAACCCTAACCCTTCCCCGAAGCCTGACCCTCACCCGTCCCCTAATCCTAACCCGTACGCTGACACTAACCCGCGCCCTCACACGTCCGCTGCCCCTAAAGCGTTGTCGTACCCTCACCTGGACCCTAAACCGTCCCCGTCCCCTAACCCTAACCCTAGCCCGAACCCTAACCCTAACCCTTCCCCGAAGCCTGACCCTCACCCGTCCCCTAATCCTAACCCGTACGCTGACACTAACCCGCGCCCTCACACGTCCGCTGCCCCTAAAGCGTTGTCGTACCCTCACCTGGACCCTAAACCGTCCCCGTCCCCTAACCCTAACCCTAGCCCGAACCCTTACCCTAACCATTCCCCGAAGCCTGACCCTCACCCGTCCCCTAATCCTAACCCGTACGCTGACACTAACCCGCGCCCTCACACGTCCGCTGCCCCTAAAGCGTTGTCGTACCCTCACCTGGACCCTAAACCGTCCCCGTCCCCTAACCCTAACCCTAGCCCGAACCCTAACCCTAACCCTTCCCCGAAGCCTGACCCTCACCCGTCCCCTAATCCTAACCCGTACGCTGACACTAACCCGCGCCCTCACACGTCCGCTGCCCCTAAAGCGTTGTCGTACCCTCACCTGGACCCTAAACCGTCCCCGTCCCCTAACCCTAACCCTAGCCCGAACCCTAACCCTAACCCTTCCCCGAAGCCTGACCCTCACCCTTCCCCTAATCCTAATCCGTACGCTGATACTAACCCGCGCCCTCACACGTCCGCTGCCCCTAAAGCATTGTCGTACCCTCACCTGGACCCTAAGCTGTCCCCGTCCCCTAACCCTAACCCTAGCCCAAACCCTAACCCTAACCCTACCCCGAAGCCTGACCCTCACCCGTCCCCTAATCCTAACCCGTACGCTGACACTAACCCGTGCCCTCACACGTCCGCTGCCCCTAAAGCGTTGTCGTACCCTCACCTGGACCCTAAACCGTCCCCGTCCCCTAACCCTAACCCTAGCCCGAACTCTAACCCTAACCCTTCCCCGAAGCCTGACCCTCACCCGTCCCCTAATCCTAACCCGTACGCTGAAACTAACCCGCGCCCTCAGACGTCCGCTGCCCCTAAAGCGTTGTCGTACCCTCATCTGGACCCTAAACCGTCCCCGTCCCCTAACCCTAACCCTAGCCCGAACCCTAACCCTAACCCTTCCCCGAAGCCTGACCCTCACCTGTCCCCTAATCCTAACCCGTACGCTGACACTAACCCGTGCCCTCACACGTCCGCTGCCCCTAAAGCGTTGTCGTACCCTCACCTGGACCCTAAACCGTCCCCGTCCCCTAACCCTAACCCTAGCCCGAACCCTAACCCTAACCCTTCCCCGAAGCCTGACCCTCACCCGTCCCCTAATCCTAACCCGTACGCTGACACTAATCCGCGCCCTCACACGTCCGCTGCCCCTAAAGCGTTGTCGTACCCTCACCTGGACCCTAAACCGTCCCCGTCCCCTAACCCTAACCCTAGCCCGAACCCTAACCCTAACCCTTCCCCGAAGCCTGACCCTCACCCGTCCCCTAATCCTAACCCGTACGCTGACACTAACCCGCGCCCTCACACGTCCGCTGCCCCTAAAGCGTTGTCGTACCCTCACCTGCACTCTAAACCGTCCCCGTCCCCTAACCCTAACCCTAGCCCGAACCCTAACCCTAACCCTTCCCCGAAGCCTGACCCTCACCCGTCCCCTAATCCTAACCCGTACGCTGACACTAACCCGCGCCCTCACACGTCCGCTGCCCCTAAAGCGTTGTCGTACCCTCACCTGGACCCTAAACCGTCCCCGTCCCCTAACCCTAACCCTAACCGAACCCTAACCCTAACCCTTCCCCGAAGCCTGACCCTCACCCGTTCCCTAATCCTAACCCGTACGCTGACACTAACCCGCGCCCTCACACGTCCGCTGCCCCTAAAGCGTTGTCGTACCCTCACCTGGACCCTAAACCGTCCCCGTCCCCTAACCCTAACCCTAGCCCGAACCCTAACCCTAACCCTTCCCCGAAGCCTGACCCTCACCCGTCCCCTAATCCTAACCCGTACGCTGACACTAACCCGCGCCCTCACACGTCCGCTCCCCCTAAAGCGTTGTCGTACCCTCACCTGGACCCTAAACCGTCCCCGTCCCCTAACCCTAACCCTAGCCCGAACCCTAACCCTAACCCTTCCCCGAAGCCTGACCCTCACCCGTCCCCTAATCCTAACCCGTACGCTGACACTAACCCGCGCCCTCACACGTCCGCTCCCCCTAAAGCGTTGTCGTACCCTCACCTGGACCCTAAACCGTCCCCGTCCCCTAACCCTAACCCTAGCCCGAACCCTAACCCTAACCCTTCCCCGAAGCCTGACCCTCACCCGTCCCCTAATCCTAACCCGTACGCTGACACTAACCCGCGCCCTCACACGTCCGCTGCCCCTAAAGCGTTGTCGTACCCTCACCTGGACCCTAAACCGTCCCCGTCCCCTAACCCTAACCCTAGCCCGAACCCTAACCCTAACCCTTCCCCGAAGCCTGACCCTCACCCGTCCCCTAATCCTAACCCGTACGCTGACACTAACCCGCGCCCTCACACGTCCGCTGCCCCTAAAGCGTTGTCGTACCCTCACCTGGACCCTAAACCGTCCCCGTCCCCTAACCCTAACCCTAGCCCGAACCCTAACCCTAACCCTTCCCCGAAGCCTGACCCTCACCCGTCCCCTAATCCTAACCCGTACGCTGACACTAACCCGCGCCCTCACACGTCCGCTCCCCCTAAAGCGTTGTCGTACCCTCACCTGGACCCTAAACCGTCCCCGTCCCCTAACCCTAACCCTAGCCCGAACCCTAACCCTAACCCTTCCCCGAAGCCTGACCCTCACCCGTCCCCTAATCCTAACCCGTACGCTGACACTAACCCGCGCCCTCACACGTCCGCTGCCCCTAAAGCGTTGTCGTACCCTCACCTGGACCCTTAACCGTCCCCGTCCCCTAACCCTAACCCTAGCCCGAACCCTAACCCTAACCCTTCCCCGAAGCCTGACCCTCACCCGTCCCCTAATCCTAACCCGTACGCTGACACTAACCCGCGCCCTCACACGTCCGCTGCCCCTAAAGCGTTGTCGTACCCTCACCTGGACCCTAAACCGTCCCCGTCCCCTAACCCTAACCCTAGCCCGAACCCTAACCCTAACCCTTCCCCGAAGCCTGACCCTCACCCGTCCCCTAATCCTAACCCGTACGCTGACACTAACCCGCGCCCTCACACGTCCGCTGCCCCTAAAGCGTTGTCGTACCCTCACCTGGACCCTAAACCGTCCCCGTCCCCTAACCCTAACCCTAGCCCGAACCCTTACCCTAACCATTCCCCGAAGCCTGACCCTAACCCGTCCCCTAATCCTAACCCGTACGCTGACACTAACCCGCGCCCTCACACGTCCGCTGCCCCTAAAGCGTTGTCGTACCCTCACCTGGACCCTAAACCGTCCCCGTCCCCTAACCCTAACCCTAGCCCGAACCCTTACCCTAACCATTCCCCGAAGCCTGACCCTCACCCGTCCCCTAATCCTAACCCGTACGCTGACACTAACCCGCGCCCTCACACGTCCGCTGCCCCTAAAGCATTGTCGTACCCTCACCTGGACCCTAAACCGTCCCCGTCCCCTAACCCTAACCCTAGCCCGAACCCTAACCCTAACCCTTCCCCGAAGCCTGACCCTCACCCGTCCCCTAATCCTAACCCGTACGCTGACACTAACCCGCGCCCTCACACGTCCGCTGCCCCTAAAGCGTTGTCGTACCCTCACCTGGACCCTAAACCGTCCCCGTCCCCTAACCCTAACCCTAGCCCGAACCCTAACCCTAACCCTTCCCCGAAGCCTGACCCTCACCCTTCCCCTAATCCTAATCCGTACGCTGATACTAACCCGCGCCCTCACACGTCCGCTGCCCCTAAAGCATTGTCGTACCCTCACCTGGACCCTAAGCTGTCCCCGTCCCCTAACCCTAACCCTAGCCCAAACCCTAACCCTAACCCTACCCCGAAGCCTGACCCTCACCCGTCCCCTAATCCTAACCCGTACGCTGACACTAACCCGTGCCCTCACACGTCCGCTGCGCCTAAAGCGTTGTCGTACCCTCACCTGGACCCTAAACCGTCCCCGTCCCCTAACCCTAACCCTAGCCCGAACTCTAACCCTAACCCTTCCCCGAAGCCTGACCCTCACCCGTCCCCTAATCCTAACCCGTACGCTGAAACTAACCCGCGCCCTCAGACGTCCGCTGCCCCTAAAGCGTTGTCGTACCCTCATCTGGACCCTAAACCGTCCCCGTCCCCTAACCCTAACCCTAGCCCGAACCCTAACCCTAACCCTTCCCCGAAGCCTGACCCTCACCTGTCCCCTAATCCTAACCCGTACGCTGACACTAACCCACGCCCTCACACGTCCGCTGCCCCTAAAGCGTTGTCGTACCCTCACCTGGACCCTAAACCGTCCCCGTCCCCTAACCCTAACCCTAGCCCGAACCCTAACCCTAACCCTTCCCCGAAGCCTGACCCTCACCCGTCCCCTAATCCTAACCCGTACGCTGACACTAATCCGCGCCCTCACACGTCCGCTGCCCCTAAAGCGTTGTCGTACCCTCACCTGGACCCTAAACCGTCCCCGTCCCCTAACCCTAACCCTAGCCCGAACCCTAACCCTAACCCTTCCCCGAAGCCTGACCCTCACCCGTCCCCTAATCCTAACCCGTACGCTGACACTAACCCGCGCCCTCACACGTCCGCTGCCCCTAAAGCGTTGTCGTACCCTCACCTGCACTCTAAACCGTCCCCGTCCCCTAACCCTAACCCTAGCCCGAACCCTAACCCTAACCCTTCCCCGAAGCCTGACCCTCACCCGTCCCCTAATCCTAACCCGTACGCTGACACTAACCCGCGCCCTCACACGTCCGCTGCCCCTAAAGCGTTGTCGTACCCTCACCTGGACCCTAAACCGTCCCCGTCCCCTAACCCTAACCCTAACCGAACCCTAACCCTAACCCTTCCCCGAAGCCTGACCCTCACCCGTTCCCTAATCCTAACCCGTACGCTGACACTAACCCGCGCCCTCACACGTCCCCTGCCCCTAAAGCGTTGTCGTACCCTCACCTGGACCCTAAACCGTCCCCGTCCCCTAACCCTAACCCTAGCCCGAACCCTAACCCTAACCCTTCCCCGAAGCCTGACCCTCACCCGTCCCCTAATCCTAACCCGTACGCTGACACTAACCCGCGCCCTCACACGTCCGCTCCCCCTAAAGCGTTGTCGTACCCTCACCTGGACCCTAAACCGTCCCCGTCCCCTAACCCTAACCCTAGCCCGAACCCTAACCCTAACCCTTCCCCGAAGCCTGACCCTCACCCGTCCCCTAATCCTAACCCGTACGCTGACACTAACCCGCGCCCTCACACGTCCGCTGCCCCTAAAGCGTTGTCGTACCCTCACCTGGACCCTAAACCGTCCCCGTCCCCTAACCCTAACCCTAGCCCGAACCCTAACCCTAACCCTTCCCCGAAGCCTGACCCTCACCCGTCCCCTAATCCTAACCCGTACGCTGACACTAACCCGCGCCCTCACACGTCCGCTGCCCCTAAAGCGTTGTCGTACCCTCACCTGGACCCTAAACCGTCCCCGTCCCCTAACCCTAACCCTAGCCCGAACCCTAACCCTAACCCTTCCCCGAAGCCTGACCCTCACCCGTCCCCTAATCCTAACCCGTACGCTGACACTAACCCGCGCCCTCACACGTCCGCTCCCCCTAAAGCGTTGTCGTACCCTCACCTGGACCCTAAACCGTCCCCGTCCCCTAACCCTAACCCTAGCCCGAACCCTAACCCTAACCCTTCCCCGAAGCCTGACCCTCACCCGTCCCCTAATCCTAACCCGTACGCTGACACTAACCCGCGCCCTCACACGTCCGCTGCCCCTAAAGCGTTGTCGTACCCTCACCTGGACCCTAAACCGTCCCCGTCCCCTAACCCTAACCCTAGCCCGAACCCTAACCCTAACCCTTCCCCGAAGCCTGACCCTCACCCTTCCCCTAATCCTAACCCGTACGCTGACACTAACCCGCGCCCTCACACGTCCGCTGCCCCTAAAGCGTTGTCGTACCCTCACCTGGACCCTAAACCGTCCCCGTCCCCTAACCCTAACCCTAGCCCGAACCCTAACCCTAACCCTTCCCCGAAGCCTGACCCTCACCCGTCCCCTAATCCTAACCCGTACGCTGACACTAACCCGCGCCCTCACACGTCCGCTGCCCCTAAAGCGTTGTCGTACCCTCACCTGGACCCTAAACCGTCCCCGTCCCCTAACCCTAACCCTAGCCCGAACCCTAACCCTAACCCTTCCCCGAAGCCTGACCCTCACCCGTCCCCTAATCCTAACCCGTACGCTGACACTAACCCGCGCCCTCACACGTCCGCTGCCCCTAAAGCGTTGTCGTACCCTCACCTGGACCCTAAACCGTCCCCGTCCCCTAACCCTAACCCTAGCCCGAACCCTAACCCTAACCCTTCCCCGAAGCCTGACCCTCACCCGTCCCCTAATCCTAACCCGTACGCTGACACTAACCCGCGCCCTCACACGTCCGCTCCCCCTAAAGCGTTGTCGTACCCTCACCTGGACCCTAAACCGTCCCCATCCCCTAACCCTAACCCTAGCCCGAACCCTAACCCTAACCCTTCCCCGAAGCCTGACCCTCACCCGTCCCCTAATCCTAACCCGTACGCTGACACTAACCCGCGCCCTCACACGTCCGCTCCCCTTAAAGCGTTGTCGTACCCTCACCTGGACCCTAAACCGTCCCCGTCCCCTAACCCTAACCCTAGCCCGAACCCTAACCCTAACCCTTCCCCCAAGCCTGACCCTCACCCGTCCCCTAATCCTAACCCGTACGCTGACACTAACCCGCGCCCTCACACGTCCGCTGCCCCTAAAGCGTTGTCGTACCCTCACCTGGACCCTAAACCGTCCCCGTCCCCTAACCCTAACCCTAGCCCGAACCCTAACCCTAACCCTTCCCCGAAGCCTGACCCTCACCCGTCCCCTAATCCTAACCCGTACGCTGACACTAACCCGCGCCCTCACACGTCCGCTCCCCCTAAAGCGTTGTCGTACCCTCACCTGGACCCTAAACCGTCCCCGTCCCCTAACCCTAACCCTAGCCCGAACCCTAACCCTAACCCTTCCCCGAAGCCTGACCCTCACCCGTCCCCTAATCCTAACCCGTACGCTGACACTAACCCGCGCCCTCACACGTCCGCTGCCCCTAAAGCGTTGTCGTACCCTCACCTGGACCCTAAACCGTCCCCGTCCCCTAACCCTAACCCTAGCCCGAACCCTAACCCTAACCCTTCCCCGAAGCCTGACCCTCACCCGTCCCCTAATCCTAACCCGTACGCTGACACTAACCCGCGCCCTCACACGTCCGCTGCCCCTAAAGCGTTGTCGTACCCTCACCTGGACCCTAAACCGTCCCCGTCCCCTAACCCTAACCCTAGCCCGAACCCTAACCCTAACCCTTCCCCGAAGCCTGACCCTCACCCTTCCCCTAATCCTAACCCGTACGCTGATACTAACCCGCGCCCTCACACGTCCGCTGCCCCTAAAGCGTTGTCGTACCCTCACCTGGCCCCTAAGCCGTCCCCGTCCCCTAACCCTAAACCTAGCCCAAACCCTAACCCTAACCCTACCCCGAAGCCTGACCCTCACCCGTCCCCTAATCCTAACCCGTACGCTGACACTAACCCGCGCCCTCACACGTCCGCTGCCCCTAAAGCGTTGTCGTACCCTCACCTGGACCCTAAACCGTCCCCGTCCCCTAACCCTAACCCTAGCCCGAACCCTAACCCTAACCCTTCCCCGAAGCCTGACCCTCACCCGTCCCCTAATCCTAACCCGTACGCTGACAGTAACCCGCGCCCTCACACGTCCGCTGCCCCTAAAGCGTTGTCGTACCCTCACCTGGACCCTAAACCGTCCCCGTCCCCTAACCCTAACCCTAGCCCGAACCCTAACCCTAACCCTTCCCCGAAGCCTGACCCTCACCTGTCCCCTAATCCTAACCCGTACGCTGACACTAACCCACGCCCTCACACGTCCGCTGCCCCTAAAGCGTTGTCGTACCCTCACCTGGACCCTAAACCGTCCCCGTCCCCTAACCCTAACCCTAGCCCGAACCCTAACCCTAACCCTTCCCCGAAGCCTGACCCTCACCCGTCCCCTAATCCTAACCCGTACGCTGACACTAACCCGCGCCCTCACACGTCCGCTCCCCCTAAAGCGTTGTCGTACCCTCACCTGGACCCTAAACCGTCCCCGTCCCCTAACCCTAACCCTAGCCCGAACCCTAACCCTAACCCTTCCCCGAAGCCTGACCCTCACCCGTCCCCTAATCCTAACCCGTACGCTGACACTAACCCGCGCCCTCACACGTCCGCTGCCCCTAAAGCGTTGTCGTACCCTCACCTGGACCCTAAACCGTCCCCGTCCCCTAACCCTAACCCTAGCCCGAACCCTAACCCTAACCCTTCCCCGAAGCCTGACCCTCACCCGTCCCCTAATCCTAACCCGTACGCTGACACTAACCCGCGCTCTCACACGTCCGCTGCCCCTAAAGCATTGTCGTACCCTCACCTGGACCCTAAACCGTCCCCGTCCCCTAACCCTAACCCTAGCCCGAACCCTAACCCTAACCCTACCCCGAAGCCTGACCCTCACCCGTCCCCTAATCCTAACCCGTACGCTGACACTAACCCGCGCCCTCACACGTCCGCTGCCCCTAAAGCGTTGTCGTACCCTCACCTGGACCCTAAACCGTCCCCGTCCCCTAACCCTAACCCTAGCCCGAACCCTAACCCTAACCCTTCCCCGAAGCCTGACCCTCACCCGTCCCATAATCCTAACCCGTACGCTGAAACTAACCCGCGCCCTCAGACGTCCGCTGCCCCTAAAGCGTTGTCGTACCCTCATCTGGACCCTAAACCGTCCCCGTCCCCTAACCCTAACCCTAGCCCGAACCCTAACCCTAACCCTTCCCCGAAGCCTGACCCTCACCTGTCCCCTAATCCTAACCCGTACGCTGACACTAACCCACGCCCTCACACGTCCGCTGCCCCTAAAGCGTTGTCGTACCCTCACCTGGACCCTAAACCGTCCCCGTCCCCTAACCCTAACCCTAGCCCGAACCCTAACCCTAACCCTTCCCCGAAGCCTGACCCTCACCCGTCCCCTAATCCTAACCCGTACGCTGACACTAATCCGCGCCCTCACACGTCCGCTGCCCCTAAAGCGTTGTCGTACCCTCACCTGGACCCTAAACCGTCCCCGTCCCCTAACCCTAACCCTAGCCCGAACCCTAACCCTAACCCTTCCCCGAAGCCTGACCCTCACCCGTCCCCTAATCCTAACCCGTACGCTGACACTAACCCGCGCCCTCACACGTCCGCTGCCCCTAAAGCGTTGTCGTACCCTCACCTGGACCCTAAACCGTCCCCGTCCCCTAACCCTAACCCTAGCCCGAACCCTAACCCTAACCCTTCCCCGAAGCCTGACCCTCACCCGTCCCCTAATCCTAACCCGTACGCTGACACTAACCCGCGCCCTCACACGTCCGCTGCCCCTAAAGCGTTGTCGTACCCTCACCTGGACCCTAAACCGTCCCCGTCCCCTAACCCTAACCCTAGCCCGAACCCTAACCCTAACCCTTCCCCGAAGCCTGACCCTCACACGTTCCTTAATCCTAACCCGTACGCTGACACTAACCCGTGCCCTCACACGTCCCCTACCCCTAAAGCGTTGTCGTACCCTCACCTGGACCCTAAACCGTCCCCGTCCCCTAACCCTAACCCTAGCCCGAACCCTAACCCTAACCCTTCCCCAAAGCCTGACCCTCACCCGTCCCCTAATCCTAACCCGTACGCTGACACTAACCCGCGCCCTCACACGTCCGCTGCCCCTAAAGCGTTGTCGTACCCTCACCTGGACCCTAAACCGTCCCCGTCCCCTAACCCTAACCCTAGCCCGAACCCTAACCCTAACCCTTCCCCGAAGCCTGATCCTCACCCGTCCCCTAATCCTAACCCGTACGCTGACACTAACCCGCGCCCTCACACGTCCGCTCCCCCTAAAGCGTTGTCGTACCCTCACCTGGACCCTAAACCGTCCCCGTCCCCTAACCCTAACCCTAGCCCGAACCCTAACCCTAACCCTTCCCCGAAGCCTGACCCTCACCCGTCCCCTAATCCTAACCCGTACGCTGACACTAACCCGCGCCCTCACACGTCCGCTGCCCCTAAAGCGTTGTCGTACCCTCACCTGGACCCTAAACCGTCCCCGTCCCCTAACCCTAACCCTAGCCCGAACCCTAACCCTAACCCTTCCCCGAAGCCTGACCCTCACCCGTCCCCTAATCCTAACCCGTACGCTGACACTAACCCGCGCCCTCACACGTCCGCTGCCCCTAAAGCGTTGTCGTACCCTCACCTGGACCCTAAACCGTCCCCGTCCCCTAACCCTAACCCTAGCCCGAACCCTAACCCTAACCCTTCCCCGAAGCCTGACCCTCACCCGTCCCCTAATCCTAACCCGTACGCTGACACTAACCCGCGCCCTCACACGTCCGCTCCCCCTAAAGCGTCGTCGTACCCTCACCTGGACCCTAAACCGTCCCCGTCCCCTAACCCTAACCCTAGCCCGAACCCTAACCCTAACCCTTCCCCGAAGCCTGACCCTCACCCGTCCCCTAATCCTAACCCGTACGCTGACACTAACCCGCGCCCTCACACGTCCGCTGCCCCTAAAGCATTGTCGTACCCTCACCTGGACCCTAAACCGTCCCCGTCCCCTAACCCTAACCCTAGCCCGAACCCTAACCCTAACCCTTCCCCGAAGCCTGACCCTCACCCGTCCCCTAATCCTAACCCGTACGCTGACACTAACCCGCGCCCTCACACGTCCGCTGCCCCTAAAGCGTTGTCGTACCCTCACCTGGACCCTAAACCGTCCCCGTCCCCTAACCCTAACCCTAGCCCGAACCCTAACCCTAACCCTTCCCCGAAGCCTGACCCTCACCCGTCCCCTAATCCTAACCCGTACGCTGACACTAACCCGCGCCCTCACACGTCCGCTGCCCCTAAAGCGTTGTCGTACCCTCACCTGGACCCTAAACCGTCCCCGTCCCCTAACCCTAACCCTAGCCCGAACCCTAACCCTAACCCTTCCCCGAAGCCTGACCCTCACCCGTTCCTTAATCCTAACCCGTACGCTGACACTAACCCGTGCCCTCACACGTCCCCTGCCCCTAAAGCGTTGTCGTACCCTCACCTGGACCCTAAACCGTCCCCGTCCCCTAACCCTAACCCTAGCCCGAACCCTAACCCTAACCCTTCCCCAAAGCCTGACCCTCACCCGTCCCCTAATCCTAACCCGTACGCTGACACTAACCCGCGCCCTCACACGTCCGCTGCCCCTAAAGCGTTGTCGTACCCTCACCTGGACCCTAAACCGTCCCCGTCCCCTAACCCTAACCCTAGCCCGAACCCTAACCCTAACCCTTCCCCGAAGCCTGATCCTCACCCGTCCCCTAATCCTAACCCGTACGCTGACACTAACCCGCGCCCTCACACGTCCGCTCCCCCTAAAGCGTTGTCGTACCCTCACCTGGACCCTAAACCGTCCCCGTCCCCTAACCCTAACCCTAGCCCGAACCCTAACCCTAACCCTTCCCCGAAGCCTGACCCTCACCCGTCCCCTAATCCTAACCCGTACGCTGACACTAACCCGCGCCCTCACACGTCCGCTGCCCCTAAAGCGTTGTCGTACCCTCACCTGGACCCTAAACCGTCCCCGTCCCCTAACCCTAACCCTAGCCCGAACCCTAACCCTAACCCTTCCCCGAAGCCTGACCCTCACCCGTCCCCTAATCCTAACCCGTACGCTGACACTAACCCGCGCCCTCACACGTCCGCTGCCCCTAAAGCGTTGTCGTACCCTCACCTGGACCCTAAACCGTCCCCGTCCCCTAACCCTAACCCTAGCCCGAACCCTAACCCTAACCCTTCCCCGAAGCCTGACCCTCACCCGTCCCCTAATCCTAACCCGTACGCTGACACTAACCCGCGCCCTCACACGTCCGCTCCCCCTAAAGCGTTGTCGTACCCTCACCTGGACCCTAAACCGTCCCCGTCCCCTAACCCTAACCCTAGCCCGAACCCTAACCCTAACCCTTCCCCGAAGCCTGACCCTCACCCGTCCCCTAATCCTAACCCGTACGCTGACACTAACCCGCGCCCTCACACGTCCGCTGCCCCTAAAGCGTTGTCGTACCCTCACCTGGACCCTAAACCGTCCCCGTCCCCTAACCCTAACCCTAGCCCGAACCCTAACCCTAACCCTTCCCCGAAGCCTGACCCTCACCCGTCCCCTAATCCTAACCCGTACGCTGACACTAACCCGCGCCCTCACACGTCCGCTGCCCCTAAAGCGTTGTCGTACCCTCACCTGGACCCTAAACCGTCCCCGTCCCCTAACCCTAACCCTAGCCCGAACCCTAACCCTAACCCTTCCCCGAAGCCTGACCCTCACCCGTCCCCTAATCCTAACCCGTACGCTGACACTAACCTGCGCCCTCACACGTCCGCTGCCCCTAAAGCGTTGTCGTACCCTCACCTGGACCCTAAACCGTCCCCGTCCCCTAACCCTAACCCTAGCCCGAACCCTAACCCTAACCCTTCCCCGAAGCCTGACCCTCACCCGTCCCCTAATCCTAACCCGTACGCTGACACTAACCCGCGCCCTCACACGTCCGCTGCCCCTAAAGCGTTGTCGTACCCTCACCTGGACCCTAAACCGTCCCCGTCCCCTAACCCTAACCCTAGCCCGAACCCTAAACCTAACCCTTCCCCGAAGCCTGACCCTCACCCGTCCCCTAATCCTAAACCGTACGCTGACACTAACCCGCGCCCTCACATGTCCGCTCCCCCTAAAGCGTTGTCGTACCCTCACCTGGACCCTAAACCGTCCCCGTCCCCTAACCCTAACCCTAGCCCGAACCCTAAACCTAACCCTTCCCTCAAGCCTGACCCTCACCCGTCCCCTAATCCTAACCCGTACGCTGACACTAACCCGCGCCCTCACACGTCCGCTGCCCCTAAAGCGTTGTCGTACCCTCACCTGGACCCTAAACCGTCCCCGTCCCCTAACCCTAACCCTAGCCGGAACCCTAACCCTAACCCTTCCCCGAAGCCTGACCCTCACCCGTCCCCTAATCCTAACCCGTACGCTGACACTAACCCGCGCCCTCAGACGTCCGCTGCCCCTAAAGCGTTGTCGTACCCTCACCTGGACCCTAAACCGTCCCCATCCCCTAACCCTAACCCTAGCCCGAACCCTAACCCTAACCCTTCCCCGAAGCCTGACCCTCACCCGTCCCCTAATCCTAACCCGTACGCTGACACTAACCCGCGCCCTCACACGTCCGCTCCCCTTAAAGCGTTGTCGTACCCTCACCTGGACCCTAAACCGTCCCCGTCCCCTAACCCTAACCCTAGCCCGAACCCTAACCCTAACCCTTCCCCGAAGCCTGACCCTCACCCGTCCCCTAATCCTAACCCGTACGCTGACACTAACCCGCGCCCTCACACGTCCGCTGCCCCTAAAGCGTTGTCGTACCCTCACCTGGACCCTAAACCGTCCCCGTCCCCTAACCCTAACCCTAGCCCGAACCCTAACCCTAACCCTTCCCCGAAGCCTGACCCTCACCCGTCCCCTAATCCTAACCCGTACGCTGACACTAACCCGCGCCCTCACACGTCCGCTGCCCCTAAAGCGTTGTCGTACCCTCACCTGGACCCTAAACCGTCCCCGTCCCCTAACCCTAACCCTAGCCCGAACCCTAACCCTAACCCTTCCCCGAAGCCTGACCCTCACCCGTTCCCTAATCCTAACCCGTACGCTGACACTAACCCGCGCCCTCACACGTCCCCTGCCCCTAAAGCGTTGTCGTACCCTCACCTGGACCCTAAACCGTCCCCGTCCCCTAACCCTAACCCTAGCCCGAACCCTAACCCTAACCCTTCCCCGAAGCCTGACACTCACCCGTCCCCTAATCCTAACCCGTACGCTGACACTAACCCGCGCCCTCACACGTCCGCTCCCCCTAAAGCGTTGTCGTACCCTCACCTGGACCCTAAACCGTCCCCGTCCCCTAAGCCTAACCCTAGCCCGAACCCTAACCCTAACCCTTCCCCGAAGCCTGACCCTCACCCGTCCCCTAATCCTAACCCGTACGCTGACACTAACCCGCGCCCTCACACGTCCGCTGCCCCTAAAGTGTTGTCGTACCCTCACCTGGACCCTAAACCGTCCCCGTCCCCTAACCCTAACCCTAGCCCGAACCCTAACCCTAAACCTTCCCCGAAGCCTGATCCTCACCCGTCCCCTAATCCTAACCCGTACGCTGACACTAACCCGCGCCCTCACACGTCCGCTCCCCCTAAAGCGTTGTCGTACCCTCACCTGGACCCTAAACCGTCCCCGTCCCCTAACCCTAACCCTAGCCCGAACCCTAACCCTAACCATTCCCCGAAGCCTGACCCTCACCCGTCCCCTAATCCTAACCCGTACGCTGACACTAACCCGCGCCCTCACACGTCCGCTGCCCCTAAAGCGTTGTCGTACCCTCACCTGGACCCTTAACCGTCCCCGTCCCCTAACCCTAACCCTAGCCCGAACCCTAAACCTAACCCTTCCCCGAAGCCTGACCCTCACCCGTCCCCTAAACCTAACCCGTACGCTGACACTAACCCGCGCCCTCACACGTCCGCTGCCCCTAAAGCGTTGTCGTACCCTCACATGGACCCTAAACCGTCCCCGTCCCCTAACCCTAACCCTAGCCCGAACCCTAACCCTAACCCTTCCCCGAAGCCTGACCCTCACCCGTCCCCTAATCCTAACCCGTACGCTGACACTAACCCGCGCCCTCACACGTCCGCTGCCCCTAAAGCGTTGTCGTACCCTCACCTGGACCCTAAACCGTCCCCGTCCCCTAACCCTAACCCTAGCCCGAACCCTAACCCTAACCCTTCCCCGAAGCCTGACCCTCACCCGTCCCCTAATCCTAACCCGTACGCTGACACTAACCCGCGCCCTCACACGTCCGCTGCCCCTAAAGCGTTGTCGTACCCTCACCTGGACCCTAAACCGTCCCCGTCCCCTAACCCTAACCCTAGCCCGAACCCTTACCCTAACCATTCCCCGAAGCCTGACCCTCACCCGTCCCCTAATCCTAACCCGTACGCTGACACTAACCCGCGCCCTCACACGTCCGCTGCCCCTAAAGCGTTGTCGTACCCTCACCTGGACCCTAAACCGTCCCCGTCCCCTAACCCTAACCCTAGCCCGAACCCTAACCCTAACCCTTCCCCGAAGCCTGACCCTCACCCGTCCCCTAATCCTAACCCGTACGCTGACACTAACCCGCGCCCTCACACGTCCGCTGCCCCTAAAGCGTTGTCGTACCCTCACCTGGACCCTAAACCGTCCCCGTCCCCTAACCCTAACCCTAGCCCGAACCCTAACCCTAACCCTTCCCCGAAGCCTGACCCTCACACTTCCCCTAATCCTAACCCGTACGCTGACACTAACCCGCGCCCTCACACGTCCGCTGCCCCTAAAGCGTTGTCGTACCCTCACCTGGACCCTAAACCGTCCCCGTCCCCTAACCCTAACCCTAGCCCGAACCCTTACCCTAACCATTCCCCGAAGCCTGACCCTCACCCGTCCCCTAATCCTAACCCGTACGCTGACACTAACCCGCGCCCTCACACGTCCGCTGCCCCTAAAGCGTTGTCGTACCCTCACCTGGACCCTAAACCGTCCCCGTCCCCTAACCCTAACCCTAGCCCGAACCCTAACCCTAACCCTTCCCCGAAGCCTGACCCTCACCCTTCCCCTAATCCTAACCCGTACGCTGACACTAACCCGCGCCCTCACACGTCCGCTGCCCCTAAAGCGTTGTCGTATCCTCACCTGGACCCTAAACCGTCCCCGTCCCCTAACCCTAACCCTAGCCCGAACCCTTACCCTAACCATTCCCCGAAGCCTGACCCTCACCCGTCCCCTAATCCTAACCCGTACGCTGACACTAACCCGCGCCCTCACACGTCCGCTGCCCCTAAAGTGTTGTCGTACCCTCACCTGGACCCTAAACCGTCCCCGTCCCCTAACCCTAACCCTAGCCCGAACCCTAACCCTAACCCTTCCCCGAAGCCTGACCCTCACGCGTCCCCTAATCCTAACCCGTACGCTGACACTAACCCGCGCCCTCACACGTCCGCTGCCCCTAAAGCGTTGTCGTACCCTCACCTGGACCCTAAACCGTCCCCGTCCCCTAACCCTAACCCTAGCCCGAACCCTAACCCTAACCCTTCCCCGAAGCCTGACCCTCACCCTTCCCCTAATCCTAACCCGTACGCTGATACTAACCCGCGCCCTCACACGTCCGCTGCCCCTAAAGCATTGTCGTACCCTCACCTGGACCCTAAGCCGTCCCCGTCCCCTAACCCTAACCCTAGCCCGAACCCTAACCCTAACCCTACCCCGAAGCCTGACCCTCACCCGTCCCCTAATCCTAACCCGTACGCTGACACTAACCCGCGCCCTCACACGTCCGCTGCCCCTAAAGCGTTGTCGTACCCTCACCTGGACCCTAAACCGTCCCCGTCCCCTAACCCTAAACCTAGCCCGAACTCTAACCCTAACCCTTCCCCGAAGCCTGACCCTCACCCGTCCCCTAATCCTAACCCGTACGCTGAAACTAACCCGCGCCCTCAGACGTCCGCTGCCCCTAAAGCGTTGTCGTACCCTCATCTGGACCCTAAACCGTCCCCGTCCCCTAACCCTAACCCTAGCCCGAACCCTAACCCTAAACCTTCCCCGAAGCCTGACCCTCACCCGTCCCCTAATCCTAACCCGTACGCTGACACTAACCCACGCCCTCACACGTCCGCTGCCCCTAAAGCGTTGTCGTACCCTCACCTGGACCCTAAACCGTCCCCGTCCCCTAACCCTAACCCTAGCCCGAACCCTAACCCTAACCCTTCCCCGAAGCCTGACCCTCACCCGTCCCCTAATCCTAACCCGTACGCTGACACTAACCCGCGCCCTCACACGTCCGCTGCCCCTAAAGCGTTGTCGTACCCTCACCTGGACCCTAAACCGTCCCCGTCCCCTAACCCTAACCCTAGCCCGAACCCTAACACTAACCCTTCCCCGAAGCCTGACCCTCACCCGTCCCCTAATCCTAACCCGTACGCTGACACTAACCCGCGCCCTCACACGTCCGCTGCCCCTAAAGCGTTGTCGTACCCTCACCTGGACCCTAAACCGTCCCCGTCCCCTAACCCTAACCCTAGCCCGAACCCTAACCCTAACCCTTCCCCGAAGCCTGACCCTCACCCGTTCCCTAATCCTAACCCGTACGCTGACACTAACCCGCTCCCTCACACGTCCCCTGCCCCTAAAGCGTTGTCGTACCCTCACCTGGACCCTAAACCGTCCCCGTCCCCTAACCCTAACCCTAGCCCGAACCCTAACCCTAACCCTTCCCCGAAGCCTGACCCTCACCCGTCCCCTAATCCTAACCCGTACGCTGACACTAACCCGCGCCCTCACACGTCCGCTCCCCCTAAAGCGTTGTCGTACCCTCACCTGGACCCTAAACCGTCCCCGTCCCCTAACCCTAACCCTAGCCCGAACCCTAACCCTAACCCTTCCCCGAAGCCTGACCCTCACCCGTCCCCTAATCCTAACCCGTACGCTGACACTAACCCGCGCCCTCACACGTCCGCTGCCCCTAAAGCGTTGTAGTACCCTCACCTGGACCCTAAACCGTCCCCGTCCCCTAACCCTAACCCTAGCCCGAACCCTAACCCTAACCCTTCCCCGAAGCCTGACCCTCACCCGTCCCCTAATCCTAACCCGTACGCTGACACTAACCCGCGCCCTCACACGTCCGCTGCCCCTAAAGCGTTGTCGTACCCTCACCTGGACCCTAAACCGTCCCCGTCCCCTAACCCTAACCCTAGCCCGAACCCTAACCCTAACCCTTCCCCGAAGCCTGACCCTCACCCGTCCCCTAATCCTAACCCGTACGCTGACACTAACCCGCGCCCTCACACGTCCGCTGCCCCTAAAGCGTTGTCGTACCCTCACCTGGACCCTAAACCGTCCCCGTCCCCTAACCCTAACCCTAGCCCGAACCCTAACCCTAACCCTTCCCCGAAGCCTGACCCTCACCCGTCCCCTAATCCTAACCCGTACGCTGACACTAACCCGCGCCCTCACACGTCCGCTGCCCCTAAAGCGTTGTCGTACCCTCACCTGGACCCTAAACCGTCCCCGTCCCCTAACCCTAACCCTAGCCCGAACCCTAACCCTAACCCTTCCCCGAAGCCTGACCCTCACCCGTCCCCTAATCCTAACCCGTACGCTGACACTAACCCGCGCCCTCACACGTCCGCTGCCCCTAAAGCGTTGTCGTACCCTCACCTGGACCCTAAACCGTCCCCGTCCCCTAACCCTAACCCTAGCCCGAACCCTTACCCTAACCATTCCCCGAAGCCTGACCCTCACCCGTCCCCTAATCCTAACCCGTACGCTGACACTAACCCGCGCCCTCACACGTCCGCTGCCCCTAAAACGTTGTCGTACCCTCACCTGGACCCTAAACCGTCCCCGTCCCCTAACCCTAACCCTAGCCCGAACCCTAACCCTAACCCTTCCCCGAAGCCTGACCCTCACCCGTCCCCTAATCCTAACCCGTACGCTGACACTAACCCGCGCCCTCACACGTCCGCTGCCCCTAAAGCGTTGTCGTACCCTCACCTGGACCCTAAACCGTCCCCGTCCCCTAACCCTAACCCTAGCCCGAACCCTAACCCTAACCCTTCCCCGAAGCCTGACCCTCACCCTTCCCCTAATCCTAACCCGTACGCTGACACTAACCCGCGCCCTCACACGTCCGCTGCCCCTAAAGCGTTGTCGTACCCTCACCTGGACCCTAAACCGTCCCCGTCCCCTAACCCTAACCCTAGCCCGAACCCTTACCCTAACCATTCCCCGAAGCCTGACCCTCACCCGTCCCCTAATCCTAACCCGTACGCTGACACTAACCCGCGCCCTCACACGTCCGCTGCCCCTACAGCGTTGTCGTACCCTCACCTGGACCCTAAACCGTCCCCGTCCCCTAACCCTAACCCTAGCCCGAACCCTAACCCTAACCCTTCCCCGAAGCCTGACCCTCACCCTTCCCCTAATCCTAACTCGTACGCTGACACTAACCCGCGCCCTCACACGTCCGCTGCCCCTAAAGCGTTGTCGTACCCTCACCTGGACCCTAAACCGTCCCCGTCCCCTAACCCTAACCCTAGCCCGAACCCTTACCCTAACCATTCCCCGAAGCCTGACCCTCACCCGTCCCCTAATCCTAACCCGTACGCTGACACTAACCCGCGCCCTCACACGTCCGCTGCCCCTAAAGCGTTGTCGTACCCTCACCTGGACCCTAAACCGTCCCCGTCCCCTAACCCTAACCCTAGCCCGAACCCTAACCCTAACCCTTCCCCGAAGCCTGACCCTCACCCGTCCCCTAATCCTAACCCGTACGCTGACACTAACCCGCGCCCTCACACGTCCGCTGCCCCTAAAGCGTTGTCGTACCCTCACCTGGACCCTAAACCGTCCCCGTCCCCTAACCCTAACCCTAGCCCGAACCCTAACCCTAACCCTTCCCCGAAGCCTGACCCTCACCCTTCCCCTAATCCTAACCCGTACGCTGATACTAACCCGCGCCCTCACACGTCCGCTGCCCCTAAAGCATTGTCGTACCCTCACCTGGACCCTAAGCCGTCCCCGTCCCCTAACCCTAACCCTAGCCCGAACCCTAACCCTAACCCTACCCCGAAGCCTGACCCTCACCCGTCCCCTAATCCTAACCCGTACGCTGACACTAACCCGCGCCCTCACACGTCCGCTGCCCCTAAAGCGTTGTCGTACCCTCACCTGGACCCTAAACCGTCCCCGTCCCCTAACCCTAACCCTAGCCCGAACTCTAACCCTAACCCTTCCCCGAAGCCTGACCCTCACCCGTCCCCTAATCCTAACCCGTACGCTGAAACTAACCCGCGCCCTCAGACGTCCGCTGCCCCTAAAGCGTTGTCGTACCCTCATCTGGACCCTAAACCGTCCCCGTCCCCTAACCCTAACCCTAGCCCGAACCCTAACCCTAACCCTTCCCCGAAGCCTGACCCTCACCCGTCCCCTAATCCTAACCCGTACGCTGACACTAACCCACGCCCTCACACGTCCGCTGCCCCTAAAGCGTTGTCGTACCCTCACCTGGACCCTAAACCGTCCCCGTCCCCTAACCCTAACCCTAGCCCGAACCCTAACCCTAACCCTTCCCCGAAGCCTGACCCTCACCCGTCCCCTAATCCTAACCCGTACGCTGACACTAATCCGCGCCCTCACACGTCTGCTGCCCCTAAAGCGTTGTCGTACCCTCACCTGGACCCTAAACCGTCCCGTCCCCTAACCCTAACCCTAGCCCGAACCCTAACCCTAACCCTTCCCCGAAGCCTGACCCTCACCCGTCCCCTAATCCTAACCCGTACGCTGACACTAACCCGCGCCCTCACACGTCCGCTGCCCCTAAAGCGTTGTCGTACCCTCACCTGGACCCTAAACCGTCCCCGTCCCCTAACCCTAACCCTAGCCCGAACCCTAACCCTAACCCTTCCCCGAAGCCTGACCCTCACCCGTCCCCTAATCCTAACCCGTACGCTGACACTAACCCGCGCCCTCACACGTC
The DNA here is from genome assembly GCF_039906515.1 of Pseudorca crassidens. Taxonomy (NCBI): domain Eukaryota; kingdom Metazoa; phylum Chordata; class Mammalia; order Artiodactyla; family Delphinidae; genus Pseudorca; species Pseudorca crassidens. The sequence goes on along the minus strand of NC_090314.1, from coordinate 64,720,183 downwards.
CGCTGCCCCTAAAGCGTTGTCGTACCCTCACCTGGACCCTAAACCGTCCCCGTCCCCTAACCCTAACCCTAGCCCGAACCCTAACCCTAACCCTTCCCCGAAGCCTGACCCTCACCCGTTCCCTAATCCTAACCCGTACGCTGACACTAACCCGCTCCCTCACACGTCCCCTGCCCCTAAAGCGTTGTCGTACCCTCACCTGGACCCTAAACCGTCCCCGTCCCCTAACCCTAACCCTAGCCCGAACCCTAACCCTAACCCTTCCCCGAAGCCTGACCCTCACCCGTCCCCTAATCCTAACCCGTACGCTGACACTAACCCGCGCCCTCACACGTCCGCTCCCCCTAAAGCGTTGTCGTACCCTCACCTGGACCCTAAACCGTCCCCGTCCCCTAACCCTAACCCTAGCCCGAACCCTAACCCTAACCCTTCCCCGAAGCCTGACCCTCACCCGTCCCCTAATCCTAACCCGTACGCTGACACTAACCCGCGCCCTCACACGTCCGCTGCCCCTAAAGCGTTGTCGTACCCTCACCTGGACCCTAAACCGTCCCCGTCCCCTAACCCTAACCCTAGCCCGAACCCTAACCCTAACCCTTCCCCGAAGCCTGATCCTCACCCGTCCCATAATCCTAACCCGTACGCTGACACTAACCCGCGCCCTCACACGTCCGCTCCCCCTAAAGCGTTGTCGTACCCTCACCTGGACCCTAAACCGTCCCCGTCCCCTAACCCTAACCCTAGCCCGAACCCTAACCCTAACCCTTCCCCGAAGCCTGACCCTCACCCGTCCCCTAATCCTAACCCGTACGCTGACACTAACCCGCGCCCTCACACGTCCGCTGCCCCTAAAGCGTTGTCGTACCCTCACCTGGACCCTAAACCGTCCCCGTCCCCTAACCCTAACCCTAGCCCGAACCCTAACCCTAACCCTTCCCCGAAGCCTGACCCTCACCCGTCCCCTAATCCTAACCCGTACGCTGACACTAACCCGCGCCCTCACACGTCCGCTGCCCCTAAAGCGTTGTCGTACCCTCACCTGGACCCTAAACCGTCCCCGTCCCCTAACCCTAACCCTAGCCCGAACCCTAACCCTAACCCTTCCCCGAAGCCTGACCCTCACCCGTCCCCTAATCCTAACCCGTACGCTGACACTAACCCGCGCCCTCACACGTCCGCTCCCCCTAAAGCGTTGTCGTACCCTCACCTGGACCCTAAACCGTCCCCGTCCCCTAACCCTAACCCTAGCCCGAACCCTAACCCTAACCCTTCCCCGAAGCCTGACCCTCACCCGTCCCCTAATCCTAACCCGTACGCTGACACTAACCCGCGCCCTCACACGTCCGCTCACCCTAAAGCGTTGTCGTACCCTCACCTGGACCCTAAACCTTCCCCGTCCCCTAACCCTAACCCTAGCCCGAACCCTAACCCTAACCCTTCCCCGAAGCCTGACCCTCACCCGTCCCCTAATCCTAACCCGTACGCTGACACTAACCCGCGCCCTCACACGTCCGCTGCCCCTAAAGCGTTGTCGTACCCTCACCTGGACCCTAAACCGTCCCCGTCCCCTAACCCTAACCCTAGCCCGAACCCTAACCCTAACCCTTCCCCGAAGCCTGACCCTCACCCGTCCCCTAATCCTAACCCGTACGCTGACACTAACCCGCGCCCTCACACGTCCGCTGCCCCTAAAGCGTTGTCGTACCCTCACCTGGACCCTAAACCGTCCCCGTCCCCTAACCCTAACCCTAGCCCGAACCCTAACCCTAACCCTTCCCCGAAGCCTGACCCTCACCCGTCCCCTAATCCTAACCCGTACGCTGACACTAACCCGCGCCCTCACACGTCCGCTGCCCCTAAAGCGTTGTCGTACCCTCACCTGGACCCTAAACCGTCCCCGTCCCCTAACCCTAACCCTAGCCCGAACCCTAACCCTAACCCTTCCCCGAAGCCTGACCCTCACCCGTCCCCTAATCCTAAACCGTACGCTGACACTAACCCGCGCCCTCACACGTCCGCTGCCCCTAAAGCGTTGTCGTACCCTCACCTGGTCCCTAAACCGTCCCCGTCCCCTAACCCTAACCCTAGCCCGAACCCTAAACCTAACCCTTCCCTCAAGCCTGACCCTCACCCGTCCCCTAATCCTAACCCGTACGCTGACACTAACCCGCGCCCTCACACGTCCGCTGCCCCTAAAGCGTTGTCGTACCCTCACCTGGACCCTAAACCGTCCCCGTCCCCTAACCCTAACCCTAGCCGGAACCCTAACCCTAACCCTTCCCCGAAGCCTGACCCTCACCCGTCCCCTAATCCTAACCCGTACGCTGACACTAACCCGCGCCCTCACACGTCCGCTCCCCTTTAAGCGTTGTCGTACCCTCACCTGGACCCTAAACCGTCCCCGTCCCCTAACCCTAACCCTAGCCCGAACCCTAACCCTAACCCTTCCCCGAAGCCTGACCCTCACCCGTCCCCTAATCCTAACCCGTACGCTGACACTAACCCGCGCCCTCACACGTCCGCTCACCCTAAAGCGTTGTCGTACCCTCACCTGGACCCTAAACCGTCCCCGTCCCCTAACCCTAACCCTAGCCCGAACCCTAACCCTAACCCTTCCCCGAAGCCTGACCCTCAACCGTACCCTAATCCTAACACGTACGCTGACACTAACCCGCGCCCTCACACGTCCGCTGCCCCTAAAGCGTTGTCGTACCCTCACCTGGACCCTAAACCGTCCCCGTCCCCTAACCCTAACCCTAGCCCGAACACTAACCCTAACCCTTCCCCCAAGCCTGAACCTCACCCGTCCCCTAATCCTAACCCGTACGCTGACACTAACCTGCGCCCTCACACGTCCGCTGCCCCTAAAGCGTTGTCGTACCCTCACCTGGACCCTAAACCGTCCCCGTCCCCTAACCCTAACCCTAGCCCGAACCCTAACCCTAACACTTCCCCGAACCCTGACCCTCACCCGTCCCCTAATCCTAACCCGTACGCTGACACTAACCCGCGCCCTCACACGTCCGCTGCCCCTAAAGCGTTGTCGTACCCTCACATGGACCCTAAACCGTCCCCGTCACCTAACCCTAACCCTAGCCCGAACCCTAACCCTAACCCTTCCCCGAAGCCTGACCCTCACCCGTCCCCTAATCCTAACCCGTACGCTGACACTAACCCGCGCCCTCACACGTCCGCTCCCCCTAAAGCGTTGTCGTACCCTCACCTGGACCCTAAACCGTCCCCGTCCCCTAACCCTAACCCTAGCCCGAACCCTAACCCTAACCCTTCCCCGAAGCCTGACCCTCACCCGTCCCCTAATCCTAACCCGTACGCTGACACTAACCCGCGCCCTCACACGTCCGCTCCCCCTAAAGCGTTGTCGTACCCTCACCTGGACCCTAAACCGTCCCCGTCCCCTAACCCTAACCCTAGCCCGAACTCTAACCCTAACCCTTCCCCGAAGCCTGACCCTCACCCGTCCCCTAATCCTAACCCGTACGCTGAAACTAACCCGCGCCCTCAGACGTCCGCTGCCCCTAAAGCGTTGTCGTACCCTCATCTGGACCCTAAACCGTCCCCGTCCCCTAACCCTAACCCTAGCCCGAACCCTAACCCTAACCCTTCCCCGAAGCCTGACCCTCACCCGTCCCCTAATCCTAACCCGTACGCTGACACTAACCCACGCCCTCACACGTCCGCTGCCCCTAAAGCGTTGTCGTACCCTCACCTGGACCCTAAACCGTCCCCGTCCCCTAACCCTAACCCTAGCCCGAACCCTAACCCTAACCCTTCCCCGAAGCCTGACCCTCACCCGTCCCCTAATCCTAACCCGTACGCTGACACTAACCCGCGCCCTCACACGTCCGCTGCCCCTAAAGCGTTGTCGTACCCTCACCTGGACCCTAAACCGTCCCCGTCCCCTAACCCTAACCCTAGCCCGAACCCTAACACTAACCCTTCCCCGAAGCCTGACCCTCACCCGTCCCCTAATCCTAACCCGTACGCTGACACTAACCCGCGCCCTCACACGTCCGCTGCCCCTAAAGCGTTGTCGTACCCTCACCTGGACCCTAAACCGTCCCCGTCCCCTAACCCTAACCCTAGCCCGAACCCTAACCCTAACCCTTCCCCGAAGCCTGACCCTCACCCGTTCCCTAATCCTAACCCGTACGCTGACACTAACCCGCTCCCTCACACGTCCCCTGCCCCTAAAGCGTTGTCGTACCCTCACCTGGACCCTAAACCGTCCCCGTCCCCTAACCCTAACCCTAGCCCGAACCCTAACCCTAACCCTTCCCCGAAGCCTGACCCTCACCCGTCCCCTAATCCTAACCCGTACGCTGACACTAACCCGCGCCCTCACACGTCCGCTCCCCCTAAAGCGTTGTCGTACCCTCACCTGGACCCTAAACCGTCCCCGTCCCCTAACCCTAACCCTAGCCCGAACCCTAACCCTAACCCTTCCCCGAAGCCTGACCCTCACCCGTCCCCTAATCCTAACCCGTACGCTGACACTAACCCGCGCCCTCACACGTCCGCTGCCCCTAAAGCGTTGTCGTACCCTCACCTGGACCCTAAACCGTCCCCGTCCCCTAACCCTAACCCTAGCCCGAACCCTAACCCTAACCCTTCCCCGAAGCCTGATCCTCACCCGTCCCCTAATCCTAACCCGTACGCTGACACTAACCCGCGCCCTCACACGTCCGCTCCCCCTAAAGCGTTGTCGTACCCTCACCTGGACCCTAAACCGTCCCCGTCCCCTAACCCTAACCCTAGCCCGAACCCTAACCCTAACCCTTCCCCGAAGCCTGACCCTCACCCGTCCCCTAATCCTAACCCGTACGCTGACACTAACCCGCGCCCTCACACGTCCGCTGCCCCTAAAGCGTTGTCGTACCCTCACCTGGACCCTAAACCGTCCCCGTCCCCTAACCCTAACCCTAGCCCGAACCCTAACCCTAACCCTTCCCCGAAGCCTGACCCTCACCCGTCCCCTAATCCTAACCCGTACGCTGACACTAACCCGCGCCCTCACACGTCCGCTGCCCCTAAAGCGTTGTCGTACCCTCACCTGGACCCTAAACCGTCCCCGTCCCCTAACCCTAACCCTAGCCCGAACACTAACCCTAACCCTTCCCCCAAGCCTGAACCTCACCCGTCCCCAAATCCTAACCCGTACGCTGACACTAACCTGCGCCCTCACACGTCCGCTGCCCCTAAAGCGTTGTCGTACCCTCACCTGGACCCTAAACCGTCCCCGTCCCCTAACCCTAACCCTAGCCCGAACCCTAACCCTAACACTTCCCCGAACCCTGACCCTCACCCGTCCCCTAATCCTAACCCGTACGCTGACACTAACCTGCGCCCTCACACGTCCGCTGCCCCTAAAGCGTTGTCGTACCCTCACCTGGACCCTAAACCGTCCCCGTCCCCTAACCCTAACCCTAGCCCGAACCCTAACCCTAACACTTCCCCGAACCCTGACCCTCACCCGTCCCCTAATCCTAACCCGTACGCTGACACTAACCCACGCCCTCACACGTCCGCTGCCCCTAAAGCGTTGTCGTACCCTCACATGGACCCTAAACCATCCCCGTCACCTAACCCTAACCCTAGCCCGAACCCTAACCCTAACCCTTCCCCGAAGCCTGACCCTCACCCGTCCCCTAATCCTAACCCGTACGCTGACACTAACCCGCGCCCTCACACGTCCGCTCCCCCTAAAGCGTTGTCGTACCCTCACCTGGACCCTAAACCGTCCCCGTCCCCTAACCCAAACCCTAGCCCGAACCCTAACCCTAACCCTTCCCCGAAGCCTGACCCTCACCAGTCCCCTAATCCTAACCCGTACGCTGACACTAACCCACGCCCTCACACGTCCGCTCCCCCTAAAGCGTTGTCGTACCCTCACCTGGACCCTAAACCGTCCCCGTCCCCTAACCCTAACCCTAGCCCGAACCCTAACCCTAACCCTTCCCCGAAGCCTGACCCTCACCTGTCCCCTAATCCTAACCCGTACGCTGACACTAACCTGCGCCCTCACACGTCCGCTGCCCCTAAAGCGTTGTCGTACCCTCACCTGGACCCTAAACCGTCCCCGTCCCCTAACCCTAACCCTAGCCCGAACCCTAACCCTAACCCTTCCCCGAAGCCTGACCCTCACGCGTCCCCTAATCCTAACCCGTACGCTGACACTAACCTGCGCCCTCACACGTCCGCTCCCCCTAAAGCGTTGTCGTACCCTCACCTGGACCCTAAACCCTCCCCGGCCCCTAACCCTAACCCTAGCCCGAACCCTAACCCTAACCCTTCCCCGAAGCCTGACCCTCACCCGTCCCCTAATCCTAAACCGTACGCTGACACTAACCCGCGCCCTCACACGTCCGCTCCCCCTAAAGCGTTGTCGTACCCTCACCTGGACCCTAAACCCTCCCCGTCCCCTAACCCTAACCCTAGCCCGAACCCTAACCCTAACCCTTCCCCCAAGCCTGACCCTCACCCGTCCCCTAATCCTAACCCGTACGCTGACACTAACCCGCGCCCTCACACGTCCGCTCCCCTTTAAGCGTTGTCGAACCCTCACCTGGACCCTAAACCGTCCCCGTCCCCTAACCCTAACCCTAGCCCGAACCCTAACCCTAACCCTTCCCCGAAGCCTGACCCTCACCCGTCCCCTAATCCTAACCCGTACGCTGACACTAACCCGCGCCCTCACACGTCCGCTCACCCTAAAGCGTTGTCGTACCCTCACCTGGACCCTAAACCGTCCCCGTCCCCTAACCCTAACCCTAGCCCGAACCCTAACCCTAACCCTTCCCCGAAGCCTGACCCTCACCCGTCCCCTAATCCTAACCCGTACGCTGACACTAACCCACGCCCTCACACGTCCGCTGCCCCTAAAGCGTTGTCGTACCCTCACCTGGACCCTAAACCGTCCCCGTCCCCTAACCCTAACCCTAGCCCGAACCCTAACCCTAACCCTTCCCCCAAGCCTGAACCTCACCCGTCCCCTAATCCTAACACGTACGCTGACACTAACCTGCGCCCTCACACGTCCGCTGCCCCTAAAGCGTTGTCGTACCCTCACCTGGACCCTAAACCGTCCCCGTCCCCTAACCCTAACCCTAGCCCGAACCCTAACCCTAACCCTTCCCCGAAGCCTGACCCTCACCCGTCCCCTAATCCTAACCCGTACGCTGACACTAACCCGCGCCCTCACACGTCCGCTGCCCCTAAAGCGTTGTCGTACCCTCACCTGGACCCTAAACCGTCCCCGTCCCCTAACCCTAACCCTAGCCCGAACCCTAACACTAACCCTTCCCCGAAGCCTGACCCTCACCCGTCCCCTAATCCTAACCCGTACGCTGACACTAACCCGCGCCCTCACACGTCCGCTGCCCCTAAAGCGTTGTCGTACCCTCACCTGGACCCTAAACCGTCCCCGTCCCCTAACCCTAACCCTAGCCCGAACCCTAACCCTAACCCTTCCCCGAAGCCTGACCCTCACCCGTTCCCTAATCCTAACCCGTACGCTGACACTAACCCGCTCCCTCACACGTCCCCTGCCCCTAAAGCGTTGTCGTACCCTCACCTGGACCCTAAACCGTCCCCGTCCCCTAACCCTAACCCTAGCCCGAACCCTAACCCTAACCCTTCCCCGAAGCCTGACCCTCACCCGTCCCCTAATCCTAACCCGTACGCTGACACTAACCCGCGCCCTCACACGTCCGCTCCCCCTAAAGCGTTGTCGTACCCTCACCTGGACCCTAAACCGTCCCCGTCCCCTAACCCTAACCCTAGCCCGAACCCTAACCCTAACCCTTCCCCGAAGCCTGACCCTCACCCGTCCCCTAATCCTAACCCGTACGCTGACACTAACCCGCGCCCTCACACGTCCGCTGCCCCTAAAGCGTTGTCGTACCCTCACCTGGACCCTAAACCGTCCCCGTCCCCTAACCCTAACCCTAGCCCGAACCCTAACCCTAACCCTTCCCCGAAGCCTGATCCTCACCCGTCCCCTAATCCTAACCCGTACGCTGACACTAACCCGCGCCCTCACACGTCCGCTCCCCCTAAAGCGTTGTCGTACCCTCACCTGGACCCTAAACCGTCCCCGTCCCCTAACCCTAACCCTAGCCCGAACCCTAACCCTAACCCTTCCCCGAAGCCTGACCCTCACCCGTCCCCTAATCCTAACCCGTACGCTGACACTAACCCGCGCCCTCACACGTCCGCTGCCCCTAAAGCGTTGTCGTACCCTCACCTGGACCCTAAACCGTCCCCGTCCCCTAACCCTAACCCTAGCCCGAACCCTAACCCTAACCCTTCCCCGAAGCCTGACCCTCAACCGTACCCTAATCCTAACACGTACGCTGACACTAACCCGCGCCCTCACACGTCCGCTGCCCCTAAAGCGTTGTCGTACCCTCACCTGGACCCTAAACCGTCCCCGTCCCCTAACCCTAACCCTAGCCCGAACACTAACCCTAACCCTTCCCCCAAGCCTGAACCTCACCCGTCCCCTAATCCTAACCCGTACGCTGACACTAACCTGCGCCCTCACACGTCCGCTGCCCCTAAAGCGTTGTCGTACCCTCACCTGGACCCTAAACCGTCCCCGTCCCCTAACCCTAACCCTAGCCCGAACCCTAACCCTAACACTTCCCCGAACCCTGACCCTCACCCGTCCCCTAATCCTAACCCGTACGCTGACACTAACCTGCGCCCTCACACGTCCGCTGCCCCTAAAGCGTTGTCGTACCCTCACCTGGACCCTAAACCGTCCCCGTCCCCTAACCCTAACCCTAGCCCGAACCCTAACCCTAACACTTCCCCGAACCCTGACCCTCACCCGTCCCCTAATCCTAACCCGTACGCTGACACTAACCCACGCCCTCACACGTCCGCTGCCCCTAAAGCGTTGTCGTACCCTCACATGGACCCTAAACCGTCCCCGTCACCTAACCCTAACCCTAGCCCGAACCCTAACCCTAACCCTTCCCCGAAGCCTGACCCTCACCCGTCCCCTAATCCTAACCCGTACGCTGACACTAACCCGCGCCCTCACACGTCCGCTCCCCCTAAAGCGTTGTCGTACCCTCACCTGGACCCTAAACCGTCCCCGTCCCCTAACCCAAACCCTAGCCCGAACCCTAACCCTAACCCTTCCCCGAAGCCTGACCCTCACCAGTCCCCTAATCCTAACCCGTACGCTGACACTAACCCACGCCCTCACACGTCCGCTCCCCCTAAAGCGTTGTCGTACCCTCACCTGGACCCTAAACCGTCCCCGTCCCCTAACCCTAACCCTAGCCCGAACCCTAACCCTAACCCTTCCCCGAAGCCTGACCCTCACCTGTCCCCTAATCCTAACCCGTACGCTGACACTAACCTGCGCCCTCACACGTCCGCTGCCCCTAAAGCGTTGTCGTACCCTCACCTGGACCCTAAACCGTCCCCGTCCCCTAACCCTAACCCTAGCCCGAACCCTAACCCTAACCCTTCCCCGAAGCCTGACCCTCACGCGTCCCCTAATCCTAACCCGTACGCTGACACTAACCTGCGCCCTCACACGTCCGCTCCCCCTAAAGCGTTGTCGTACCCTCACCTGGACCCTAAACCCTCCCCGGCCCCTAACCCTAACCCTAGCCCGAACCCTAACCCTAACCCTTCCCCGAAGCCTGACCCTCACCCGTCCCCTAATCCTAACCCGTACGCTGACACTAACCCGCGCCCTCACACGTCCGCTCACCCTAAAGCGTTGTCGTACCCTCACCTGGACCCTAAACCGTCCCCGTCCCCTAACCCTAACCCTAGCCCGAACCCTAACCCTAACCCTTCCCCGAAGCCTGACCCTCACCCGTCCCCTAATCCTAACCCGTACGCTGACACTAACCCACGCCCTCACACGTCCGCTGCCCCTAAAGCGTTGTCGTACCCTCACCTGGACCCTAAACCGTCCCCGTCCCCTAACCCTAACCCTAGCCCGAACCCTAACCCTAACCCTTCCCCCAAGCCTGAACCTCACCCGTCCCCTAATCCTAACACGTACGCTGACACTAACCTGCGCCCTCACACGTCCGCTGCCCCTAAAGCGTTGTCGTACCCTCACCTGGACCCTAAACCGTCCCCGTCCCCTAACCCTAACCCTAGCCCGAACCCTAACCCTAACCCTTCCCCGAACCCTGACCCTCACCCGTCCCCTAATCCTAACCCGTACGCTGACACTAACCCGCGCCCTCACACGTCCGCTGCCCCTAAAGCGTTGTCGTACCCTCACATGGACCCTAAACCGTCCCCGTCCCCTAACCCTAACCCTAGCCCGAACCCTAACCCTAACCCTTCCCCGAAGCCTGACCCTCACCCGTCCCCTAATCCTAACCCGTACGCTGACACTAACCCGCGCCCTCACACGTCCGCTGCCCCTAAAGCGTTGTCGTACCCTCACCTGGACCCTAAACCGTCCCCGTCCCCTAACCCTAACCCTAGCCCGAACCCTAACCCTAACCCTTCCCCGAAGCCTGACCCTCACCCGTCCCCTAATCCTAACCCGTACGCTGACACTAACCCGCGCCCTCACACGTCCGCTGCCCCTAAAGCGTTGTCGTACCCTCACCTGGACCCTAAACCGTCCCCGTCCCCTAACCCTAACCCTAGCCCGAACCCTAACCCTAACCCTTCCCCGAAGCCTGACCCTCACCTGTCCCCTAATCCTAACCCGTACGCTGACACTAACCCGCGCCCTCACACGTCCGCTGCCCCTAAAGCGTTGTCGTACCCTCACCTGGACCCTAAACCGTCCCCGTCCCCTAACCCTAACCCTAGCCCGAACCCTAACCCTAACCCTTCCCCGAAGCCTGACCCTCACGCGTCCCCTAATCCTAACCCGTACGCTGACACTAACCCGCGCCCTCACACGTCCGCTCCCCCTAAAGCGTTGTCGTACCCTCACCTGGACCCTAAACCCTCCCCGGCCCCTAACCCTAACCCTAGCCCGAACCCTAACCCTAACCCTTCCCCGAAGCCTGACCCTCACCCGTCCCCTAATCCTAACCCGTACGCTGACACTAACCCGCGCCCTCACACGTACGCTCCCCCTAAAGCGTTGTCGTACCCTCACCTGGACCCTAAACCCTCCCCGTCCCCTAACCCTAACCCTAGCCCGAACCCTAACCCTAACCCTTCCCCCAAGCCTGACCCTCACCCGTCCCCTAATCCTAACCCGTACGCTGACACTAACCCGCGCCCTCACACGTGCGCTGCCCCTAAAGCGTTGTCGTACCCTCACCTGGACCCTTAACCGTCCCCGTCCCCTAACCCTAACCCTAGCACGAACCATAACCCTAACCCTTCCCCGAAGCCTGACCCTCACCCGTTCCCTAAACCTAACCCGTACGCTGACACTAACCCGCGCCCTCACACGTCCGCTGCCCCTAAAGCGTTGTCGTACCCTCACATGGACCCTAAACCGTCCCCGTCCCCTAACCCTAACCCTAGCCCGAAACCTAACCCTAACCCTTCCCCGAAGCCTGACCCTCACCCGTCCCCTAATCCTAACCCATACGCTGACACTAACCCGCGCCCTCACACGTCCGCTGTCCCTAAAGCGTTGTCGTACCCTCACCTGGACCCTAAACCGTCCCCGTCCCCTAACCCTAACCCTAGCCCGAACCCTAACCCTAACCCTTCCCCGAAGCCTGACCCTCACGCGTCCCCTAATCCTAACCCGTACGCTGACACTAACCCGCGCCCTCACACGTCCGCTCCCCCTAAAGCGTTGTCGTACCCTCACCTGGACCCTAAACCCTCCCCGGCCCCTAACGCTAACCCTAGCCCGAACCCTAACCCTAACCCTTCCCCGAAGCCTGACCCTCACCCGTCCCCTAATCCTAACCCGTACGCTGACACTAACCCGCGCCCTCACACGTACGCTCCCCCTAAAGCGTTGTCGTACCCTCACCTGGACCCTAAACCCTCCCCGTCCCCTAACCCTAACCCTAGCCCGAACCCTAACCCTAACCCTTCCCCCAAGCCTGACCCTCACCCGTCCCCTAATCCTAACCCGAACGCTGACACTAACCCGCGCCCTCACACGTCCGCTGCCCCTAAAGCGTTGTCGTACCCTCACCTGGACCCTTAACCGTCCCCGTCCCCTAACCCTAACCCTAGCACGAACCCTAACCCTAACCCTTCCCCGAAGCCTGACCCTCACCCGTTCCCTAAACCTAACCCGTACGCTGACACTAACCCGCGCCCTCACACGTCCGCTGCCCCTAAAGCGTTGTCGTACCCTCACATGGACCCTAAACCGTCCCCGTCCCCTAACCCTAACCCTAGCCCGAAACCTAACCCTAACCCTTCCCCGAAGCCTGACCCTCACCCGTCCCCTAATCCTAACCCGTACGCTGACACTAACCCGCGCCCTCACACGTCCGCTGTCCCTAAAGAGTTGTCGTACCCTCACCTGGACCCTAAACCGTCCCCGTCCCCTAACCCTAACCCTAGCCCGAACCCTAACCCTAACCCTTCCCCGAAGCCTGACCCTCACCCGTCCCCTAATCCTAACCCGTACGCTGACACTAACCCGCGCCCTCACACGTCCGCTGCCCCTAAAGCGTTGTCGTACCCTCACCTGGACCCTAAACCGTCCCCGTCCCCTAACCCTAACCCTAGCCCGAACCCTTACCCTAACCATTCCCCGAAGCCTGACCCTCACCCGTCCCCTAATCCTAACCCGTACGCTGACACTAACCCGCTTCCTCACACGTCCGCTGCCCCTAAAGCGTTGTCGTACCCTCACCTGGACCCTAAACCGTCCCCGTCCCCTAACCCTAACCCTAGCCCGAACGCTAACCCTAACCCTTCCCCGAAGCCTGACCCTCACCCGTCCCCTAATCCTAACCCGTACGCTGACACTAACCCGTGCCCTCACACGTCCGCTGCCCCTAAAGCGTTGTCGTACCCTCACCTGGACCCTAAACCGTCCCCGTCCCCTAACCCTAACCCTAGCCCGAACCCTAACCCTAACCCTTCCCCGAAGCCTGACCCTCACCCGTCCCCTAATCCTAACCCGTACGCTGACACTAACCCGCGCCCTCACACGTCCGCTGCCCCTAAAGCGTTGTCGTACCCTCACCTGGACCCTAAACCGTCCCCGTCCCCTAACCCTAACCCTAGCCCGAACCCTAACCCTAACCCTTCCCCGAAGCCTGACCCTCACCCTTCCCCTAATCCTAACCCGTACGCTGATACTAACCCGCGCCCTCACACGTCCGCTGCCCCTAAAGCATTGTCGTACCCTCACCTGGACCCTAAACCGTCCCCGTCCCCTAACCCTAACCCTAGCCCGAACCCTAACCCTAACCCTTCCCCGAAGCCTGACCCTCACCCGTCCCCTAATCCTAACCCGTACGCTGAAACTAACCCGCGCCCTCAGACGTCCGCTGCCCCTAAAGCGTTGTCGTACCCTCATCTGGACCCTAAACCGTCCCCGTCCCCTAACCCTAACCCTAGCCCGAACCCTAACCCTAACCCTTCCCCGAAGCCTGAGCCTCACCTGTCCCCTAATCCTAACCCGTACGCTGACACTAACCCACGCCCTCACACGTCCGCTGCCCCTAAAGCGTTGTCGTACCCTCACCTGGACCCTAAACCGTCCCCGTCCCCTAACCCTAACCCTAGCCCGAACCCTAACCCTAACCCTTCCCCGAAGCCTGACCCTCACCCGTCCCCTAATCCTAACCCGTACGCTGACACTAATCCGCGCCATCACACGTCCGCTGCCCCTAAAGCGTTGTCGTACCCTCACCTGGACCCTAAACCGTCCCCGTCCCCTAACCCTAACCCTAGCCCGAACCCTAACCCTAACCCTTCCCCGAAGCCTGACCCTCACCCGTCCCCTAATCCTAACCCGTACGCTGACACTAACCCGCGCCCTCACACGTCCGCTGCCCCTAAAGCGTTGTCGTACCCTCACCTGGACCCTAAACCGTCCCCGTCCCCTAACCCTAACCCTAGCCCGAACCCTAACCCTAACCCTTCCCCGAAGCCTGACCCTCACCCGTCCCCTAATCCTAACCCGTACGCTGACACTAACCCGCGCCCTCACACGTCCGCTGCCCCTAAAGCGTTGTCGTACCCTCACCTGGACCCTAAACCGTCCCCGTCCCCTAACCCTAACCCTAGCCCGAACCCTAACCCTAACCCTTCCCCGAAGCCTGACCCTCACCCGTCCCCTAATCCTAACCCGTACGCTGACACTAACCCGCGCCCTCACACGTCCGCTGCCCCTAAAGCGTTGTCGTACCCTCACCTGGACCCTAAACCGTCCCCGTCCCCTAACCCTAACCCTAGCCCGAACCCTAACCCTAACCCTTCCCCAAAGCCTGACCCTCACCCGTCCCCTAATCCTAACCCGTACGCTGACACTAACCCGCGCCCTCACACGTCCGCTGCCCCTAAAGCGTTGTCGTACCCTCACCTGGACCCTAAACCGTCCCCGTCCCCTAACCCTAACCCTAGCCCGAACCCTAACCCTAACCCTTCCCCGAAGCCTGATCCTCACCCGTCCCCTAATCCTAACCCGTACGCTGACACTAACCCGCGCCCTCACACGTCCGCTCCCCCTAAAGCGTTGTCGTACCCTCACCTGGACCCTAAACCGTCCCCGTCCCCTAACCCTAACCCTAGCCCGAACCCTAACCCTAACCCTTCCCCGAAGCCTGACCCTCACCCGTCCCCTAATCCTAACCCGTACGCTGACACTAACCCGCGCCCTCACACGTCCGCTGCCCCTAAAGCGTTGTCGTACCCTCACCTGGACCCTAAACCGTCCCCGTCCCCTAACCCTAACCCTAGCCCGAACCCTAACCCTAACGCTTCCCCGAAGCCTGACCCTCACCCGTCCCCTAATCCTAACCCGTACGCTGACACTAACCCGCGCCCTCACACGTACGCTCCCCCTAAAGCGTTGTCGTACCCTCACCTGGACCCTAAACCCTCCCCGTCCCCTAACCCTAACCCTAGCCCGAACCCTAACCCTAACCCTTCCCCGAAGCCTGACCCTCACCCGTCCCCTAATCCTAACCCGTACGCTGACACTAACCCGCGCCCTCACACGTCCGCTCCCCCTAAAGCGTTGTCGTACCCTCACCTGGACCCTAAACCGTCCCCGTCCCATAACCCTAACCCTAGCCCGAACCCTAACCCTAACCCTTCCCCGAAGCCTGACCCTCACCCGTCCCCTAATCCTAACCCGTACGCTGACACTAACCCGCGCCCTCACACGTCCGCTGCCCCTAAAGCGTTGTCGTACCCTCACCTGGACCCTAAACCGTCCCCGTCCCCTAACCCTAACCCTAGCCCGAACCCTAACCCTAACCCTTCCCCGAAGCCTGACCCTCACCCGTCCCCTAATCCTAACCCGTACGCTGACACTAACCCGCGCCCTCACACGTCCGCTGCCCCTAAAGCGTTGTCGTACCCTCACCTGGACCCTAAACCGTCCCCGTCCCCTAACCCTAACCCTAGCCCGAACCCTAACCCTAACCCTTCCCCGAAGCCTGACCCTCACCCGTCCCCTAATCCTAACCCGTACGCTGACACTAACCTGCGCCCTCACACGTCCGCTGCCCCTAAAGCGTTGTCGTACCCTCACCTGGACCCTAAACCGTCCCCGTCCCCTAACCCTAACCCTAGCCCGAACCCTAACCCTAACCCTTCCCCGAAGCCTGACCCTCACCCGTCCCCTAATCCTAACCCGTACGCTGACACTAACCCGCGCCCTCACACGTCCGCTCCCCCTAAAGCGTTGTCGTACCCTCACCTGGACCCTAAACCGTCCCTGTCCCCTAACCCTAACCCTAGCCCGAACCCTAACCCTAACCCTTCCCCGAAGCCTGACCCTCACCTGTCCCCTAATCCTAACCGGTACGCTGACACTAACCCGCGCCCTCACACGTCCGCTGCCCCTAAAGCGTTGTCGTACCCTCACCTGGACCCTAAACCGTCCCCGTCCCCTAACCCTAACCCTAGCCCGAACCCTAACCCTAACCCTTCCCCGAAGCCTGACCCTCACGCGTCCCCTAATCCTAACCCGTACGCTGACACTAACCCGCGCCCTCACACGTCCGCTGCCCCTAAAGCGTTGTCGTACCCTCACCTGGACCCTAAACCGTCCCCGTCCCCTAACCCTAACCCTAGCCCGAACCCTAACCCTAAACCTTCCCCGAAGCCTGACCCTCACCCGTCCCCTAATCCTAACCCGTATGCTGACACTAACCCGCGCCCTCACACGTCCGCTGCCCCTAAAGCGTTGTCGTACCCTCACCTGGACCCTAAACCGTCCCCGTCCCCTAACCCTAACCCTAGCCCGAACCCTAACCCTAACCCTTCCCCGAAGCCTGACCCTCACCCGTCCCCTAATCCTAACCCGTACGCTGACACTAACCCGCGCCCTCACACGTCCGCTCCCCCTAAAGCGTTGTCGTACCCTCACCTGGACCCTAAACCGTCCCCGTCCCCTAACCCTAACCCTAGCCCGAACCCTAACCCTAACCCTTCCCCGAAGCCTGACCCTCACCCGTCCCCTAATCCTAACCCGTACGCTGACACTAACCCGCGCCCTCACACGTCCGCTGCCCCTAAAGCGTTGTCGTACCCTCACCTGGACCCTAAACCGTCCCCGTCCCCTAACCCTAACCCTAGCCCGAACCCTAACCCTAACCCTTCCCCGAAGCCTGACCCTCACCCGTCCCCTAATCCTAACCCGTACGCTGACACTAACCCGCGCCCTCACACGTCCGCTGCCCCTAAAGCGTTGTCGTACCCTCACCTGGACCCTAAACCGTCCCCGTCCCCTAACCCTAACCCTAGCCCGAACCCTAACCCTAACCCTTCCCCGAAGCCTGACCCTCACCCGTCCCCTAATCCTAACCCGTACGCTGACACTAACCTGCGCCCTCACACGTCCGCTGCCCCTAAAGCGTTGTCGTACCCTCACCTGGACCCTAAACCGTCCCCGTCCCCTAACCCTAACCCTAGCCCGAACCCTAACCCTAACCCTTCCCCGAAGCCTGACCCTCACCCGTCCCCTAATCCTAACCCGTACGCTGACACTAACCCACGCCCTCACACGTCCGCTGCCCCTAAAGCGTTGTCGTACCCTCACCTGGACCCTAAACCGTCCCCGTCCCCTAACCCTAACCCTAGCCCGAACCCTAACCCTAACCCTTCCCCGAAACCTGACCCTCACCCGTCCCCTAACCCTAAACCGTACGCTGACACTAACCCGCGCCCTCACACGTCCGCTCCCCCTAAAGCGTTGTCGTACCCTCACCTGGACCCTAAACCGTCCCCGTCCCCTAACCCTAACCCTAGCCCGAACCCTAAACCTAACCCTTCCCTCAAGCCTGACCCTCACCCGTCCCCTAATCCTAACCCGTACGCTGACACTAACCCGCGCCCTCACACGTCCGCTGCCCCTAACGCGTTGTCGTACCCTCACCTGGACCCTAAACCGTCCCCGTCCCCTAACCCTAACCCTAGCCGGAACCCTAACCCTAACCCTTCCCCGAAGCCTGACCCTCACCCGTCCCCTAATCCTAACCCGTACGCTGACACTAACCCGCGCCCTCACACGTCCGCTCCCCCTAAAGCGTTGTCGTACCCTCACCTGGACCCTAAACCGTCCCCATCCCCTAACCCTAACCCTAGCCCGAACCCTAACCCTAACCCTTCCCCGAAGCCTGACCCTCACCCGTCCCCTAATCCTAACCCGTACACTGACACTAACCCGCGCCCTCACACGTCCGCTCCCCTTAAAGCGTTGTCGTACCCTCACCTGGACCCTAAACCGTCCCCGTCCCCTAACCCTAACCCTAGCCCGAACCCTAACCCTAACCCTTCCCCGAAGCCTGACCCTCACCCGTCCCCTAATCCTAACCCGTACGCTGACACTAAGCCGCGCCCTCACACGTCCGCTCACCCTAAAGCGTTGTCGTACCCTCAGCTGGACCCTAAACCGTCCCCGTCCCCTAACCCTAACCCTAGCCCGAACCCTAACCCTAACCCTTCCCCGAAGCCTGACCCTCACCCGTCCCCTAATCCTAACCCGTACGCTGACACTAACCCGCGCCCTCACACATACGCTCCCCCTAAAGCGTTGTCGTACCATCACCTGGACCCTAAACCGTCGCCGTCCCCTAACCCTAACCCTAGCCCGAACCCTAACCCTAACACTTCCACGAAGCCTGACACCGGTCCCCTAATCCTAACCCGTACGCTGACACTAACCCGTGCCCTCACACGTACGCTCACCCTAAAGCGTTGTCGTACCCTCACCTGGACCCTAAACCGTCCCCATCCCCTAACCCTAACGCTAGCCCAAACCCTAACCCTAACCCTTCCTCGAAGCCTGACACTCACCCGTCCCCTAATCCTAACCCGTACGCTGACACTAACCCACGCCCTCACACATACGCTCCCCCTAAAGCGTTGTCGTACCCTCACCTGGACCCTAAACTGTCCCCGTCCCCTAACCCTAACCCTAGCCCGAACCCTAACCCTAAACCTTCCTCGAAGCCTGACCCTCACCCGTCCCCTAATCCTAACCCGTACGCTGACACTAACCCGCGCCCTCACACGTACGCTCACCCTAAATCGTTGTCGTACCCTCACCTGGACCCTAAACCGTCCCGGTCCCCTAACCCTAACCCTAGCCCGAACCCTAACCCTAACCGTTCCCCGAAGCCTGACCCTCACCCGTCCCCTAATCCTAACCCGTACGCTGACGCTAAACCGCGCCCTCACACGTCCGCTGCCCCTAAAGCGTTGTCGTACCCTCACCTGGACCCTAAGCCGTCCCCGTCCCCTAACCCTAACCCTAGCCCGAACCGTAACCCTAACCCTTCCCCGAAGCCTGACCCTCACCTGTCCCCTAATCCTAACCCGTACGCTGACACTAACCCGCGCCCTCACACGTCCGCTGCCCCTAAAGCGTTGTCGTACCCTCACCTGGACCCTAAACCGTCCCCGTCCCCTAACCCTAACCCTAGCCCGAACCCTAACCCTAACCCTTCCCCGAAGCCTGACCCTCACCCGTCCCCTAATCCTAACCCGTACGCTGACACTAACCCGCGCCCTCACACGTCCGCTCCCCCTAAAGCGTTGTCGTACCCTCACCTGGACCCTAAACCCTCCCCGGCCCCTAACCCTAACCCTAGCCCGAACCCTAACCCTAACCCTTCCCCGAAGCCTGACCCTCACCCGTCCCCTAATCCTAAACCGTACGCTGACACTAACCCGCGCCCTCACACGTACGCTCCCCCTAAAGCGTTGTCGTACCCTCACCTGGACCCTAAACCCTCCCCGTCCCCTAACCCTAACCCTAGCCCGAACCCTAACCCTAACCCTTCCCCCAAGCCTGACCCTCACCCGTCCCCTAATCCTAACCCGTACGCTGACACTAACCCGCGCCCTCACACGTCCGCTGCCCCTAAAGCGTTGTCGTACCCTCACCTGGACCCTTAACCGTCCCCGTCCCCTAACCCTAACCCTAGCCCGAACCCTAACCCTAACCCTTCCCCGAAGCCTGACACTCACCCGTCCCCTAAACCTAACCCGTACGCTGACACTAACCCGCGCCTTCACACGTCCGCTGCCCCTAAAGCGTTGTCGTACCCTCACATGGACCCTAAACCGTCCCCGTCCCCTAACCCTAACCCTAGCCCGAAACCTAACCCTAACCCTTCCCCGAAGCCTGACCCTCACCCGTCCCCTAATACTAACCCGTACGCTGACACTAACCCGCGCCCTCACACGTCCGCTGCCCCTAAAGCGTTGTCGTACCCTCACCTGGACCCTAAACCGTCCCCGTCCCCTAACCCTAACCCTAGCCCGAACCCTAACCCTAACCCTTCCCCGAAGCCTGACCCTCACCCGTCCCCTAATCCTAACCCGTACGCTGACACTAACCCGCGCCCTCAGACGTCCGCTGCCCCTAAAGCGTTGTCGTACCTTCACCTGGACCCTAAACCGTCCCCGTCCCCTAACCCTAACCCTAGCCCGAACCCTTACCCTAACCATTCCCCAAAGCCTGACCCTCACCCGTCCCCTAATCCTAACCCGTACGCTGACACTAACCCGCGCCCTCACACGTCCGCTGCCCCTAAAGCGTTGTCGTACCCTCACCTGGACCCTAAACCGTCCCCGTCCCCTAACCCTAACCCTAGCCCGAACCCTAACCCTAACCCTTCCCCGAAGCCTGACCCTCACCCGTCCCCTAATCCTAACCCGTACGCTGACACTAACCCGCGCCCTCACACGTCCGCTGCCCCTAAAGCGTTGTCGTACCCTCACCTGGACCCTAAACCGTCCCCGTCCCCTAACCCTAACCCTAGCCCGAACCCTAACCCTAACCCTTCCCCGAAGCCTGACCCTCACCCGTCCCCTAATCCTAACCCGTACGCTGACACTAACCCGCGCCCTCACACGTCCGCTGCCCCTAAAGCGTTGTCGTACCCTCACCTGGACCCTAAACCGTCCCCGTCCCCTAACCCTAACCCTAGCCCGAACCCTAACCCTAACCCTTCCCCGAAGCCTGACCCTCACCCTTCCCCTAATCCTAACCCGTACGCTGATACTAACCCGCGCCCTCACACGTCCGCTGCCCCTAAAGCATTGTCGTACCCTCACCTGGACCCTAAGCCGTCCCCGTCCCCTAACCCTAACCCTAGCCCAAACCCTAACCCTAACCCTACCCCGAAGCTTGACCCTCACCCGTCCCCTAATCCTAACCTGTACGCTGACACTAACCCGCGCCCTCACACGTCCGCTGCCCCTAAAGCGTTGTCGTAACCTCACATGGACCCTAAACCGTCCCCGTCCCCTAACCCTAACCCTAGCCCGAACCCTAACCCTAACCCTTCCCCGAAGCCTGACCCTCACCCGTCCCCTAATCCTAACCCGTACGCTGACACTAACCCGCGCCCTCACACGTCCGCTGCCCCTAAAGCGTTGTCGTACCCTCACCTGGACCCTAAACCGTCCCCGTCCCCTAACCCTAACCCTAGCCCGAACCCTAACCCTAACCCTTCCCCCAAGCCTGAACCTCACCCGTCCCCTAATCCTAACCCGTACGCTGACACTAACCTGCGCCCTCACACGTCCGCTGCCCCTAAAGCGTTGTCGTACCCTCACCTGGACCCTAAACCGTCCCCGTCCCCTAACCCTAACCCTAGCCCGAACCCTAACCCTAACCCTTCCCCGAACCCTGACCCTCACCCGTCCCCTAATCCTAACCCGTACGCTGACACTAACCCGCGCCCTCACACGTCCGCTGCCCCTAAAGCGTTGTCGTACCCTCACCTGGACCCTAAACCGTCCCCGTCCCCTAACCATAACCCTAGCCCGAACCCTAACCCTAACCCTTCCCCGAAGCCTGACCCTCACCCGTCCCCTAATCCTAACCCGTACGCTGACACTAACCCGCGCCCTCACACGTCCGCTCCCCCTAAAGCGTTGTCGTACCCTCACCTGGACCCTAAACCGTCCCCGTCCCCTAACCCTAACCCTAGCCCGAACCCTAACCCTAACCCTTCCCCGAAGCCTGACCCTCACCCGGCCCCTAATCCTAACCCGTACGCTGACACTAACCCGCGCCCTCACACGTCCGCTGCCCCTAAAGCGTTGTCGTACCCTCACCTGGACCCTAAACCGTCCCCGTCCCCTAACCCTAACCCTAGCCCGAACCCTAACCCTAACCCTTCCCCGAAGCCTGACCCTCACGCGTCCCCTAATCCTAACCCGTACGCTGACACTAACCCGCGCCCTCACACGTCCGCTCCCCCTAAAGCGTTGTCGTACCCTCACCTGGACCCTAAACCCTCCCCGGCCCCTAACCCTAACCCTAGCCCGAACCCTAACCCTAACCCTTCCCCGAAGCCTGACCCTCACCCGTCCCCTAATCCTAAACCGTACGCTGACACTAACCCGCGCCCTCACACGTACGCTCCCCCTAAAGCGTTGTCGTACCCTCACCTGGACCCTAAACCCTCCCCGTCCCCTAACCCTAACCCTAGCCCGAACCCTAACCCTAACCCTTCCCCCAAGCCTGACCCTCACCCGTCCCCTAATCCTAACCCGTACGCTGACACTAACCCGCGCCCTCACACGTCCGCTGCCCCTAAAGCGTTGTCGTACCCTCACCTGGACCCTTAACCGTCCCCGTCCCCTAACCCTAACCCTAGCCCGAACCCTAACCCAAACCCTTCCCCGAAGCCTGACCCTCACCCGTCCCCTAAACCTAACCCGTACGCTGACACTAACCCGCGCCCTCACACGTCCGCTGCCCCTAAAGCGTTGTCGTACCCTCACATGGACCCTAAACCGTCCCCGTCCCCTAACCCTAACCCTAGCCCGAAACCTAACCCTAACCCTTCCCCGAAGCCTGACCCTCACCCGTCCCCTAATCCTAACCCGTACGCTGACACTAACCCGCGCCCTCACACGTCCGCTGCCCCTAAAGCGTTGTCGTACCCTCACCTGGACCCTAAACCGTCCCCGTCCCCTAACCCTAACCCTAGCCCGAACCCTAACCCTAACCCTTCCCCGAAGCCTGACCCTCACCCGTCCCCTAATCCTAACCCGTACGCTGACACTAACCCGCGCCCTCACACGTCCGCTGCCCCTAAAGCGTTGTCGTACCTTCACCTGGACCCTAAACCGTCCCCGTCCCCTAACCCTAACCCTAGCCCGAACCCTTACCCTAACCATTCCCCGAAGCCTGACCCTCACCCGTCCCCTAATCCTAACCCGTACGCTGACACTAACCCGCGCCCTCACACGTCCGCTGCCCCTAAAGCGTTGTCGTACCCTCACCTGGACCCTAAACCGTCCCCGTCCCCTAACCCTAACCCTAGCCCGAACCCTAACCCTAACCCTTCCCCGAAGCCTGACCCTCACCCGTCCCCTAATCCTAACCCGTACGCTGACACTAACCCGCGCCCTCACACGTCCGCTGCCCCTAAAGCGTTGTCGTACCCTCACCTGGACCCTAAACCGTCCCCGTCCCCTAACCCTAACCCTAGCCCGAACCCTAACCCTAACCCTTCCCCGAAGCCTGACCCTCACCCGTCCCCTAATCCTAACCCGTACGCTGACACTAACCCGCGCCCTCACACGTCCGCTGCCCCTAAAGCGTTGTCGTACCCTCACCTGGACCCTAAACCGTCCCCGTCCCCTAACCCTAACCCTAGCCCGAACCCTAACCCTAACCCTTCCCCGAAGCCTGACCCTCACCCTTCCCCTAATCCTAACCCGTACGCTGATACTAACCCGCGCCCTCACACGTCCGCTGCCCCTAAAGCGTTGTCGTACCCTCACCTGGACCCTAAGCCGTCCCCGTCCCCTAACCCTAACCCTAGCCCAAACCCTAACCCTAACCCTACCCCGAAGCCTGACCCTCACCCGTCCCCTAATCCTAACCTGTACGCTGACACTAACCCGCGCCCTCACACGTCCGCTGCCCCTAAAGCGTTGTCGTACCCTCACCTGGACCCTAAACCGTCCCCGTCCCCTAACCCTAACCCTAGCCCGAACCCTAACCCTAACCCTTCCCCGAAGCCTGACCCTCACGCGTCCCCTAATCCTAACCCGTACGCTGACACTAACCCGCGCCCTCACACGTCCGCTCCCCCTAAAGCGTTGTCGTACCCTCACCTGGACCCTAAACCCTCCCCGGCCCCTAACCCTAACCCTAGCCCGAACCCTAACCCTAACCCTTCCCCGAAGCCTGACCCTCACCCGTCCCCTAATCCTAAACCGTACGCTGACACTAACCCGCGCCCTCACACGTACGCTCCCCCTAAAGCGTTGTCGTACCCTCACCTGGACCCTAAACCCTCCCCGTCCCCTAACCCTAACCCTAGCCCGAACCCTAACCCTAACCCTTCCCCCAAGCCTGACCCTCACCCGTCCCCTAATCCTAACCCGTACGCTGACACTAACCCGCGCCCTCACACGTCCGCTGCCCCTAAAGCGTTGTCGTACCCTCACCTGGACCCTTAACCGTCCCCGTCCCCTAACCCTAACCCTAGCCCGAACCCTAACCCTAACCCTTCCCCGAAGCCTGACCCTCACCCGTCCCCTAAACCTAACCCGTACGCTGACACTAACCCGCGCCCTCACACGTCCGCTGCCCCTAAAGCGTTGTCGTACCCTCACATGGACCCTAAACCGTCCCCGTCCCCTAACCCTAACCCTAGCCCGAAACCTAACCCTAACCCTTCCCCGAAGCCTGACCCTCACCCGTCCCCTAATCCTAACCCGTACGCTGACACTAACCCGCGCCCTCACACGTCCGCTGCCCCTAAAGCGTTGTCGTACCCTCACCTGGACCCTAAACCGTCCCCGTCCCCTAACCCTAACCCTAGCCCGAACCCTAACCCTAACCCTTCCCCGAAGCCTGACCCTCACCCGTCCCCTAATCCTAACCCGTACGCTGACACTAACCCGCGCCCTCACACGTCCGCTGCCCCTAAAGCGTTGTCGTACCTTCACCTGGACCCTAAACCGTCCCCGTCCCCTAACCCTAACCCTAGCCCGAACCCTTACCCTAACCATTCCCCGAAGCCTGACCCTCACCCGTCCCCTAATCCTAACCCGTACGCTGACACTAACCCGCGCCCTCACACGTCCGCTGCCCCTAAAGCGTTGTCGTACCCTCACCTGGACCCTAAACCGTCCCCGTCCCCTAACCCTAACCCTAGCCCGAACCCTAACCCTAACCCTTCCCCGAAGCCTGACCCTCACCCGTCCCCTAATCCTAACCCGTACGCTGACACTAACCCGCGCCCTCACACGTCCGCTGCCCCTAAAGCGTTGTCGTACCCTCACCTGGACCCTAAACCGTCCCCGTCCCCTAACCCTAACCCTAGCCCGAACCCTAACCCTAACCCTTCCCCGAAGCCTGACCCTCACCCGTCCCCTAATCCTAACCCGTACGCTGACACTAACCCGCGCCCTCACACGTCCGCTGCCCCTAAAGCGTTGTCGTACCCTCACCTGGACCCTAAACCGTCCCCGTCCCCTAACCCTAACCCTAGCCCGAACCCTAACCCTAACCCTTCCCCGAAGCCTGACCCTCACCCTTCCCCTAATCCTAACCCGTACGCTGATACTAACCCGCGCCCTCACACGTCCGCTGCCCCTAAAGCATTGTCGTACCCTCACCTGGACCCTAAGCCGTCCCCGTCCCCTAACCCTAACCCTAGCCCAAACCCTAACCCTAACCCTACCCCGAAGCCTGACCCTCACCCGTTCCCTAATCCTAACCTGTACGCTGACACTAACCCGCGCCCTCACACGTCCGCTGCCCCTAAAGCGTTGTCGTACCCTCACCTGGACCCTAAACCGTCCCCGTCCCCTAACCCTAACCCTAGCCCGAACCCTAACCCTAACCCTTCCCCGAAGCCTGACCCTCACCCGTCCCCTAATCCTAACCCGTACGCTGAAACTAACCCGCGCCCTCAGACGTCCGCTGTCCCTAAAGCGTTGTCGTACCCTCATCTGGACCCTAAACTGTCCCCGTCCCCTAACCCTAACCCTAGCCCGAACCCTAACCCTAACCCTTCCCCGAATCCTGACCCTCACCTGTCCCCTAATCCTAACCCGTACGCTGACACTAACCCACGCCCTCACACGTCCGCTGCCCCTAAAGCGTTGTCGTACCCTCACCTGGACCCTAAACCGTCCCCGTCCCCTAACCCTAACCCTAGCCCGAACCCTAACCCTAACCCTTCCCCGAAGCCTGACCCTCACCCGTCCCCTAATCCTAACCCGTACGCTGACACTAATCCGCGCCCTCACACGTCCGCTGCCCCTAAAGCGTTGTCGTACCCTCACCTGGACCCTAAACCGTCCCCGTCCCCTAACCCTAACCCTAGCCCGAACCCTAACCCTAACCCTTCCCCGAAGCCTGACCCTCACCCGTCCCCTAATCCTAACCCGTACGCTGACACTAACCCGCGCCCTCACACGTCCGCTGCCCCTAAAGCGTTGTCGTACCCTCACCTGGACCCTAAACCGTCCCCGTCCCCTAACCCTAACCCTAGCCCGAACCCTAACCCTAACCCATCCCCGAAGCCTGACCCTCACCCGTCCCCTAATCCTAACCCGTACGCTGACACTAACCCGCGCCCTCACACGTCCGCTGCCCCTAAAGCGTTGTCGTACCCTCACCTGGACCCTAAACCGTCCCCGTCCCCTAACCCTAACCCTAGCCCGAACCCTAACCCTAACCCTTCCCCGAAGCCTGACCCTCACCCGTCCCCTAATCCTAAACCGTACGCTGACACTAACCCGCGCCCTCACACGTACGCTCCCCCTAAAGCGTTGTCGTACCCTCACCTGGACCCTAAACCGTCCCCGTCCCCTAACCCTAACCCTAGCCCGAACCCTAACCCTAACCCTTCCCCGAAGCCTGACCCTCACCCGTCCCATAATCCTAACCCGTACGCTGACACTAACCCGCGCCCTCACACGTCCGCTCCCCCTAAAGCGTTGTCGTACCCTCACCTGGACCCTAAACCGTCCCCGTCCCCTAACCCTAACCCTAGCCCGAACCCTAACCCTAACCCTTCCCCGAAGCCTGACCCTCACCCGTCCCCTAATCCTAACCCGTACGCTGACACTAACCCGCGCCCTCACACGTCCGCTGCCCCTAAAGCGTTGTCGTACCCTCACCTGGACCCTAAACCGTCCCCGTCCCCTAACCCTAACCCTAGCCCGAACCCTAACCCTAACCCTTCCCCGAAGCCTGACCCTCACCCGTCCCCTAATCCTAACCCGTACGCTGACACTAACCCGCGCCCTCACACGTCCGCTCCCCCTAAAGCGTTGTCGTACCCTCACCTGGACCCTAAACCGTCCCCGTCCCCTAACCCTAACCCTAGCCCGAACCCTAACCCTAACCCTTCCCCGAAGCCTGACCCTCACCCGTCCCCTAATCCTAACCCGTACGCTGACACTAACCCGCGCCCTCACACGTCCGCTGCCCCTAAAGCGTTGTCGTACCCTCACCTGGACCCTAAACCGTCCCCGTCCCCTAACCCTAACCCTAGCCCGAACCCTAACCCTAACCCTTCCCCGAAGCCTGACCCTCACCCGTCCCCTAATCCTAACCCGTACGCTGACACTAACCCGCGCCCTCACACGTCCGCTGCCCCTAAAGCGTTGTCGTACCCTCACCTGGACCCTAAACCGTCCCCGTCCCCTAACCCTAACCCTAGCCCGAACCCTAACCCTAACCCTTCCCCGAAGCCTGACCCTCACCCGTCCCCTAATCCTAACCCGTACGCTGACACTAACCCGCGCCCTCACACGTCCCCTGCCCCTAAAGCGTTGTCGTACCCTCACCTGGACCCTAAACCGTCCCCGTCCCCTAACCCTAACCCTAGCCCGAACCCTAACCCTAACCCTTCCCCGAAGCCTGACCCTCACCCGTCCCATAATCCTAACCCGTACGCTGACACTAACCCGCGCCCTCACACGTCCGCTGCCCCTAAAGCGTTGTCGTACCCTCACCTGGACCCTAAACCGTCCCCGTCCCCTAACCCTAACCCTAGCCCGAACCCTAACCCTAACCCTTCCCCGAAGCCTGACCCTCACCCGTCCCCTAATCCTAACCCGTACGCTGACACTAACCCGCGCCCTCACACGTCCGCTGCCCCTAAAGCGTTGTCGTACCCTCACCTGGACCCTAAACCGTCCCCGTCCCCTAACCCTAACCCTAGCCCGAACCCTAACCCTAACCCTTCCCCGAAGCCTGACCCTCACCCGTCCCCTAATCCTAACCCGTACGCTGACACTAACCCGCCCCCTCACACGTCCGCTGCCCCTAAAGCGTTGTCGTACCCTCATCTGGACCCTAAACCGTCCCCGTCCCCTAACCCTAACCCTAGCCCGAACCCTAACCCTAACCCTTCCCCGAAGCCTGACCCTCACCCGTCCCCTAATCCTAACCCGTACGCTGACACTAACCCGCGCCCTCACACGTCCGCTGCCCCTAAAGCGTTGTCGTACCCTCACCTGGACCCTAAACCGTCCCCGTCCCCTAACCCTAACCCTAGCCCGAACCCTTACCCTAACCATTCCCCGAAGCCTGACCCTCACCCGTCCCCTAATCCTAACCCGTACGCTGACACTAACCCGCGCCCTCACACGTCCGCTGCCCCTAAAGCGTTGTCGTACCCTCACCTGGACCCTAAACCGTCCCCGTCCCCTAACCCTAACCCTAGCCCGAACCCTAACCCTAACCCTTCCCCGAAGCCTGACCCTCACCCGTCCCCTAATCCTAACCCGTACGCTGACACTAACCCGCGCCCTCACACATCCGCTGCCCCTAAAGCGTTGTCGTACCCTCACCTGGACCCTAAACCGTCCCCGTCCCCTAACCCTAACCCTAGCCCGAACCCTAACCCTAACCCTTCCCCGAAGCCTGACCCTCACCCGTCCCCTAATCCTAAACCGTACGCTGAAACTAACCCACGCCCTCACACGTCCGCTGCCCCTAAAGCGTTGTCGTACCCTCACCTGGACCCTAAACCGTCCCCGTCCCCTAACCCTAACCCTAGCCCGAACCCTAACCCTAACCCTTCCCCGAAGCCTGACCCTCACCCGTCCCCTAATCCTAACCCGTACGCTGACACTAACCCGTGCCCTCACACGTCCGCTCACCCTAAAGCGTTGTCGTACCCTCACCTGGACCCTAAACCGTCCCCGTCCCCTAACCCTAACCCTAGCCCGAACCCTAACCCTAACCCTTCCCCCAAGCCTGACCCTCACCCGTCCCCTAATCCTAACCCGTACGCTGACACTAACCCGCTCCCTCACACATCCGCTGCCCCTAAAGCGTTGTCGTACCCTCACCTGGACCCTAAACCGTCCCCGTCCCCTAACCCTAACCCTAGCCCGAACCCTAACCCTAACCCTTCCCCGAAGCCTGACCCTCACCCGTCCCCTAATCCTAACCCGTACGCTGACACTAACCCGCGCCCTCACACGTCCGCTGCCCCTAAAGCATTGACGTACCCTCACCTGGACCCTAAACCGTCCCCGTCCCCTAACCCTAACCCTAGCCCGAACCCTAACCCTATCCCTTCCCCGAAGCCTGACCCTCAACCGTCCCCTAATCCTAACCCGTACGCTGACACTAACCCGCGCCCTCACACGTCCGCTGCCCCTAAAGCGTTGTCGTACCCTCACCTGGACCCTAAACCGTCCCCGTCCCCTAACCCTAACGCTAGCCCGAACCCTAACCCTAACCCTTCCCCGAAGCCTGACCCTCACCCGTCCCCTAATCCTAACCCGTACGCTGACACTAACCCGCGCCCTCACACGTCCGCTGCCCCTAAAGCGTTGTCGTACCCTCACCTGGACCCTAAACCGTCCCCGTCCCCTAACCCTAACCCTAGCCCGAACCCTAACCCTAACCCTTCCCCGAAGCCTGACCCTCACCCGTCCCCTAATCCTAACCCGTACGCTGACACTAACCCGCGCCCTCACACGTCCGCTCCCCCTAAAGCGTTGTCGTACCCTCACCTGGACCCTAAACCGTCCCCGTCCCCTAACCCTAACCCTAGCCCGAACCCTAACCCTAACCCTTCCCCGAAGCCTGACCCTCACCCGTCCCCTAATCCTAACCCGTACGCTGACACTAACCCGCGCCCTCACACGTCCGCTGCCCCTAAAGCGTTGTCGTACCCTCACCTGCACCCTAAACCGTCCCCATCCCCTAACCCTAACCCTAGCCCGAACCCTAAACCTAACCCTTCCCCGAAGCCTGACCCTCACCCGTCCCCTAATCCTAACCCGTACGCTGACACTAACCCGCGCCCTCACACGTCCGCTGCCCCTAAAGCATTGTGGTACCCTCACCTGGACCCTAAACCGTCCCCGTCCCCTAACCCTAACCCTAGCCCGAACCCTAACCCTAACCCTTCCCCGAAGCCTGACCCTCACCCGTCCCCTAATCCTAACCCGTACGCTGACACTAACCCGCGCCCTCACACGTCCGCTGCCCCTAAAGCGTTGTCGTAACCTCACCTGGACCCTAAACCGTCCCCGTCCCCTAACCCTAACCCTAGCCCGAACCCTAACCCTAACCCTTCCCCGAAGCCTGACCCTCACCCTTCCCCTAATCCTAACCCGTACGCTGATACTAACCCGCGCCCTCACACGTCCGCTGCCCCTAAAGCGTTGTCGCACCCTCACCTGGACCCTAAACCGTCCCCGTCCCCTAACCCTAACCCTAGCCCGAACCCTAACCCTAACCCTACCCCGAAGCCTGACCCTCACCCGTCCCCTAATCCTAACCCGTACGCTGACACTAACCCGCGCCCTCACACGTCCGCTGCCCCTAAAGCGTTGTCGTACCCTCACCTGGACCCTAAACCGTCCCCGTCCCCTAACCCTAACCCTAGCCCGAACCCTAACCCTAACCCTTCCCCGAAGCCTGACCCTCACCCGTCCCCTAATCCTAACCCGTACGCTGACACTAACCCGCGCCCTCACACGTCCGCTGCCCCTAAAGCGTTGTCGTACCATCACCTGGACCCTAAACCGTCCCCGTCCCCTAACCCTAACCCTAGCCCGAACCCTAACCCTAACCCTTCCCCGAAGCCTGACTCTCACACTTCCCCTAATCCTAACACGTACGCTGATACTAACCCGCGCCCTCACACGTCCGCTGCCCCTAAAGCATTGTCGCACCCTCACCTGGACCCTAAACCGTCCCCGTCCCCTAACCCTAACCCTAGCCCGAACCCTAACCCTAACCCTACCCCGAAGCCTGACCCTCACCCGTCCCCTAATCCTAACCGGTACTCTGACACTAACCCGCGCCCTCACACGTCCGCTGCCCCTAAAGCGTTGTCGTACCCTCACCTGGACCCTAAACCGTCCCCGTCCCCTAACCCTAACCCTAGCCCGAACCCTAACCCTAACCCTTCCCCGAAGCCTGACCCTCACCCGTCCCCTAATCCTAACCCGTACGCTGACACTAACCCGCGCCCTCACACGTCCGCTGCCCCTAAAGCGTTGTCGTACCCTCACCTGGACCCTAAACCGTCCCCGTCCCCTAACCCTAACCCTAGCCCGAACCCTAACCCTAACCCTTCCCCGAAGCCTGACCCTCACCCGTCCCCTAATCCTAACCCGTACGCTGACACTAACCCACGCCCTCAAACGTCCGCTGCCCCTAAACCATTGTCGTACCCTCACCTGGATCCTAAACCGTCCCCGTCCCCTAACCCTAACCCTAGCCCTAACCCTAACCCTAACCCTTCCCCGAAGCCTGACCCTCACCCGTCCCCTAATCCTAACCCGTACGCTGACACTAACCCGCGCCCTCACACGTCCGCTGCCCCTAAAGCGTTGTCGTACCCTCACCTGGACCCTAAACCGTCCCCGTCCCCTAACCCTAACCCTAGCCCGAACCCTAACCCTAACCCTTCCCCGAAGCCTGACCCTCACCCGTCCCCTAATCCTAACCCGTACGCTGACACTAACCCGCGCCCTCACACGTCCCCTGCCCCTAAAGCGTTGTCGTACCCTCACCTGGACCCTAAACCGTCCCCGTCCCCTAACCCTAACCCTAGCCCGAGCCCTAACCCTAACCCTTCCCCGAAGCCTGACCCTCACCCGTCCCCTAATCCTAACCCGTACGCTGACACTAACCCACGCCCTCACACGTCCGCTGCCCCTAAAGCGTTGTCGTACCCTCACCTGGACCCTAAACCGTCCCCGTCCCCTAACCCTAACCCTAGCCCGAACCCTAACCCTAACCCTTCCCCGAAGCCTGACCCTCACCCGTCCCCTAATCCTAACCCGTACGCTGACACTAACCCGCGCCCTCACACGTCCGCTGCCCCTAAAGCGTTGTCGTACCCTCACCTGGACCCTAAACCGTCCCCGTCCCCTAACCCTAACCCTAGCCCGAACCCTAACCCTAACCCTTCCCCGAAGCCTGACCCTCACCCGTCCCCTAATCCTAACCCGTACGCTGACACTAACCCGTGCCCTCACACGTCCGCTGCCCCTAAAGCGTTGTCGTACCCTCACCTGGACCCTAAACCGTCCCCGTCCCCTAACCCTAACCCTAGCCCGAACCCTAACCCTAACCCTTCCCCGAAGCCTGACCCTCACCCGTCCCCTAATCCTAACCCGTACGCTGACACTAACCCGCGCCCTCACACGTCCGCTGCCCCTAAAGCGTTGTCGTACCCTCACCTGGACCCTAAACCGTCCCCGTCCCCTAACCCTAACCCTAGCCCGAACCCTAACCCTCACCCTTCCCCGAAGCCTGACCCTCACCCGTCCCCTAATCCTAACCCGTACGCTGACACTAACCCGCGCCCTCACACGTCCGCTGCCCCTAAAGCGTTGTCGTACCCTCACCTGGACGCTAAACCGTCCCCGTCCCCTAACCCTAACCCTAGCCCGAACCCTAAACCTAACCCTTCCCCGAAGCCTGACCCTCACCCGTCCCCTAATCCTAACCCGTACGCTGACACTAACCCGCGCCCTCACACGTCCGCTCACCCTAAAGCGTTGTCGTACCCTCACCTGGACCCTAAACCGTCCCCGTCCCCTAACCCTAACCCTAGCCCGAACCCTAACCCTAACCCTTCCCCCAAGCCTGACCCTCACCCGTCCCCTAATCCTAACCCGTACGCTGACACTAACCCGCGCCCTCACACGTCCGCTGCCCCTAAAGCGTTGTCGTACCCTCACCTGGACCCTAAACCGTCCCCGTCCCCTAACCCTAACCCTAGCCCGAACCCTAACCCTAACCCTTCCCCGAAGCCTGACCCTCACCCGTCCCCTAATCCTAACCCGTACGCTGACACTAACCCGCGCCCTCACACGTCCGCTGCCCCTAAAGCGTTGTCGTACCCTCACCTGCACCCTAAACCGTCCCCATCCCCTAACCCTAACCCTAGCCCGAACCCTAACCCTAACCCTTCCCCGAAGCCTGACCCTCACCCGTCCCCTAATCCTAACCCGTACGCTGACACTAACCCGCGCCCTCACACGTCCGCTGCCCCTAAAGCATTGTGGTACCCTCACCTGGACCCTTAACCGTCCCCGTCCCCTAACCCTAACCCTAGCCCGAACCCTAACCCTAACCCTTCCCCGAAGCCTGACCCTCACCCGTCCCCTAATCCTAACCCGTACGCTGACACTAACCCACGCCCTCAAACGTCCGCTGCCCCTAAACCATTGTCGTACCCTCACCTGGACCCTAAACCGTCCCCGTCCCCTAACCCTAACCCTAGCCCTAACCCTAACCCTAACCCTTCCCCGAAGCCTGACCCTCACCCGTCCCCTAATCCTAACCCGTACGCTGACACTAACCCGCGCCCTCACACGTCCGCTGCCCCTAAAGCGTTGTCGTACCCTCACCTGGACCCTAAACCGTCCCCGTCCCCTAACCCTAACCCTAGCCCGAACCCTAACCCTAACCCTTCCCCGAAGCCTGACCCTCACCCGTCCCCTAATCCTAACCCGTACGCTGACACTAACCCGCGCCCTCACACGTCCCCTGCCCCTAAAGCGTTGTCGTACCCTCACCTGGACCCTAAACCGTCCCCGTCCCCTAACCCTAACCCTAGCCCGAGCCCTAACCCTAACCCTTCCCCGAAGCCTGACCCTCACCCGTCCCCTAATCCTAACCCGTACGCTGACACTAACCCACGCCCTCACACGTCCGCTGCCCCTAAAGCGTTGTCGTACCCTCACCTGGACCCTAAACCGTCCCCGTCCCCTAACCCTAACCCTAGCCCGAACCCTAACCCTAACCCTTCCCCGAAGCCTGACCCTCACCCGTCCCCTAATCCTAACCCGTACGCTGACACTAACCCGCGCCCTCACACGTCCGCTGCCCCTAAAGCGTTGTCGTACCCTCACCTGGACCCTAAACCGTCCCCGTCCCCTAACCCTAACCCTAGCCCGAACCCTAACCCTAACCCTTCCCCGAAGCCTGACCCTCACCCGTCCCCTAATCCTAACCCGTACGCTGACACTAACCCGTGCCCTCACACGTCCGCTGCCCCTAAAGCGTTGTCGTACCCTCACCTGGACCCTAAACCGTCCCCGTCCCCTAACCCTAACCCTAGCCCGAACCCTAACCCTAACCCTTCCCCGAAGCCTGACCCTCACCCGTCCCCTAATCCTAACCCGTACGCTGACACTAACCCGCGCCCTCACACGTCCGCTGCCCCTAAAGCGTTGTCGTACCCTCACCTGGACCCTAAACCGTCCCCGTCCCCTAACCCTAACCCTAGCCCGAACCCTAACCCTAACCCTTCCCCGAAGCCTGACCCTCACCCGTCCCCTAATCCTAACCCGTACGCTGACACTAACCCGCGCCCTCACACGTCCGCTGCCCCTAAAGCGTTGTCGTACCCTCACCTGGACGCTAAACCGTCCCCGTCCCCTAACCCTAACCCTAGCCCGAACCCTAAACCTAACCCTTCCCCGAAGCCTGACCCTCACCCGTCCCCTAATCCTAACCCGTACGCTGACACTAACCCGCGCCCTCACACGTCCGCTCACCCTAAAGCGTTGTCGTACCCTCACCTGGACCCTAAACCGTCCCCGTCCCCTAACCCTAACCCTAGCCCGAACCCTAACCCTAACCCTTCCCCCAAGCCTGACCCTCACCCGTCCCCTAATCCTAACCCGTACGCTGACACTAACCCGCGCCCTCACACGTCCGCTGCCCCTAAAGCATTGACGTACCCTCACCTGGACCCTAAACCGTCCCCGTCGCCTAACCCTAACCCTAGCCCGAACCCTAACCCTAACCCTTCCCCGAAGCCTGACCCTCAACCGTCCCCTAATCCTAACCCGTACGCTGACACTAACCCGCGCCCTCACACGTCCGCTGCCCCTAAAGCGTTGTCGTACCCTCACCTGGACCCTAAACCGTCCCCGTCCCCTAACCCTAACCCTAGCCCGAACCCTAACCCTAACCCTTCCCCGAAGCCTGACCCTCACCCGTCCCCTAATCCTAACCCGTACGCTGACACTAACCCGCGCCCTCACACGTCCGCTGCCCCTAAAGCGTTGTCGTACCCTCACCTGGACCCTAAACCGTCCCCGTCCCCTAACCCTAACCCTAGCCCGAACCCTAACCCTAACCCTTCCCCGAAGCCTGCCCCTCACCCGTCCCATAATCCTAACCCGTACGCTGACACTAACCCGTGCCCTCACACGTCCGCTGCCCCTAAAGCGTTGTCGTACCCTCACCTGGACCCTAAACCGTCCCCGTCCCCTAACCCTAACCCTAGCCCGAACCCTAACCCTAACCCTTCCCCGAAGCCTGACCCTCACCCGTCCCCTAATCCTAACCCGTACGCTGACACTAACCCGCGCCCTCACACGTCCGCTGCCCCTAAAGCGTTGTCGTACCCTCACCTGGACCCTAAACCGTCCCCGTCCCCTAACCCTAACCCTAGCCCGAACCCTAACCCTAACCCTTCCCCGAAGCCTGACCCTCACCCGTCCCCTAATCCTAACCCGTACGCTGACACTAACCCGCGCCCTCACACGTCCGCTGCCCCTAAAGCGTTGTCGTACCCTCACCTGGACCCTAAACCGTCCCCGTCCCCTAACCCTAACCCTAGCCCGAACCCTAACCCTAACCCTTCCCCGAAGCCTGACCCTCACCCGTCCCCTAATCCTAACCCGTACGCTGACACTAACCCGTACCCTCACACGTCCGCTGCCCCTAAAGCGTTGTCGTACCCTCACCTGGACCCTAAACCGTCCCCGTCCCCTAACCCTAACCCTAGCCCGAACCCTAACCCTAACCCTTCCCCGAAGCCTGACCCTCACCCGTCCCCTAATCCTAACCCGTACGCTGACACTAACCCGCGCCCTCACACGTCCGCTGCCCCTAAAGCGTTGTCGTACCCTCACCTGGACCCTAAACCGTCCCCGTCCCCTAACCCTAACCCTAGCCCGAACCCTAACCCTAACCCTTCCCCGAAGCCTGACCCTCACCCGTCCCCTAATCCTAACCCGTACGCTGACACTAACCCGCGCCCTCACACGTCCGCTGCCCCTAAAGCGTTGTCGTACCCTCACCTGGACCCTAAACCGTCCCCGTCCCCTAACCCTAACCCTAGCCCGAACCCTAACCCTAACCCTTCCCCGAAGCCTGACCCTCACCCGTCCCCTAATCCTAACCCGTACGCTGACACTAACCCACGCCCTCACACGTCCGCTCCCCCTAAAGCGTTGTTGTACCCTCACCTGGACCCTAAACCGTCCCCGTCCCCTAACCCTAACCCTAGCCCGAACCCTAACCCTAACCCTTCCCCGAAGCCTGACCCTCACCCGTCCCCTAATCCTAAACCGTACGCTGACACTAACCCGCGCCCTCACACGTACGCTCCCCCTAAAGCGTTGTCGTACCCTCACCTGGACCCTAAACCATCCCCGTCTCCTAACCCTAACCCTAGCCCGAACCCTAACCCTAACCCTTCCCCCAAGCCTGACCCTCACCCGTCCCCTAATCCTAACCCGTACGCTGACACTAACCCGCGCCCTCACACGTCCGCTGCCCCTAAAGCGTTGTCGTACCTTCACCTGGACCCTAAACCGTCCCCGTCCCCTAACCCTAACCCTAGCCCGAACCCTAACCCTAACCCT
The DNA here is from genome assembly GCF_039906515.1 of Pseudorca crassidens. Lineage (NCBI taxonomy): Eukaryota > Metazoa > Chordata > Mammalia > Artiodactyla > Delphinidae > Pseudorca > Pseudorca crassidens. Next base: position 64,683,469 of record NC_090314.1, on the reverse strand, counting down.
TCCCCGAAGCCTGACACTCACCCGTCCCCTAATCCTAACCCGTACGCTGACACTAACCTGCGCCCTCACACGTCCGCTGCCCCTAAAGCGTTCTCGTACCCTCACCTGGACCCTAAACCGTCCCCGTCCCCTAACCCTAACCCTAGCCCGAACCCTTACCCTAACCATTCCCCGAAGCCTGACCCTCACCCGTCCCCTAATCCTAACCCGTACGCTGACACTAACCCGCGCCCTCACACGTCCGCTGCCCCTAAAGCGTTGTCGTACCCTCACCTGGACCCTAAACCGTCCCCGTCCCCTAACCCTAACCCTAGCCCGAACCCTAACCCTAACCCTTCCCCGAATCCTGACCCTCACCCGTCCGCTAATCCTAACCCGTACGCTGACACTAACCCGCGCCCTCACACGTCCGCTCCCCCTAAAGCGTTGTCGTACCCTCACCTGGACCCTAAACCGTCCCCGTCCCCTAACCCTAACCCTAGCCCGAACCCTAACCCTAACCCTTCCCCGAAGCCTGACCCTCACCCGTCCCCTAATCCTAACCCGTACGCTGACACTAACCCGCGCCCTCACACGTCCGCTGCCCCTAAAGCATTGTGGTACCCTCACCTGGACCCTAAACCGTCCCCGTCCCCTAACCCTAACCCTAGCCCGAACCCTAACCCTAACCCTTCCCCGAAGCCTGACCCTCACCCGTCCCCTAATCCTAACCCGTACGCTGACACTAACCCGCGCCCTCACACGTCCGCTGCCCCTAAAGCGTTGTCGTACCCTCACCTGGACCCTAAACCGTCCCCGTCCCCTAACCCTAACCCTAGCCCGAACCCTAACCCTAACCCTTCCCCGAAGCCTGACCCTCACCCTTCCCCTAATCCTAACCCGTACGCTGATACTAACCCGCGCCCTCACACGTCCGCTGCCCCTAAAGCGTTGTCGCACCCTCACCTGGACCCTAAACCGTCCCCGTCCCCTAACCCTAACCCTAGCCCGAACCCTAACCCTAACCCTACCCCGAAGCCTGACCCTCACCCGTCCCCTAATCCTAACCCGTACGCTGACACTAACCCGCGCCCTCACACGTCCGCTGCCCCTAAAGCGTTGTCGTACCCTCACCTGGACCCTAAACCGTCCCCGTCCCCTAACCCTAACCCTAGCCCGAACCCTAACCCTAACCCTTCCCCGAAGCCTGACCCTCACCCGTCCCCTAATCCTAACCCGTACGCTGACACTAACCCGCGCCCTCACACGTCCGCTGCCCCTAAAGCGTTGTCGTACCCTCACCTGGACGCTAAACCGTCCCCGTCCCCTAACCCTAACCCTAGCCCGAACCCTAACCCTAACCCTTCCCCGAAGCCTGACCCTCAACCGTCCCCTAATCCTAACCCGTACGCTGACACTAACCCACGCCCTCACACGTCCGCTGCCCCTAAAGCGTTGTCGTACCCTCACCTGGACCCTAAACCGTCCCCGTCCCCTAACCCTAACCCTAGCCCGAACCCTAACCCTAACCCTTCCCCGAAGCCTGACCCTCACCCGTCCCCTAATCCTAACCCGTACGCTGACACTAACCCGCGCCCTCACACGTCCGCTGCCCCTAAAGCGTTGTCGTACCCTCACCTGGACCCTAAACCGTCCCCGTCCCCTAACCCTAACCCTAGCCCGAACCCTAACCCTAACCCTTCCCCGAAGCCTTACTCTCACACTTTCCCTAATCCTAACACGTACGCTGATACTAACCCGCGCCCTCACACGTCCGCTGCCCCTAAAGCATTGTCGCACCCTCACCTGGACCCTAAACCGTCCCCGTCCCCTAACCCTAACCCTAGCCCGAACCCTAACCCTAACCCTACCCCGAAGCCTGACCCTCACCCGTCCCCTAATCCTAACCGGTACTCTGACACTAACCCGCGCCCTCACACGTCCGCTGCCCCTAAAGCGTTGTCGTACCCTCACCTGGACCCTAAACCGTCCCCGTCCCCTAACCCTAACCCTAGCCCGAACCCTAACCCTAACCCTTCCCCGAAGCCTGACCCTCACCCGTCCCCTAATCCTAACCCGTACGCTGACACTAACCCGCGCCCTCACACGTCCGCTGCCCCTAAAGCGTTGTCGTACCCTCACCTGGACCCTAAACCGTCCCCGTCCCCTAACCCTAACCCTAGCCCGAACCCTAACCCTAACCCTTCCCCGAAGCCTGACCCTCACCCGTCCCCTAATCCTAACCCGTACGCTGACACTAACCCACGCCCTCAAACGTCCGCTGCCCCTAAACCATTGTCGTACCCTCACCTGGACCCTAAACCGTCCCCGTCCCCTAACCCTAACCCTAGCCCGAACCCTAACCCTAACCCTTCCCCGAAGCCTGACCCTCACCCGTCCCCTAATCCTAACCCGTACGCTGACACTAACCCGCGCCCTCACACGTCCGCTGCCCCTAAAGCGTTGTCGTACCCTCACCTGGACCCTAAACCGTCCCCGTCCCCTAACCCTAACCCTAGCCCGAACCCTAACCCTAACCCTTCCCCGAAGCCTGACCCTCACCCGTCCCCTAATCCTAACCCGTACGCTGACACTAACCCGCGCCCTCACACGTCCCCTGCCCCTAAAGCGTTGTCGTACACTCACCTGGACCCTAAACCGTCCCCGTCCCCTAACCCTAACCCTAGCCCGAACCCTAACCCTAACCCTTCCCCGAAGCCTGACCCTCACCCGTCCCCTAATCCTAACCCGTACGCTGACACTAACCCACGCCCTCACACGTCCGCTGCCCCTAAAGCGTTGTCGTACCCTCACCTGGACCCTAAACCGTCCCCGTCCCCTAACCCTAACCCTAGCCCGAACCCTAACCCTAACCCTTCCCCGAAGCCTGACCCTCACCCGTCCCCTAATCCTAACCCGTACGCTGACACTAACCCGCGCCCTCACACGTCCGCTGCCCCTAAAGCGTTGTCGTACCCTCACCTGGACCCTAAACCGTCCCCGTCCCCTAACCCTAACCCTAGCCCGAACCCTAACCCTAACCCTTCCCCGAAGCCTGACCCTCACCCGTCCCCTAATCCTAACCCGTACGCTGACACTAACCCGTGCCCTCACACGTCCGCTGCCCCTAAAGCGTTGTCGTACCCTCACCTGGACCCTAAACCGTCCCCGTCCCCTAACCCTAACCCTAGCCCGAACCCTAACCCTAACCCTTCCCCGAAGCCTGACCCTCACCCGTCCCCTAATCCTAACCCGTACGCTGACACTAACCCGCGCCCTCACACGTCCGCTGCCCCTAAAGCGTTGTCGTACCCTCACCTGGACCCTAAACCGTCCCCGTCCCCTAACCCTAACCCTAGCCCGAACCCTAACCCTAACCCTTCCCCGAAGCCTGACCCTCACCCGTCCCCTAATCCTAACCCGTACGCTGACACTAACCCGCGCCCTCACACGTCCGCTGCCCCTAAAGCGTTGTCGTACCCTCACCTGGACGCTAAACCGTCCCCGTCCCCTAACCCTAACCCTAGCCCGAACCCTAAACCTAACCCTTCCCCGAAGCCTGACCCTCACCCGTCCCCTAATCCTAACCCGTACGCTGACACTAACCCGCGCCCTCACACGTCCGCTCACCCTAAAGCGTTGTCGTACCCTCACCTGGACCCTAAACCGTCCCCGTCCCCTAACCCTAACCCTAGCCCGAACCCTAACCCTAACCCTTCCCCCAAGCCTGACCCTCACCCGTCCCCTAATCCTAACCCGTACGCTGACACTAACCCGCGCCCTCACACGTCCGCTGCCCCTAAAGCATTGACGTACCCTCACCTGGACCCTAAACCGTCCCCGTCCCCTAACCCTAACCCTAGCCCGAACCCTAACCCTAACCCTTCCCCGAAGCCTGACCCTCACCCTTCCCCTAATCCTAACCCGTACGCTGATACTAACCCGCGCCCTCACACGTCCGCTGCCCCTAAAGCGTTGTCGCACCCTCACCTGGACCCTAAACCGTCCCCGTCCCCTAACCCTAACCCTAGCCCGAACCCTAACCCTAACCCTACCCCGAAGCCTGACCCTCACCCGTCCCCTAATCCTAACCCGTACGCTGACACTAACCCGCGCCCTCACACGTCCGCTGCCCCTAAAGCGTTGTCGTACCCTCACCTGGACCCTAAACCGTCCCCGTCCCCTAACCCTAACCCTAGCCCGAACCCTAACCCTAACCCTTCCCCGAAGCCTGACCCTCACCCGTCCCCTAATCCTAACCCGTACGCTGACACTAACCCGCGCCCTCACACGTCCGCTGCCCCTAAAGCGTTGTCGTACCCTCACCTGGACCCTAAACCGTCCCCGTCCCCTAACCCTAACCCTAGCCCGAACCCTAACCCTAACCCTTCCCCGAAGCCTGACCCTCAACCGTCCCCTAATCCTAACCCGTACGCTGACACTAACCCACGCCCTCACACGTCCGCTGCCCCTAAAGCGTTGTCGTACCCTCACCTGGACCCTAAACCGTCCCCGTCCCCTAACCCTAACCCTAGCCCGAACCCTAACCCTAACCCTTCCCCGAAGCCTGACCCTCACCCGTCCCCTAATCCTAACCCGTACGCTGACACTAACCCGCGCCCTCACACGTCCGCTGCCCCTAAAGCGTTGTCGTACCCTCACCTGGACCCTAAACCGTCCCCGTCCCCTAACCCTAACCCTAGCCCGAACCCTAACCCTAACCCTTCCCCGAAGCCTGACTCTCACACTTCCCCTAATCCTAACACGTACGCTGATACTAACCCGCGCCCTCACACGTCCGCTGCCCCTAAAGCATTGTCGCACCCTCACCTGGACCCTAAACCGTCCCCGTCCCCTAACCCTAACCCTAGCCCGAACCCTAACCCTAACCCTACCCCGAAGCCTGACCCTCACCCGTCCCCTAATCCTAACTGGTACTCTGACACTAACCCGCGCCCTCACACGTCCGCTGCCCCTAAAGCGTTGTCGTACCCTCACCTGGACCCTAAACCGTCCCCGTCCCCTAACCCTAACCCTAGCCCGAACCCTAACCCTAACCCTTCCCCGAAGCCTGACCCTCACCCGTCCCCTAATCCTAACCCGTACGCTGACACTAACCCGCGCCCTCACACGTCCGCTGCCCCTAAAGCGTTGTCGTACCCTCACCTGGACCCTAAACCGTCCCCGTCCCCTAACCCTAACCCTAGCCCGAACCCTAACCCTAACCCTTCCCCGAAGCCTGACCCTCACCCGTCCCCTAATCCTAACCCGTACGCTGACACTAACCCACGCCCTCAAACGTCCGCTGCCCCTAAACCATTGTCGTACCCTCACCTGGACCCTAAACCGTCCCCGTCCCCTAACCCTAACCCTAGCCCGAACCCTAACCCTAACCCTTCCCCGAAGCCTGACCCTCACCCGTCCCCTAATCCTAACCCGTACGCTGACACTAACCCGCGCCCTCACACGTCCGCTGCCCCTAAAGCGTTGTCGTACCCTCACCTGGACCCTAAACCGTCCCCGTCCCCTAACCCTAACCCTAGCCCGAACCCTAACCCTAACCCTTCCCCGAAGCCTGACCCTCACCCGTCCCCTAATCCTAACCCGTACGCTGACACTAACCCGCGCCCTCACACGTCCCCTGCCCCTAAAGCGTTGTCGTACCCTCACCTGGACCCTAAACCGTCCCCGTCCCCTAACCCTAACCCTAGCCCGAACCCTAACCCTAACCCTTCCCCGAAGCCTGACCCTCACCCGTCCCCTAATCCTAACCCGTACGCTGACACTAACCCACGCCCTCACACGTCCGCTGCCCCTAAAGCGTTGTCGTACCCTCAGCTGGACCCTAAACCGTCCCCGTCCCCTAACCCTAACCCTAGCCCGAACCCTAACCCTAACCCTTCCCCGAAGCCTGACCCTCACCCGTCCCCTAATCCTAACCCGTACGCTGACACTAACCCGCGCCCTCACACGTCCGCTGCCCCTAAAGCGTTGTCGTACCCTCACCTGGACCCTAAACCGTCCCCGTCCCCTAACCCTAACCCTAGCCCGAACCCTAACCCTAACCCTTCCCCGAAGCCTGACCCTCACCCGTCCCCTAATCCTAACCCGTACGCTGACACTAACCCGCGCCCTCACACGTCCGCTGCCCCTAAAGCATTGACGTACCCTCACCTGGACCCTAAACCGTCCCCGTCCCCTAACCCTAACCCTAGCCCGAACCCTAACCCTAACACTTCCCCGAAGCCTGACCCTCAACCGTCCCCTAATCCTAACCCGTACGCTGACACTAACCCGCGCCCTCACACGTCCGCTGCCCCTAAAGCGTTGTCGTACCCTCACCTGGACCCTAAACCGTCCCCGTCCCCTAACCCTAACCCTAGCCCGAACCCTAACCCTAACCCTTCCCCGAAGCCTGACCCTCACCCGTCCCCTAATCCTAACCCGTACGCTGACACTAACCCGCGCCCTCACACGTCCGCTGCCCCTAAAGCGTTGTCGTACCCTCACCTGGACCCTAAACCGTCCCCGTCCCCTAACCCTAACCCTAGCCCGAACCCTAACCCTAACCCTTCCCCGAAGCCTGCCCCTCACCCGTCCCCTAATCCTAACCCGTACGCTGACACTAACCCGTGCCCTCACACGTCCGCTGCCCCTAAAGCGTTGTCGTACCCTCACCTGGACCCTAAACCGTCCCCGTCCCCTAACCCTAACACTAGCCCGAACCCTAACCCTAACCCTTCCCCGAAGCCTGACCCTCACCCGTCCCCTAATCCTAACCCGTACGCTGACACTAACCCGCGCCCTCACACGTCCGCTGCCCCTAAAGCGTTGTCGTACCCTCACCTGGACCCTAAACCGTCCCCGTCCCCTAACCCTAACCCTAGCCCGAACCCTAACCCTAACCCTTCCCCGAAGCCTGACCCTCACCCGTCCCCTAATCCTAACCCGTACGCTGACACTAACCCGCGCCCTCACACGTCCGCTGCCCCTAAAGCGTTGTCGTACCCTCACCTGGACCCTAAACCGTCCCCGTCCCCTAACCCTAACCCTAGCCCGAACCCTAACCCTAACCCTTCCCCGAAGCCTGACCCTCACCCGTCCCCTAATCCTAACCCGTACGCTGACACTAACCCGTGCCCTCACACGTCCGCTGCCCCTAAAGCGTTGTCGTACCCTCACCTGGACCCTAAACCGTCCCCGTCCCCTAACCCTAACCCTAGCCCGAACCCTAACCCTAACCCTTCCCCGAAGCCTGACCCTCACCCGTCCCCTAATCCTAACCCGTACAATGACACTAACCCGCGCCCTCACACGTCCGCTGCCCCTAAAGCGTTGTCGTACCCTCACCTGGACCCTAAACCGTCCCCGTCCCCTAACCCTAACCCTAGCCCGAACCCTAACCCTAACCCTTCCCCGAAGCCTGACCCTCACCCGTCCCCTAATCCTAACCCGTACGCTGACACTAACCCGCGCCCTCACACGTCCGCTGCCCCTAAAGCGTTGTCGTACCCTCACCTGGACCCTAAACCGTCCCCGTCCCCTAACCCTAACCCTAGCCCGAACCCTAACCCTAACCCTTCCCCGAAGCCTGACCCTCACCCGTCCCCTAATCCTAACCCGTACGCTGACACTAACCCACGCCCTCACACGTCCGCTCCCCCTAAAGCGTTGTCGTACCCTCACCTGGACCCTAAACCGTCCCCGTCCCCTAACCCTAACCCTAGCCCGAACCCTAACCCTAACCCTTCCCCGAAGCCTGACCCTCACCCGTCCCCTAATCCTAAACCGTACGCTGACACTAACCCGCGCCCTCACACGTACGCTCCCCCTAAAGCGTTGTTGTACCCTCACCTGGACCCTAAACCATCCCCGTCTCCTAACCCTAACCCTAGCCCGAACCCTAACCCTAACCCTTCCCCCAAGCCTGACCCTCACCCGTCCCCTAATCCTAACCCGTACGCTGACACTAACCCGCGCCCTCACACGTCCGCTGCCCCTAAAGCGTTGTCGTACCTTCACCTGGACCCTAAACCGTCCCCGTCCCCTAACCCTAACCCTAGCCCGAACCCTAACCCTAACCCTTCCCCGAAGCCTGACACTCACCCGTCCCCTAATCCTAACCCGTACGCTGACACTAACCTGCGCCCTCACACGTCCGCTGCCCCTAAAGCGTTCTCGTACCCTCACCTGGACCCTAAACCGTCCCCGTCCCCTAACCCTAACCCTAGCCCGAACCCTTACCCTAACCATTCCCCGAAGCCTGACCCTCACCCGTCCCCTAATCCTAACCCGTACGCTGACACTAACCCGCGCCCTCACACGTCCGCTGCCCCTAAAGCGTTGTCGTACCCTCACCTGGACCCTAAACCGTCCCCGTCCCCTAACCCTAACCCTAGCCCGAACCCTAACCCTAACCCTTCCCCGAATCCTGACCCTCACCCGTCCGCTAATCCTAACCCGTACGCTGACACTAACCCGCGCCCTCACACGTCCGCTCCCCCTAAAGCGTTGTCGTACCCTCACCTGGACCCTAAACCGTCCCCGTCCCCTAACCCTAACCCTAGCCCGAACCCTAACCCTAACCCTTCCCCGAAGCCTGACCCTCACCCGTCCCCTAATCCTAACCCGTACGCTGACACTAACCCGCGCCCTCACACGTCCGCTCCCCCTAAAGCGTTGTCGTACCCTCACCTGGACCCTAAACCGTCCCCGTCCCCTAACCCTAACCCTAGCCCGAACCCTAACCCTAACCCTTCCCCGAAGCCTGACCCTCACCCGTCCCTTAATCCTAACCCGTACGCTGACACTAACCCGCGCCCTCACACGTCCGCTGCCCCTAAAGCGTTGTCGTACCCTCACCTGGACCCTAAACCGTCCCCGTCCCCTAACCCTAACCCTAGCCCGAACCCTAACCCTAACCCTTCCCCGAAGCCTGACCCTCACCCGTCCCCTAATCCTAACCCGTACGCTGACACTAACCCGCGCCCTCACACGTCCGCTGCCCCTGAAGCGTTGTCGTACCCTCACCTGGACCCTAAACCGTCCCCGTGCCCTAACCCTAACCCTAGCCCGAACCCTAACCCTAACCCTTCCCCGAAGCCTGACCCTCACCCGTCCCCTAATCCTAACCCGTACGCTGACACTAACCCGCGCCCTCACACGTCCCCTGCCCCTAAAGCGTTGTCGTACCCTCACCTGGACCCTAAACCGTCCCCGTCCCCTAACCCTAACCCTAGCCCGAACCCTAACCCTAACCCTTCCCCGAAGCCTGACCCTCACCCGTCCCCTAATCCTAACCCGTACGCTGACACTAACCCGCGCCCTCACACGTCCGCTGCCCCTAAAGCGCTGTCGTACCCTCACCTGGACCCTAAACCGTCCCCGTCCCCTAACCCTAACCCTAGCCCGAACCCTAACCCTAACCCTTCCCCGAAGCCTGACCCTCACCCGTCCCCTAATCCTAACCCGTACGCTGACACTAACCCGCGCCGTCACACGTCCGCTGCCCCTAAAGCGTTGTCGTACCCTCACCTGGACCCTAAACCGTCCCCGTCCCCTAACCCTAACCCTAGCCCGAACCCTAACCCTAACCCTTCCCCGAAGCCTGACCCTCACCCGTCCCCTAATCCTAACCCGTACGCTGACACTAACCCGCGCCCTCACACGTCCGCTGCCCCTAAAGCGTTGTCGTACCCTCATCTGGACCCTAAACCGTCCCCGTCCCCTAACCCTAACCCTAGCCCGAACCCTAACCCTAACCCTTCCCCGAAGCCTGACCCTCACCCGTCCCCTAATCCTAACCCGTACGCTGACACTAACCCGCGCCCTCACACGTCCGCTGCCCCTAAAGCGTTGTCGTACCCTCACCTGGACCCTAAACCGTCCCCGTCCCCTAACCGTAACCCTAGCCCGAACCCTTACCCTAACCATTCCCCGAAGCCTGACCCTCACCCGTCCCCTAATCCTAACCCGTACGCTGACACTAACCCGCGCCCTCACACGTCCGCTGCCCCTAAAGCGTTGTCGTACCCTCACCTGGACCCTAAACCGTCCCCGTCCCCTAACCCTAACCCTAGCCCGAACCCTAACCCTAACCCTTCCCCGAAGCCTGACCCTCACCCGTCCCCTAATCCTAACCCGTACGCTGACACTAACCCGCGCCCTCACACATCTGCTGCCCCTAAAGCGTTGTCGTACCCTCACCTGGACCCTAAACCGTCCCCGTCCCCTAACCCTAACCCTAGCCCGAACCCTAACCCTAACCCTTCCCCGAAGCCTGACCCTCACCCGTCCCCTAATCCTAACCCGTACGCTGACACTAACCCACGCCCTCACACGTCCGCTGCCCCTAAAGCGTTGTCGTACCCTCACCTGGACCCTAAACCGTCCCCGTCCCCTAACCCTAACCCTAGCCCGAACCCTAACCCTAACCCTTCCCCGAAGCCTGACCCTCACCCGTCCCCTAATCCTAACCCGTACGCTGACACTAACCCGCGCCCTCACACGTCCGCTCACCCTAAAGCGTTGTCGTACCCTCACCTGGACCCTAAACCGTCCCCGTCCCCTAACCCTAACCCTAGCCCGAACCCTAACCCTAACCCTTCCCCGAAGCCTGACCCTCACCCGTCCCCTAATCCTAACCCGTACGCTGACACTAACCCGTGCCCTCACACGTCCGCTGCCCCTAAAGCGTTGTCGTACCCTCACCTGGACCCTAAACTGTCCCCGTCCCCTAACCCTAACCCTAGCCCGAACCCTAACCCTAACCCTTCCCCGAAGCCTGACCCTCACCCGTCCCCTAATCCTAACCCGTACGCTGACACTAACCCGCGCCCTCACACGTCCGCTGCCCCTAAAGCGTTGTCGTACCCTCACCTGGACCCTAAACCGTCCCCGTCCCCTAACCCTAACCCTAGCCCGAACCCTAACCCTAACCCTTCCCCGAAGCCTGACCCTCACCCGTCCCCTAATCCTAACCCGTACGCTGACACTAACCCGCGCCCTCACACGTCCGCTGCCCCTAAAGCGTTGTCGTACCCTCACCTGGACCCTAAACCGTCCCCGTCCCCTAACCCTAACCCTAGCCCGAACCCTAACCCTAACCCTTCCCCGAAGCCTGACCCTCACCCGTCCCCTAATCCTAACCCGTACGCTGACACTAACCCACGCCCTCACACGTCCGCTCCCCCTAAAGCGTTGTCGTACCCTCACCTGGACCCTAAACCGTCCCCGTCCCCTAACCCTAACCCTAGCCCGAACCCTAACCCTAACCCTTCCCCGAAGCCTGACCCTCACCCGTCCCCTAATCCTAAACCGTACGCTGACACTAACACGCGCCCTCACACGTACGCTCCCCCTAAAGCGTTGTCGTACCCTCACCTGGACCCTAAACCATCCCTGTCTCCTAACCCTAACCCTAGCCCGAACCCTAACCCTAACCCTTCCCCCAAGCCTGACCCTCACCCGTCCCCTAATCCTAACCCGTACGCTGACACTAACCCGCGCCCTCACACGTCCGCTGCCCCTAAAGCGTTGTCGTACCTTCACCTGGACCCTAAACCGTCCCCGTCCCCTAACCCTAACCCTAGCCCGAACCCTAACCCTAACCCTTCCCCGAAGCCTGACACTCACCCGTCCCCTAATCCTAACCCGTACGCTGACACTAACCTGCGCCCTCACACGTCCGCTGCCCCTAAAGCGTTCTCGTACCCTCACCTGGACCCTAAACCGTCCCCGTCCCCTAACCCTAACCCTAGCCCGAACCCTTACCCTAACCATTCCCCGAAGCCTGACCCTCACCCGTCCCCTAATCCTAACCCGTACGCTGACACTAACCCGCGCCCTCACACGTCCGCTGCCCCTAAAGCGTTGTCGTACCCTCACCTGGACCCTAAACCGTCCCCGTCCCCTAACCCTAACCCTAGCCCGAACCCTAACCCTAACCCTTCCCCGAATCCTGACCCTCACCCGTCCGCTAATCCTAACCCGTACGCTGACACTAACCCGCGCCCTCACACGTCCGCTCCCCCTAAAGCGTTGTCGTACCCTCACCTGGACCCTAAACCGTCCCCGTCCCCTAACCCTAACCCTAGCCCGAACCCTAACCCTAACCCTTCCCCGAAGCCTGACCCTCACCCGTCCCCTAATCCTAACCCGTACGCTGACACTAACCCGCGCCCTAACACGTCCGCTCCCCCTAAAGCGTTGTCGTACCCTCACCTGGACCCTAAACCGTCCCCGTCCCCGTCCCCTAACCCTAGCCCGAACCCTAACCCTAACCCTTCCCCGAAGCCTGACCCTCACCCGTCCCTTAATCCTAACCCGTACGCTGACACTAACCCGCGCCCTCACACGTCCGCTGCCCCTAAAGCGTTGTCGTACCCTCACCTGGACCCTAAACCGTCCCCGTCCCCTAACCCTAACCCTAGCCCGAACCCTAACCCTAACCCTTCCCCGAAGCCTGACCCTCACCCGTCCCCTAATCCTAACCCGTACGCTGACACTAACCCGCGCCCTCACACGTCCGCTGCCCCTGAAGCGTTGTCGTACCCTCACCTGGACCCTAAACCGTCCCCGTCCCCTAACCCTAACCCTAGCCCGAACCCTAACCCTAACCCTTCCCCGAAGCCTGACCCTCACCCGTCCCCTAATCCTAACCCGTACGCTGACACTAACCCGCGCCCTCACACGTCCCCTGCCCCTAAAGCGTTGTCGTACCCTCACCTGGACCCTAAACCGTCCCCGTCCCCTAACCCTAACCCTAGCCCGAACCCTAACCCTAACCCTTCCCCGAAGCCTGACCCTCACCCGTCCCCTAATCCTAACCCGTACGCTGACACTAACCCGCGCCCTCACACGTCCGCTGCCCCTAAAGCGCTGTCGTACCCTCACCTGGACCCTAAACCGTCCCCGTCCCCTAACCCTAACCCTAGCCCGAACCCTAACCCTAACCCTTCCCCGAAGCCTGACCCTCACCCGTCCCCTAATCCTAACCCGTACGCTGACACTAACCCGCGCCCTCACACGTCCGCTGCCCCTAAAGCGTTGTCGTACCCTCACCTGGACCCTAAACCGTCCCCGTCCCCTAACCCTAACCCTAGCCCGAACCCTAACCCTAACCCTTCCCCGAAGCCTGACCCTCAACCGTCCCCTAATCCTAACCCGTACGCTGACACTAACCCGCGCCCTCACACGTCCGCTGCCCCTAAAGCGTTGTCGTACCCTCACCTGGACCCTAAACCGTCCCCGTCCCCTAACCATAACGCTAGCCCGAACCCTAACCCTAACCCTTCCCCGAAGCCTGACCCTCACCCGTCCCCTAATCCTAACCCGTATGCTGACACTAACCCGCGCCCTCACACGTCCGCTGCCCCTAAAGCGTTGTCGTACCCTCACCTGGACCCTAAACCGTCCCCGTCCCCTAACCCTAACCCTAGCCCGAACCCTAACCCTAACCCTTCCCCGAAGCCTGACCCTCACCCGTCCCCTAATCCTAACCCGTACGCTGACACTAACCCGCGCCCTCACACGTCCGCTCCCCCTAAAGCGTTGTCGTACCCTCACCTGGACCCTAAACCGTCCCCGTCCCCTAACCCTAACCCTAGCCCGAACCCTAACCCTAACCCTTCCCCGAAGCCTGACCCTCACCCGTCCCCTAATCCTAACCCGTACGCTGACACTAACCCGCGCCCTCACACGTCCGCTACCCCTAAAGCGTTGTCGTACCCTCACCTGCACCCTAAACCGTCCCCGTCCCCTAACCCTAACCCTAGCCCGAACCCTAACCCTAACCCTTCCCCGAAGCCTGACCCTCACCCGTCCCCTAATCCTAACCCGTACGCTGACACTAACCCGCGCCCTCACACGTCCGCTGCCCCTAAAGCATTGTGGTACCCTCACCTGGACCCTAAACCGTCCCCGTCCCCTAACCCTAACCCTAGCCCGAACCCTAACCCTAACCCTTCCCCGAAGCCTGACCCTCACCCGTCCCCTAATCCTAACCCGTACGCTGACACTAACCCGCGCCCTCACACGTCCGCTGCCCCTAAAGCGTTGTCGTACCCTCACCTGGACCCTAAACCGTCCCCGTCCCCTAACCCTAACCCTAGCCCGAACCCTAACCCTAACCCTTCCCCGAAGCCTGACCCTCACCCTTCCCCTAATCCTAACCCGTACGCTGATACTAACCCGCGCCCTCACACGTCCGCTGCCCCTAAAGCGTTGTCGCACCCTCACCTGGACCCTAAACCGTCCCCGTCCCCTAACCCTAACCCTAGCCCGAACCCTAACCCTAACCCTACCCCGAAGCCTGACCCTCACCCGTCCCCTAATCCTAACCCGTACGATGACACTAACCCGCGCCCTCACACGTCCGCTGCCCCTAAAGCGTTGTCGTACCCTCACCTGGACCCTAAACCGTCCCCGTCCCCTAACCCTAACCCTAGCCCGAACCCTAACCCTAACCCTTCCCCGAAGCCTGACCCTCACCCGTCCCCTAATCCTAACCCGTACGCTGACACTAACCCACGCCCTCACACGTCCGCTGCCCCTAAAGCGTTGTCGTACCCTCACCTGGACCCTAAACCGTCCCCGTCCCCTAACCCTAACCCTAGCCCGAACCCTAACCCTAACCCTTCCCCGAAGCCTGACCCTCACCCGTCCCCTAATCCTAACCCGTACGCTGACACTAACCCACACCCTCACACGTCCGCTGCCCCTAAAGAGTTGTCGTACACTCACCTGGACCCTAAACCGTCCCCGTCCCCTAACCCTAACCCTAGCCCGAACCCTAACCCTAACCCTTCCCCGAAGCCTGACCCTCACCCGTCCCCTAATCCTAACCCGTACGCTGACACTAACCCGCGCCCTCACACGTCCGCTGCCCCTAAAGCGTTGTCGTACCCTCACCTGGACCCTAAACCGTCCCCGTCCCCTAACCCTAACCCTAGCCCGAACCCTAACCCTAACCCTTCCCCGAAGCCTGACCCTCACACTTCCCCTAATCCTAACACGTACGCTGATACTAACCCGCGCCCTCACACGTCCGCTGCCCCTAAAGCATTGTCGCACCCTCACCTGGACCCTAAACCGTCCCCGTCCCCTAACCCTAACCCTAGCCCGAACCCTAACCCTAACCCTTCCCCGAAGCCTGACCCTCACCCGTCCCCTAATCCTAACCCGTACGCTGACACTAACCCGCGCCCTCACACGTCCGCTGCCCCTAAAGCGTTGTCGTACCCTCACCTGGACCCTAAACCGTCCCCGTCCCCTAACCCTAACCCTAGCCCGAACCCTAACCCTAACCCTTCCCCGAAGCCTGACCCTCACCCGTCCCCTAATCCTAACCCGTACGCTGACACTAACCCGCGCCCTCACACGTCCGCTGCCCCTAAAGCGTTGTCGTACCCTCACCTGGACCCTAAACCGTCCCCGTCCCCTAACCCTAACCCTAGCCCGAACCCTAACCCTAACCCTTCCCCGAAGCCTGACCCTCACCCGTCCCCTAATCCTAACCCGTACGCTGACACTAACCCACGCCCTCAAACGTCCGCTGCCCCTAAAGCATTGTCGTACCCTCACCTGGACCCTAAACCGTCCCCGTCCCCTAACCCTAACCCTAGCCCGAACCCTAACCCTAACCCTTCCCCGAAGCCTGACCCTCAGCTGTCCCCTAATCCTAACCCGTACGCTGACACTAACCCGCGCCCTCACACGTCCGCTGCCCCTAAAGCGTTGTCGTACCCTCACCTGGACCCTAAACCGTCCCCGTCCCCTAACCCTAACCCTAGCCCGAACCCTAACCCTAACCCTTCCCCGAAGCCTGACCCTCACCCGTCCCCTAATCCTAACCCGTACGCTGACACTAACCCGCGCCCTCACACGTCCCCTGCCCCTAAAGCGTTGTCGTACCCTCACCTGGACCCTAAACCGTCCCCGTCCCCTAACCCTAACCCTAGCCCGAACCCTAACCCTAACCCTTCCCCGAAGCCTGACCCTCACCCGTCCCCTAATCCTAACCCGTACGCTGACACTAACCCACGCCCTCACACGTCCGCTGCCCCTAAAGCGTTGTCGTACCCTCACCTGGACCCTAAACCGTCCCCGTCCCCTAACCCTAACCCTAGCCTGAACCCTAACCCTAACCCTTCCCCGAAGCCTGACCCTCACCCGTCCCCTAATCCTAAGCCGTACGCTGACACTAACCCGCGCCCTCACACGTCCGCTGCCCCTAAAGCGTTGTCGTACCCTCACCTGGACCCTAAACCGTTCCCGTCCCCTAACCCTAACCCTAGCCCGAACCCTAACCCTAACCCTTCCCCGAAGCCTGACCCTCACCCGTCCCCTAATCCTAACCCGTACGCTGACACTAACCCGTGCCCTCACACGTCCGCTGCCCCTAAAGCGTTGTCGTACCCTCACCTGGACCCTAAACCGTCCCCGTCCCCTAACCCTAACCCTAGCCCGAACCCTAACCCTAACCCTTCCCCGAAGCCTGACACTCACCCGTCCCCTAATCCTAACCCGTACGCTGACACTAACCTGCGCCCTCACACGTCCGCTGCCCCTAAAGCGTTCTCGTACCCTCACCTGGACCCTAAACCGTCCCCGTCCCCTAACCCTAACCCTAGCCCGAACCCTTACCCTAACCATTCCCCGAAGCCTGACCCTCACCCGTCCCCTAATCCTAACCCGTACGCTGACACTAACCCGCGCCCTCACACGTCCGCTGCCCCTAAAGCGTTGTCGTACCCTCACCTGGACCCTAAACCGTCCCCGTCCCCTAACCCTAACCCTAGCCCGAACCCTAACCCTAACCCTTCCCCGAATCCTGACCCTCACCCGTCCGCTAATCCTAACCCGTACGCTGACACTAACCCGCGCCCTCACACGTCCGCTCCCCCTAAAGCGTTGTCGTACCCTCACCTGGACCCTAAACCGTCCCCGTCCCCTAACCCTAACCCTAGCCCGAACCCTAACCCTAACCCTTCCCCGAAGCCTGACCCTCACCCGTCCCCTAATCCTAACCCGTACGCTGACACTAACCCGCGCCCTCACACGTCCGCTCCCCCTAAAGCGTTGTCGTACCCTCACCTGGATCCTAAACCGTCCCCGTCCCCGTCCCCTAACCCTAGCCCGAACCCTAACCCTAACCCTTCCCCGAAGCCTGACCCTCACCCGTCCCTTAATCCTAACCCGTACGCTGACACTAACCCGCGCCCTCACACGTCCGCTGCCCCTAAAGCGTTGTCGTACCCTCACCTGGACCCTAAACCGTCCCCGTCCCCTAACCCTAACCCTAGCCCGAACCCTAACCCTAACCCTTCCCCGAAGCCTGACCCTCACCCGTTCCCTAATCCTAACCCGTACGCTGACACTAACCCGCGCCCTCACACGTCCGCTGCCCCTGAAGCGTTGTCGTACCCTCACCTGGACCCTAAACCGTCCCCGTCCCCTAACCCTAACCCTAGCCCGAACCCTAACCCTAACCCTTCCCCGAAGCCTGACCCTCACCCGTCCCCTAATCCTAACCCGTACGCTGACACTAACCCGCGCCCTCACACGTCCCCTGCCCCTAAAGCGTTGTCGTACCCTCACCTGGACCCTAAACCGTCCCCGTCCCCTAACCCTAACCCTAGCCCGAACCCTAACCCTAACCCTTCCCCGAAGCCTGACCCTCACCCGTCCCCTAATCCTAACCTGTACGCTGACACTAACCCGCGCCCTCACACGTCCGCTGCCCCTAAAGCGCTGTCGTACCCTCACCTGGACCCTAAACCGTCCCCGTCCCCTAACCCTAACCCTAGCCCGAACCCTAACCCTAACCCTTCCCCGAAGCCTGACCCTCACCCGTCCCCTAATCCTAACCCGTACGCTGACACTAACCCGCGCCCTCACACGTCCGCTGCCCCTAAAGCGTTGTCGTACCCTCACCTGGACCCTAAACCGTCCCCGTCCCCTAACCCTAACCCTAGCCCGAACCCTAACCCTAACCCTTCCCCGAAGCCTGACCCTCAACCGTCCCCTAATCCTAACCCGTACGCTGACACTAACCCGCGCCCTCACACGTCCGCTGCCCCTAAAGCGTTGTCGTACCCTCACCTGGACCCTAAACCGTCCCCGTCCCCTAACCATAACGCTAGCCCGAACCCTAACCCTAACCCTTCCCCGAAGCCTGACCCTCACCCGTCCCCTAATCCTAACCCGTACGCTGACACTAACCCGCGCCCTCACACGTCCGCTGCCCCTAAAGCGTTGTCGTACCCTCACCTGGACCCTAAACCGTCCCCGTCCCCTAACCCTAACCCTAGCCCGAACCCTAACCCTAACCCTTCCCCGAAGCCTGACCCTCACCCGTCCCCTAATCCTAACCCGTACGCTGACACTAACCCGCGCCCTCACACGTCCGCTCCCCCTAAAGCGTTGTCGTACCCTCACCTGGACCCTAAACCGTCCCCGTCCCCTAACCCTAACCCTAGCCCGAACCCTAACCCTAACCCTTCCCCGAAGCCTGACCCTCACCCGTCCCCTAATCCTAACCCGTACGCTGACACTAACCCGCGCCCTCACACGTCCGCTGCCCCTAAAGCGTTGTCGTACCCTCACCTGCACCCTAAACCGTCCCCGTCCCCTAACCCTAACCCTAGCCCGAACCCTAACCCTAACCCTTCCCCGAAGCCTGACCCTCACCCGTCCCCTAATCCTAACCCGTACGCTGACACTAACCCGCGCCCTCACACGTCCGCTGCCCCTAAAGCATTGTGGTACCCTCACCTGGACCCTAAACCGTCCCCGTCCCCTAACCCTAACCCTAGCCCGAACCCTAACCCTAACCCTTCCCCGAAGCCTGACCCTCACCCGTCCCCTAATCCTAACCCGTACGCTGACACTAACCCGCGCCCTCACACGTCCGCTGCCCCTAAAGCGTTGTCGTACCCTCACCTGGACCCTAAACCGTCCCCGTCCCCTAACCCTAACCCTAGCCCGAACCCTAACCCTAACCCTTCCCCGAAGCCTGACCCTCACCCTTCCCCTAATCCTAACCCGTACGCTGATACTAACCCGCGCCCTCACACGTCCGCTGCCCCTAAAGCGTTGTCGCACCCTCACCTGGACCCTAAACCGTCCCCGTCCCCTAACCCTAACCCTAGCCCGAACCCTAACCCTAACCCTACCCCGAAGCCTGACCCTCACCCGTCCCCTAATC
This sequence comes from Pseudorca crassidens, assembly GCF_039906515.1. NCBI lineage: Eukaryota > Metazoa > Chordata > Mammalia > Artiodactyla > Delphinidae > Pseudorca > Pseudorca crassidens. Next base: position 64,664,283 of record NC_090314.1, on the reverse strand, counting down.
CTAACCCGTACGCTGACACTAACCCGCGCCCTCACACGTCCGCTGCCCCTAAAGCGTTGTCGTACCCTCACCTGGACCCTAAACCGTCCCCGTCCCCTAACCCTAACCCTAGCCCGAACCCTAACCCTAACCCTTCCCCGAAGCCTGACCCTCACCCGTCCCCTAATCCTAACCCGTACGCTGACACTAACCCACGCCCTCACACGTCCGCTGCCCCTAAAGCGTTGTCGTACCCTCACCTGGACCCTAAACCGTCCCCGTCCCCTAACCCTAACCCTAGCCCGAACCCTAACCCTAACCCTTCCCCGAAGCCTGACCCTCACCCGTCCCCTAATCCTAACCCGTACGCTGACACTAACCCACACCCTCACACGTCCGCTGCCCCTAAAGAGTTGTCGTACACTCACCTGGACCCTAAACCGTCCCCGTCCCCTAACCCTAACCCTAGCCCGAACCCTAACCCTAACCCTTCCCCGAAGCCTGACCCTCACCCGTCCCCTAATCCTAACCCGTACGCTGACACTAACCCGCGCCCTCACACGTCCGCTGCCCCTAAAGCGTTGTCGTACCCTCACCTGGACCCTAAACCGTCCCCGTCCCCTAACCCTAACCCTAGCCCGAACCCTAACCCTAACCCTTCCCCGAAGCCTGACCCTCACACTTCCCCTAATCCTAACACGTACGCTGATACTAACCCGCGCCCTCACACGTCCGCTGCCCCTAAAGCATTGTCGCACCCTCACCTGGACCCTAAACCGTCCCCGTCCCCTAACCCTAACCCTAGCCCGAACCCTAACCCTAAACCTACCCCGAAGCCTGACCCTCACCCGTCCCCTAATCCTAACCCGTACGCTGACACTAACCCGCGCCCTCACACGTCCGCTGCCCCTAAAGCGTTGTCGTACCCTCACCTGGACCCTAAACCGTCCCCGTCCCCTAACCCTAACCCTAGCCCGAACCCTAACCCTAACCCTTCCCCGAAGCCTGACCCTCACCCGTCCCCTAATCCTAACCCGTACGCTGACACTAACCCGCGCCCTCACACGTCCGCTGCCCCTAAAGCGTTGTCGTACCCTCACCTGGACCCTAAACCGTCCCCGTCCCCTAACCCTAACCCTAGCCCGAACCCTAACCCTAACCCTTCCCCGAAGCCTGACCCTCACCCGTCCCCTAATCCTAACCCGTACGCTGACACTAACCCACGCCCTCACACGTCCGCTGCCCCTAAAGCGTTGTCGTACCCTCACCTGGACCCTAAACCGTCCCCGTCCCCTAACCCTAACCCTAGCCTGAACCCTAACCCTAACCCTTCCCCGAAGCCTGACCCTCACCCGTCCCCTAATCCTAAGCCGTACGCTGACACTAACCCGCGCCCTCACACGTCCGCTGCCCCTAAAGCGTTGTCGTACCCTCACCTGGACCCTAAACCGCTCCCGTCCCCTAACCCTAACCCTAGCCCGAACCCTAACCCTAACCCTTCCCCGAAGCCTGACCCTCACCCGTCCCCTAATCCTAACCCGTACGCTGACACTAACCCGTGCCCTCACACGTCCGCTGCCACTAAAGCGTTGTCGTACCCTCACCTGGACCCTAAACCGTCCCCGTCCCCTAACCCTAACCCTAGCCCGAACCCTAACCCTAACCCTTCCCCGAAGCCTGACCCTCACCCGTCCCCTAATCCTAACCCGTACGCTGACACTAACCCGCGCCCTCACACGTCCGCTGCCCCTAAAGCGTTGTCGTACCCTCACCTGGACCCTAAACCGTCCCCGTCCCCTAACCCTAACCCTAGCCCGAACCCTAACCCTAACCCTTCCCCGAAGCCTGACCCTCGCCCATCCCCTAATCCTAACCCGTACGCTGACACTAACCCGCGCCCTCACACGTCCGCTCCCCCTAAAGCGTTGTCGTACCCTCACCTGGACCCTAAACCGTCCCCGTCCCCTAACCCTAACCCTAGCCCGAACCCTAACCCTAACCCTTCCCCGAAGCCTGACCCTCACCCGTCCCCTAATCCTAACCCGTACGCTGACACTAACCCGCGCCCTCACACGTCCGCTGCCCCTAAAGCGTTGTCGTACCCTCACCTGGACCCTAAACCGTCCCCGTCCCCTAACCCTAACCCTAGCCCGAACCCTAACCCTAACCCTTCCCCGAAGCCTGACCCTCACCCTTCCCCTAATCCTAACCCGTACGCTGATACTAACCCGCGCCCTCACACGTCCGCTGCCCCTAAAGCGTTGTCGCACCCTCACCTGGACCCTAAACCGTCCCCGTCCCCTAACCCTAACCCTAGCCCGAACCCTAACCCTAACCCTACCCCGAAGCCTGACCCTCACCCGTCCCCTAATCCTAACCCGTACGCTGACACTAACCCGCGCCCTCACACGTCCGCTGCCCCTAAAGCGTTGTCGTACCCTCACCTGGACCCTAAACCGTCCCCGTCCCCTAACCCTAACCCTAGCCCGAACCCTAACCCTAACCCTTCCCCGAAGCCTGACCCTCACCCGTCCCCTAATCCTAACCCGTACGCTGACACTAACCCGCGCCCTCACACGTCCGCTGCCCCTAAAGCGTTGTCGTACCCTCACCTGGACCCTAAACCGTCCCCGTCCCCTAACCCTAACCCTAGCCCGAACCCTAACCCTAAACCTTCCCCGAAGCCTGACCCTCACCCGTCCCCTAATCCTAACCCGTACGCTGACACTAACCCACACCCTCACACGTCCGCTGCCCCTAAAGAGTTGTCGTACCCTCACCTGGACCCTAAACCGTCCCCGTCCCCTAACCCTAACCCTAGCCCGAACCCTAACCCTAACCCTTCCCCGAAGCCTGACCCTCACCCGTCCCCTAATCCTAACCCGTACGCTGACACTAACCCGCGCCCTCACACGTCCGCTGCCCCTAAAGCGTTGTCGTACCCTCACCTGGACCCTAAACCGTCCCCGTCCCCTAACCCTAACCCTAGCCCGAACCCTAACCCTAACCCTTCCCCGAAGCCTGACCCTCACACTTCCCCTAATCCTAACACGTACGCTGATACTAACCCGCGCCCTCACACGTCCGCTGCCCCTAAAGCATTGTCGCACCCTCACCTGGACCCTAAACCGTCCCCGTCCCCTAACCCTAACCCTAGCCCGAACCCTAACCCTAACCCTACCCCGAAGCCTGACCCTCACCCGTCCCCTAATCCTAACCCGTACGCTGACACTAACCCGCGCCCTCACACGTCCCCTGCCCCTAAAGCGTTGTCGTACCCTCACCTGGACCCTAAACCGTCCCCGTCCCCTAACCCTAACCCTAGCCCGAACCCTAACCCTAACCCTTCCCCGAAGCCTGACCCTCACCCGTCCCCTAATCCTAACCCGTACGCTGACACTAACCCGCGCCCTCACACGTCCGCTGCCCCTAAAGCGTTGTCGTACCCTCACCTGGACCCTAAACCGTCCCCGTCCCCTAACCCTAACCCTAGCCTGAACCCTAACCCTAACCCTTCCCCGAAGCCTGACCCTCACCCGTCCCCTAATCCTAACCCGTACGCTGACACTAACCCGCGCCCTCACACGTCCGCTGCCCCTAAAGCGTTGTCGTACCCTCACCTGGACCCTAAACCGTTCCCGTCCCCTAACCCTAACCCTAGCCCGAACCCTAACCCTAACCCTTCCCCGAAGCCTGACCCTCACCCGTCCCCTAATCCTAACCCGTACGCTGACACTAACCCGTGCCCTCACACGTCCGCTGCCCCTAAAGCGTTGTCGTACCCTCACCTGGACCCTAAACCGTCCCCGTCCCCTAACCCTAACCCTAGCCCGAACCCTAACCCTAACCCTTCCCCGAAGCCTGACCCTCACCCGTCCCCTAATCCTAACCCGTACGCTGACACTAACCCGCGCCCTCACACGTCCGCTGCCCCTAAAGCGTTGTCGTACCCTCACCTGGACCCTAAACCGTCCCCGTCCCCTAACCCTAACCCTAGCCCGAACCCTAACCCTAACCCTTCCCCGAAGCCTGACCCTCACCCGTCCCCTAATCCTAACCCGTACGCTGACACTAACCCGCGCCCTCACACGTCCGCTCCCCCTAAAGCGTTGTCGTACCCTCACCTGGACCCTAAACCGTCCCCGTCCCCTAACCCTAACCCTAGCCCGAACCCTAACCCTAACCCTTCCCCGAAGCCTGACCCTCACCCGTCCCCTAATCCTAACCCGTACGCTGACACTAACCCGCGCCCTCACACGTCCGCTGCCCCTAAAGCGTTGTCGTACCCTCACCTGGACCCTAAACCGTCCCCGTCCCCTAACCCTAACCCTAGCCCGAACCCTAACCCTAACCCTTCCCCGAAGCCTGACCCTCACCCGTCCCCTAATCCTAACCCGTACGCTGACACTAACCCACGCCCTCACACGTCCACTGCCCCTAAAGCATTGTCGTACCCTCACCTGGACCCTAAACCGTCCCCGTCCCCTAACCCTAACCCTAGCCCGAACCCTAACCCTAACCCTTCCCCGAAGCCTGACCCTCACCCGTCCCCTAATCCTAACCCGTACGCTGACACTAACCCGCGCCCTCACACGTCCGCTGCCCCTAAAGCGTTGTCGTACCCTCACCTGGACCCTAAACCGTCCCCGTCCCCTAACCCTAACCCTAGCCCGAACCCTAACCCTAACCCTTCCCCGAAGCCTGACCCTCACCCGTCCCCTAATCCTAACCCGTACGCTGACACTAACCCGCGCCCTCACACGTCCCCTGCCCCTAAAGCGTTGTCGTACCCTCACCTGGACCCTAAACCGTCCCCGTCCCCTAACCCTAACCCTAGCCCGAACCCTAACCCTAACCCTTCCCCGAAGCCTGACCCTCACCCGTCCCCTAATCCTAACCCGTACGCTGACACTAACCCGCGCCCTCACACGTCCGCTGCCCCTAAAGCGTTGTCGTACCCTCACCTGGACCCTAAACCGTCCCCGTCCCCTAACCCTAACCCTAGCCCGAACCCTAACCCTAACCCTTCCCCGAAGCCTGACCCTCACCCGTCCCCTAATCCTAACCCGTACGCTGACACTAACCCGCGCCCTCACACGTCCGCTGCCCCTAAAGCGTTGTCGTACCCTCACCTGGACCCTAAACCGTCCCCGTCCCCTAACCCTAACCCTAGCCCGAACCCTAACCCTAACCCTTCCCCGAAGCCTGACCCTCACCCGTCCCCTAATCCTAACCCGTACGCTGACACTAACCCGTGCCCTCACACGTCCGCTGCCCCTAAAGCGTTGTCGTACCCTCACCTGGACCCTAAACCGTCCCCGTCCCCTAACCCTAACCCTAGCCCGAACCCTAACCCTAACCCTTCCCCGAAGCCTGACCCTCACCCGTCCCCTAATCCTAACCCGTACGCTGACACTAACCCGCGCCCTCACACGTCCGCTGCCCCTAAAGCGTTGTCGTACCCTCACCTGGACCCTAAACCGTCCCCGTCCCCTAACCCTAACCCTAGCCCGAACCCTAACCCTAACCCTTCCCCGAAGCCTGACCCTCACCCGTCCCCTAATCCTAACCCGTACGCTGACACTAACCCGCGCCCTCACACGTCCGCTGCCCCTAAAGCGTTGTCGTACCCTCACCTGGACCCTAAACCGTCCCCGTCACCTAACCCTAACCCTAGCCCGAACCCTAACCCTAACCCTTCCCCGAAGCCTGACCCTCACCCGTCCCCTAATCCTAACCCGTACGCTGACACTAACCCGCGCCCTCACACGTCCCCTGCCCCTAAAGCGTTGTCGTACCCTCACCTGGACCCTAAACCGTCCCCGTCCCCTAACCCTAACCCTAGCCCGAACCCTAACCCTAACCCTTCCCCAAAGCCTGACCCTCACCCGTCCCCTAATCCTAACCCGTACGCTGACACTAACCCGCGCCCTCACACGTCCACTGCCCCTAAAGCGTTGTCGTACCCTCACCTGAACCCTAAACCGTCCCCGTCCCCTAACCCTAACCCTAGCCCGAACCCTAACCCTAACCCTTCCCCGAAGCCTGACCCTCACCCGTCCCCTAATCCTAACCCGTACGCTGACACTAACCCGCGCCCTCACACGTCCGCTGCCCCTAAAGCGTTGTCGTACCCTCACCTGGACCCTAAACCGTCCCCGTCCCCTAACCCTAACCCTAGCCCGAACCCTAACCCTAACCCTTCCCCGAAGCCTGACCCTCACCCGTCCCCTAATCCTAACCCGTACGCTGACACTAACCCGCGCCCTCACACGTCCGCTGCCCCTAAAGCGTTGTCGTACCCTCACCTGGACCCTAAACCGTCCCCGTCCCCTAACCCTAACCCTAGCCCGAACCCTAACCCTAACCCTTCCCCGAAGCCTGACCCTCACCCGTCCCCTAATCCTAACCCGTACGCTGACACTAACCCGCGCCCTCACACGTCCGCTGCCCCTAAAGCGTTGTCGTACCCTCACCTGGACCCTAAACCGTCCCCGTCCCCTAACCCTAACCCTAGCCCGAACCCTTACCCTAACCATTCCCCGAAGCCTGACCCTCACCCGTCCCCTAATCCTAACCCGTACGCTGACACTAACCCGCGCCCTCACACGTCCGCTCCCCCTAAAGCGTTGTCGTACCCTCACCTGGACCCTAAACCGTCCCCGTCCCCTAACCCTAACCCTAGCCCGAACCCTAACCCTAACCCTTCCCCGAAACCTGACCCTCACCCGTCCCCTAATCCTAACCCGTACGCTGACACTAACCCGCGCCCTCACACATCCGCTGCCCCTAAAGCGTTGTCGTACCCTCACCTGGACCCTAAACCGTCCCCGTCCCCTAACCCTAACCCTAGCCCGAACCCTAACCCTAACCCTTCCCCGAAGCCTGACCCTCACCCGTCCCCTAATCCTAACCCGTACGCTGACACTAACCCACGCCCTCACACGTCCGCTGCCCCTAAAGCGTTGTCGTACCCTCACCTGGACCCTAAACCGTCCCCGTCCTCTAACCCTAACCCTAGCCCGAACCCTAACCCTAACCCTTCCCCGAAGCCTGACCCTCACCCGTCCCCTAATCCTAACCCGTACGCTGACACTAACCCGCGCCCTCACACGTCCGCTCACCCTAAAGCGTTGTCGTACCCTCACCTGGACCCTAAACCGTCCCCGTCCCCTAACCCTAACCCTAGCCCGAACCCTAACCCTAACCCTTCCCCCAAGCCTGACCCTCACCCGTCCCCTAATCCTAACCCGTACGCTGACACTAACCCGCTCCCTCACACATCCGCTGCCCCTAAAGCGTTGTCGTACCCTCACCTGGACCCTAAACCGTCCCCGTCCCCTAACCCTAACCCTAGCCCGAACCCTAACCCTAACCCTTCCCCGAAGCCTGACCCTCACCCGTCCCCTAATCCTAACCCGTACGCTGACACTAACCCGCGCCCTCACACGTCCGCTGCCCCTGAAGCGTTGTCGTACCCTCACCTGGACCCTAAACCGTCCCCGTCCCCTAACCCTAACCCTAGCCCGAACCCTAAACCTAACACTTCCCCGAAGCCTGACCCTCACCCGTCCCCTAATCCTAACCCGTACGCTGACACTAACCCGCGCCCTCACACGTCCACTCACCCTAAAGCGTTGTCGTACCCTCACCTGGACCCTAAACCGTCCCCGTCCCCTAACCCTAACCCTAGCCCGAACCCTAACCCTAACCCTTCCCTGAAGCCTGACACTCACCCGTCCCCTAATCCTAACCCGTACGCTGACACTAACCCGCGCCCTCACACGTCCGCTCCCCCTAAAGCATTGTCGTACCCTCACCTGGACCCTAAACCGTCCCCGTCCCCTAACCCTAACCCTAGCCTGAACCCTAACCCTAACCCTTCCCCGAAGCCTGACCCTCACCCGTCCCCTAATCCTAACCCGTACGCTGACACTAACCCGCGCCCTCACACGTCCGCTCCCCCTAAAGCGTTGTCGTACCCTCACCTGGACCCTAAACCATCCCCGTCCCCTAACCCTAACCCTAGCCCGAACCCTAACCCTAACCCTTCCCCCAAGCCTGACCCTAAACCGTCCCCTAATCCTAACCCGTACGCTGACACTAACCCGCGCCCTCACACGTCCGCTGCCCCTAAAGCGTTGTCGTACCCTCACCTGGACCCTAAACCGTCCCCGTCCCCTAACCCTAACCCTAGCCCGAACCCTAACCCTAACCCTTCCCCGAAGCCTGACCCTCACCCGTCCCCTAATCCTAACCCGTACGCTGACACTAACCCGCGCCCTCACACGTCCGCTGCCCCTAAAGCGTTGTCGTACCCTCACCTGGACCCTAAACCGTCCCCGTCCCCTAACCCTAACCCTAGCCCGAACCCTTACCCTAACCATTCCCCGAAGCCTGACCCTCACCCGTCCCCTAATCCTAACCCGTACGCTGACACTAACCCGCGCCCTCACACGTCCGCTGCCCCTAAAGCGTTGTCGTACCCTCACCTGGACCCTAAACCGTCCCCGTCCCCTAACCCTAACCCTAGCCCGAACCCTAACCCTAACCCTTCCCCCAAGCCTGACCCTCACCCGTCCCCTAATCCTAACCCGTACGCTGACACTAACCCGCGCCCTCACACGTCCGCTGCCCCTAAAGCGTTGTCGTACCCTCACCTGGACCCTAAACCGTCCCCGTCCCCTAACCCTAACCCTAGCCCGAACCCTAACCCTAACCCTTCCCCGAAGCCTGACCCTCACCCGTCCCCTAATCCTAACCCGTACGCTGACACTAACCCGCGCACTCACACGTCCGCTGCCCCTAAAGCGTTGTCGTACCCTCACCTGGACCCTAAACCGTCCCCGTCCCCTAACCCTAACCCTAGCCCGAACCCTTACCCTAACCATTCCCCGAAGCCTGACCCTCACCCGTCCCCTAATCCTAACCCGTACGCTGACACTAACCCGCGCCCTCACACGTCCGCTGCCCCTAAAGCGTTGTCGTACCCTCACCTGGACCCTAAACCGTCCCCGTCCCCTAACCCTAACCCTAGCCCGAACCCTAACCCTAACCCTTCCCCGAAGCCTGACCCTCACCCGTCCCCTAATCCTAACCCGTACGCTGACACTAACCCGCGCCCTCACACGTCCGCTCACCCTAAAGCGTTGTCGTACCCTCACCTGGACCCTAAACCGTCCCCGTCCCCTAACCCTAACCCTAGCCCGAACCCTAACCCTAACCCTTCCCCCAAGCCTGACCCTCACCCGTCCCCTAATCCTAACCCGTACGCTGACACTAACCCGCTCCCTCACACATCCGCTGCCCCTAAAGCGTTGTCGTACCCTCACCTGGACCCTAAACCGTCCCCGTCCCCTAACCCTAACCCTAGCCCGAACCCTAACCCTAACCCTTCCCCGAAGCCTGACCCTCACCCGTCCCCTAATCCTAACCCGTACGCTGACACTAACCCGCGCCCTCACACGTCCGCTGCCCCTAAAGCGTTGTCGTACCCTCACCTGGACCCTAAACCGTCCCCGTCCCCTAACCCTAACCCTAGCCCGAACCCTAAACCTAACACTTCCCCGAAGCCTGACCCTCACCCGTCCCCTAATCCTAACCCGTACGCTGACACTAACCCGCGCCCTCACACGTCCACTCACCCTAAAGCGTTGTCGTACCCTCACCTGGACCCTAAACCGTCCCCGTCCCCTAACCCTAACCCTAGCCCGAACCCTAACCCTAACCCTTCCCCCAAGCCTGACCCTCACCCGTCCCCTAATCCTAACCCGTACGCTGACACTAACCCGCGCCCTCACACGTCCGCTGCCCCTAAAGCATTGACGTACCCTCACCTGGACCCTAAACCGTCCCCGTCCCCTAACCCTAACCCTAGCCCGAACCCTAACCCTAACCCTTCCCCGAAGCCTGACCCTCAACCGTCCCCTAATCCTAACCCGTACGCTGACACTAACCCGCGCCCTCACACGTCCGCTGCCCCTAAAGCGTTGTCGTACCCTCACCTGGACCCTAAACCGTCCCCGTCCCCTAACCCTAACGCTAGCCCGAACCCTAACCCTAACCCTTCCCCGAAGCCTGACCCTCACCCGTCCCCTAATCCTATCCCGTACGCTGACACTAACCCGCGCCCTCACACGTCCGCTGCCCCTAAAGCGTTGTCGTACCCTCACCTGGACCCTAAACCGTCCCCGTCCCCTAACCCTAACCCTAGCCCGAACCCTAACCCTAACCCTTCCCTGAAGCCTGACACTCACCCGTCCCCTAATCCTAACCCGTACGCTGACACTAACCCGCGCCCTCACACGTCCGCTCCCCCTAAAGCATTGTCGTACCCTCACCTGGACCCTAAACCGTCCCCGTCCCCTAACCCTAACCCTAGCCTGAACCCTAACCCTAACCCTTCCCCGAAGCCTGACCCTCACCCGTCCCCTAATCCTAACCCGTATGCTGACACTAACCCGCGCCCTCACACGTCCGCTCCCCCTAAAGCGTTGTCGTACCCTCACCTGGACCCTAAACCATCCCCGTCCCCTAACCCTAACCCTAGCCCGAACCCTAACCCTAACCCTTCCCCCAAGCCTGACCCTAAACCGTCCCCTAATCCTAACCCGTACGCTGACACTAACCCGCGCCCTCACACGTCCGCTGCCCCTAAAGCGTTGTCGTACCCTCACCTGGACCCTAAACCGTCCCCGTCCCCTAACCCTAACCCTAGCCCGAACCCTAACCCTAACCCTTCCCCGAAGCCTGACCCTCACCCGTCCCCTAATCCTAACCCGTACGCTGACACTAACCCGCGCCCTCACACGTCCGCTGCCCCTAAAGCGTTGTCGTACCCTCACCTGGACCCTAAACCGTCCCCGTCCCCTAACCCTAACCCTAGCCCGAACCCTTACCCTAACCATTCCCCGAAGCCTGACCCTCACCCGTCCCCTAATCCTAACCCGTACGCTGACACTAACCCGCGCCCTCACACGTCCGCTGCCCCTAAAGCGTTGTCGTACCCTCACCTGGACCCTAAACCGTCCCCGTCCCCTAACCCTAACCCTAGCCCGAACCCTAACCCTAACCCTTCCCCCAAGCCTGACCCTCACCCGTCCCCTAATCCTAACCCGTACGCTGACACTAACCCGCGCCCTCACACGTCCGCTGCCCCTAAAGCGTTGTCGTACCCTCACCTGGACCCTAAACCGTCCCCGTCCCCTAACCCTAACCCTAGCCCGAACCCTAACCCTAACCCTTCCCCGAAGCCTGACCCTCACCCGTCCCCTAATCCTAACCCGTACGCTGACACTAACCCGCGCACTCACACGTCCGCTGCCCCTAAAGCGTTGTCGTACCCTCACCTGGACCCTAAACCGTCCCCGTCCCCTAACCCTAACCCTAGCCCGAACCCTTACCCTAACCATTCCCCGAAGCCTGACCCTCACCCGTCCCCTAATCCTAACCCGTACGCTGACACTAACCCGCGCCCTCACACGTCCGCTGCCCCTAAAGCGTTGTCGTACCCTCACCTGGACCCTAAACCGTCCCCGTCCCCTAACCCTAACCCTAGCCCGAACCCTAACCCTAACCCTTCCCCGAAGCCTGACCCTCACCCGTCCCCTAATCCTAACCCGTACGCTGACACTAACCCGCGCCCTCACACGTCCCCTGCCCCTAAAGCGTTATCGTACCCTCACCTGGACCCTAAACCGTCCCCGTCCCCTAACCCTAACCCTAGCCCGAACCCTAACCCTAACCCTTCCCCGAAGCCTGACCCTCACCCGTCCCCTAATCCTAACCCGTACGCTGACACTAACCCGCGCCCTCACACGTCCGCTCCCCCTAAAGCGTTGTCGTACCCTCACCTGGACCCTAAACCGTCCCCGTCCCCTAACCCTAACCCTAGCCCGAACCGTAACCCTAACCCTTCCCCGAAGCCTGACCCTCACCCGTCCCCTAATCCTAACCCGTACGCTGACACTAACCCGCGTCCTCACACGTCCGCTGCCCCTAAAGCGTTGTCGTACCCTCACCTGGACCCTAAACCGTCCCCGTCCCCTAACCCTAACCCTAGCCCGAACCCTAACCCTAACCCTACCCCGAAGCCTGACCCTCACCCGTCCCCTAATCCTAACCCGTACGCTGACACTAACCCGCGCCCTCACACGTCCCCTGCCCCTAAAGCGTTGTCGTACCCTCACCTGGACCCTAAACCGTCCCCGTCCCCTAACCCTAACCCTAGCCCGAACCCTAACCCTAACCCTTCCCCAAAGCCTGACCCTCACCCGTCCCCTAATCCTAACCCGTACGCTGACACTAACCCGCGCCCTCACACGTCCGCTCCCCCTAAAGCGTTGTCGTACCCTCACCTGGACCCTAAACCGTCCCCGTCACCTAACCCTAACCCTAGCCCGAACCCTAACCCTAACCCTTCCCCGAAGCCTGACCCTCACCCGTCCCCTAATCCTAACCCGTACGCTGACACTAACCCGCGCCCTCACACGTCCGCTGCCCCTAAAGCATTGACGTACCCTCACCTGGACCCTAAACCGTCCCCGTCCCCTAACCCTAACCCTAGCCCGAACCCTAACCCTAACCCTTCCCCGAAGCCTGACCCTCAACCGTCCCCTAATCCTAACCCGTACGCTGACACTAACCCGCGCCCTCACACGTCCGCTGCCCCTAAAGCGTTGTCGTACCCTCACCTGGACCCTAAACCGTCCCCGTCCCCTAACCCTAACGCTAGCCCGAACCCTAACCCTAACCCTTCCCCGAAGCCTGACCCTCACCCGTCCCCTAATCCTATCCCGTACGCTGACACTAACCCGCGCCCTCACACGTCCGCTGCCCCTAAAGCGTTGTCGTACCCTCACCTGGACCCTAAACCGTCCCCGTCCCCTAACCCTAACCCTAGCCCGAACCCTATCCCTAACCCTTCCCTGAAGCCTGACACTCACCCGTCCCCTAATCCTAACCCGTACGCTGACACTAACCCGCGCCCTCACACGTCCGCTCCCCCTAAAGCATTGTCGTACCCTCACCTGGACCCTAAACCGTCCCCGTCCCCTAACCCTAACCCTAGCCTGAACCCTAACCCTAACCCTTCCCCGAAGCCTGACCCTCACCCGTCCCCTAATCCTAACCCGTACGCTGACACTAACCCGCGCCCTCACACGTCCGCTCCCCCTAAAGCGTTGTCGTACCCTCACCTGGACCCTAAACCATCCCCGTCCCCTAACCCTAACCCTAGCCCGAACCCTAACCCTAACCCTTCCCCCAAGCCTGACCCTAAACCGTCCCCTAATCCTAACCCGTACGCTGACACTAACCCGCGCCCTCACACGTCCGCTGCCCCTAAAGCGTTGTCGTACCCTCACCTGGACCCTAAACCGTCCCCGTCCCCTAACCCTAACCCTAGCCCGAACCCTAACCCTAACCCTTCCCCGAAGCCTGACCCTCACCCGTCCCCTAATCCTAACCCGTACGCTGACACTAACCCGCGCCCTCACACGTCCGCTGCCCCTAAAGCGTTGTCGTACCCTCACCTGGACCCTAAACCGTCCCCGTCCCCTAACCCTAACCCTAGCCCGAACCCTTACCCTAACCATTCCCCGAAGCCTGACCCTCACCCGTCCCCTAATCCTAACCCGTACGCTGACACTAACCCGCGCCCTCACACGTCCGCTGCCCCTAAAGCGTTGTCGTACCCTCACCTGGACCCTAAACCGTCCCCGTCCCCTAACCCTAACCCTAGCCCGAACCCTAACCCTAACACTTCCCCGAAGCCTGACCCTCACCCGTCCCCTAATCCTAACCCGTACGCGGACACTAACCCGCGCCCTCACACGTCCGCTGCCCCTAAAGCGTTGTCGTACCCTCACCTGGACCCTAAACCGTCCCCGTCCCCTAACCCTAACCCTAGCCCGAACCCTAACCCTAACCCTTCCCCGAAGCCTGACCCTCACCCGTCCCCTAATCCTAACCCGTACGCTGACACTAACCCGCGCCCTCACACGTCCGCTCCCCCTAAAGCGTTGTCGTACCCTCACCTGGACCCTAAACCGTCCCCGTCCCCTAACCCTAACCCTAGCCCGAACCCTAACCCTAACCCTTCCCCCAAGCCTGACCCTCACCCGTCCCCTAATCCTAACCCGTACGCTGACACTAACCCGCGCCCTCACACGTCCGCTGCCCCTAAAGCGTTGTCGTACCCTCACCTGGACCCTAAACCGTCCCCGTCCCCTAACCCTAACCCTAGCCCGAACCCTAACCCTAACCCTTCCCCGAAGCCTGACCCTCACCCGTCCCCTAATCCTAACCCGTACGCTGACACTAACCCGCGCACTCACACGTCCGCTGCCCCTAAAGCGTTGTCGTACCCTCACCTGGACCCTAAACCGTCCCCGTCCCCTAACCCTAACCCTAGCCCGAACCCTTACCCTAACCATTCCCCGAAGCCTGACCCTCACCCGTCCCCTAATCCTAACCCGTACGCTGACACTAACCCGCGCCCTCACACGTCCGCTGCCCCTAAAGCGTTGTCGTACCCTCACCTGGACCCTAAACCGTCCCCGTCCCCTAACCCTAACCCTAGCCCGAACCCTAACCCTAACCCTTCCCCGAAGCCTGACCCTCACCCGTCCCCTAATCCTAACCCGTACGCTGACACTAACCCGCGCCCTCACACGTCCCCTGCCCCTAAAGCGTTGTCGTACCCTCACCTGGACCCTAAACCGTCCCCGTCCCCTAACCCTAACCCTAGCCCGAACCCTAACCCTAACCCTTCCCCGAAGCCTGACCCTCACCCGTCCCCTAATCCTAACCCGTACGCTGACACTAACCCGCGCCCTCACACGTCCCCTCCCCCTAAAGCGTTGTCGTACCCTCACCTGGACCCTAAACCGTCCCCGTCCCCTAACCCTAACCCTAGCCCGAACCGTAACCCTAACCCTTCCCCGAAGCCTGACCCTCACCCGTCCCCTAATCCTAACCCGTACGCTGACACTAACCCGCGCCCTCACACGTCCGCTGCCCCTAAAGCGTTGTCGTACCCTCACCTGGACCCTAAACCGTCCCCGTCCCCTAACCCTAACCCTAGCCCGAACCCTAACCCTAACCCTTCCCCGAAGCCTGACCCTCACCCGTCCCCTAATCCTAACCCGTACGCTGACACTAACCCGCGCCCTCACACGTCTGCTCACCCTAAAGCGTTGTCGTACCCTCACCTGGACCCTAAACCGTCCCCGTCCCCTAACCCTAACCCTAGCCCGAACCCTAACCCTAACCCTTCCCCAAAGCCTGACCCTCACCCGTCCCCTAATCCTAACCCGTACGCTGACACTAACCCGCGCCCTCACACGTCCGCTCCCCCTAAAGCGTTGTCGTACCCTCACCTGGACCCTAAACCGTCCCCGTCACCTAACCCTAACCCTAGCCCGAACCCTAACCCTAACCCTTCCCCGAAGCCTGACCCTCACCCGTCCCCTAATCCTAACCCGTACGCTGACACTAACCCGCGCCCTCACACGTCCGCTGCCCCTAAAGCGTTGTCGTACCCTCACCTGGACCCTAAACCGTCCCCGTCCCCTAACCCTAACCCTAGCCTGAACCCTTACCCTAAACATTCCCCGAAGCCTGACCCTCACCCGTCCCCTAATCCGAACCCGTACGCTGACACTAACCCGCGCCCTCACACGTCCGCTCCCCCTAAAGCGTTGTCGTACCCTCACCTGGACCCTAAACCGTCCCCGTCCCCTAACCCTAACCCTAGCCCGAACCCTAACCCTAACCCTTCCCCCAAGCCTGACCCTCACCCGTCCCCTAATCCTAACCCGTACGCTGACACTAACCCGCGCCCTCACACGTCCGCTGCCCCTAAAGCGTTGTCGTACCCTCACCTGGACCCTAAACCGTCCCCGTCCCCTAACCCTAACCCTAGCCCGAACCCTAACCCTAACCCTTCCCCGAAGCCTGACCCTCACCCGTCCCCTAATCCTAACCCGTACGCTGACACTAACCCGCGCACTCACACGTCCGCTGCCCCTAAAGCGTTGTCGTACCCTCACCTGGACCCTAAACCGTCCCCGTCCCCTAACCCTAACCCTAGCCCGAACCCTTACCCTAACCATTCCCCGAAGCCTGACCCTCACCCGTCCCCTAATCCTAACCCGTACGCTGACACTAACCCGCGCCCTCACACGTCCCCTGCCCCTAAAGCGTTGTCGTACCCTCACCTGGACCCTAAACCGTCCCCGTCCCCTAACCCTAACCCTAGCCCGAACCCTAACCCTAACCCTTCCCCGAAGCCTGACCCTCACCCGTCCCCTAATCCTAACCCGTACGCTGACACTAACCCGCGCCCTCACACGTCCGCTCCCCCTAAAGCGTTGTCGTACCCTCACCTGGACCCTAAACCGTCCCCGTCCCCTAACCCTAACCCTAGCCCGAACCGTAACCCTAACCCTTCCCCGAAGCCTGACCCTCACCCGTCCCCTAATCCTAACCCGTACGCTGACACTAACCCGCGTCCTCACACGTCCGCTGCCCCTAAAGCGTTGTCGTACCCTCACCTGGACCCTAAACCGTCCCCGTCCCCTAACCCTAACCCTAGCCCGAACCCTAACCCTAACCCTTCCCCGAAGCCTGACCCTCACCCGTCCCCTAATCCTAACCCGTACGCTGACACTAACCCGCGCCCTCACACGTCCCCTGCCCCTAAAGCGTTGTCGTACCCTCACCTGGACCCTAAACCGTCCCCGTCCCCTAACCCTAACCCTAGCCCGAACCCTAACCCTAACCCTTCCCCAAAGCCTGACCCTCACCCGTCCCCTAATCCTAACCCGTACGCTGACACTAACCCGCGCCCTCACACGTCCGCTCCCCCTAAAGCGTTGTCGTACCCTCACCTGGACCCTAAACCGTCCCCGTCACCTAACCCTAACCCTAGCCCGAACCCTAACCCTAACCCTTCCCCGAAGCCTGACCCTCACCCGTCCCCTAATCCTAACCCGTACGCTGACACTAACCCGCGCCCTCACACGTCCGCTGCCCCTAAAGCGTTGTCGTACCCTCACCTGGACCCTAAACCGTCCCCGTCCCCTAACCCTAACCCTAGCCCGAACCCTTACCCTAAACATTCCCCGAAGCCTGACCCTCACCCGTCCCCTAATCCGAACCCGTACGCTGACACTAACCCGCGCCCTCACACGTCCGCTGCCCCTAAAGCGTTGTCGTACCCTCACCTGGACCCTAAACCGTCCCCATCCCCTAACCCTAACCCTAGCCCGAACCCTAACCCTAACCCTTCCCCGAAGCCTGACCCTCACCCGTCCCCTAATCCTAACCCGTACGCTGACACTAACCCGCGCCCTCACACATCCGCTGCCCCTAAAGCGTTGTCGTACCCTCACCTGGACCCTAAACCGTCCCCGTCCCCTAACCCTAACCCTAGCCCGAACCCTAACCCTAACCCTTCCCCGAAGCCTGACCCTCACCCGTCCCCTAATCCTAACCCGTACGCTGACACTAACCCACGCCCTCACACGTCCGCTGCCCCTAAAGCGTTGTCGTACCCTCACCTGGACCCTAAACCGTCCCCGTCCCCTAACCCTAACCCTAGCCCGAACCCTAACCCTTACCCTTCCCCGAAGCCTGACCCTCACCCATCCCCTAATCCTAACCCGTACGCTGACACTAACCCGCGCCCTCACACATCCGCTGCCCCTAAAGCGTTGTCGTACCCTCACCTGGACCCTAAACCGTCCCCGTCCCCTAACCCTAACCCTAGCCCGAACCCTAACCCTAACGCTTCCCCGAAGCCTGACCCTCACCCGTCCCCTAATCCTAACCCGTACGCTGACACTAACCCACGCCCTCACACGTCCGCTGCCCCTAAAGCGTTGTCGTACCCTCACCTGGACCCTAAACCGTCCCCGTCCCGTAACCCTAACCCTAGCCCGAACCCTAACCCTAACCCTTCCCCCAAGCCTGACCCTCACCCGTCCCCTAATCCTAACCCGTACGCTGACACTAACCCGCGCCCTCACACGTCTGCTGCCCCTAAAGCATTGTCGTACCCTCACCTGGACCCTAAACCGTCCCCGTCCCCTAACCCTAACGCTAGCCCGAACCCTAACCCTAACCCTTCCCCGAAGCCTGACCCTCACCCGTCCCCTAATCCTAACCCGTACGCTGACACTAACCCGCGCCCTCACACGTCCGCTGCCCCTAAAGCGTTGTCGTACCCTCACCTGGACCCTAAACCATCCCCGTCCCCTAACCCTAACCCTGGCCCGAACCCTAACCCTAACCCTTCCCCGAAGCCTGACACTCACCCGTCCCCTAATCCTAACCCGTACGCTGACACTAACCCGCGCCCTCACACGTCCGCTCCCCCTAAAGCGTTGTCGTACCCTCACCTGGACCCTAAACCGTCCCCGTCCCCTAACCCTAACCCTAGCCTGAACCATAACCCTAACCCTTCCCCGAAGCCTGACCCTCACCCGTCCCCTAATCCTAACCCGTACGCTGACACTAACCCGCGCCCTCACACGTCCGCTCCCCCTAAAGCGTTGTCGTACCCTCACCTGGACCGTAAACCATCCCCGTCCCCTAACCCTAACCCTAGCCCGAACCCTAACCCTAACCCTTCCCCCAAGCCTGACCCTAAACCGTCCCCTAATCCTAACCCGTACGCTGACACTAACCCGCGCCCTCACACGTCCGCTGCCCCTAAAGCGTTGTCGTACCCTCACCTGGACCCTAAACCGTCCCCGTCCCCTAACCCTAACCCTAGCCCGAACCCTAACCCTAACCCTTCCCCGAAGCCTGACCCTCACCCGTCCCCTAATCCTAACCCGTACGCTGACACTAACCCGTGCCCTCACACGTCCGCTGCCCCTAAAGCGTTGTCGTACCCTCACCTGGACCCTAAACCGTCCCCGTCCCCTAACCCTAACCCTAGCCCGAACCCTTACCCTAACCATTCCCCGAAGCCTGACCCTCACCCGTCCCCTAATCCTAACCCGTACGCTGACACTAACCCGCGCCCTCACACGTCCGCTGCCCCTAAAGCGTTGTCGTACCCTCACCTGGACCCTAAACCGTCCCCGTCCCCTAACCCTAACCCTAGCCCGAACCCTAACCCTAACCCTTCCCCGAAGCCTGACCCTCACCCGTCCCCTAATCCTAACCCGTACGCGGACACTAACCCGCGCCCTCACACGTCCGCTGCCCCTAAAGCGTTGTCGTACCCTCACCTGGACCCTAAACCGTCCCCGTCGCCTAACCCTAACCCTAGCCCGAACCCTAACCCTAACCCTTCCCCGAAGCCTGACCCTCACCCGTCCCCTAATCCTAACCCGTACGCTGACACTAACCCGCGCCCTCACACGTCCGCTCCCCCTAAAGCGTTGTCGTACCCTCACCTGGACCCTAAACCGTACCCGTCCCCTAACCCTAACCCTAGCCCGAACACTAACCCTAACCCTTCCCCCAAGCCTGACCCTCACCCGTCCCCTAATCCTAACCCGTACGCTGACACTAACCCGCGCCCTCACACGTCCGCTGCCTCTAAAGCGTTGTCGTACCCTCACCTGGACCCTAAACCGTCCCCGTCCCCTAACCCTAACCCTAGCCCGAACCCTAACCCTAACCCTTCCCCGAAGCCTGACCCTCACCCGTCCCCTAATCCTAACCCGTACGCTGACACTAACCCGCGCACTCACACGTCCGCTGCCCCTAAAGCGTTGTCGTACCCTCACCTGGACCCTAAACCGTCCCCGTCCCCTAACCCTAACCCTAGCCCGAACCCTTACCCTAACCATTCCCCGAAGCCTGACCCTCACCCGTCCCATAATCCTAACCCGTACGCTGACACTAACCCGCGCCCTCACACGTCCGCTGCCCCTAAAGCGTTGTCGTACCCTCACCTGGACCCTAAACCGTCCCCGTCCCCTAACCCTAACCCTAGCCCGAACCCTAACCCTAACCCTTCCCCGAAGCCTGACCCTCACCCGTCCCCTAATCCTAACCCGTACGCTGACACTAACCCGCGCCCTCACACGTCCCCTGCCCCTAAAGCGTTGTCGTACCCTCACCTGGACCCTAAACCGTCCCCGTCCCCTAACCCTAACCCTAGCCCGAACCCTAACCCTAACCCTTCCCCGAAGCCTGACCCTCACCCGTCCCCTAATCCTAACCCGTACGCTGACACTAACCCGCGCCCTCACACGTCCGCTCCCCCTAAAGCGTTGTCGTACCCTCACCTGGACCCTAAACCGTCCCCGTCACCTAACCCTAACCCTAGCCCGAACCCTAACCCTAACCCTTCCCCGAAGCCTGACCCTCACCCGTCCCCTAATCCTAACCCGTACGCTGACACTAACCCGCGCCCTCACACGTCCGCTGCCCCTAAAGCGTTGTCGTACCCTCACCTGGACCCTAAACCGTCCCCGTCCCCTAACCCTAACCCTAGCCCGAACCCTTACCCTAACCATTCCCCGAGGCCTGACCCTCACCCGTCCCCTAATCCGAACCCGTACGCTGACACTAACCCGCGCCCTCACACGTCCGCTGCCCCTAAAGCGTTGTCGTACCCTCACCTGGACCCTAAACCGTCCCCGTCCCCTAACCCTAACCCTAGCCCGAACCCTAACCCTAACCCTTCCCCGAAGCCTGACCCTCACCCGTCCCCTAATCCTAACCCGTACGCTGACACTAACCCGCGCCCTCACACATCCGCTGCCCCTAAAGCGTTGTCGTACCCTCACCTGGACCCTAAACCGTCCCCGTCCCCTAACCCTAACCCTAGCCCGAACCCTAACCCTAACCCTTCCCCGAAGCCTGACCCTCACCCGTCCCCTAATCCTAACCCGTACGCTGACACTAACCCACGCCCTCACACGTCCGCTGCCCCTAAAGCGTTGTCGTACCCTCACCTGGACCCTAAACCGTCCCCGTCCCCTAACCCTAACCCTAGCCCGAACCCTAACCCTTACCCTTCCCCGAAGCCTGACCCTCACCCGTCCCCTAATCCTAACCCGTACGCTGACACTAACCCGCACCCTCACACATCCGCTGCCCCTAAAGCGTTGTCGTACCCTCACCTGGACCCTAAACCGTCCCCGTCCCCTAACCCTAACCCTAGCCCGAACCCTAACCCTAACGCTTCCCCGAAGCCTGACCCTCACCCGTCCCCTAATCCTAACCCGTACGCTGACACTAACCCGCGCCCTCACACGTACGCTCCCCCTAAAGCGTTGTCGTACCCTCACCTGGACCCTAAACCGTCCCCGTCCCCTAACCCTAACCCTAGCCCGAACCCTAACCCTAACCCTTCCCCCAAGCCTGACCCTCACCCGTCCCCTAATCCTAACCCGTACGCTGACACTAACCCGCGCCCTCACACGTCCGCTCACCCTAAAGCGTTGTCGTACCCTCACCTGGACCCTAAACCGTCCCCGTCCCCTAACCCTAACCCTAGCCCGAACCCTAACCCTAACCCTTCCCCCAAGCCTGACCCTCACCCGTCCCCTAATCCTAACCCGTACGCTGACACTAACCCGCCCCCTCACACGTCCGCTGCCCCTAAAGCATTGTCGTACCCTCACCTGGACCCTAAACCGTCCCCGTCCCCTAACCCTAACCCTAGCCCGAACCCTAACCCTAACCCTTCCCCGAAGCCTGACCCTCACCCGTCCCCTAATCCTAACCCGTACGCTGACACTAACCCGCGCCCTCACACGTCCGCTGCCCCTAAAGCGTTGTCGTACCCTCACCTGGACCCTAAACCGTCCCCGTCCCCTAACCCTAACCCTAGCCCGAACCCTAACCCTAACCCTTCCCCGAAGCCTGACCCTCACCCGTCCCCTAATCCTAACCCGTACGCTGACACTAACCCGCGCCCTCACACGTCCCCTGCCCCTAAAGCGTTGTCGTACCCTCACCTGGACCCTAAACCGTCCCCGTCCCCTAACCCTAACCCTAGCCCGAACCCTAACCCTAACCCTTCCCCGAAGCCTGACCCTCACCCGTCCCCTAATCCTAACCCGTACGCTGACACTAACCCGCGCCCTCACACGTCCGCTCCCCCTAAAGCGTTGTCGTACCCTCACCTGGACCCTAAACCATCCCCGTCCCCTAACCCTAACCCTAGCCCGAACCCTAACCCTAACCCTTCCCCGAAGCCTGACCCTCACCCGTCCCCTAATCCTAACCCGTACGCTGACACTAACCCGCGCCCTCACACGTCCGCTGCCCCTAAAGCGTTGTCGTACCCTCACCTGGATCCTAAACCTTCCCCGTCCCCTAACCCTAACCCTAGCCCGAACCCTAACCCTAACCCTTCCCCGAAGCCTGACCCTCACCCGTCCCCTAATCCTAACCCGTACGCTGACACTAACCCGCGCCCTCACACGTCCGCTGCCCCGAAAGCGTTGTCGTACCCTCACCTGGACCCTAAACCGTCCCCGTCCCCTAACCCTAACCCTAGCCCGAACCCTAACCCTAACCCTTCCCCGAAGCCTGACCCTCACCCGTCCCCTAATCCTAACCCGTACGCTGACACTAACCCGCGCCCTCACACGTCCGCTGCCCCTAAAGCGTTGTCGTACCCTCACCTGGACCCTAAACCGTCCCCGTCCCCTAACCCTAACCCTAGCCCGAACCCTAACCCTAACCCTTCCCCGAAGCCTGACCCTCAGCCGTCCCCTAATCCTAACCCGTACGCTGACACTAACCCGCGCCCTCACACGTCCGCTGCCCCTAAAGCGTTGTCGTACCCTCACCTGGACCCTAAACCGTCCCCGTCCCCTAACCCTAACCCTAGCCCGAACCCTAACCCTAACCCTTCCCCGAAGCCTGACCCTCACCCGTCCCCTAATCCTAACCCGTACGCTGACACTAACCCGCGCCCTCACACGTCCGCTGCCCCTAAAGCGTTGTCGTACCCTCACCTGGACCCTAAACCGTCCCCGTCCCCTAACCCTAACCCTAGCCCGAACCCTAACCCTAACCCTTCCCCGAAGCCTGACCCTCACCCGTCCCCTAATCCTAACCCGTACGCTGACACTAACCCGCGCCCTCACACGTCCGCTGCCCCTAAAGCGTTGTCGTACCCTCACCTGGACCCTAAACCGTCCCCGTCCCCTAACCCTAACCCTAGCCCGAACCCTAACCCTAACCCTTCCCCGAAGCCTGACCCTCACCCGTCCCCTAATCCTAACCCGTACGCTGACACTAACCCGCGCCCTCACACGTCCGCTGCCCCTAAAGCGTTGTCGTACCCTCACCTGGACCCTAAACCGTCCCCGTCCCCTAACCCTAACCCTAGCCCGAACCCTAACCCTAACCCTTCCCCGAAGCCTGACCCTCACCCGTCCCCTAATCCTAACCCGTACGCTGACACTAACCCGCGCCCTCACACGTCCGCTCCCCCTAAAGCGTTGTCGTACCCTCACCTGGAACCTAAACCGTCCCCGTCCCCTAACCCTAACCCTATCCCGAACCCTAACCCTAACCCTTCCCCGAAGCCTGACCCTCACCTGTCCCCTAATCCTAAACCGTACGCTGACACTAACCCGCGCCCTCACACGTACGCTCCCCCTAAAGCGTTGTCATACCCTCACCTGGACCCTAAACCGTCCCCGTCCCCTAACCCTAACCCTAGCCCGAACCCTAACCCTAACCCTTCCCCCAAGCCTGACCCTCACCCGTCCCCTAATCCTAACCCGTACGCTGACACTAACCCGCGCCTTCACACGTCCGCTGCCCCTAAAGCGTTGTCGTACCCTCACCTGGACCCTAAACCGTCCCCGTCCCCTAACCCTAACCCTAGCCCGAACCCTAACCCTAACCCTTCCCCGAAGCCTGACCCTCACCCGTCCCCTAATCCTAACCCGTACGCTGACACTAACCCGCGCCCTCACACGTCCGCTGCCCCTAAAGCGTTGTCGTACCCTCACCTGGACCCTAAACCGTCCCCGTCCCCTAACCCTAACCCTAGCCCGAACCCTAACCCTAACCCTTCCCCGAAGCCTGACCCTCACCCGTCCCCTAATCCTAACCCGTACGCTGACACTAACCCGCGCCCTCACACGTCCGCTGCCCCTAAAGCGTTGTCGTACCCTCACCTGGACCCTAAACCGTCCCCGTCCCCTAACCCTAACCCTAGCCGGAACCCTAACCCTAACCCTTCCCCGAAGCCTGACCCTCACCCGTCCCCTAATCCTAACCCGTACGCTGACACTAACCCGCGCCCTCACACGTACGCTGCCCCTAAAGCGTTGTCGTACCCTCACCTGGACCCTAAACCGTCCCCGTCCCCTAACCCTAACCCTAGCCCGAACCCTAAACCTAACCCTTCCCCGAAGCCTGACCCTCACCCTTCCCCTAATCCTAACCCGTACGCTGACACTAACCCGCGCCCTCACACGTCCGCTGCCCCTAAAGCATTGACGTACCCTCACCTGGACCCTAAACCGTCCCCGTCCCCTAACCCTAACCCTAGCCCGAACCCTAACCCTAACCCTTCCCCGAAGCCTGACCCTCAACCGTCCCCTAATCCTAACCCGTACGCTGACACTAACCCGCGCCCTCACACGTCCGCTGCCCCTAAAGCGTTGTCGTACCCTCACCTGGACCCTAAACCGTCCCCGTCCCCTAACCCTAACGCTAGCCCGAACCCTAACCCTAACCCTTCCCCGAAGCCTGACCCTCACCCGTCCCCTAATCCTAACCCGTACGCTGACACTAACCCGCGCCCTCACACGTCCGCTGCCCCTAAAGCGTTGTCGTACCCTCACCTGGACCCTAAAGCGTCCCCGTCCCCTAACCCTAACCCTAGCCCGAACCCTAACCCTAACCCTTCCCCGAAGCCTGACCCTCACCCGTCCCCTAATCCTAACCCGTACGCTGACACTAACCCGCGCCCTCACACGTCCGCTGCCCCTAAAGCATTGTGGTACCCTCACCTGGACCCTAAACCATCCCCGTCCCCTAACCCTAACCCTAGCCCGAACCCTAACCCTAACCCTTCCCCGAAGCCTGACCCTCACCCGTCCCCTAATCCTAACCCGTACGCTGACACTAACCCGCGCCCTCACACGTCCGCTGCCCCTAAAGCGTTGTCGTACCCTCACCTGGACCCTAAACCGTCCCCGTCCCCTAACCCTAACCCTAGCCCGAACCCTAACCCTAACCCTTCCCCGAAGCCTGACCCTCACCCGTCCCCTAATCCTAACCCGTACGCTGACACTAACCCGCGCCCTCACACGTCCGCTGCCCCTAAAGCGTTGTCGTACCCTCACCTGGACCCTAAACCGTCCCCGTCCCCTAACCCTAACCCTAGCCCGAACCCTAACCCTAACCCTTCCCCGAAGCCTGACCCTCACCCGTCCCCTAATCCTAACCCGTACGCTGACACTAACCCGCGCCCTCACACGTCCGCTGCCCCTAAAGCGTTGTCGTACCCTCACCTGGACCCTAAACCGTCCCCGTCCCCTAACCCTAACCCTAGCCCGAACCCTAACCCTAACCCTTCCCCGAAGCCTGACCCTCACCCGTCCCCTAATCCTAACCCGTACGCTGACACTAACCCGTGCCCTCACACGTCCGCTGCCCCTAAAGCGTTGTCGTACCCTCACCTGGACCCTAAACCGTCCCCGTCCCCGTCCCCTAACCCTAGCCCGAACCCTAACCCTAACCCTTCCCCGAAGCCTGACCCTCACCCGTCCCCTAATCCTAACCCGTACGCTGACACTAACCCGCGCCCTCACACGTCCGCTGCCCCTAAAGCGTTGTCGTACCCTCACCTGGACCCTAAACCGTCCCCGTCCCCTAACCCTAACCCTAGCCCGAACCCTAACCCTAACCCTTCCCCGAAGCCTGACCCTCACCCGTCCCCTAATCCTAACCCGTACGCTGACACTAACCCGCGCCCTCACACGTCTGCTGCCCCTAAAGCGTTGTCGTACCCTCACCTGGACCCTAAACCGTCCCCGTCCCCTAACCCTAACCCTAGCCCGAACCCTAACCCTAACCCTTCCCCGAAGCCTGACCCTCACCCGTCCCCTAATCCTAACCCGTACGCTGACACTAACCCGTGCCCTCACACGTCCGCTGCCCCTAAAGCATTGTCGTACCCTCACCTGGACCCTAAACCGTCCCCGTCCCCTAACCCTAACCCTAGCCCGAACCCTAACCCTAACCCTTCCACGAAGCCTGACCCTCACCCGTCCCCTAATCCTAACCCGTACGCTGACAGTAACCCGCGCCCTCACACGTCCGCTGCCCCTAAAGCGTTGTCGTACCCTCACCTGGACCCTAAACCGTCCCCGTCCCCTAACCCTAACCCTAGCCCGAACCCTAACCCTAACCCTTCCCCGAAGCCTGACCCTCACCCGTCCCCTAATCCTAACCCGTACGCTGACACTAACCCGCGCCCTCACACGTCCGCTGCCCCTAAAGCGTTGTCGTACCCTCACCTGGACCCTAAACCGTCCCCGTCCCCTAACCCTAACCCTAGCCCGAACCCTAACCCTAACCCTTCCCCGAAGCCTGACCCTCACCCGTCCCCTAATCCTAACCCGTACGCTGACACTAACCCGCGCCCTCACACGTCCGCTGCCCCTAAAGCGTTGTCGTACCCTCACCTGGACCCTAAACCGTCCCCGTCCCCTAACCCTAACCCTGGCCCGAACCCTAACCCTAACCCTTCCCCGAAGCCTGACCCTCACCCGTCCCCTAATCCTAACCCGTACGCTGACACTAACCCGCGCCCTCACACGTCCGCTGCCCCTAAAGCGTTGTCGTACCCTCACCTGGACCCTAAACCGTCCCCGTCCCCTAACCCTAACCCTAGCCCGAACCCTAACCCTAACCCTTCCCCGAAGCCTGACCCTCACCCGTCCCCTAATCCTAACCCGTACGCTGACACTAACCCGCGCCCTCACACGTCCGCTGCCCCTAAAGCGTTGTCGTACCCTCACCTGGACCCTAAACCGTCCCCGTCCCCTAACCCTAACCCTAGCCCGAACCCTAACCCTAACCCTTCCCCGAAGCCTGACCCTCACCCGTCCCCTAATCCTAACCCGTACGCTGACACTAACCCGCGCCCTCACACGTCCGCTGCCCCTAAAGCGTTGTCGTACCCTCACCTGGACCCTAAACCGTCCCCGTCACCTAACCCTAACCCTAGCCCGAACCCTAACCCTAACCCTTCCCCGAAGCCTGACCCTCACCCGTCCCCTAATCCTAACCCGTACGCTGACACTAACCCGCGCCCTCACACGTCCGCTGCCCCTAAAGCGTTGTCGTACCCTCACCTGGACCCTAAACCGTCCCCGTCCCCTAACCCTAACCCTAGCCCGAACCCTAACCCTAACCCTTCCCCGAAGCCTGACCCTCACCCGTCCCCTAATCCTAACCCGTACGCTGACACTAACCCGCGCCCTCACACGTCCGCTGCCCTTAAAGCGTTGTCGTACCCTCACCTGGACCCTAAACCGTCCCCGTCCCCTAACCCTAACCCTAGCCCGAACCCTAACCCTAACCCTTCCCCGAAGCCTGACCCTCACCCGTCCCCTAATCCTAACCCGTACGCTGACACTAACCCGCGCCCTCACACGTCCGCTGCCCCTAAAGCGTTGTCGTACCCTCACCTGGACCCTAAACCGTCCCCGTCCCCTAACCCTAACCCTAGCCCGAACCCTAACCCTAACCCTTCCCCGAAGCCTGACCCTCACCCGTCCCCTAATCCTAACCCGTACGCTGACACTAACCCGCGCCCTCACACGTCCGCTCCCCCTAAAGCGTTGTCGTACCCTCACCTGGACCCTAAACCTTCCCCGTCCCCTAACCCTAACCCTAGCCCGAACCCTAACCCTAACCCTTCCCTGAAGCCTGACCCTCACCCGTCCCCTAATCCTAACCCGTACGCTGACACTAACCCGCGCCCTCACACGTCCGCTGCCCCTAAAGCGTTGTCGTACCCTCACCTGGACCCTAAACCGTCCCCGTCCCCTAACCCTAACCCTAGCCCGAACCCTAACCCTAACCCTTCCCCGAAGCCTGACCCTCACCCGTCCCCTAATCCTAACCCGTACGCTGACACTAACCCGCGCCCTCACACGTCCGCTCCCCCTAAAGCGTTGTCGTACCCTCACCTGGACCCTAAACCTTCCCCGTCCCCTAACCCTAACCCTAGCCCGAACCCTAACCCTAACCCTTCCCTGAAGCCTGACCCTCACCCGTCCCCTAATCCTAACCCGTACGCTGACACTAACCCGCGCCCTCACACGTCCGCTGCCCCTAAAGCGTTGTCGTACCCTCACCTGGACCCTAAACCGTCCCCGTCCCCTAACCCTAACCCTAGCCCGAACCCTAACCCTAACCCTTCCCCCAAGCCTGACCCTCACCCGTCCCCTAATCCTAACCCGTAAGCTGACACTAACGCGCGCCCTCACACGTCCGCTGCCCCTAAAGCGTTGTCGTACCCTCACCTGGACCCTAAACCGTCCCCGTCCCCTAACCCTAACCCTAGCCCGAACCCTAACCCTAACCCTTCCCCGAAGCCTGACCCTCACCCGTCCCCTAATCCTAACCCGTACGCTGACACTAACCCGCGCCCTCACACGTCCGCTGCCCCTAAAGCGTTGTCGTACCCTCACCTGGACCCTAAACCGTCCCCGTCCCCTAACCCTAACCCTAGCCCGAACCCTAACCCTAACACTTCCCCGAAGCCTGACCCTCACCCGTCCCCTAATCCTAACCCGTACGCTGACACTAACCCACGCCCTCACACGTCCGCTGCCCCTAAAGCGTTGTCGTACCCTCACCTGGACCCTAAACCGTCCCCGTCCCCTAACCGTAACCCTAGCCCGAATCCTAACCCTAACCCTTCCCCGAAGCCTGACCCTCACCCGTCCCCTAATCCTAACCCGTACGCTGACACTAACCCGCACCCTCACACGTCCGCTCCCCCTAAAGCATTGTCGTACCCTCACCTGGACCCTAAACCGTCCCCGTCCCCTAACCCTAACCCTAGCCCGAACCCTAACCCTAACCCTTCCCCCAAGCCTGACCCTCACCCGTCCCCTAATCCTAACCCGTACGCTGACACTAACCCGTGCCCTCACACGTCCGCTGCCCCTAAAGCGTTGTCGTACCCTCACCTGGACCCTAAACCGTCCCCGTCCCCTAACCCTAACCCTAGCCCGAACCCTAACCCTAACCCTTCCCCGAAGCCTGACCCTCACCCGTCCCCTAATCCTAACCCGTACGCTGACACTAACCCGCGCCCTCACACGTCTGCTGCCCCTAAAGCGTTGTCGTACCCTCACCTAGACCCTAAACCGTCCCCGTCCCCTAACCCTAACCCTAGCCCGAACCCTAAACCTAACCCTTCCCCGAAGCCTGACCCTCACCCTTCCCCTAATCCTAACCCGTACGCTGATACTAACCCGCGCCCTCACACGTCCGCTGCCCCTAAAGCATTGTCGTACCCTCACCTGGACCCTAAACCGTCCCCGTCCCCTAACCCTAACCCTAGCCCGAACCCTAACCCTAACCCTACCCCGAAGCCTGACCCTCACCCGTCCCCTAATCCTAACCCGTACGCTGACACTAACCCGCGCCCTCACACGTCCGCTGCCCCTAAAGCGTTGTCGTACCCTCACCTGGACCCTAAACCGTCCCTGTCCCCTAACCCTAACCCTAGCCCGAACCCTAACCCTAACCCTTCCCCGAAGCCTGACCCTCACCCGTCCCCTAATCCTAACCCGTACGCTGACACTAACCCGCGCCCTCACACGTCCGCTCCCCCTAAAGCGTTGTCGTACCCTCACCTGGACCCTAAACCATCCCCGTCCCCTAACCCTAACCCTAGCCCGAACCATAACCCTAACCCTTCCCCGAAGCCTGACCCTCAACCGTCCCCTAATCCTAACCCGTACGCTGACACTAACCCGCGCCCTCACACGTCCGCTGCCCCTAAAGCGTTGTCGTACCCTCACCTGGACCCTAAACCGTCCCCGTCCCCTAACCCTAACCCTAGCCCGAACCCTAACCCTAACCCTTCCCCGAAGCCTGACCCTCACCCGTCCCCTAATCCTAACCCGTACGCTGACACTAACCCGTGCCCTCACACGTCCGCTGCCCCTAAAGCGTTGTCGTACCCTCACCTGGACCCTAAACCGTCCCCGTCCCCGTCCCCTAACCCTAGCCCGAACCCTAACCCTAACCCTTCCCCGAAGCCTGACCCTCACCCGTCCCCTAATCCTAACCCGTACGCTGACACTAACCCGCGCCCTCACACGTCCGCTGCCCCTAAAGCGTTGTCGTACCCTCACCTGGACCCTAAACCGTCCCCGTCCCCTAACCCTAACCCTAGCCCGAACCCTAACCCTAACCCTTCCCCGAAGCCTGACCCTCACCCGTCCCCTAATCCTAACCCGTACGCTGACACTAACCCGCGCCCTCACACGTCCGCTGCCCCTAAAGCGTTGTCGTACCCTCACCTGGACCCTAAACCGTCCCCGTCCCCTAACCCTAACCCTAGCCCGAACCCTAACCCTAACCCTTCCCCGAAGCCTGACCCTCACCCGTCCCCTAATCCTAACCCGTACGCTGACACTAACCCGTGCCCTCACACGTCCGCTGCCCCTAAAGCATTGTCGTACCCTCACCTGGACCCTAAACCGTCCCCGTCCCCTAACCCTAACCCTAGCCCGAACCCTAACCCTAACCCTTCCACGAAGCCTGACCCTCACCCGTCCCCTAATCCTAACCTGTACGCTGACAGTAACCCGCGCCCTCACACGTCCGCTGCCCCTAAAGCGTTGTCGTACCCTCACCTGGACCCTAAACCGTCCCCGTCCCCTAACCCTAACCCTAGCCCGAACCCTAACCCTAACCCTTCCCCGAAGCCTGACCCTCACCCGTCCCCTAATCCTAACCCGTACGCTGACACTAACCCGCGCCCTCACACGTCCGCTGCCCCTAAAGCGTTGTCGTACCCTCACCTGGACCCTAAACCGTCCCCGTCCCCTAACCCTAACCCTAGCCCGAACCCTAACCCTAACCCTTCCCCGAAGCCTGACCCTCACCCGTCCCCTAATCCTAACCCGTACGCTGACACTAACCCGCGCCCTCACACGTCCGCTGCCCCTAAAGCGTTGTCGTACCCTCACCTGGACCCTAAACCGTCCCCGTCCCCTAACCCTAACCCTGGCCCGAACCCTAACCCTAACCCTTCCCCGAAGCCTGACCCTCACCCGTCCCCTAATCCTAACCCGTACGCTGACACTAACCCGCGCCCTCACACGTCCGCTGCCCCTAAAGCGTTGTCGTACCCTCACCTGGACCCTAAACCGTCCCCGTCCCCTAACCCTAACCCTAGCCCGAACCCTAACCCTAACCCTTCCCCGAAGCCTGACCCTCACCCGTCCCCTAATCCTAACCCGTACGCTGACACTAACCCGCGCCCTCACACGTCCGCTGCCCCTAAAGCGTTGTCGTACCCTCACCTGGACCCTAAACCGTCCCCGTCCCCTAACCCTAACCCTAGCCCGAACCCTAACCCTAACCCTTCCCCGAAGCCTGACCCTCACCCGTCCCCTAATCCTAACCCGTACGCTGACACTAACCCGCGCCCTCACACGTCCGCTGCCCCTAAAGCGTTGTCGTACCCTCACCTGGACCCTAAACCGTCCCCGTCACCTAACCCTAACCCTAGCCCGAACCCTAACCCTAACCCTTCCCCGAAGCCTGACCCTCACCCGTCCCCTAATCCTAACCCGTACGCTGACACTAACCCGCGCCCTCACACGTCCGCTGCCCCTAAAGCGTTGTCGTACCCTCACCTGGACCCTAAACCGTCCCCGTCCCCTAACCCTAACCCTAGCCCGAACCCTAACCCTAACCCTTCCCCGAAGCCTGACCCTCACCCGTCCCCTAATCCTAACCCGTACGCTGACACTAACCCGCGCCCTCACACGTCCGCTGCCCTTAAAGCGTTGTCGTACCCTCACCTGGACCCTAAACCGTCCCCGTCCCCTAACCCTAACCCTAGCCCGAACCCTAACCCTAACCCTTCCCCGAAGCCTGACCCTCACCCGTCCCCTAATCCTAACCCGTACGCTGACACTAACCCGCGCCCTCACACGTCCGCTGCCCCTAAAGCGTTGTCGTACCCTCACCTGGACCCTAAACCGTCCCCGTCCCCTAACCCTAACCCTAGCCCGAACCCTAACCCTAACCCTTCCCCGAAGCCTGACCCTCACCCGTCCCCTAATCCTAACCCGTACGCTGACACTAACCCGCGCCCTCACACGTCCGCTCCCCCTAAAGCGTTGTCGTACCCTCACCTGGACCCTAAACCTTCCCCGTCCCCTAACCCTAACCCTAGCCCGAACCCTAACCCTAACCCTTCCCTGAAGCCTGACCCTCACCCGTCCCCTAATCCTAACCCGTACGCTGACACTAACCCGCGCCCTCACACGTCCGCTGCCCCTAAAGCGTTGTCGTACCCTCACCTGGACCCTAAACCGTCCCCGTCCCCTAACCCTAACCCTAGCCCGAACCCTAACCCTAACCCTTCCCCCAAGCCTGACCCTCACCCGTCCCCTAATCCTAACCCGTAAGCTGACACTAACCCGCGCCCTCACACGTCCGCTGCCCCTAAAGCGTTGTCGTACCCTCACCTGGACCCTAAACCGTCCCCGTCCCCTAACCCTAACCCTAGCCCGAACCCTAACCCTAACCCTTCCCCGAAGCCTGACCCTCACCCGTCCCCTAATCCTAACCCGTACGCTGACACTAACCCGCGCCCTCACACGTCCGCTGCCCCTAAAGCGTTGTCGTACCCTCACCTGGACCCTAAACCGTCCCCGTCCCCTAACCCTAACCCTAGCCCGAACCCTAACCCTAACACTTCCCCGAAGCCTGACCCTCACCCGTCCCCTAATCCTAACCCGTACGCTGACACTAACCCACGCCCTCACACGTCCGCTGCCCCTAAAGCGTTGTCGTACCCTCACCTGGACCCTAAACCGTCCCCGTCCCCTAACCGTAACCCTAGCCCGAATCCTAACCCTAACCCTTCCCCGAAGCCTGACCCTCACCCGTCCCCTAATCCTAACCCGTACGCTGACACTAACCCGCACCCTCACACGTCCGCTCCCCCTAAAGCATTGTCGTACCCTCACCTGGACCCTAAACCGTCCCCGTCCCCTAACCCTAACCCTAGCCCGAACCCTAACCCTAACCCTTCCCCCAAGCCTGACCCTCACCCGTCCCCTAATCCTAACCCGTACGCTGACACTAACCCGTGCCCTCACACGTCCGCTGCCCCTAAAGCGTTGTCGTACCCTCACCTGGACCCTAAACCGTCCCCGTCCCCTAACCCTAACCCTAGCCCGAACCCTAACCCTAACCCTTCCCCGAAGCCTGACCCTCACCCGTCCCCTAATCCTAACCCGTACGCTGACACTAACCCGCGCCCTCACACGTCCGCTGCCCCTAAAGCGTTGTCGTACCCTCACCTAGACCCTAAACCGTCCCCGTCCCCTAACCCTAACCCTAGCCCGAACCCTAAACCTAACCCTTCCCCGAAGCCTGACCCTCACCCTTCCCCTAATCCTAACCCGTACGCTGATACTAACCCGCGCCCTCACACGTCCGCTGCCCCTAAAGCATTGTCGTACCCTCACCTGGACCCTAAACCGTCCCCGTCCCCTAACCCTAACCCTAGCCCGAACCCTAACCCTAACCCTACCCCGAAGCCTGACCCTCACCCGTCCCCTAATCCTAACCCGTACGCTGACACTAACCCGCGCCCTCACACGTCCGCTGCCCCTAAAGCGTTGTCGTACCCTCACCTGGACCCTAAACCGTCCCTGTCCCCTAACCCTAACCCTAGCCCGAACCCTAACCCTAACCCTTCCCCGAAGCCTGACCCTCACGCGTCCCCTAATCCTAACCCGTACGCTGACACTAACCCGCGCCCTCACACGTCCGCTCCCCCTAAAGCGTTGTCGTACCCTCACCTGGACCCTAAACCATCCCCGTCCCCTAACCCTAACCCTAGCCCGAACCATAACCCTAACCCTTCCCCGAAGCCTGACCCTCAACCGTCCCCTAATCCTAACCCGTACGCTGACACTAACCCGCGCCCTCACACGTCCGCTGCCCCTAAAGCGTTGTCGTACCCTCACCTGGACCCTAAACCGTCCCCGTCCCCTAACCCTAACCCTAGCCCGAACCCTAACCCTAATCCTTCCCCGAAGCCTGACCCTCATCCGTCCCCTAATCCTAACCCGTACACTGACACTAACCCGCGCCCTCACACGTCCGCTGCCCCTAAAGCGTTGTCGTACCCTCACCTGGACCCTAAACCGTCCCCGTCCCCTAACCCTAACCCTAGCCCGAACCCTTACCCTAACCATTCCCCGAAGCCTGACCCTCACCCGTCCCCTAATCCTAACCCGTACGCTGACACTAACCCGCGCCCTCACACGTCCGCTGCCCCTAAAGCGTTGTCGTACCCTCACCTGGACCCTAAACCGTCCCCGTCCCCTAACCCTAACCCTAGCCCGAACCCTAACCCTAACCCTTCCCCGAAGCCTGACCCTCACCCGTCCCCTAATCCTAACCCGTACGCTGACACTAACCCGTGCCCTCACACGTCCGCTGCCCCTAAAGCGTTGTCGTACCCTCACCTGGACCCTAAACCGTCCCCGTCCCCTAACCCTAACCCTAGCACGAACCCTAACCCTAACCGTTCCCCGAAGCCTGACCCTCACCCGTCCCCTAATCCTAACCCGTACGCTGACACTAACCCGCGCCCTCACACGTCCGCTGCCCCTAAAGCGTTGTCGTACCCTCACCTGGACCCTAAACCGTCCCCGTCACCTAACCCTAACCCTAGCCCGAACCCTAACCCTAACCCTTCCCCGAAGCCTGACCCTCACCCGTCCCCTAATCCTAACCCGTACGCTGACACTAACCCGCGCCCTCACACGTCCGCTGCCCCTAAAGCGTTGTCGTACCCTCACCTGGACCCTAAACCGTCCCCGTCCCCTAACCCTAACCCTAGCCCGAACCCTAACCCTAACCCTTCCCCGAAGCCTGACCCTCACCCGTCCCCTAATCCTAACCCGTACGCTGACACTAACCCGCGCCCTCACACGTCCGCTGCCCTTAAAGCGTTGTCGTACCCTCACCTGGACCCTAAACCGTCCCCGTCCCCTAACCCTAACCCTAGCCCGAACCCTAACCCTAACCCTTCCCCGAAGCCTGACCCTCACCCGTCACCTAATCCTAACCCGTACGCTGACACTAACCCGCGCCCTCACACGTCCGCTCCCCCTAAAGCGTTGTCGTACCCTCACCTGGACCCTAAACCGTCCCCGTCCCCTAACCCTAACCCTAGCCCGAACCCTAACCCTAACCCTTCCCCGAAGCCTGACCCTCACCCGTCCCCTAATCCTAACCCGTACGCTGACACTAACCCGCACCCTCACACGTCCGCTCCCCCTAAAGCGTTGTCGTACCCTCACCTGGACCCTAAACCGTCCCCGTCCCCTAACCCTAACCCTAGCCCGAACCCTAACCCTAACCCTTCCCCCAAGCCTGACCCTCACCCGTCCCCTAATCCTAACCCGTACGCTGACACTAACCCGCGCCCTCACACGACCGCTGCCCCTAAAGCGTTGTCGTACCCTCACCTGGACCCTAAACCGTCCCCGTCCCCTAACCATAACCATAGCCCGAACCCTAACCCTAACCCTTCCCCGAAGCCTGACCCTCACCCGTCCCCTAATCCTAACCCGTACGCTGACACTAACCCGCGCCCTCACACGTCCGCTGCCCCTAAAGCGTTTTCGTACCCTCACCTAGACCCTAAACCGTCCCCGTCCCCTAACCCTAACCCTAGCCCGAACCCTAAACCTAACCCTTCCCCGAAGCCTGACCCTCACCCTTCCCCTAATCCTAACCCGTACGCTGATACTAACCCGCGCCCTCACACGTCCGCTGCCCCTAAAGCATTGTCGTACCCTCACCTGGACCCTAAACCGTCCCCGTCCCCTAACCCTAACCCTAGCCCGAACCCTAACCCTAACCCTTCCCCGAAGCCTGACCCTCACCCGTCCCCGAATCCTAACCCGTACGCTGACACTAACCCGCGCCCTCACACGTCCGCTGCCCCTAAAGCGTTGTCGTACCCTCACCTGGACCCTAAACCGTCCCTGTCCCCTAACCCTAACCCTAGCCCGAACCCTAACCCTAACCCTTCCCCGAAGCCTGACCCTCACCCGTCCCCTAATCCTAACCCGTACGCTGACACTAACCCGCGCCCTCACACGTCCACTCCCCCTAAAGCGTTGTGGTACCCTCACCTGGACCCTAAACCGTCCCCGTCCCCTAACCCTAACCCTAGCCCGAACCCTAACCCTAACCCTTCCCCGAAGCCTGACCCTCAACCGTCCCCTAATCCTAACCCGTACGCTGACACTAACCCGCGCCCTCACACGTCCGCTGGCCCTAAAGCGTTGTCGTACCCTCACCTGGACCCTAAACCGTCCCCGTCCCCTAACCCTAACCCTAGCCCGAACCCTAACCCTAACCCTTCCCCGAAGCCTGACCCTCACCCGTCCCCTAATCCTAACCCGTACGCTGACACTAACCCGCGCCCTCACACGTCCGCTGCCCCTAAAGCGTTGTCGTACCCTCACCTGGACCCTAAACCGTCCCCGTCCCCTAACCCTAACCCTAGCACGAACCCTTACCCTAACAATTCCCCGAAGCCTGACCCTCACCCGTCCCCTAATCCTAACCCGTACGCTGACACTAACCCGCGCCCTCACACGTCCGCTGCCCCTAAAGCGTTGTCGTACCCTCACCTGGACCCTAAACCGTCCCCGTCCCCTAACCCTAACCCTAGCCCGAACCCTAACCCTAACACTTCCCCGAAGCCTGACCCTCACCCGTCCCCGAATCCTAACCCGTACGCTGACACTAACCCGCGCCCTCACACGTCCGCTGCCCCTAAAGCGTTGTCGTACCCTCACCTAGACCCTAAACCGTCCCCGTCCCCTAACCCTAACCCTAGCCCGAACCCTAAACCTAACCCTTCCCCGAAGCCTGACCCTCACCCTTCCCCTAATCCTAACCCGTACGCTGATACTAACCCGCGCCCTCACACGTCCGCTGCCCCTAAAGCATTGTCGTACCCTCACCTGGACCCTAAACCGTCCCCGTCCCCTAACCCTAACCCTAGCCCGAACCCTAACCCTAACCCTACCCCGAAGCCTGACCCTCACCCGTCCCCTAATCCTAACCCGTACGCTGACACTAACCCGCGCCCTCACACGTCCGCTGCCCCTAAAGCGTTGTCGTACCCTCACCTGGACCCTAAACCGTCCCTGTCCCCTAACCCTAACCCTAGCCCGAACCCTAACCCTAACCCTTCCCCGAAGCCTGACCCTCACCCGTCCCCTAATCCTAACCCGTACGCTGACACTAACCCGCGCCCTCACACGTCCGCTCCCCCTAAAGCGTTGTCGTACCCTCACCTGGACCCTAAACCATCCCCGTCCCCTAACCCTAACCCTAGCCCGAACCCTAACCCTAACCCTTCCCCGAAGCCTGACCCTCAACCGTCCCCTAATCCTAACCCGTACGCTGACACTAACCCGCGCCCTCACACGCCCGCTGCCCCTAAAGCGTTGTCGTACCCTCACCTGGACCCTAAACCGTCCCCGTCCCCTAACCCTAACCCTAGCCCGAACCCTAACCCTAACCCTTCCCCGAAGCCTGACCCTCACCCGTCCCCGAATCCTAACCCGTACGCTGACACTAACCCGCGCCCTCACACGTCCGCTCACCCTAAAGCGTTGTCGTACCCTCACCTGGACCCTAAACCGTCCCCGTCCCCTAACCCTAACCCTAGCCCGAACCCTAAACCTAACCCTTCCCCGAAGCCTGACCCTCACCCGTCCCCTAATCCTAACCCGTACGCTGACACTAACCCGCGCCCTCACACGTCCGCTGCCCCTAAAGGGTTGTCGTACCCTCACCTGGACCCTAAACCGTCCCCGTCCCCTAACCCTAACCCTAGCCCGAACCCTAACCCTAACCCTTCCCCGAAGCCTGACCCTCACCCGTCCCCTAATCCTAACCCGTACGCTGACACTAACCCGCGCCCTCACACGTCCGCTCCCCCTAAAGCGTTGTCGTACCCTCACCTGGACCCTAAACCGTCCCCGTCCCCTAACCCTAACCCTAGCCCGAACCCTAACCCTAACCCTTCCCCGAAGCCTGACCCTCAACCGTCCCCTAATCCTAACCCGTACGCTGACACTAACCCGCGCCCTCACACGTCCGCTGCCCCTAAAGCGTTGTCGTACCCTCACCTGGACCCTAAACCGTCCCCGTCCCCTAACCCTAACCCTAGCCCGAACCCTAACCCTAACCCTTCCCCGAAGCCTGACCCTCACCCGTCCCCTAATCCTAACCCGTACGCTGACACTAACCCGCGCCCTCACACGTCCGCTGCCCCTAAAGCGTTGTCGTACCCTCACCTGGACCCTAAACCGTCCCCGTCCCCTAACCCTAACCCTAGCCCGAACCCTTACCCTAACCATTCCCCGAAGCCTGACCCTCACCCGTCCCCTAATCCTAACCCGTACGCTGACACTAACCCGCGCCCTCACACGTCCGCTGCCCCTAAAGCGTTGTCGTACCCTCACCTGGACCCTAAACCGTCCTCGTCCCCTAACCCTAACCCTAGCCCGAACCCTAAACCTAACCCTTCCCCGAAGCCTGACCCTCACCCTTCCCCTAATCCTAACCCGTACGCTGACACTAACCGGCGCCCTCACACGTCCGCTGCCCCTAAAGCGTTGTCGTACCCTCACCTGGACCCTAAACCGTCCCCGTCCCCTAACCCTAACCCTAGCCCGAACCCTAACCCTAACCCTTCCCCGAAGCCTGACACTCACCCGTCCCCTAATCCTAACCCGTACGCTGACACTAACCCGCGCCCTCACACGTCCGCTGCCCCTAAAGGGTTGTCGTACCCTCACCTGGACCCTAAACCGTCCCCGTCCCCTAACCCTAAACCTAGCCCGAACCCTAACCCTAACCCTTCCCCGAAGCCTGACCCTCACCCGTCCCCTAATCCTAACCCGTACGCTGACACTAACCCGCGCCCTCACACGTCCGCTCCCCCTAAAGCGTTGTCGTACCCTCACCTGGACCCTAAACCATCCCCGTCCCCTAACCCTAACCCTAGCCCGAACCCTAACCCTAACCCTTCCCCGAAGCCTGACCCTCAACCGTCCCCTAATCCTAACCCGTACGCTGACACTAACCCGCGCCCTCACACGTCCGCTGCCCCTAAAGCGTTGTCGTACCCTCACCTGGACCCTAAACCGTCCCCGTCCCCTAACCCTAACCCTAGCCCGAACCCTAACCCTAACCCTTCCCCGAAGCCTGACCCTCACCCGTCCCCTAATCCTAACCCGTACGCTGACACTAACCCGCGCCCTCACACGTCCGCTGCCCCTAAAGCGTTGTCGTACCCTCACCTGGACCCTAAACCGTCCCCGTCCCCTAACCCTAACCCTAGCCCGAACCCTAACCCTAACCCTTCCCCGAAGCCTGACCCTCACCCGTCCCCTAATCCTAACCCGTACGCTGACACTAACCCGCGCCCTCACACGTCCGCTGCCCCTAAAGCATTGTGGTACCCTCACCTGGACCCTAAACCGTCCCCGTCCCCTAACCCTAACCCTAGCCCGAACCCTAACCCTAACCCTTCCCCGAAGCCTGACCCTCAACCGTCCCCTAATCCTAACCCGTACGCTGACACTAACCCGCGCCCTCACACGTCCGCTGCCCCTAAAGCGTTGTCGTACCCTCACCTGGACCCTAAACCGTCCCCGTCCCCTAACCCTAACCCTAGCCCGAACCCTTACCCTAACCATTCCCCGAAGCCTGACCCTCATCCGTCCCCTAATCCTAACCCGTACGCTGACACTAACCCGCGCCCTCACACGTCCGCTGCCCCTAAAGCGTTGTCGTACCCTCACCTGGACCCTAAACCGTCCCCGTCCCCTAACCCTAACCCTAGCCCGAACCCTAACCCTAACCCTTCCCCGAAGCCTGACCCTCACCCGTCCCCTAATCCTAACCCGTACGCTGACACTAACCCGCGCCCTCACACGTCCGCTGCCCCTAAAGCATTGTGGTACCCTCACCTGGACCCTAAACCATCCCCGTCCCCTAACCCTAACCCTAGCCCGAACCCTAACCCTAACCCTTCCCCGAAGCCTGACCCTCACCCGTCCCCTAATCCTAACCCGTACGCTGACACTAACCCGCGCCCTCACACGTCCGCTGCCCCTAAAGCGTTGTCGTACCCTCACCTGGACCCTAAACCGTCCCCGTCCCCTAACCCTAACCCTAGCCCGAACCCTAACCCTAACCCTTCCCCGAAGCCTGACCCTCACCCTTCCCCTAATCCTAACCCGTACGCTGATACTAACCCGCGCCCTCACACGTCCGCTGCCCCTAAAGCATTGTCGTACCCTCACCTGGACCCTAAACCGTCCCCGTCCCCTAACCCTAACCCTAGCCCGAACCCTAACCCTAACCCTACCCCGAAGCCTGACCCTCACCCGTCCCCTAATCCTAACCCGTACGCTGACACTAACCCGCGCCCTCACACGTCCGCTGCCCCTAAAGCGTTGTCGTACCCTCACCTGGACCCTAAACCGTCCCCGTCCCCTAACCCTAACCCTAGCCCGAACCCTAACCCTAACCCTTCCCCGAAGCCTGACCCTCACCCGTCCCCTAATCCTAACCCGTACGCTGACACTAACCCGCGCCCTCACACGTCCGCTCCCCCTAAAGCGTTGTCGTACCCTCACCTGGACCCTAAACCATCCCCGTCCCCTAACCCTAACCCTAGCCCGAACCCTAACCCTAACCCTTCCCCGAAGCCTGACCCTCAACCGTCCCCTAATCCTAACCCGTACGCTGACACTAACCCGCGCCCTCACACGTCCGCTGCCCCTAAAGCGTTGTCGTACCCTCACCTGGACCCTAAACCGTCCCCATCCCCTAACCCTAACCCTAGCCCGAACCCTAACCCTAACCCTTCCCCGAAGCCTGACCCTCACCCGTCCCCTAATCCTAACCCGTACGCTGACACTAACCCGCGCCCTCACACGTCCGCTGCCCCTAAAGCGTTGTCGTACCCTCACCTGGACCCTAAACCGTCCCCGTCCCCTAACCCTAACCCTAGCCCGAACCCTAACCCTAACCCTTCCCCGAAGCCTGACCCTCACCCGTCCCCTAATCCTAACCCGTACGCTGACACTAACCCGCGCCCTCACACGTCCGCTGCCCCTAAAGCATTGTGGTACCCTCACCTGGACCCTAAACCGTCCCCGTCCCCTAACCCTAACCCTAGCCCGAACCCTAACCCTAACCCTTCCCCGAAGCCTGACCCTCAACCGTCCCCTAATCCTAACCCGTACGCTGACACTAACCCGCGCCCTCACACGTCCGCTGCCCCTAAAGCGTTGTCGTACCCTCACCTGGACCCTAAACCGTCCCCGTCCCCTAACCCTAACCCTAGCCCGAACCCTTACCCTAACCATTCCCCGAAGCCTGACCCTCATCCGTCCCCTAATCCTAACCCGTACGCTGACACTAACCCGCGCCCTCACACGTCCGCTGCCCCTAAAGCGTTGTCGTACCCTCACCTGGACCCTAAACCGTCCCCGTCCCCTAACCCTAACCCTAGCCCGAACCCTAACCCTAACCCTTCCCCGAAGCCTGACCCTCACCCGTCCCCTAATCCTAACCCGTACGCTGACACTAACCCGCGCCCTCACACGTCCGCTGCCCCTAAAGCATTGTGGTACCCTCACCTGGACCCTAAACCATCCCCGTCCCCTAACCCTAACCCTAGCCCGAACCCTAACCCTAACCCTTCCCCGAAGCCTGACCCTCACCCGTCCCCTAATCCTAACCCGTACGCTGACACTAACCCGCGCCCTCACACGTCCGCTGCCCCTAAAGCGTTGTCGTACCCTCACCTGGACCCTAAACCGTCCCCGTCCCCTAACCCTAACCCTAGCCCGAACCCTAACCCTAACCCTTCCCCGAAGCCTGACCCTCACCCTTCCCCTAATCCTAACCCGTACGCTGATACTAACCCGCGCCCTCACACGTCCGCTGCCCCTAAAGCATTGTCGTACCCTCACCTGGACCCTAAACCGTCCCCGTCCCCTAACCCTAACCCTAGCCCGAACCCTAACCCTAACCCTACCCCGAAGCCTGACCCTCACCCGTCCCCTAATCCTAACCCGTACGCTGACACTAACCCGCGCCCTCACACGTCCGCTGCCCCTAAAGCGTTGTCGTACCCTCACCTGGACCCTAAACCGTCCCCGTCCCCTAACCCTAACCCTAGCCCGAACCCTAACCCTAACCCTTCCCCGAAGCCTGACCCTCACCCGTCCCCTAATCCTAACCCGTACGCTGACACTAACCCGCGCCCTCACACGTCCGCTGCCCATAAAGCGTTGTCGTACCCTCACCTGGACCCTAAACCGTCCCCGTCCCCTAACCCTAACCCTAGCCCGAACCCTAACCCTAACCCTTCCCCGAAGCCTGACCCTCACCCGTCCCCTAATCCTAACCCGTACGCTGACACTAACCCGTGCCCTCACACGTCCGCTGCCCCTAAAGCGTTGTCGTACCCTCACCTGGACCCTAAACCGTCCCCGTCCCCTAACCCTAACCCTAGCCCGAACCCTAACCCTAACCCTTCCCCGAAGCCTGACCCTCACCCGTCCCCTAATCCTAACACGTACGCTGACACTAACCCGCGCCCTCACACGTCCGCTGCCCCTAAAGCGTTGTCGTACCCTCACCTGGACCCTAAACCGTCCCCGTCCCCTAACCCTAACCCTAGCCCGAACCCTAACCCTAACACTTCCCCGAAGCCTGACCCTCACCCGTCCCCTAATCCTAACCCATACGCTGACACTAACCCGCGCCCTCACACGTCCGCTGCCCCTAAAGCGTTGTCGTACCCTCACCTGGACCCTAAACCGTCCCCGTCCCCTAACCCTAACCCTAGCCCGAACCCTAACCCTAACCCTTCCCCGAAGCCTGACCCTCACCCGTCCCCTAATCCTAACCCGTACGCTGACACTAACCCGCGCCCTCACACGTCCGCTGCCCATAAAGCGTTGTCGTACCCTCACCTGGACCCTAAACCGTCCCCGTCCCCTAACCCTAACCCTAGCCCGAACCCTAACCCTAACCCTTCCCCGAAGCCTGACCCTCACCCGTCCCCTAATCCTAACCCGTACGCTGACACTAACCCGTGCCCTCACACGTCCGCTGCCCCTAAAGCGTTGTCGTACCCTCACCTGGACCCTAAACCGTCCCCGTCCCCTAACCCTAACCCTAGCCCGAACCCTAACCCTAACCCTTCCCCGAAGCCTGACCCTCACCCGTCCCCTAATCCTAACACGTACGCTGACACTAACCCGCGCCCTCACACGTCCGCTGCCCCTAAAGCGTTGTCGTACCCTCACCTGGACCCTAAACCGTCCCCGTCCCCTAACCCTAACCCTAGCCCGAACCCTAACCCTAACACTTCCCCGAAGCCTGACCCTCACCCGTCCCCTAATCCTAACCCATACGCTGACACTAACCCGCGCCCTCACACGTCCGCTGCCCCTAAAGCGTTGTCGTACCCTCACCTGGACCCTAAACCGTCCCCGTCCCCTAACCCTAACCCTAGCCCGAACCCTAACCCTAACCCTTCCCCGA
This sequence comes from Pseudorca crassidens, assembly GCF_039906515.1. Taxonomy (NCBI): domain Eukaryota; kingdom Metazoa; phylum Chordata; class Mammalia; order Artiodactyla; family Delphinidae; genus Pseudorca; species Pseudorca crassidens. The sequence continues at coordinate 64,620,462 of NC_090314.1, read as the reverse complement.
AGCCTGACCCTCACCCGTCCCCTAATCCTAACCCGTACGCTGACACTAACCCGCGCCCTCACACGTCCGCTGCCCTTAAAGCGTTGTCGTACCCTCACATGGACCCTAAACCGTCCCCGTCCCCTAACCCTATCCCTAGCCCGAACCCTAACCCTAACCCTTCCCCGAAGCCTGACCCTCACCCGTCCCCTAATCCTAACCCGTACGCTGACACTAACCCGCGCCCTCACACGTCCGCTCCCCCTAAAGCGTTGTCGTACCCTCACCTGGACCCTAAACCGTCCCCGTCCCCTAACCCTAACCCTAGCCCGAACCCTAACTCTAACCCTTCCCCGAAGCCTGACCCTCACCCGTCCCCTAATCCTAACCCGTACGCTGACACTAACCCGCGCCCTCACACGTCCGCTGCCCCTAAAGCGTTGTCGTACCCTCACCTGGACCCTAAACCGTCCCCGTCCCCTAACCCTAACCCTAGCCCGAACCCTAACCCTAACCCTTCCCCGAAGCCTGACCCTCACCCGTCCCCTAATCCTAACCCGTACGCTGACACTAACCCGCGCCCTCACACGTCCGCTCCCCCTAAAGCGTTGTCGTACCCTCACCTGGACCCTAAACCTTCCCCGTCCCCTAACCCTAACCCTAGCCCGAACCCTAACCCTAACCCTTCCCTGAAGCCTGACCCTCACCCGTCCCCTAATCCTAACCCGTACGCTGACACTAACCCGCGCCCTCACACGTCCGCTGCCCCTAAAGCGTTGTCGTACCCTCACCTGGACCCTAAACCGTCCCCGTCCCCTAACCCTAACCCTAGCCCGAACCCTAACCCTAACCCTTCCCCCAAGCCTGACCCTCACCCGTCCCCTAATCCTAACCCGTAAGCTGACACTAACCCGCGCCCTCACACGTCCGCTGCCCCTAAAGCGTTGTCATACCCTCACCTGGACCCTAAACCCTCCCCGTCCCCTAACCCTAACCCTAACCCTAGCCCGAACCCTAACCCTAACACTTCCCCGAAGCCTGACCCTCACCCGTCCCCTAATCCTAACCCGTACGCTGACACTAACCCGCGCCCTCACACGTCCGCTGCCCCTAAAGCGTTGTCGTACCCTCACCTGGACCCTAAACCGTCCCCGTCCCCTAACCCTAACCCTAGCCCGAACCCTAACCCTAACCCTTCCCCGAAGCCTGACCCTCACCCGTCCCCTAATCCTAACCCGTACGCTGACACTAACCCGCGCCCTCACACGTCCGCTGCCCCTAAAGCGTTGTCGTACCCTCACCTGGACCCTAAACCGTCCCCGTCCCCTAACCCTAACCCTAGCCCGAACCCTAACCCTAACCCTTCCCCGAAGCCTGACCCTCACCCGTCCCCTAATCCTAACCCGTACGCTGACACTAACCCGCGCCCTCACATGTCCGCTGCCCCTAAAGCGTTGTCGTACCCTCACCTGGACCCTAAACCGTCCCCGTCCCCTAACCCTAACCCTAGCCCGAACCCTAACCCTAACCCTTCCCCGAAGCCTGACCCTCACCCGTCCCCTAATCCTAACCCGTACGCTGACACTAACCCACGCCCTCACACGTCCGCTCCCCCTAAAGCGTTGTCGTACCCTCACCTGGACCCTAAACCGTCCCCGTCCCCTAACCCTAACCCTAGCCCGAACCCTAACCCTAACCCTTCCCCGAAGCCTGACCCTCACCCGTCCCCTAATCCTAACCCGTACGCTGACACTAACCCGGCCCTCACAGGTCCGTTGCCCCTAAAGCGTTGTCGTACCCTCACCTGGACCCTAAACCGTCCCCGTCCCCTAACCCTAACCCTAGCCCGAACCCTAACCCTAACCCTTCCCCGAAGCCTGACCCTCACCCGTCCCCTAATCCTAACCCGTACGCTGACACTAACAAGCGCCCTCACACGTACGCTCCCCCTAAAGCGTTGTCGTACCCTCACCTGTACCCTAAACCGTCCCCGTCCCCTAACCCTAACCCTAGCCCGAACCCTAACCCTAACACTTCCCCCAAGCCTGACCCTAACCCGTCCCCTAATCCTAACCCGTACGCTGACACTAAGCCGCGCCCTCACACGTCCGCTGCCCCTAAAGCGTGTCGTACCCTCACCTGGACCCTAAACCGTCCCCGTCCCCTAACCCTAACCCTAGCCCGAACCCTAACCCTAACCCTTCCCCGAAGCCTGACCCTCACCCGTCCCCTAATCCTAACCCGTACGCTGACACTAACCCACGCCCTCACACGTCCGCTGCCCCTAAAGCGTTGTCGTACCCTCACCTGGACCCTAAACCGTCCCCGTCCCCTAACCGTAACCCTAGCCCGAATCCTAACCCTAACCCTTCCCCGAAGCCTGACCCTCACCCGGCCCCTAATCCTAACCCGTACGCTGACACTAACCCGCACCCTCACACGTCCGCTCCCCCTAAAGCATTGTCGTACCCTCACCTGGACCCTAAACCGTCCCCGTCCCCTAACCCTAACCCTAGCCCGAACCCTAACCCTAACCCTTCCCCCAAGCCTGACCCTCACCTGTCCCCTAATCCTAACCCGTAAGCTGACACTAACCCGCGCCCTCACACGTCCGCTGCCCCTAAAGCGTTGTCATACCCTCACCTGGACTCTAAACCCTCCCCGTCCCCTAACGCTAACCCTAACCCTAGCCCGAACCCTAACCCTAACCCTTCCCCGAAGCCTGACCCTCACCCGTCCCCTAATCCTAACCCGTACGCTGACACTAACCCGCGCCCTCACACGTCCGCTGCCCCTAAAGCGTTGTCGTACCCTCACCTGGACCCTAAACCGTCCCCGTCCCCTAACCCTAACCCTAGCCCGAACCCTAACCCTAACCCTTCCCCGAAACCTGACCCTCACCCGTCCCCTAATCCTAACCCGTACGCTGACACTAACCCGCGCCCTCACACGTCCGCTCCCCCTAAAGCGTTGTCGTACCCTCACCTGGACCCTAAACCGTCCCCGTCCCCTAACCCTAACCCTAGCCCGAACCCTAACCCTAACCCTTCCCCGAAGCCTGACCCTCACCCGTCCCCTAATCCTAACCCGTACGCTGACACTAACCCGCGCCCTCACACGTCCGCTGCCCCTAAAGCGTTGTCGTACCCTCACCTGGACCCTAAACCGTCCCCGTCCCCTAACCCTAACCCTAGCCCGAACCCTAACCCTAACCCTTCCCCGAAGCCTGACCCTCACCCGTCCCCTAATCCTAACCCGTACGCTGACACTAACCCGCGCCCTCACACGTCCGCTCCCCCTAAAGCGTTGTCGTACCCTCACCTGGACCCTAAACCGTCCCCGTCCCCTAACCCTAACCCTAGCCCGAACCCTAACCCTAACCCTTCCCCGAAGCCTGACCCTCACCCGTCCCCTAATCCTAACCCGTACGCTGACACAAACCCGGCCCTCACAGGTCCGTTGCCCCTAAAGCGTTGTCGTACCCTCACCTGGACCCTAAACCGTCCCCGTCCCCTAACACTAACCCTAGCCCGAACCCTAACCCTAACCCTTCCCCGAAGCCTGACCCTCACCCGTCCCCTAATCCTAACCCGTACGCTGACACTAACACGCGCCCTCACACGTACGCTCCCCCTAAAGCGTTGTCGTACCCTCACCTGTACCCTAAACCGTCCCCGTCCCCTAACCCTAACCCTAGCCCGAACCCTAACCCTAACACTTCCCCCAAGCCTGACCCTAACCCGTCCCCTAATCCTAACCCGTACGCTGACACTAAGCCGCGCCCTCACACGTCCGCTGCCCCTAAAGCGTGTCGTACCCTCACCTGGACCCTAAACCGTCCCCGTCCCCTAACCCTAACCCTAGCCCGAACCCTAACCCTAACCCTTCCCCGAAGCCTGACCCTCACCCGTCCCCTAATCCGAACCCGTACGCTGACACTAACCCACGCCCTCACACGTCCGCTGCCCCTAAAGCGTTGTCGTACCCTCACCTGGACCCTAAACCGTCCCCGTCCCCTAACCGTAACCCTAGCCCGAATCCTAACCCTAACCCTTCCCCGAAGCCTGACCCTCACCCGGCCCCTAATCCTAACCCGTACGCTGACACTAACCCGCACCCTCACACGTCCGCTCCCCCTAAAGCATTGTCGTACCCTCACCTGGACCCTAAACCGTCCCCGTCCCCTAACCCTAACCCTAGCCCGAACCCTAACCCTAACCCTTCCCCCAAGCCTGACACTCACCCGTCCCCTAATCCTAACCCGTACGCTGACACTAACCCGCGCCCTCACACGTCCGCTGCCCCTAAAGCGTTGTCGTACCCTCACCTGGACCCTAAACCGTCCCCGTCCCCTAACCCTAACCCTAGCCCGAACCCTAACCCTAACCCTTCCCCGAAGCCTGACCCTCACCCGTCCCCTAATCCTAACCCGTACGCTGACACTAACCCGCCCCCTCACACGTCCGCTGCCCCTAAAGCGTTGTCGTACCCTCACCTGGACCCTAAACCGTCCCCGTACCCTAACCCTAACCCTAGCCAAACCCTAACCCTAACCCTTCCCCGAAGCCTGACCCTCACCCGTCCCCTAATCCTAACCCGTACGCTGACACTAACCCGCGCCCTCACACGTCCGCTGCCCCTAAAGCGTTGTCGTACCCTCACCTGGACCCTAAACCGTCCCCATCCCCTAACCCTAACCCTAGCCCGAACCCTTACCCTAACCATTCCCCGAAGCCTGACCCTCACCCGTCCCCTAATCCTAACCCGTACGCTGACACTAACCCGCGCCCTCACACGTCCGCTGCCACTAAAGCGTTGTCGTACCCTCACCTGGACCCTAAACCGTCCCCGTCCCCTAACCCTAACCCTAGCCCGAACCCTAACCCTAACCCTTCCCCGAAGCCTGACCCTTACCCGTCCCCTAATCCTAACCCGTACGCTGACACTAACCCGCGCCCTCACACGTCCGCTGCCCCTAAAGCGTTGTCGTACCCTCACCTGGACCCTAAACCGTCCCCGTCCCCTAACCCTAACCCTAGCCCGAACCCTAACCCTAACACTTCCCCGAAGCCTGACCCTCACCCGTCCCCTAATCCTAACCCGTACGCTGACACTAAACCGCGCCCTCACACGTCCGCTGCCCCTAAAGCGTTGTCGTACCCTCACCTGGACCCTAAACCGTCCCCGTCCCCTAACCCTAACCCTAGCCCGAACCCTAACCCTAACCCTTCCCCGAAGCCTGACCCTCACCCGTCCCCTAATCCTAACCCGTACGCTGACACTAACCCGCGCCCTCACACGTCCGCTCCCCCTAAAGCGTTGTCGTACCCTCACCTGGACCCTAAACCGTCCCCGTCCCCTAACCCTAACCCTAGCCCGAACCCTAACCCTAACCCTTCCCCGAAGCCTGACCCTCACCCGTCCCCTAATCCTAACCCGTACGCTGACACTAACCCGCGCCCTCACACGTCCTCTGCCCCTAAAGCGTTGTCGTACCCTCACCTGGACCCGAAACCGTCCCCGTCCCCTAACCCTAACCCTAGCCCGAACCCTAACCCTAACCCTTCCCCGAAGCCTGACCCTCACCCGTCCCCTAATCCTAACCCGTACGCTGACACTAACCTGTGCCCTCACACGTCCGCTGCCCCTAAAGCGTTGTCGTACCCTCACCTGGACCCTAAACCGTCCCCGTCCCCTAACCCTAACCCTAGCCCGAACCCTAACCCTAACCCTTCCCCGAAGCCTGACCCTCACCCGTCCCCTAATCCTAACCCGTACGCTGACACTAACCCGCGCCCTCACACGTCCGCTGCCCCTAAAGCGTTGTCGTACCCTCACCTGGACCCTAAACCGTCCCCGTCCCCTAACCCTAACCCTAGCCCGAACCCTAACCCTAACCCTTCCCCGAAGCCTGACCCTCACCCGTCCCCTAATCCTAACCCGTACGCTGACACTAACCCGCGCCCTCACACGTCCGCTCCCCCTAAAGCGTTGTCGTACCCTCACCTGGACCCTAAACCGTCCCCGTCCCCTAACCCTAACCCTAGCCCGAACCCTAACCCTAACCCTTCCCCGAAGCCTGACCCTCACCCGTCCCCTAATCCTAACCCGTACGCTGACACTAACCCGCGCCCTCACACGTACGCTCCCCCTAAAGCGTTGTCGTACCCTCACCTGGACCCTAAACCGTCCCCGTCCCCTAACCCTAACCCTAGCCCGAACCCTAACCCTAACCCTTCCCCGAAGCCTGACCCTCACCCGTCCCCTAATCCTAACCCGTACGCTGACACTAACCCGCGCCCTCACACGTCCGCTCCCCATAAAGCGTTGTCGTACCCTCACCTGGACCCTAAACCCTCCCCGGCCCCTAACCCTAACCCTAGCCCGAACCCTAACCCTAACCCTTCCCCGAAGCCTGACCCTCACCCGTCCCCTAATCCTAAAGCGTACGCTGACACTAACCCGCGCCCTCACACGTACGATCCCCCTAAAGCGTTGTCGTACCCTCACCTGGACCCTAAACCCTCCCCGTCCCCTAACCCTAACCCTAGCCCGAACCCTAACCCTAACCCTTCCCCCAAGCCTGACCCTCACCCGTCCCCTAATCCTAACCCGTACGCTGACACTAACCCACGCCCTCACACGTCCGCTGCCCCTAAAGCGTTGTCGTACCCTCACCTGGACCCTTAACCGTCCCCGTCCCCTAACCCTAACCCTAGCCCGAACCCTAACCCTAACCCTTCCCCGAAGCCTGACCCTCACCCGTCCCCTAATCCTAACCCGTACGCTGACACTAACCCGCGCCCTCACACGTCCGCTGCCCCTAAAGCGTTGTCGTACCCTCACCTGGACCCTAAACCGTCCCCGTCCCCTAACCCTAACCCTAGCCCGAACCCTAACCCTAACCCTTCCCCGGAGCCTGACCCTCACCCGTCCCCTAATCCTAACCCGTACGCTGACACTAACCCGCGCCCTCACACGTCCGCTGCCCCTAAAGCGTTGTCGTACCCTCACCTGGACCCTAAACCGTCCCCGTCCCCTAACCCTAACCCTAGCCCGAACCCTAACCCTAACCCTTCCCCGGAGCCTGACCCTCACCCGTCCCCTAATCCTAACCCGTACGCTGACACTAACCCGCGCCCTCACACGTCCGCTGCCCCTAAAGCGTTGTCGTACCCTCACCTGGACCCTAAACCGTCCCCGTCCCCTAACCCTAACCCTAGCCCGAACCCTAACCCTAACCCTTCGCCGGAGCCTGACCCTCACCCGTCCCCTAATCCTAACCCGTACGCTGACACTAACCCGCGCCCTCACACGTCCACTGCCCCTAAAGCGTTGTCGTACCCTCACCTGGACCCGAAACCGTCCCCGTCCCCTAACCCTAGCCCGAACCCTAACCCTAACCCTTCCCCGAAGCCTGACCCTCACCCGTCCCCTAATCCTAACCCGTACGCTGACACTAACCCGTGCCCTCACACGTCCGCTGCCCCTAAAGTGTTGTCGTACCCTCACCTGGACCCTAAACCGTCCCCGTCCCCTAACCCTAACCCTAGCCCGAACCCTAACCCTAACCCTTCCCCGAAGCCTGACCCTCACCCGTCCCCTAATCCTAACCCGTACGCTGACACTAACCCGCGCCCTCACACGTCCGCTGCCCCTAAAGCGTTGTCGTACCCTCACCTGGACCCTAAACCGTCCCCATCCCCTAACCCTAACCCTAGCCCGAACCCTAACCCTAACCCTTCCCCGAAGCCTGACCCTCACCCGTCCCCTAATCCTAACCCGTACGCTGACACTAACCCGCGCCCTCACACGTCCGCTGCCCCTAAAGCGTTGTCGTACCCTCACCTGGACCCTAAACCGTCCCCGTCCCCTAAACCTAACCCTAGCCCGAACGCTAACCCTAACCCTTCCCCGAAGCCTGACCCTCACCCGTCCCCTAATCCTAACCCGTACGCTGACACTAACCCGCGCCCTCACACGTACGCTCCCCCTAAAGCGTTGTCGTACCCTCACCTGGACCCTAAACCGTCCCCGTCCCCTAACCCTAACCCTAGCCCGAACCCTAACCCTAACCCTTCCCCGAAGCCTGACCCTCACCCGTCCCCTAATCCTAACCCGTACGCTGATACTAACCCGCGCCCTCACACGTCCGCTCCCCCTAAAGCGTTGTCGTACCCTCACCTGGACCCTAAACCCTCCCCGGCCCCTAACCCTAACCCTAGCCCGAACCCTAACCCTAACCCTTCCCCGAAGCCTGACCCTCACCCGTCCCCTAATCCTAAAGCGTACGCTGACACTAACCCGCGCCCTCACACGTACGCTCCCCCTAAAGCGTTGTCGTACCCTCACCTGGACCCTAAACCCTCCCCGTCCCCTAACCCTAACCCTAGCCCGAACCCTAACCCTAACCCTTCCCCCAAGCCTGACCCTCACCCGTCCCCTAATCCTAACCCGTACGCTGACACTAACCCGCGCCCTCACACGTCCGCTGCCCCTAAAGCATTGTCGTACCCTCACCTGGACCCTTAACCGTCCCCGTCCCCTAACCCTAACCCTAGCACGAACCCTAACCCTAACCCTTCCCCGAAGCCTGACCCTCACCCGTCCCCTAATCCTAACCCGGACGCTGACACTAACCCGCGCCCTCACACGTCCGCTGCCCCTAAAGCGTTGTCGTACCCTCACCTGGACCCTAAACCGTCCCCGTCCCCTAACCCTAACCCTAGCCCGAACCCTAACCCTAACCCTTCCCCGAAGCCTGACCCTCACCCGTCCCCTAATCCTAACCCGTACGCTGACACTAACCCGCGTCCTCACACGTCCGCTGCCCCTAAAGCGTTGTCGAACCCTCACCTGGACCCTAAACCTTCCCCGTCCCCTAACCCTAACCCTAGCCCGAACCCTAAACCTAACCCTTCCCCGAAGCCTGACCCTCACCCGTCCCCTAATCCTAACCCGTACGCTGACACTAACCCGCGCCCTCACACGTCCGCTGCCCCTAAAGCGTTGTCGTACCCTCACCTGGACCCTAAACCGTCCCCGTCCCCTAACCCTAACCCTAGCCCGAACCCTAACCCTAACCCTTCCCCGAAGCCTGACCCTCACCCGTCCCCTAATCCTAACCCGTACGCTGACACTAACCCGCGCCCTCACACGTCCGCTGCCCCTAAAGCGTTGTCGTACCCTCACCTGGACCCTAAACCGTCCCCGTCCCCTAACCCTAACCCTAGCCCGAACCCTAACCCTAACCCTTCCCCGAAGCCTGACCCTCACCCGTCCCCTAATCCTAACCCGTACGCTGACACTAACCCGCGCCCTCACACGTCCACTGCCCCTAAAGCGTTGTCGTACCCTCACCTGGACCCGAAACCGTCCCCGTCCCCTAACCCTAACCCTAGCCCGAACCCTAACCCTAACCCTTCCCCGAAGCCTGACCCTCACCCGTCCCCTAATCCTAACCCGTACGCTGACACTAACCCGTGCCCTCACACGTCCGCTGCCCCTAAAGCGTTGTCGTACCCTCACCTGGACCCTAAACCGTCCCCGTCCCCTAACCCTAACCCTAGCCCGAACCCTAACCCTAACCCTTCCCCGAAGCCTGACCCTCACCCGTCCCCTAATCCTAACCCGTACGCTGACACTAACCCACGCCCTCACACGTCCGCTGCCCCTAAAGCGTTGTCGTACCCTCACCTGGACCCTAAACCGTCCCCGTCCCCTAACCCTAACCCTAGCCCGAACCCTAACCCTAACCCTTCCCCGGAGCCTGACCCTCACCCGTCCCCTAATCCTAACCCGTACGCTGACACTAACCCGCGCCCTCACACGTCCGCTGCCCCTAAAGCGTTGTCGTACCCTCACCTGGACCCTAAACCGTCCCCGTCCCCTCACCCTAACCCTAGCCCGAACCCTAACCCTAACCCTTCCCCGGAGCCTGACCCTCACCCGTCCCCTAATCCTAACCCGTACGCTGACACTAACCCGCGCCCTCACACGTCCGCTGCCCCTAAAGCGTTGTCGTACCCTCACCTGGACCCTAAACCGTCCCCGTCCCCTAACCCTAACCCTAGCCCGAACCCTAACCCTAACCCTTCCCCGAAGCCTGACCCTCACCCGTCCCCTAATCCTAACCCGTACGCTGACACTAACCCGCGTCCTCACACGTCCGCTGCCCCTAAAGCGTTGTCGAACCCTCACCTGGACCCTAAACCTTCCCCGTCCCCTAACCCTAACCCTAGCCCGAACCCTAAACCTAACCCTTCCCCGAAGCCTGACCCTCACCCGTCCCCTAATCCTAACCCGTACGCTGACACTAACCCGCGCCCTCACACGTCCGCTGCCCCTAAAGCGTTGTCGTACCCTCACCTGGACCCTAAACCGTCCCCGTCCCCTAACCCTAACCCTAGCCCGAACCCTAACCCTAACCCTTCCCCGAAGCCTGACCCTCACCCGTCCCCTAATCCTAACCCGTACGCTGACACTAACCCGCGCCCTCACACGTCCGCTGCCCCTAAAGCGTTGTCGTACCCTCACCTGGACCCTAAACCGTCCCCGTCCCCTAACCCTAACCCTAGCCCGAACCCTAACCCTAACCCTTCCCCGAAGCCTGACCCTCACCCGTCCCCTAATCCTAACCCGTACGCTGACACTAACCCGCGCCCTCACACGTCCACTGCCCCTAAAGCGTTGTCGTACCCTCACCTGGACCCGAAACCGTCCCCGTCCCCTAACCCTAACCCTAGCCCGAACCCTAACCCTAACCCTTCCCCGAAGCCTGACCCTCACCCGTCCCCTAATCCTAACCCGTACGCTGACACTAACCCGTGCCCTCACACGTCCGCTGCCCCTAAAGCGTTGTCGTACCCTCACCTGGACCCTAAACCGTCCCCGTCCCCTAACCCTAACCCTAGCCCGAACCCTAACCCTAACCCTTCCCCGAAGCCTGACCCTCACCCGTCCCCTAATCCTAACCCGTACGCTGACACTAACCCGCGCCCTCACACGTCCGCTGCCCCTAAAGCGTTGTCGTACCCTCACCTGGACCCTAAACCGTCCCCATCCCCTAACCCTAACCCTAGCCCGAACCCTAACCCTAACCCTTCCCCGAAGCCTGACCCTCACCCGTCCCCTAATCCTAACCCGTACGCTGACACTAAACCGCGCCCTCACACGTCCGCTGCCCCTAAAGTGTTGTCGTACCCTCACCTGGACCCTAAACCGTCCCCGTCCCCTATCCCTAACCCTAGCCCGAACGCTAACCCTAACCCTTCCCCGAAGCCTGACCCTCACCCGTCCCCTAATCCTAACCCGTACGCTGACACTAACCCGCGCCCTCACACGTACGCTCCCCCTAAAGCGTTGTCGTACCCTCACCTGGACCCTAAACCGTCCCCGTCCCCTAACCCTAACCCTAGCCCGAACCCTAACCCTAACCCTTCCCCGAAGCCTGACCCTCACCCGTCCCCTAATCCTAACCCGTACGCTGACACTAACCCGCGCCCTCACACGTACGCTCCCCCTAAAGCGTTGTCGTACCCTCACCTGGACCCTAAACCGTCCCCGTCCCCTCACCCTAACCCTAGCCCGAACCCTAACCCTAACCCTTCCCCGGAGCCTGACCCTCACCCGTCCCCTAATCCTAACCCGTACGCTGACACTAACCCGCGCCCTCACACGTCCGCTGCCCCTAAAGCGTTGTCGTACCCTCACCTGGACCCTAAACCGTCCCCGTCCCCTAACCCTAACCCTAGCCCGAACCCTAACCCTAACCCTTCCCCGAAGCCTGACCCTCACCCGTCCCCTAATCCTAACCCGTACGCTGACACTAACCCGCGCCCTCACACGTCCGCTGCCCCTAAAGCGTTGTCGAACCCTCACCTGGACCCTAAACCGTCCCCGTCCCCTAACCCTAACCCTAGCCCGAACCCTAAACCTAACACTTCCCCGAAGCCTGACCCTCACCCGTCCCTTAATCCTAACCCGTACGCTGACACTAACCCGCGCCCTCACACGTCCGCTGCCCCTAAAGCGTTGTCGTACCCTCACCTGGACCCTAAACCGTCCCCGTCCCCTAACCCTAACCCTAGCCCGAACCCTAACCCTAACCCTTCCCCGAAGCCTGACCCTCACCCGTCCCCTAATCCTAACCCGTACGCTGACACTAACCCGCGCCCTCACACGTCCGCTGCCCCTAAAGCGTTGTCGTACCCTCACCTGGACCCTAAACCATCCCCGTCCCCTAACCCTAACCCTAGCCCGAACCCTAACCCTAACCCTTCCCCGAAGCCTGACCCTCACCCGTCCCCTAATCCTAACCCGTACGCTGACACTAACCCGCGCCCTCACACGTACGCTCCCCGTAAAGCGTTGTCGTACCCTCACCTGGACCCTAAACCGTCCCCGTCCCCTAACCCTAACCCTAGCCCGAACCCTAACCCTAACCCTTCCCCGAAGCCTGACCCTCACCCGTCCCCTAATCCTAACCCGTACGCTGACACTAACCCGCGCCCTCACACGTCCGCTGCCCCTAAAGCGTTGTCGTACCCTCACCTGGACCCTAAACCCTCCCCGGCCCCTAACCCTAACCCTAGCCCGAACCCTAACCCTAACCCTTCCCCGAAGCCTGACCCTCACCCTTCCCCTAATCCTAAAGCGTACGCTGACACTAACCCGCGCCCTCACACGTACGCTCCCCCTAAAGCATTGTCGTACCCTCACCTGGACCCTAAACCGTCCCCGTCCCCTAACCCTAACCCTAGCCCGAACCCTAACCCTAACCCTACCCCGAAGCCTGACCCTCACCCGTCCCCTAATCCTAACCCGTACGCTGACACTAACCCGCGCCCTCACACGTCCGCTGCCCCTAAAGCGTTGTCGTACCCTCACCTGGACCCTAAACCGTCCCCGTCCCCTAACCCTAACCCTAGCCCGAACCCTAACCCTAACCCTTCCCCGAAGCCTGACCCTCACCCGTCCCCTAATCCTAACCCGTACGCTGACACTAACCCGCGCCCTCACACGTCCGCTGCCCATAAAGCGTTGTCGTACCCTCACCTGGACCCTAAACCGTCCCCGTCCCCTCACCCTAACCCTAGCCCGAACCCTAACCCTAACCCTTCCCCGAAGCCTGACCCTCACCCGTCCCCTAATCCTAACCCGTACGCTGACACTAACCCGCGCCCTCACACGTCCGCTGCCCCTAAAGCGTTGTCGTACCCTCACCTGGACCCTAAACCGTCCCCGTCCCCTAACCCTAACCCTAGCCCGAACCCTAACCCTAACCCTTCCCCGAAGCCTGACCCTCACCCGTCCCCTAATCCTAACCCGTACGCTGACACTAACCCGCGTCCTCACACGTCCGCTGCCCCTAAAGCGTTGTCGAACCCTCACCTGGACCCTAAACCTTCCCCGTCCCCTAACCCTAACCCTAGCCCGAACCCTAAACCTAACCCTTCCCCGAAGCCTGACCCTCACCCGTCCCCTAATCCTAACCCGTACGCTGACACTAACCCGCGCCCTCACACGTCCGCTGCCCCTAAAGCATTGTCGTACCCTCACCTGGACCCTAAACCGTCCCCGTCCCCTAACCCTAACCCGAACCCTAACCCTAACCCTTCCCCGGAGCCTGACCCTCACCCGTCCCCTAATCCTAACCCGTACGCTGACACTAACCCGCGCCCTCACACGTCCGCTGCCCCTAAAGCGTTGTCGTACCCTCACCTGGACCCTAAACCGTCCCCGTCCCCTAACCCTAACCCTAGCCCGAACCCTAACCCTAACCCTTCCCCGGAGCCTGACCCTCACCCGTCCCCTAATCCTAACCCGTACGCTGACACTAACCCGCGCCCTCACACGTCCGCTGCCCCTAAAGCGTTGTCGTACCCTCACCTGGACCCTAAACCGTCCCCGTCCCCTAACCCTAACCCTAGCCCGAACCCTAACCCTAACCCTTCCCCGGAGCCTGACCCTCACCCGTCCCCTAATCCTAACCCGTACGCTGACACTAACCCGCGCCCTCACACGTCCGCTGCCCCTAAAGCGTTGTCGAACCCTCACCTGGACCCTAAACCGTCCCCGTCCCCTAACCCTAACCCTAGCCCGAACCCTAAACCTAACCCTTCCCCGAAGCCTGACCCTCACCCGTCCCTTAATCCTAACCCGTACGCTGACACTAACCCGCGCCCTCACACGTCCGCTGCCCCTAAAGCGTTGTCGTACCCTCACCTGGACCCTAAACCGTCCCCGTCCCCTAACCCTAACCCTAGCCCGAACCCTAACCCTAACCCTTCCCCGAAGCCTGACCCTCACCCGTCCCCTAATCCTAACCCGTACGCTGACACTAACCCGCGCCCTCACACGTCCGCTGCCCCTAAAGCGTTGTCGTACCCTCACCTGGACCCTAAACCATCCCCGTCCCCTAACCCTAACCCTAGCCCGAACCCTAACCCTAACCCTTCCCCGAAGCCTGACCCTCACCCGTCCCCTAATCCTAACCCGTACGCTGACACTAACCCGCGCCCTCACACGTACGCTCCCCGTAAAGCGTTGTCGTACCCTCACCTGGACCCTAAACCGTCCCCGTCCCCTAACCCTAACCCTAGCCCGAACCCTAACCCTAACCCTTCCCCGAAGCCTGACCCTCACCCGTCCCCTAATCCTAACCCGTACGCTGACACTAACCCGCGCCCTCACACGTCCGCTGCCCCTAAAGCGTTGTCGTACCCTCACCTGGACCCTAAACCCTCCCCGGCCCCTAACCCTAACCCTAGCCCGAACCCTAACCCTAACCCTTCCCCGAAGCCTGACCCTCACCCTTCCCCTAATCCTAAAGCGTACGCTGACACTAACCCGCGCCCTCACACGTACGCTCCCCCTAAAGCATTGTCGTACCCTCACCTGGACCCTAAACCGTCCCCGTCCCCTAACCCTAACCCTAGCCCGAACCCTAACCCTAACCCTACCCCGAAGCCTGACCCTCACCCGTCCCCTAATCCTAACCCGTACGCTGACACTAACCCGCGCCCTCACACGTCCGCTGCCCCTAAAGCGTTGTCGTACCCTCACCTGGACCCTAAACCGTCCCCGTCCCCTAACCCTAACCCTAGCCCGAACCCTAACCCTAACCCTTCCCCGAAGCCTGACCCTCACCCGTCCCCTAATCCTAACCCGTACGCTGACACTAACCCGCGCCCTCACACGTCCGCTGCCCATAAAGCGTTGTCGTACCCTCACCTGGACCCTAAACCGTCCCCGTCCCCTAACCCTAACCCTAGCCCGAACCCTAACCCTAACCCTTCCCCGAAGCCTGACCCTCACCCGTCCCCTAATCCTAACCCGTACGCTGACACTAACCCGCGCCCTCACACGTCCGCTGCCCCTAAAGCGTTGTCGTACCCTCACCTGGACCCTAAACCGTCCCCGTCCCCTAACCCTAACCCTAGCCCGAACCCTAACCCTAACCCTTCCCCGAAGCCTGACCCTCACCCGTCCCCTAATCCTAACCCGTACGCTGACACTAACCCGTGCCCTCACACGTCCGCTGCCCCTAAAGCGTTGTCGTACCCTCACCTGGACCCTAAACCGTCCCCGTCCCCTAACCCTAACCCTAGCCCGAACCCTAACCCTAACCCTTCCCCGAAGCCTGACCCTCACCCGTCCCCTAATCCTAACCCGTACGCTGACACTAACCCGCGCCCTCACACGTCCGCTGCCCCTAAAGCGTTGTCGTACCCTCACCTGGACCCTAAACCGTCCCCGTCCCCTAACCCTAACCCTAGCCCGAACCCTAACCCTAACACTTCCCCGAAGCCTGACCCTCACCCGTCCCCTAATCCTAACCCATACGCTGACACTAACCCGCGCCCTCACACGTCCGCTGCCCCTAAAGCGTTGTCGTACCCTCACCTGGACCCTAAACCGTCCCCGTCCCCTAACCCTAACCCTAGCCCGAACCCTAACCCTAACCCTTCCCCGAAGCCTGACCCTCACCCGTCCCCTAATCCTAACCCGTACGCTGACACTAACCCGCGCCCTCACACGTCCGCTGCCCTTAAAGCGTTGTCGTACCCTCACCTGGACCCTAAACCGTCCCCGTCCCCTAACCCTAACCCTAGCCCGAACCCTAACCCTAACCCTTCCCCGAAGCCTGACCCTCACCCGTCCCCTAATCCTAACCCGTACGCTGACACTAACCCGCGCCCTCACACGTCCGCTCCCCCTAAAGCGTTGTCGTACCCTCACCTGGACCCTAAACCGTCCCCGTCCCCTAACCCTAACCCTAGCCCGAACCCTAACTCTAACCCTTCCCCGAAGCCTGACCCTCACCCGTCCCCTAATCCTAACCCGTACGCTGACACTAACCCGCGCCCTCACACGTCCGCTGCCCCTAAAGCGTTGTCGTACCCTCACCTGGACCCTAAACCGTCCCCGTCCCCTAACCCTAACCCTAGCCCGAACCCTAACCCTAACCCTTCCCCGAAGCCTGACCCTCACCCGTCCCCTAATCCTAACCCGTACGCTGACACTAACCCGCGCCCTCACACGTCCGCTCCCCCTAAAGCGTTGTCGTACCCTCACCTGGACCCTAAACCTTCCCCGTCCCCTAACCCTAACCCTAGCCCGAACCCTAACCCTAACCCTTCCCTGAAGCCTGACCCTCACCCGTCCCCTAATCCTAACCCGTACGCTGACACTAACCCGCGCCCTCACACGTCCGCTGCCCCTAAAGCGTTGTCGTACCCTCACCTGGACCCTAAACCGTCCCCGTCCCCTAACCCTAACCCTAGCCCGAACCCTAACCCTAACCCTTCCCCCAAGCCTGACCCTCACCCGTCCCCTAATCCTAACCCGTAAGCTGACACTAACCCGCGCCCTCACACGTCCGCTGCCCCTAAAGCGTTGTCGTACCCTCACCTGGACCCTAAACCCTCCCCGTCCCCTAACCCTAACCCTAGCCCGAACCCTAACCCTAACCCTTCCCCGAAGCCTGACCCTCACCCGTCCCCTAATCCTAACCCGTACGCTGACACTAACCCGCGCCCTCACACGTCCGCTGCCCCTAAAGCGTTGTCGTACCCTCACCTGGACCCTAAACCGTCCCCGTCCCCTAACCCTAACCCTAGCCCGAACCCTAACCCTAACCCTTCCCCGAAGCCTGACCCTCACCCGTCCCCTAATCCTAACCCGTACGCTGACACTAACCCGCGCCCTCACACGTCCGCTCCCCCTAAAGCGTTGTCGTACCCTCACCTGGACCCTAAACCGTCCCCGTCCCCTAACCCTAACCCTAGCCCGAACCCTAACCCTAACCCTTCCCCGAAGCCTGACCCTCACCCGTCCCCTAATCCTAACCCGTACGCTGACACTAACCCGCGCCCTCACACGTCCGCTCCCCCTAAAGCGTTGTCGTACCCTCACCTGGACCCTAAACCGTCCCCGTCCCCTAACCCTAACCCTAGCCCGAGCCCTAACCCTAACCCTTCCCCGAAGCCTGACCCTCACCCGTCCCCTAATCCTAACCCGTACGCTGACACTAACCCGCGCCCTCACACGTCCGCTCCCCCTAAAGCGTTGTCGTACCCTCACCTGGACCCTAAACCGTCCCCGTCCCCTAACCCTAACCCTAGCCCGAACCCTAACCCTAACCCTTCCCCGAAGCCTGACCCTCACCCGTCCCCTAATCCTAACCCGTACGTTGACACTAACCCGGCCCTCACACGTCCGTTGCCCCTAAAGCGTTGTCGTACCCTCACCTGGACCCTAAACCGTCCCCGTCCCCTAACCCTAACCCTAGCCCGAACCCTAACCCTAACCCTTCCCCGAAGCCTGACCCTCACCCGTCCCCTAATCCTAACCCGTACGCTGACACTAACACGCGCCCTCACACGTACGCTCCCCCTAAAGCGTTGTCGTACCCTCACCTGTACCCTAAACCGTCCCCGTCCCCTAACCCTAACCCTAGCCCGAACCCTAACCCTAACCCTTCCCCGAAGCCTGACCCTAACCCGTCCCCTAATCCTAACCCGTACGCTGACACTAACCCGCGCCCTCACACGTCCGCTGCCCCTAAAGCGTTGTCGTACCCTCACCTGGACCCTTAACCGTCCCCGTCCCCTAACCCTAACCCTAGCCCGAACCCTAACCCTAACCCTTCCCAGGAGCCTGACCCTCACCCGTCCCCTAATCCTAACCCGTACGCTGACACTAACCCGCGCCCTCACACGTCCGCTGCCCCTAAAGCGTTGTCGTACCCTCACCTGGACCCTAAACCGTCCCCGTCCCCTAACCCTAACCCTAGCCCGAACCCTAACCCTAACCCTTCCCCGAAGCCTGACCCTCACCCGTCCCATAATCCTAACCCGTACGCTGACACTAACCCGCGCCCTCACACGTCCGCTCCCCCTAAAGCGTTGTCGTACCCTCACCTGGACCCTAAACCGTCCCCGTCCCCTAACCCTAACCCTAGCCCGAACCCTAACCCTAACACTTCCCCGGAGCCTGACCCTCACCCGTCCCCTAATCCTAACCCGTACGCTGACACTAACCCGCGCCCTCACACGTCCGCTGCCCCTAAAGCGTTGTCGTACCCTCACCTGGACCCTAAACCGTCCCCGTCCCCTAACCCTAACCCTAGCCCGAACCCTAACCCTAACCCTTCCCCGAAGCCTGACCCTCACCCGTCCCCTAATCCTAACCCGTACGCTGACACTAACCCGCGCCCTCACACGTCCGCTGCCCCTAAAGCGTTGTCGAACCCTCACCTGGACCCTAAACCGTCCCCGTCCCCTAACCCTAACCCTAGCCCGAACCCTAAACCTAACACTTCCCCGAAGCCTGACCCTCACCCGTCCCTTAATCCTAACCCGTACGCTGACACTAACCCGCGCCCTCACACGTCCGCTGCCCCTAAAGCGTTGTCGTACCCTCACCTGGACCCTAAACCGTCCCCGTCCCCTAACCCTAACCCTAGCCCGAACCCTAACCCTAACCCTTCCCCCAAGCCTGACCCTCACCCGTCCCCTAATCCTAACCCGTAAGCTGACACTAACCCGCGCCCTCACACGTCCGCTGCCCCTAAAGCGTTGTCGTACCCTCACCTGGACCCTAAACCCTCCCCGTCCCCTAACCCTAACCCTAGCCCGAACCCTAACCCTAACCCTTCCCCGAAGCCTGACCCTCACCCGTCCCCTAATCCTAACCCGTACGCTGACACTAACCCGCGCCCTCACACGTCCGCTGCCCCTAAAGCGTTGTCGTACCCTCACCTGGACCCTAAACCGTCCCCGTCCCCTAACCCTAACCCTAGCCCGAACCCTAACCCTAACCCTTCCCCGAAGCCTGACCCTCACCCGTCCCCTAATCCTAACCCGTACGCTGACACTAACCCGCGCCCTCACACGTCCGCTCCCCCTAAAGCGTTGTCGTACCCTCACCTGGACCCTAAACCGTCCCCGTCCCCTAACCCTAACCCTAGCCCGAACCCTAACCCTAACCCTTCCCCGAAGCCTGACCCTCACCCGTCCCCTAATCCTAACCCGTACGCTGACACTAACCCGCGCCCTCACACGTCCGCTCCCCCTAAAGCGTTGTCGTACCCTCACCTGGACCCTAAACCGTCCCCGTCCCCTAACCCTAACCCTAGCCCGAACCCTAACCCTAACCCTTCCCCGAAGCCTGACCCTCACCCGTCCCCTAATCCTAACCCGTACGCTGACACTAACCCGCGCCCTCACACGTCCGCTCCCCCTAAAGCGTTGTCGTACCCTCACCTGGACCCTAAACCGTCCCCGTCCCCTAACCCTAACCCTAGCCCGAACCCTAACCCTAACCCTTCCCCGAAGCCTGACCCTCACCCGTCCCCTAATCCTAACCCGTACGTTGACACTAACCCGGCCCTCACACGTCCGTTGCCCCTAAAGCGTTGTCGTACCCTCACCTGGACCCTAAACCGTCCCCGTCCCCTAACCCTAACCCTAGCCCGAACCCTAACCCTAACCCTTCCCCGAAGCCTGACCCTCACCCGTCCCCTAATCCTAACCCGTACGCTGACACTAACACGCGCCCTCACACGTACGCTCCCCCTAAAGCGTTGTCGTACCCTCACCTGTACCCTAAACCGTCCCCGTCCCCTAACCCTAACCCTAGCCCGAACCCTAACCCTAACCCTTCCCCGAAGCCTGACCCTAACCCGTCCCCTAATCCTAACCCGTACGCTGACACTAACCCGCGCCCTCACACGTCCGCTGCCCCTAAAGCGTTGTCGTACCCTCACCTGGACCCTTAACCGTCCCCGTCCCCTAACCCTAACCCTAGCCCGAACCCTAACCCTAACCCTTCCCAGGAGCCTGACCCTCACCCGTCCCCTAATCCTAACCCGTACGCTGACACTAACCCGCGCCCTCACACGTCCGCTGCCCCTAAAGCGTTGTCGTACCCTCACCTGGACCCTAAACCGTCCCCGTCCCCTAACCCTAACCCTAGCCCGAACCCTAACCCTAACCCTTCCCCGAAGCCTGACCCTCACCCGTCCCCTAATCCTAACCCGTACGCTGACACTAACCCGCGCCCTCACACGTCCGCTCCCCCTAAAGCGTTGTCGTACCCTCACCTGGACCCTAAACCGTGCCCGTCCCCTAACCCTAACCCTAGCCCGAACCCTAACCCTAACACTTCCCCGGAGCCTGACCCTCACCCGTCCCCTAATCCTAACCCGTACGCTGACACTAACCCGCGCCCTCACACGTCCGCTGCCCCTAAAGCGTTGTCGTACCCTCACCTGGACCCTAAACCGTCCCCGTCCCCTAACCCTAACCCTAGCCCGAACCCTAACCCTAACCCTTCCCCGAAGCCTGACCCTCACCCGTCCCCTAATCCTAACCCGTACGCTGACACTAACCCGCGCCCTCACACGTCCGCTGCCCCTAAAGCGTTGTCGAACCCTCACCTGGACCCTAAACCGTCCCCGTCCCCTAACCCTAACCCTAGCCCGAACCCTAAACCTAACACTTCCCCGAAGCCTGACCCTCACCCGTCCCTTAATCCTAACCCGTACGCTGACACTAACCCGCGCCCTCACACGTCCGCTGCCCCTAAAGCGTTGTCGTACCCTCACCTGGACCCTAAACCGTCCCCGTCCCCTAACCCTAACCCTAGCCCGAACCCTAACCCTAACCCTTCCCCGAAGCCTGACCCTCACCCGTCCCCTAATCCTAACCCGTACGCTGACACTAACCCGCGCCCTCACACGTCCGCTGCCCCTAAAGCGTTGTCGTACCCTCAGCTGGACCCTAAACCATCCCCGTCCCCTAACCCTAACCCTAGCCCGAACCCTAACCCTAACCCTTCCCCGAAGCCTGACCCTCACCCGTCCCCTAATCCTAACCCGTACGCTGACACTAACCCGCGCCCTCACACGTACGCTCCCCGTAAAGCGTTGTCGTACCCTCACCTGGACCCTAAACCGTCCCCGTCCCCTAACCCTAACCCTAGCCCGAACCCTAACCCTAACCCTTCCCCGAAGCCTGACCCTCACCCGTCCCCTAATCCTAACCTGTACGCTGACACTAACCCGCGCCCTCACACGTCCGCTGCCCCTAAAGCGTTGTCGTACCCTCACCTGGACCCTAAACCCTCCCCGGCCCCTAACCCTAACCCTAGCCCGAACCCTAACCCTAACCCTTCCCCGAAGCCTGACCCTCACCCTTCCCCTAATCCTAAAGCGTACGCTGACACTAACCCGCGCCCTCACACGTACGCTCCCCCTAAAGCATTGTCGTACCCTCACCTGGACCCTAAACCGTCCCCGTCCCCTAACCCTAACCCTAGCCCGAACCCTAACCCTAACCCTACCCCGAAGCCTGACCCTCACCCGTCCCCTAATCCTAACCCGTACGCTGACACTAACCCGCGCCCTCACACGTCCGCTGCCCCTAAAGCGTTGTCGTACCCTCACCTGGACCCTAAACCGTCCCCGTCCCCTAACCCTAACCCTAGCCCGAACCCTAACCCTAACCCTTCCCCGAAGCCTGACCCTCACCCGTCCCCTAATCCTAACCCGTACGCTGACACTAACCCGCGCCCTCACACGTCCGCTGCCCATAAAGCGTTGTCGTACCCTCACCTGGACCCTAAACCGTCCCCGTCCCCTCACCCTAACCCTAGCCCGAACCCTAACCCTAACCCTTCCCCGAAGCCTGACCCTCACCCGTCCCCTAATCCTAACCCGTACGCTGACACTAACCCGCGCCCTCACACGTCCGCTGCCCCTAAAGCGTTGTCGTACCCTCACCTGGACCCTAAACCGTCCCCGTCCCCTAACCCTAACCCTAGCCCGAACCCTAACCCTAACCCTTCCCCGAAGCCTGACCCTCACCCGTCCCCTAATCCTAACCCGTACGCTGACACTAACCCGCGTCCTCACACGTCCGCTGCCCCTAAAGCGTTGTCGAACCCTCACCTGGACCCTAAACCTTCCCCGTCCCCTAACCCTAACCCTAGCCCGAACCCTAAACCTAACCCTTCCCCGAAGCCTGACCCTCACCCGTCCCCTAATCCTAACCCGTACGCTGACACTAACCCGCGCCCTCACACGTCCGCTGCCCCTAAAGCGTTGTCGTACCCTCACCTGGACCCTAAACCGTCCCCGTCCCCTAACCCTAACCCTAGCCTGAACCCTAACCCTAACCCTTCCCCGAAGCCTGACCCTCACCCGTCCCCTAATCCTAACCCGTACGCTGACACTAACCCGCGCCCTCACACGTCCGCTGCCCCTAAAGCGTTGTCGTACCCTCACCTGGACCCTAAACCGTCCCCGTCCCCTAACCCTAACCCTAGCCCGAACCCTAACCCTAACCCTTCCCCGAAGCCTGACCCTCACCCGTCCCCTAATCCTAACCCGTACGCTGACATTAACCCGCGCCCTCACACGTACGCTCCCCCTAAAGCGTTGTCGTACCCTCACCTGGACCCTAAACCCTCCCCGTCCCCTAACCCTAACCCTAGCCCGATCCCTAACCCTAACCCTTCCCCCAAGCCTGACCCTCACCCGTCCCCTAATCCTAACCCGTACGCTGACACTAACCCGCGCCCTCACACGTCCGCTGCCCCTAAAGCATTGTCGTACCCTCACCTGGACCCTTAACCGTCCCCGTCCCCTAACCCTAACCCTAGCCCGAACCCTAACCCTAACCCTTCCCCGAAGCCTGACCCTCACCCGTCCCCTAATCCTAACCCGGACGCTGACACTAACCCGCGCCCTCACACGTCCGCTGCCCCTAAAGCGTTGTCGTACCCTCACCTGGACCCTAAACCGTCCCCGTCCCCTAACCCTAACCCTAGCCCGAACCCTAACCCTAACCCTTCCCCGAAGCCTGACCCTCACCCGTCCCCTAATCCTAACCCGTACGCTGACACTAACCCGCGCCCTCACACGTCCGCTGCCCCTAAAGCATTGTCGTACCCTCACCTGGACCCTAAACCGTCCCCGTCCCCTAACCCTAACCCGAACCCTAACCCTAACCCTTCCCCGGAGCCTGACCCTCACCCGTCCCCTAATCCTAACCCGTACGCTGACACTAACCCGCGCCCTCACACGTCCGCTGCCCCTAAAGCGTTGTCGTACCCTCACCTGGACCCTAAACCGTCCCCGTCCCCTAACCCTAACCCTAGCCCGAACCCTAACCCTAACCCTTCCCCGAAGCCTGACCCTCACCCGTCCCCTAATCCTAACCCGTACGCTGACACTAACCCGCGCCCTCACACGTCCGCTGCCCCTAAAGCGTTGTCGTACCCTCACCTGGACCCTAAACCGTCCCCGTCCCCTAACCCTAACCCTAGCCCGAACCCTAACCCTAACCCTTCCCCGAAGCCTGACCCTCACCCGTCCCCTAATCCTAACCCGTACGCTGACACTAACCCGCGCCCTCACACGTCCGCTGCCCCTAAAGCGTTGTCGAACCCTCACCTGGACCCTAAACCGTCCCCGTCCCCTAACCCTAACCCTAGCCCGAACCCTAAACCT
Organism: Pseudorca crassidens; assembly: GCF_039906515.1. Taxonomy (NCBI): domain Eukaryota; kingdom Metazoa; phylum Chordata; class Mammalia; order Artiodactyla; family Delphinidae; genus Pseudorca; species Pseudorca crassidens. The sequence goes on along the minus strand of NC_090314.1, from coordinate 64,596,464 downwards.
AACCCTTCCCCGAAGCCTGACCCTCACCCGTCCCTTAATCCTAACCCGTACGCTGACACTAACCCGCGCCCTCACACGTCCGCTGCCCCTAAAGCGTTGTCGTACCCTCACCTGGACCCTAAACCGTCCCCGTCCCCTAACCCTAACCGTAGCCCGAACCCTAACCCTAACCCTTCCCCGAAGCCTGACCCTCACCCGTCCCCTAATCCTAACCCGTACGCTGACACTAACCCGCGCCCTCACACGTCCGCTGCCCCTAAAGCGTTGTCGTACCCTCACCTGGACCCTAAACCATCCCCGTCCCCTAACCCTAACCCTAGCCCGAACCCTAACCCTAACCCTTCCCCGAAGCCTGACCCTCACCCGTCCCCTAATCCTAACCCGTACGCTGACACTAACCCGCGCCCTCACACGTACGCTCCCCGTAAAGCGTTGTCGTACCCTCACCTGGACCCTAAACCGTCCCCGTCCCCTAACCCTAACCCTAGCCCGAACCCTAACCCTAACCCTTCCCCGAAGCCTGACCCTCACCCGTCCCCTAATCCTAACCCGTACGCTGACACTAACCCGCGCCCTCACACGTCCGCTGCCCCTAAAGCGTTGTCGTACCCTCACCTGGACCCTAAACCCTCCCCGGCCCCTAACCCTAACCCTAGCCCGAACCCTAACCCTAACCCTTCCCCGAAGCCTGACCCTCACCCTTCCCCTAATCCTAAAGCGTACGCTGACACTAACCCGCGCCCTCACACGTACGCTCCCCCTAAAGCATTGTCGTACCCTCACCTGGACCCTAAACCGTCCCCGTCCCCTAACCCTAACCCTAGCCCGAACCCTAACCCTAACCCTACCCCGAAGCCTGACCCTCACCCGTCCCCTAATCCTAACCCGTATGCTGACACTAACCTGCGCCCTCACACGTCCGCTGCCCCTAAAGCGTTGTCGTACCCTCACCTGGACCCTAAACCGTCCCCGTCCCCTAACCCTAACCCTAGCCCGAACCCTAACCCTAACCCTTCCCCGAAGCCTGACCCTCACCCGTCCCCTAATCCTAACCCGTACGCTGACACTAACCCGCGCCCTCACACGTCCGCTGCCCATAAAGCGTTGTCGTACCCTCACCTGGACCCTAAACCGTCCCCGTCCCCTAACCCTAACCCTAGCCCGAACCCTAACCCTAACCCTTCCCCGAAGCCTGACCCTCACCCGTCCCCTAATCCTAACCCGTACGCTGACACTAACCCGCGCCCTCACACGTCCGCTGCCCCTAAAGCGTTGTCGTACCCTCACCTGGACCCTAAACCGTCCCCGTCCCCTAACCCTAACCCTAGCCCGAACCCTAAACCTAACCCTTCCCCGAAGCCTGACCCTCACCCGTCCCCTAATCCTAACCCGTACGCTGACACTAACCCGTGCCCTCACACGTCCGCTGCCCCTAAAGCGTTGTCGTACCCTCACCTGGACCCTAAACCGTCCCCGTCCCCTAACCCTAACCCTAGCCCGAACCCTAACCCTAACCCTTCCCCGAAGCCTGACCCTCACCCGTCCCCTAATCCTAACCCGTACGCTGACACTAACCCGCGCCCTCACACGTCCGCTGCCCCTAAAGCGTTGTCGTACCCTCACCTGGACCCTAAACCGTCCCCGTCCCCTAACCCTAACCCTAGCCCGAACCCTAACCCTAACACTTCCCCGAAGCCTGACCCTCACCCGTCCCCTAATCCTAACCCATACGCTGACACTAACCCGCGCCCTCACACGTCCGCTGCCCCTAAAGCGTTGTCGTACCCTCACCTGGACCCTAAACCGTCCCCGTCCCCTAACCCTAACCCTAGCCCGAACCCTAACCCTAACCCTTCCCCGAAGCCTGACCCTCACCCGTCCCCTAATCCTAACCCGTACGCTGACACTAACCCGCGCCCTCACACGTCCGCTGCCCTTAAAGCGTTGTCGTACCCTCACCTGGACCCTAAACCGTCCCCGTCCCCTAACCCTAACCCTAGCCCGAACCCTAACCCTAACCCTTCCCCGAAGCCTGACCCTCACCCGTCCCCTAATCCTAACCCGTACGCTGACACTAACCCGCGCCCTCACACGTCCGCTCCCCCTAAAGCGTTGTCGTACCCTCACCTGGACCCTAAACCGTCCCCGTCCCCTAACCCTAACCCTAGCCCGAACCCTAACTCTAACCCTTCCCCGAAGCCTGACCCTCACCCGTCCCCTAATCCTAACCCGTACGCTGACACTAACCCGCGCCCTCACACGTCCGCTGCCCCTAAAGCGTTGTCGTACCCTCACCTGGACCCTAAACCGTCCCCGTCCCCTAACCCTAACCCTAGCCCGAACCCTAACCCTAACCCTTCCCCGAAGCCTGACCCTCACCCGTCCCCTAATCCTAACCCGTACGCTGACACTAACCCGCGCCCTCACACGTCCGCTCCCCCTAAAGCGTTGTCGTACCCTCACCTTGACCCTAAACCTTCCCCGTCCCCTAACCCTAACCCTAGCCCGAACCCTAACCCTAACCCTTCCCTGAAGCCTGACCCTCACCCGTCCCCTAATCCTAACCCGTACGCTGACACTAACCCGCGCCCTCACACGTCCGCTGCCCCTAAAGCGTTGTCGTACCCTCACCTGGACCCTAAACCGTCCCCGTCCCCTAACCCTAACCCTAGCCCGAACCCTAACCCTAACCCTTCCCCCAAGCCTGACCCTCACCCGTCCCCTAATCCTAACCCGTAAGCTGACACTAACCCGCGCCCTCACACGTCCGCTGCCCCTAAAGCGTTGTCGTACCCTCACCTGGACCCTAAACCCTCCCCGTCCCCTAACCCTAACCCTAGCCCGAACCCTAACCCTAACCCTTCCCCGAAGCCTGACCCTCACCCGTCCCCTAATCCTAACCCGTACGCTGACACTAACCCGCGCCCTCACACGTCCGCTGCCCCTAAAGCGTTGTCGTACCCTCACCTGGACCCTAAACCGTCCCCGTCCCCTAACCCTAACCCTAGCCCGAACCCTAACCCTAACCCTTCCCCGAAGCCTGACCCTCACCCGTCCCCTAATCCTAACCCGTACGCTGACACTAACCCGCGCCCTCACACGTCCGCTCCCCCTAAAGCGTTGTCGTACCCTCACCTGGACCCTAAACCGTCCCCGTCCCCTAACCCTAACCCTAGCCCGAACCCTAACCCTAACCCTTCCCCGAAGCCTGACCCTCACCCGTCCCCTAATCCTAACCCGTACGCTGACACTAACCCGCGCCCTCACACGTCCGCTGCCCCTAAAGCGTTGTCGTACCCTCACCTGGACCCTAAACCGTCCCCGTCCCCTAACCCTAACCCTAGCCCGAACCCTAACCCTAACCCTTCCCCGAAGCCTGACCCTCACCCGTCCCCTAATCCTAACCCGTACGCTGACACTAACCCGCGCCCTCACACGTCCGCTCCCCCTAAAGCGTTGTCGTACCCTCACCTGGACCCTAAACCGTCCCCGTCCCCTAACCCTAACCCTAGCCCGAACCCTAACCCTAACCCTTCCCCGAAGCCTGACCCTCACCCGTCCCCTAATCCTAACCCGTACGTTGACACTAACCCGGCCCTCACACGTCCGTTGCCCCTAAAGCGTTGTCGTACCCTCACCTGGACCCTAAACCGTCCCCGTCCCCTAACCCTAACCCTAGCCCGAACCCTAACCCTAACCCTTCCCCGAAGCCTGACCCTCACCCGTCCCCTAATCCTAACCCGTACGCTGACACTAACACGCGCCCTCACACGTACGCTCCCCCTAAAGCGTTGTCGTACCCTCACCTGTACCCTAAACCGTCCCCGTCCCCTAACCCTAACCCTAGCCCGAACCCTAACCCTAACCCTTCCCCGAAGCCTGACCCTCACCCGTCCCCTAATCCTAACCCGTACGCTGACACTAACCCGCGCCCTCACACGTCCGCTGCCCCTAAAGCGTTGTCGTACCCTCACCTGGACCCTTAACCGTCCCCGTCCCCTAACCCTAACCCTAGCCCGAACCCTAACCCTAAACCTTCAGCGAAGCCTGACCCTCACCCGTCCCCTAATCCTAACCCGTACGCTGACACTAACCCGCGCCCTCACACGTCCGCTGCCCCTAAAGCGTTGTCGTACCCTCACCTGGACCCTAAACCGTCCCCGTCCCCTAACCCTAACCCTAGCCCGAACCCTAACCCTAACCCTTCCCTGAAGCCTGACCCTCACACGTCCCCTAATCCTAACCCGTACGCTGACACTAACCCGCGCCCTCACACGTCCGCTCCCCCTAAAGCGTTGTCGTACCCTCACCTGGACCCTAAACCGTCCCCGTCCCCTAACCCTAACCCTAGCCCGAACCCTAACCCTAACCCTTCCCCGAAGCCTGACCCTCACCCGTCCCCTAATCCTAACCCGTACGCTGACACTAAGCCGCGCCCTCACACGTCCGCTGCCCCTAAAGCGTGTCGTACCCTCACCTGGACCCTAAACCGTCCCCGTCCCCTAACCCTAACCCTAGCCCGAACCCTAACCCTAACCCTTCCCCGAAGCCTGACCCTCATCCGTCCCCTAATCCTAACCCGTACGCTGACACTAACCCACGCCCTCACACGTCCGCTGCCCCTAAAGCGTTGTCGTACCCTCACCTGGACCCTAAACCGTCCCCGTCCCCTAACCGTAACCCTAGCCCGAATCCTAACCCTAACCCTTCCCCGAAGCCTGACCCTCAACCGGCCCCTAATCCTAACCCGTACGCTGACACTAACCCGCACCCTCACACGTCCGCTCCCCCTAAAGCATTGTCGTACCCTCACCTGGACCCTAAACCGTCCCCGTCCCCTAACCCTAACCCTAGCCCGAACCCTAACCCTAACCCTTCCCCCAAGCCTGACACTCACCCGTCCCCTAATCCTAACCCGTACGCTGACACTAACCCGCGCCCTCACACGTCCGCTGCCCCTAAAGCGTTGTCGTACCCTCACCTGGACCCTAAACCGTCCCCGTCCCCTAACCCTAACCCTAGCCCGAACCCTAACCCTAACCCTTCCCCGAAGCCTGACCCTCACCCGTCCCCTAATCCTAACCCGTACGCTGACACTAACCCGCGCCCTCACATGTCCGCTGCCCCTAAAGCGTTGTCGTACCCTCAACTAGACCCTAAACCGTCCCCGTCCCCTAACCCTAACCCTAGCCCGAACCCTAAACCTAACCCTTCCCCGAAGCCTGACCCTCACCCTTCCCCTAATCCTAACCCGTACGCTGATACTAACCCTCGCCCTCACACGTCCGCTGCCCCTAAAGCATTGTCGTACCCTCACCTGGACCCTAAACCGTCCCCGTCCCCTAACCCTAACCCTAGCCCGAACCCTAACCCTAACCCTACCCCGAAGCCTGACCCTCACCCGTCCCCTAATCCTAACCCGTACGCTGACACTAACCCGCGCCCTCACACGTCCGCTGCCCCTAAAGCGTTGTCGTACCCTCACCTGGACCCTAAACCGTCCCCGTCCCCTAACCCTAACCCTAGCCCGAACCCTAACCCTAACCCTTCCCCGAAGCCTGACCCTCACCCGTCCCCTAATCCTAACCCGTACGCTGACACTAACCCGCGCCCTCACACGTCCGCTCCCCCTAAAGCGTTGTCGTACCCTCACCTGGACCCTAAACCGTCCCCGTCCCCTAACCCTAACCCTAGCCCGAACCCTAACCCTAACCCTTCCCCGAAGCCTGACCCTCACCCGTCCCCTAATCCTAACCCGTACGCTGACACTAACCCGCGCCCTCACACGTCCGCTCCCCCTAAAGCGTTGTCGTACCCTCACCTGGACCCTAAACAGTCCCCGTCCCCTAACCCTAACCCTAGCCCGAACCCTAACCCTAACCCTTCCCCGAAGCCTGACCCTCACCCGTCCCCTAATCCTAACCCGTACGCTGACACTAACCCGCGCCCTCACACGTACGCTCCCCCTAAAGCGTTGTCGTACCCTCACCTGGACCCTAAACCGTCCCCGTACCCTAACCCTAACCCTAGCCCGAACCCTAACCCTAACCCTTCCCCGAAGCCTGACCCTCACCCGTCCCCTAATCCTAACCCGTACGCTGACACTAACCCGCGCCCTCACACGTCCGCTCCCCCTAAAGCGTTGTCGTACCCTCACCTGGACCCTAAACCCTCCCCGGCCCCTAACCCTAACCCTTCCCCGAAGCCTGACCCTCACCCGTCCCCTAATCCTAAAGCGTACGCTGACACTAACCCGCGCCCTCACACGTCCGCTCCCCCTAAAGCGTTGTCGTACCCTCACCTGGACCCTAAACCCTCCCCGTCCCCTAACCCTAACCCTAGCCCGAACCCTAACCCTAACCCTTCCCCCAAGCCTGACCCTCTCCCGTCCCCTAATCCTAACCCGTACGCTGACACTAACCCACGCCCTCACACGTCCGCTGCCCCTAAAGCGTTGTCGTACCCTCACCTGGACCCTTAACCGTCCCCGTCCCCTAACCCTAACCCTAGCCCGAACCCTAACCCTAACCCTTCCCCGAAGCCTGACCCTCACCCGTCCCCTAATCCTAACCCGTACGCTGACACTAACCCGCGCCCTCACACGTCCGCTGCCCCTAAAGCGTTGTCGTACCCTCACCTGGACCCTAAACCGTCCCCGTCCCCTAACCCTAACCCTAGCCCGAACCCTAACCCTAACCCTTCCCCGAAGCCTGACCCTCACCCGTCCCCTAATCCTAACCCGTACGCTGACACTAACCCGCGCCCTCACACGTCCGCTGCCCCTAAAGCGTTGTCGTACCCGCACCTGGACCCTAAACCGTCCCCGTCCCCTAACCCTAACCCTAGCCCGAACCCTAACCCTAACCCTTCCCCGAAGCCTGACCCTCACCCGTCCCCTAATCCTAACCCGTACGCTGACACTAACCCGCGCCCTCACACGTCCGCTGCCCCTAAAGCGTTGTCGTACCCTCACCTGGACCCTAAACCGTCCCCGTCCCCTAACCCTAACCCTAGCCCGAACCCTAACCCTAACCCTTCCCCGGAGCCTGACCCTCACCCGTCCCCTAATCCTAACCCGTACGCTGACACTAACCCGCGCCCTCACACGTCCGCTGCCCCTAAAGCGTTGTCGTACCCTCACCTGGACCCTAAACCGTCCCCGTCCCCTCACCCTAACCCTAGCCCGAACCCTAACCCTAACCCTTCCCCGGAGCCTGACCCTCACCCGTCCCCTAATCCTAACCCGTACGCTGACACTAACCCGCGCCCTCACACGTCCGCTGCCCCTAAAGCGTTGTCGTACCCTCACCTGGACCCTAAACCGTCCCCGTCCCCTAACCCTAACCCTGGCCCGAACCCTAACCCTAACCCTTCCCCGGAGCCTGACCCTCACCCGTCCCCTAATCCTAACCCGTACGCTGACACTAACCCGCGCCCTCACACGTCCACTGCCCCTAAAGCGTTGTCGTACCCTCACCTGGACCCGAAACCGTCCCCGTCCCCTAACCCTAACCCTAGCCCGAACCCTAACCCTAACCCTTCCCCGAAGCCTGACCCTCACACGTCCCCTAATCCTAACCCGTACGCTGACACTAACCCGTGCCCTCACACGTCCGCTGCCCCTAAAGCGTTGTCGTACCCTCACCTGGACCCTAAACCGTCCCCGTCCCCTAACCCTAACCCTAGCCCGAACCCTAACCCTAACCCTTCCCCGAAGCCTGACCCTCACCCGTCCCCTAATCCTAACCCGTACGCTGACACTAACCCGCGCCCTCACACGTCCGCTGCCCCTAAAGCGTTGTCGTACCCTCACCTGGACCCTAAACCGTCCCCATCCCCTAACCCTAACCCTAGCCCGAACCCTAACCCTAACCCTTCCCCGAAGCCTGACCCTCACCCGTCCCCTAATCCTAACCCGTACGCTGACACTAACCCGCGCCCTCACACGTCCGCTGCCCCTAAAGCGTTGTCGTACCCTCACCTGGACCCTAAACCGTCCCCGTCCCCTAACCCTAACCCTAGCCCGAACGCTAACCCTAACCCTTCCCCGAAGCCTGACCCTCACCCGTCCCCTAATCCTAACCCGTACGCTGACACTAACCCGCGCCCTCACACGTACGCTCCCCCTAAAGCGTTGTCGTACCCTCACCTGGACCCTAAACCGTCCCCGTCCCCTAACCCTAACCCTAGCCCGAACCCTAACCCTAACCCTTCCCCGAAGCCTGACCCTCACCCGTCCCCTAATCCTAACCCGTACGCTGATACTAACCCGCGCCCTCACACGTCCGCTCCCCCTACAGCGTTGTCGTACCCTCACCTGGACCCTAAACCGTCCCCGTCCCCTAACCCTAACCCTAGCCCGAACCCTAACCCTAACCCTTCCCCGAAGCCTGACCCTCACCCGTCCCCTAATCCTAACCCGTACGCTGACACTAACCCGCGCCCTCTCACGTCCGCTGCCCCTAAAGCGTTGTCGTACCCTCACCTGGACCCTAAACCGTCCCCGTCCCCTAACCCTAACCCTAGCCCGAACCCTAACCCTAACCCTTCCCCGAAGCCTGACCCTCACCCGTCCCCTAATCCTAACCCGTACGCTGACACTAACCCGCGCCCTCACACGTACGCTCCCCCTAAAGCGTTGTCGTACCCTCACCTGGACCCTAAACCGTCCCCGTCCCCTAACCCTAACCCTAGCCCGAACCCTAACCCTAACCCTTCCCCGAAGCCTGACCCTCACCCGTCCCCTAATCCTAACCCGTACGCTGACACTAACCCGCGCCCTCACACGTCCGCTGCCCCTAAAGCGTTGTCGTACCCTCACCTGGACCCTAAACCCTCCCCGGCACCTAACCCTAACCCTAGCCCGAACCCTAACCCTAACCCTTCCCCGAAGCCTGACCCTCACCCGTCCCCTAATCCTAAAGCGTACGCTGACACTAACCCGCGCCCTCACACGTACGCTCCCCCTAAAGCGTTGTCGTACCCTCACCTGGACCCTAAACCCTCCCCGTCCCCTAACCCTAACCCTAGCCCGAACCCTAACCCTAACCCTTCCCCCAAGCCTGACCCTCACCCGTCCCCTAATCCTAACCCGTACGCTGACACTAACCCGCGCCCTCACACGTCCGCTGCCCCTAAAGCGTTGTCGTACCCTCACCTGGACCCTTAACCGTCCCCGTCCCCTAACCCTAACCCTAGCCCGAACCCTAACCCTAACCCTTCCCCGAAGCCTGACCCTCACCCGTCCCCTAATCCTAACCCGGACGCTGACACTAACCCGCGCCCTCACACGTCCGCTGCCCCTAAAGCGTTGTCGTACCCTCACCTGGACCCTAAACCGTCCCCGTCCCCTAACCCTAACCCTAGCCCGAACCCTAACCCTAACCCTTCCCCGAAGCCTGACCCTCACCCGTCCCCTAATCCTAACCCGTACGCTGACACTAACCCGCGCCCTCACACGTACGCTCCCCCTAAAGCGTTGTCGTACCCTCACCTGGACCCTAAACCGTCCCCGTCCCCTAACCCTAACCCTAGCCCGAACCCTAACCCTAACCCTTCCCCGAAGCCTGACCCTCACCCGTCCCCTAATCCTAACCCGTACGTTGACACTAACCCGGCCCTCACACGTCCGTTGCCCCTAAAGCGTTGTCGTACCCTCACCTGGACCCTAAACCGTCCCCGTCCCCTAACCCTAACCCTAGCCCGAACCCTAACCCTAACCCTTCCCCGAAGCCTGACCCTCACCCGTCCCCTAATCCTAAAGCGTACGCTGACACTAACCCGCGCCCTCACACGTACGCTCCCCCTAAAGCGTTGTCGTACCCTCTCCTGGACCCTAAACCCTCCCCGTCCCCTAAACCTAACCCTAGCCCGAACCCTAACCCTAACCCTTCCCCCAAGCCTGACCCTCACCCGTCCCCTAATCCTAACCCGTACGCTGACACTAACCCGCGCCCTCACACGTACGCTCCCCCTAAAGCGTTGTCGTACCCTCACCTGGACCCTAAACCCTCCCCGTCCCCTAACCCTAACCCTAGCCCGAACCCTAACCCTAACCCTTCCCCGAAGCCTGACCCTCACCCGTCCCCTAATCCTAACCCGTACGCTGACACTAACCCGCGCCCTCACACGTCCGCTCCCCCTAAAGCGTTGTCGTACCCTCACCTGGACCCTAAACCCTCCCCGGCCCCTAACCCTAACCCTAGCCCGAACCCTAACCCTAACCCTTCCCCCAAGCCTGACCCTCACCCGTCCCCTAATCCTAAAGCGTACGCTGACACTAACCCGCGCCCTCACACATACGCTCCCCCTAAAGCGTTGTCGTACCCTCACCTGGACCCTAAACCCTCCCCGTCCCCTAACCCTAACCCTAGCCCGAACCCTAACCCTAACCCTTCCCCCAAGCCTGACCCTCACCCGTCCCCTAATCCTAACCCGTACGCTGACACTAACCCGCGCCCTCACACGTCCGCTGCCCCTAAAGCGTTGTCGTACCCTCACCTGGACCCTTAACCGTCCCCGTCCCCTAACCCTAACCCTACCCCGAACCCTAACCCTAACCCTTCCCCGAAGCCTGACCCTCACCCGTCCCCTAATCCTAACCCGGACGCTGACACTAACCCGCGCCCTCACACGTCCGCTGCCCCTAAAGCGTTGTCGTACCCTCACCTGGACCCTAAACCGTCCCCGTCCCCTAACCCTAACCCTAGCCCGAACCCTAACCCTAACCCTTCCCCGAAGCCTGACCCTCACCCGTCCCCTAATCCTAACCCGTACGCTGACACTAACCCGCGCCCTCACACGTCCGCTACCCCTAAAGCGTTGTCGTACCCTCACCTGGACCCTAAACCGTCCCCGTCCCCTAACCCTAACCCTAGCCCGAACCCTAACCCTAACCCTTCCCCGGAGCCTGACCCTCACCCGTCCCCTAATCCTAACCCGTACGCTGACACTAACCCGCGCCCTCACACGTCCGCTGCCCCTAAAGCGTTGTCGTACCCTCACCTGGACCCTAAACCGTCCCCGTCCCCTCACCCTAACCCTAGCCCGAACCCTAACCCTAACCCTTCCCCGAAGCCTGACCCTCACCCGTCCCCTAATCCTAAAGCGTACGCTGACACTAACCCGCGCCCTCACACGTACGCTCCCCCTAAAGCGTTGTCGTACCCTCACCTGGACCCTAAACCCTCCCCGTCCCCTAACCCTAACCCTAGCCCGAACCCTAACCCTAACCCTTCCCCGAAGCCTGACCCTCACCCGTCCCCTAATCCTAACCCGTACGCTGACACTAACCCGCGCCCTCACACGTCCGCTGCCCCTAAAGCATTGTCGTACCCTCACCTGGACCCTTAACCGTCCCCGTCCCCTAACCCTAACCCTAGCCCGAACCCTAACCCTAACCCTTCCCCGAAGCCTGACCCTCACCCGTCCCCTAATCCTAACCCGTACGCTGACACTAACCCGCGTCCTCACACGTCCGCTGCCCCTAAAGTGTTGTCGAACCCTCACCTGGACCCTAAACCGTCCCCGTCCCCTAACCCTAACCCTAGCCCGAACCCTAAACCTAACCCTTCCCCGAAGCCTGACCCTCACCCGTCCCTTAATCCTAACCCGTACGCTGACACTAACCCGCGCCCTCACACGTCCGCTGCCCCTAAAGCGTTGTCGTACCCTCACCTGGACCCTAAACCGTCCCCGTCCCCTAACCCTAACCCTAGCCCGAACCCTAACCCTAACCCTTCCCCGAAGCCTGACCCTCACCCGTCCCCTAATCCTAACCCGTACGCTGACACTAACCCGCGCCCTCACACGTCCGCTGCCCCTAAAGCGTTGTCGTACCCTCACCTGGAACCTAAACCATCCCCGTCCCCTAACCCTAACCCTAGCCCGAACCCTAACCCTAACCCTTCCCCGAAGCCTGACCCTCACCCGTCCCCTAATCCTAACCCGTACGCTGACACTAACCCGCGCCCTCACACGTACGCTCCCCCTAAAGCGTTGTCGTACCCTCACCTGGACCCTAAACCGTCCCCGTCCCCTAACCCTAACCCTAGCCCGAACCCTAACCCTAACCCTTCCCCGAAGCCTGACCCTCACCCGTCCCCTAATCCTAACCCGTACGCTGACACTAACCCGCGCCCTCACACGTACGCTACCCCTAAAGCGTTGTCGTACCCTCACCTGGACCCTAAACCGTCCCCGTCCCCTAACCCTAACCCTAGCCCGAACCCTAACCCTAACCCTTCCCCGGAGCCTGACCCTCACCCGTCCCCTAATCCTAACCCGTACGCTGACACTAACCCGCGCCCTCACACGTCCGCTGCCCCTAAAGCGTTGTCGTACCCTCACCTGGACCCTAAACCGTCCCCGTCCGCTCACCCTAACCCTAGCCCGAACCCTAACCCTAACCCTTCCCCGGAGCCTGACCCTCACCCGTCCCCTAATCCTAACCCGTACGCTGACACTAACCCGCGCCCTCACACGTCCGCTGCCCCTAAAGCGTTGTCGTACCCTCACCTGGACCCTAAACCGTCCCCGTCCCCTAACCCTAACCCTAGCCCGAACCCTAACCCTAACCCTTCCCCGAAGCCTGACCCTCACCCGTACCCTAATCCTAACCCGTACGCTGACACTAACCCGCGTCCTCACACGTCCGCTGCCCCTAAAGCGTTGTCGAACCCTCACCTGGACCCTAAACCGTCCCCGTCCCCTAACCCTAACCCTAGCCCGAACCCTAAACCTAACCCTTCCCCGAAGCCTGACCCTCACCCGTCCCTTAATCCTAACCCGTACGCTGACACTAACCCGCGCCCTCACACGTCCGCTGCCCCTAAAGCGTTGTCGTACCCTCACCTGGACCCTAAACCGTCCCCGTCCCCTAACCCTAACCCTAGCCCGAACCCTAACCCTAACCCTTCCCCGAAGCCTGACCCTCACCCGTCCCCTAATCCTAACCCGTACGCTGACACTAACCCGCGCCCTCACACGTCCGCTCCCCCTAAAGCGTTGTCGTACCCTCACCTGGACCCTAAACCGTCCCCGTCCCCTAACCCTAACCCTAGCCCGAACCCTAACCCTAACCCTTCCCCGAAGCCTGACCCTCACCCGTCCCCTAATCCTAACCCGTACGCTGACACTAACCCGCGCCCTCACACGTCCACTCCCCCAAAGCGTTGTCGTACCCTCACCTGGACCCTAAACCGTCCCCGTCCCCTAACCCTAACCCTAGCCCGAACCCTAACCCTAACCCTTCCCCGAAGCCTGACCCTCACCCGTCCCCTAATCCTAACCCGTACGCTGACACTAACCCGCGCCCTCACACGTCCGCTCCCCCTAAAGCGTTGTCGTACCCTCACCTGGACCCTAAACCGTCCCCGTCCCCTAACCCTAACCCTAGCCCGAACCCTAACCCTAACACTTCCCCGAAGCCTGACCCTCACCCGTCCCCTAATCCTAACCCGTACGCTGACACTAACCCGCGCCCTCACACGTCCGCTCCCCCTAAAGCGTTGTCGTACCCTCACCTAGACCCTAAACCGTCCCCGTCCCCTAACCCTAACCCTAGCCCGAACCCTAAACCTAACCCTTCCCCGAAGCCTGACCCTCACCCGTCCCCTAATCCTAACCCGGACGCTGACACTAACCCGCGCCCTCACACGTCCGCTCCCCCTAAAGCGTTGTCGTACCCTCACCTGGACCCTAAACCGTCCCCGTCCCCTAACCCTAACCCTAGCCCGAACCCTAACCCTAACCTTTCCACGAAGCCTGACCCTCACCCGTCCCCTAATCCTAACCCGTACGCTGACACTAACCCGCGCCCTCACACGTCCGCTCCCCCTAAAGCGTTGTCGTACCCTCACCTGGACCCTAAACCGTCCCCGTCCCCTAACCCTAACCCTAGCCCGAACCCTAACCCTAACCCTTCCCCGAAGCCTGACCCTCACCCGTCCCCTAATCCTAACCCGTACGCTGACACTAACCCGCGCCCTCACACGTCCGCTCCCCCTAAAGCGTTGTCGTACCCTCACCTGGACCCTAAACCGTCCCCGTCCCCTAACCCTAACCCTAGCCCGAACCCTAACCCTAACCCTTCCCCGAAGCCTGACCCTCACCCGTCCCCTAATCCTAACCCGTACGCTGACACTAACCCGCGCCCTCACACGTCCGCTCCCCCTAAAGCGTTGTCGTACCCTCACCTGGACCCTAAACCGTCCCCGTCCCCTAACCCTAACCCTATCCCGAACCCTAACCCTAACCCTTCCCCCAAGCCTGAACCTCACCCGTCCCCTAATCCTAACCCGTACGCTGACACTAACCCGCGCCCTCACACGTCCGCTGCCCCTAAAGCGTTGTCGTACCCTCACCTGGACCCTAAACCGTCCCCGTCCCCTAACCCTAACCCTAGCCCGAACCCTAACCCTAACCCTTCCCCGAAGCCTGACCCACACCCGTCCCCTAATCCTAACCCGTACGCTGACACTAACCCGCGCCCTCACACGTCCGCTCCCCCTAAAGCGTTGTCGTACCCTCACCTGGACCCTAAACCGTCCCCGTCCCCTAACCCTAACCCTAGCCCGAACCCTAACCCTAACCCTTCCCCGAAGCCTGACCCTCACCCGTCCCCTAATCCTAACCCGTACGCTGACACTAACCCGCGCCCTCACACGTCCGCTGCCCCTAAAGCGTTGTCGTACCCTCACCTGGACCCTAAACCGTCCCCGTCCCCTAACCCTAACCCTAGCCCGAACCCTAACCCTAACCCTTCCCCGAAGCCTGACCCTCACCCGTCCCCTAATCCTAACCCGTACGCTGACACTAACCCGTGCCCTCACACGTCCGCTGCCCCTAAAGCGTTGTCGTACCCTCACCTGGACCCTAAACCGTCCCCGTCCCCTAACCCTAACCCTAGCCCGAACCCTAAACCTAACCCTTCCCCGAAGCCTGACCCTCACCCGTCCCCTAATCCTAACCCGTATGCTGACACTAACCCGCGCCCTCACACGTACGCTCCCCCTAAAGCGTTGTCGTACCCTCACCTGGACCCTAAACCGTCCCCGTCCCCTAACCCTAACCCTAGCCCGAACCCTAACCCTAACCCTTCCCCGAAGCCTGACCCTCACCCGTCCCCTAATCCTAACCCGTACGCTGACACTAACCCGCGCCCTCACACGTCCGCTGCCCCTAAAGCGTTGTCGTACCCTCACCTGGACCCTAAACCGTCCCCGTCCCCTAACCCTAACCCTAGCCCGAACCCTAACGCTAACCCTTCCCCGAAGCCTGACCCTCACCCGTCCCCTAATCCTAACCCGTACGCTGACACTAACCCGCGCCCTCACACGCCCGCTGCCCCTAAAGCGTTGTCGTACCCTCACCTGGACCCTAAACCGTCCCCGTCCCCTAACCCTAACCCTAGCCCGAACCCTAACCCTAACCCTTCCCCGAAGCCTGACCCTCACCCGTCCCCTAATCCTAACCCGTACGCTGACACTAACCCGCCCCCTCACACGTCCGCTGCCCCTAAAGCGTTGTCGTTCCCTCACCTGGACCCTAAACCGTCCCCGTCCCCTAACCCTAACCCTAGCCCGAACCCTAACCCTAACCCTTCCCCGAAGCCTGACCCTCACCCGTCCCCTAATCCTAACCCGTACGCTGACACTAACCCGCGCCCTCACACGTACGCTCCCCCTAAAGCGTTGTCGTACCCTCACCTGGACCCTAAACCGTCCCCGTCCCCTAACCCTAGCCCGAACCCTAACCCTAACCCTTCCCCGAAGCCTGACCCTCACCCGTCCCCTAATCCTAACCCGTACGCTGACACTAACCCGCGCCCTCACACGTCCGCTCCCCCTAAAGCGTTGTCGTACCCTCACCTGGACCCTAAACCGTCCGCGTCCCCTAACCCTAACCCTAGCCCGAACCCTAACCCTAACCCTTCCCCGAAGCCTGACCCTCACCCTTCCCCCAATCCTAACCCGTACGCTGACACTAACCCGCGCCCTCACACGTCCGCTCCCCCTAAAGCGTTGTCGTACCCTCACCTGGACCCTAAACCGTCCCCGTCCCCTAACCCTAACCCTAGCCCGAACCCTAACCCTAACCCTTCCCCGAAGCCTGACCCTCAACCGTCCCCTAATCCTAAACCGTACGCTGACACTAACCCGCGCCCTCACACATCCGCTCCCCCTAAAGCGTTGTCGTACCCTCACCTGGACCCTAAACCGTCCCCGTCCCCTAACCCTAACCCTAGCCCGAACCCTAACCCTAACCCTTCCACGAAGCCTGACCCTCACCCGTCCCCTAATCCTAACCCGTACGCTGACACTAACCCGCGCCCTCACACGTCCGCTCCCCCTAAAGCGTTGTCGCACCCTCACCTGGACCCTAAACCGTCCCCGTCCCCTAACCCTAACCCTAGCCCGAACCCTAACCCTTCCCCCAAGCCTGACCCTCACCCGTCCCCTAATCCTAACCCGTACGCTGACACTAACCCGCGCCCTCACACGTCCGCTGCCCCTAAAGCGTTGTCGTACCCTCACCTGGACCCTAAACCCTCCCCGTCCCCTAACCCTAACCCTAGCCCGAACCCTAACCCTAACCCTTCCCCGAAGCCTGACCCTCACCCGTCCCCTAATCCTAACCCGTACGCTGACACTAACCCGCGCCCTCACACGTACGCTCCCCCTAAAGCGTTGTCGTACCCTCACCTGGACCCTAAACCGTCCCCGTCCCCTAACCCTAACCCTAGCCCGAACCCTAACCCTAACCCTTCCCCGAAGCCTGACCCTCACCCGTCCCCTAATCCTAACCCGTACGCTGATACTAACCCGCGCCCTCACACGTCCGCTCCCCCTAAAGCGTTGTCGTACCCTCACCTGGACCCTAAACCCTCCCCGGCCCCTAACCCTAACCCTAGCCCGAACCCTAACCCTAACCCTTCCCCGAAGCCTGACCCTCACCCGTCCCCTAATCCTAAAGCGTACGCTGACACTAACCCGCGCCCTCACAAGTACGCTCCCCCTAAAACGTTGTCGTACCCTCACCTGGACCCTAAACCCTCCCCGTCCCCTAACCCTAACCCTAGCCCGAACCCTAACCCTAACCCTTCCCCCAAGCCTGACCCTCACCCGTCCCCTAATCCTAACCCGTACGCTGACACTAACCCGCGCCCTCACACGTCCGCTGCCCCTAAAGCATTGTCGTACCCTCACCTGGACCCTTAACCGTCCCCGTCCCCTAACCCTAACCCTAGCCCGAACCCTAACCCTAACCCTTCCCCGAAGCCTGACCCTCACCCGTCCCCTAATCCTAACCCGGACGCTGACACTAACCCGCGCCCTCACACGTCCGCTGCCCCTAAAGCGTTGTCGTACCCTCACCTGGACCCTAAACCGTCCCCGTCCCCTAACCCTAACCCTAGCCCGAACCCTAACCCTAACCCTTCCCCAAAGCCTGACCCTCACCCGTCCCCTAATCCTAACCCGTACGCTGACACTAACCCACGCCCTCACACGTCCGCTGCCCCTAAAGCGTTGTCGTACCCTCACCTGGACCCTAAACCGTCCCCGTCCCCTAACCCTAACCCTAGCCCGAACCCTAACCCTAACCCTTCCCCGGAGCCTGACCCTCACCCGTCCCCTAATCCTAACCCGTACGCTGACACTAACCCGCGCCCTCACACGTCCGCTGCCCCTAAAGCGTTGTCGTACCCTCACCTGGACCCTAAACCGTCCCCGTCCCCTCACCCTAACCCTAGCCCGAACCCTAACCCTAACCCTTCCCCGGAGCCTGACCCTCACCCGTCCCCTAATCCTAACCCGTACGCTGACACTAACCCGCGCCCTCACACGTCCGCTGCCCCTAAAGCGTTGTCGTACCCTCACCTGGACCCTAAACCGTCCCCGTCCCCTAACCCTAACCCTAGCCCGAACCCTAACCCTAACCCTTCCCCGAAGCCTGACCCTCACCCGTCCCCTAATCCTAACCCGTACGCTGACACTAACCCGCGTCCTCACACGTCCGCTGCCCCTAAAGCGTTGTCGAACCCTCACCTGGACCCTAAACCTTCCCCGTCCCCTAACCCTAACCCTAGCCCGAACCCTAAACCTAACCCTTCCCCGAAGCCTGACCCTCACCCGTCCCCTAATCCTAACCCGTACGCTGACACTAACCCGCGCCCTCACACGTCCGCTGCCCCTAAAGCGTTGTCGTACCCTCACCTGGACCCTAAACCGTCCCCGTCCCCTAACCCTAACCCTAGCCCGAACCCTAACCCTAACCCTTCCCCGAAGCCTGACCCTCACCCGTCCCCTAATCCTAACCCGTACGCTGACACTAACCCGCGCCCTCACACGTCCGCTGCCCCTAAAGCGTTGTCGTACCCTCACCTGGACCCTAAACCGTCCCCGTCCCCTAACCCTAACCCTAGCCCGAACCCTAACCCTAACCCTTCCCCGAAGCCTGACCCTCACCCGTCCCCTAATCCTAACCCGTACGCTGACACTAACCCGCGCCCTCACACGTCCGCTGCCCCTAAAGCGTTGTCGTACCCTCACCTGGACCCGAAACCGTCCCCGTCCCCTAACCCTAACCCTAGCCCGAACCCTAACCCTAACCCTTCCCCGAAGCCTGACCCTCACCCGTCCCCTAATCCTAACCCGTACGCTGACACTAACCCGTGCCCTCACACGTCCGCTGCCCCTAAAGCGTTGTCGTACCCTCACCTGGACCCTAAACCGTCCCCGTCCCCTAACCCTAACCCTAGCCCGAACCCTAACCCTAACCCTTCCCCGAAGCCTGACCCTCACCCGTCCCCTAATCCTAACCCGTACGCTGACACTAACCCGCGCCCTCACACGTCCGCTGCCCCTAAAGCGTTGTCGTACCCTCACCTGGACCCTAAACCGTCCCCATCCCCTAACCCTAACCCTAGCCCGAACCCTAACCCTAACCCTTCCCCGAAGCCTGACCCTCACCCGTCCCCTAATCCTAACCCGTACGCTGACACTAAACCGCGCCCTCACACGTCCGCTGCCCCTAAAGCGTTGTCGTACCCTCACCTGGACCCTAAACCGTCCCCGTCCCCTAACCCTAACCCTAGCCCGAACGCTAACCCTAACCCTTCCCCGAAGCCTGACCCTCACCCGTCCCCTAATCCTAACCCGTACGCTGACACTAACCCGCGCCCTCACACGTACGCTCCCCCTAAAGCGTTGTCGTACCCTCACCTGGACCCTAAACCGTCCCCGTCCCCTAACCCTAACCCTAGCCCGAACCCTAACCCTAACCCTTCCCCGAAGCCTGACCCTCACCCGTCCCCTAATCCTAACCCGTACGCTGACACTAACCCGCGCCCTCTCACGTCCGCTGCCCCTAAAGCGTTGTCGTACCCTCACCTGGACCCTAAACCGTCCCCGTCCCCTAACCCTAACCCTAGCCCGAACCCTAACCCTAACCCTTCCCCGGAGCCTGACCCTCACCCGTCCCCTAATCCTAACCCGTACGCTGACACTAACCCGCGCCCTCACACGTCCGCTGCCCCTAAAGCGTTGTCGTACCCTCACCTGGACCCTAAACCGTCCCCGTCCCCTCACCCTAACCCTAGCCCGAACCCTAACCCTAACCCTTCCCCGGAGCCTGACCCTCACCCGTCCCCTAATCCTAACCCGTACGCTGACACTAACCCGCACCCTCACACGTCCGCTGCCCCTAAAGCGTTGTCGTACCCTCACCTGGACCCTAAACCGTCCCCGTCCCCTAACCCTAACCCTAGCCCGAACCCTAACCCTAACCCTTCCCCGAAGCCTGACCCTCACCCGTCCCCTAATCCTAACCCGTACGCTGACACTAACCCGCGTCCTCACACGTCCGCTGCCCCTAAAGCGTTGTCGAACCCTCACCTGGACCCTAAACCGTCCCCGTCCCCTAACCCTAACCCTAGCCCGAACCCTAAACCTAACCCTTCCCCGAAGCCTGACCCTCACCCGTCCCTTAATCCTAACCCGTACGCTGACACTAACCCGCGCCCTCACACGTCCGCTGCCCCTAAAGCGTTGTCGTACCCTCACCTGGACCCTAAACCGTCCCCGTCCCCTAACCCTAACCCTAGCCCGAACCCTAACCCTAACCCTTCCCCGAAGCCTGACCCTCACCCGTCCCCTAATCCTAACCCGTACGCTGACACTAACCCGCGCCCTCACACGTCCGCTGCCCCTAAAGCGTTGTCGTACCCTCACCTGGACCCTAAACCATCCCCGTCCCCTAACTCTAACCCTAGCCCGAACCCTAACCCTAACCCTTCCCCGAAGCCTGACCCTCACCCGTCCCCTAATCCTAACCCGTACGCTGACACTAACCCGCGCCCTCACACGTACGCTCCCCCTAAAGCGTTGTCGTACCCTCACCTGGACCCTAAACCGTCCCCGTCCCCTAACCCTAACCCTAGCCCGAACCCTAACCCTAACCCTTCCCCGAAGCCTGACCCTCACCCGTCCCCTAATCCTAACCCGTACGCTGACACTAACCCGCGCCCTCACACGTCCGCTCCCCCTAAAGCGTTGTCGTACCCTCACCTGGACCCTAAACCGTCCCCGTCCCCTAACCCTAACCCTAGCCCGAACCCTAACCCTAACCCTTCCCCGAAGCCTGACCCTCACCCGTCCCCTAATCCTAAAGCGTACGCTGACACTAACCCGCGCCCTCACACGTACGCTCCCCCTAAAGCGTTGTCGTACCCTCACCTGGACCCTAAACCCTCCCCGTCCCCTAAACCTAACCCTAGCCCGAACCCTAACCCTAACCCTTCCCCCAAGCCTGACCCTCACCCGTCCCCTAATCCTAACCCGTACGCTGACACTAACCCGCGCCCTCACACGTACGCTCCCCCTAAAGCGTTGTCGTACCCTCACCTGGACCCTAAACCCTCCCCGTCCCCTAACCCTAACCCTAGCCCGAACCCTAACCCTAACCCTTCCCCGAAGCCTGACCCTCACCCGTCCCCTAATCCTAACCCGTACGCTGACACTAACCCGCGCCCTCACACGTCCGCTCACCCTAAAGCGTTGTCGTACCCTCACCTGGACCCTAAACCCTCCCCGGCCCCTAACCCTAACCCTAGCCCGAACCCTAACCCTAACCCTTCCCCCAAGCCTGACCCTCACCCGTCCCCTAATCCTAAAGCGTACGCTGACACTAACCCGCGCCCTCACACATACGCTCCCCCTAAAGCGTTGTCGTACCCTCACCTGGACCCTAAACCCTCCCCGTCCCCTAACCCTAACCCTAGCCCGAACCCTAACCCTAACCCTTCCCCCAAGCCTGACCCTCACCCGTCCCCTAATCCTAACCCGTACGCTGACACTAACCCGCGCCCTCACACGTCCGCTGCCCCTAAAGCGTTGTCGTACCCTCACCTGGACCCTTAACCGTCCCCGTCCCCTAACCCTAACCCTACCCCGAACCCTAACCCTAACCCTTCCCCGAAGCCTGACCCTCACCCGTCCCCTAATCCTAACCCGGACGCTGACACTAACCCGCGCCCTCACACGTCCGCTGCCCCTAAAGCGTTGTCGTACCCTCACCTGGACCCTAAACCGTCCCCGTCCCCTAACCCTAACCCTAGCCCGAACCCTAACCCTAACCCTTCCCCGAAGCCTGACCCTCACCCGTCCCCTAATCCTAACCCGTACGCTGACACTAACCCGCGCCCTCACACGTCCGCTACCCCTAAAGCGTTGTCGTACCCTCACCTGGACCCTAAACCGTCCCCGTCCCCTAACCCTAACCCTAGCCCGAACCCTAACCCTAACCCTTCCCCGGAGCCTGACCCTCACCCGTCCCCTAATCCTAACCCGTACGCTGACACTAACCCGCGCCCTCACACGTCCGCTGCCCCTAAAGCGTTGTCGTACCCTCACCTGGACCCTAAACCGTCCCCGTCCCCTCACCCTAACCCTAGCCCGAACCCTAACCCTAACCCTTCCCCGAAGCCTGACCCTCACCCGTCCCCTAATCCTAAAGCGTACGCTGACACTAACCCGCGCCCTCACACGTACGCTCCCCCTAAAGCGTTGTCGTACCCTCACCTGGACCCTAAACCCTCCCCGTCCCCTAACCCTAACCCTAGCCCGAACCCTAACCCTAACCCTTCCCCCAAGCCTGACCCTCACCCGTCCCCTAATCCTAACCCGTACGCTGACACTAACCCGCGCCCTCACACGTCCGCTGCCCCTAAAGCATTGTCGTACCCTCACCTGGACCCTTAACCGTCCCCGTCCCCTAACCCTAACCCTAGCCCGAACCCTAACCCTAACCCTTCCCCGAAGCCTGACCCTCACCCGTCCCCTAATCCTAACCCGTACGCTGACACTAACCCGCGTCCTCACACGTCCGCTGCCCCTAAAGTGTTGTCGAACCCTCACCTGGACCCTAAACCGTCCCCGTCCCCTAACCCTAACCCTAGCCCGAACCCTAAACCTAACCCTTCCCCGAAGCCTGACCCTCACCCGTCCCTTAATCCTAACCCGTACGCTGACACTAACCCGCGCCCTCACACGTCCGCTGCCCCTAAAGCGTTGTCGTACCCTCACCTGGACCCTAAACCGTCCCCGTCCCCTAACCCTAACCCTAGCCCGAACCCTAACCCTAACCCTTCCCCGAAGCCTGACCCTCACCCGTCCCCTAATCCTAACCCGTACGCTGACACTAACCCGCGCCCTCACACGTCCGCTGCCCCTAAAGCGTTGTCGTACCCTCACCTGGAACCTAAACCATCCCCGTCCCCTAACCCTAACCCTAGCCCGAACCCTAACCCTAACCCTTCCCCGAAGCCTGACCCTCACCCGTCCCCTAATCCTAACCCGTACGCTGACACTAACCCGCGCCCTCACACGTACGCTCCCCCTAAAGCGTTGTCGTACCCTCACCTGGACCCTAAACCGTCCCCGTCCCCTAACCCTAACCCTAGCCCGAACCCTAACCCTAACCCTTCCCCGAAGCCTGACCCTCACCCGTCCCCTAATCCTAACCCGTACGCTGACACTAACCCGCGCCCTCACACGTCCGCTACCCCTAAAGCGTTGTCGTACCCTCACCTGGACCCTAAACCGTCCCCGTCCCCTAACCCTAACCCTAGCCCGAACCCTAACCCTAACCCTTCCCCGGAGCCTGACCCTCACCCGTCCCCTAATCCTAACCCGTACGCTGACACTAACCCGCGCCCTCACACGTCCGCTGCCCCTAAAGCGTTGTCGTACCCTCACCTGGACCCTAAACCGTCCCCGTCCGCTCACCCTAACCCTAGCCCGAACCCTAACCCTAACCCTTCCCCGGAGCCTGACCCTCACCCGTCCCCTAATCCTAACCCGTACGCTGACACTAACCCGCGCCCTCACACGTCCGCTGCCCCTAAAGCGTTGTCGTACCCTCACCTGGACCCTAAACCGTCCCCGTCCCCTAACCCTAACCCTAGCCCGAACCCTAACCCTAACCCTTCCCCGAAGCCTGACCCTCACCCGTACCCTAATCCTAACCCGTACGCTGACACTAACCCGCGTCCTCACACGTCCGCTGCCCCTAAAGCGTTGTCGAACCCTCACCTGGACCCTAAACCGTCCCCGTCCCCTAACCCTAACCCTAGCCCGAACCCTAAACCTAACCCTTCCCCGAAGCCTGACCCTCACCCGTCCCTTAATCCTAACCCGTACGCTGACACTAACCCGCGCCCTCACACGTCCGCTGCCCCTAAAGCGTTGTCGTACCCTCACCTGGACCCTAAACCGTCCCCGTCCCCTAACCCTAACCCTAGCCCGAACCCTAACCCTAACCCTTCCCCGAAGCCTGACCCTCACCCGTCCCCTAATCCTAACCCGTACGCTGACACTAACCCGCGCCCTCACACGTCCGCTCCCCCTAAAGCGTTGTCGTACCCTCACCTGGACCCTAAACCGTCCCCGTCCCCTAACCCTAACCCTAGCCCGAACCCTAACCCTAACCCTTCCCCGAAGCCTGACCCTCACCCGTCCCCTAATCCTAACCCGTACGCTGACACTAACCCGCGCCCTCACACGTCCAATCCCCCAAAGCGTTGTCGTACCCTCACCTGGACCCTAAACCGTCCCCGTCCCCTAACCCTAACCCTAGCCCGAACCCTAACCCTAACCCTTCCCCGAAGCCTGACCCTCACCCGTCCCCTAATCCTAACCCGTACGCTGACACTAACCCGCGCCCTCACACGTCCGCTCCCCCTAAAGCGTTGTCGTACCCTCACCTGGACCCTAAACCGTCCCCGTCCCCTAACCCTAACCCTAGCCCGAACCCTAACCCTAACACTTCCCCGAAGCCTGACCCTCACCCGTCCCCTAATCCTAACCCGTACGCTGACACTAACCCGCGCCCTCACACGTCCGCTCCCCCTAAAGCGTTGTCGTACCCTCACCTAGACCCTAAACCGTCCCCGTCCCCTAACCCTAGCCCGAACCCTAAACCTAACCCTTCCCCGAAGCCTGACCCTCACCCGTCCCCTAATCCTAACCCGGACGCTGACACTAACCCGCGCCCTCACACGTCCGCTCCCCCTAAAGCGTTGTCGTACCCTCACCTGGACCCTAAACCGTCCCCGTCCCCTAACCCTAACCCTAACCCGAACCCTAACCCTAACCTTTCCACGAAGCCTGACCCTCACCCGTCCCCTAATCCTAACCCGTACGCTGACACTAACCCGCGCCCTCACACGTCCGCTCCCCCTAAAGCGTTGTCGTACCCTCACCTGGACCCTAAACCGTCCCCGTCCCCTAACCCTAACCCTAGCCCGAACCCTAACCCTAACCCTTCCCCGAAGCCTGACCCTCACCCGTCCCCTAATCCTAACCCGTACGCTGACACTAACCCGCGCCCTCACACGTCCGCTCCCCCTAAAGCGTTGTCGTACCCTCACCTGGACCCTAAACCGTCCCCGTCCCCTAACCCTAACCCTAGCCCGAACCCTAACCCTAACCCTTCCCCGAAGCCTGACCCTCACCCGTCCCCTAATCCTAACCCGTACGCTGACACTAACCCGCGCCCTCACACGTCCGCTCCCCCTAAAGCGTTGTCGTACCCTCACCTGGACCCTAAACCGTCCCCGTCCCCTAACCCTAACCCTAGCCCGAACCCTAACCCTAACCCTTCCCCCAAGCCTGAACCTCACCCGTCCCCTAATCCTAACCCGTACGCTGACACTAACCCGCGCCCTCACACGTCCGCTGCCCCTAAAGCGTTGTCGTACCCTCACCTGGACCCTAAACCGTCCCCGTCCCCTAACCCTAACCCTAGCCCGAACCCTAACCCTAACCCTTCCCCGAAGCCTGACCCACACCCGTCCCCTAATCCTAACCCGTACGCTGACACTAACCCGCGCCCTCACACGTCCGCTCCCCCTAAAGCGTTGTCGTACCCTCACCTGGACCCTAAACCGTCCCCGTCCCCTAACCCTAACCCTAGCCCGAACCCTAACCCTAACCCTTCCCCGAAGCCTGACCCTCACCCGTCCCCTAATCCTAACCCGTACGCTGACACTAACCCGCGCCCTCACACGTCCGCTGCCCCTAAAGCGTTGTCGTACCCTCACCTGGACCCTAAACCGTCCCCGTCCCCTAACCCTAACCCTAGCCCGAACCCTAACCCTAACCCTTCCCCGAAGCCTGACCCTCACCCGTCCCCTAATCCTAACCCGTACGCTGACACTAACCCGTGCCCTCACACGTCCGCTGCCCCTAAAGCGTTGTCGTACCCTCACCTGGACCCTAAACCGTCCCCGTCCCCTAACCCTAACCCTAGCCCGAACCCTAAACCTAACCCTTCCCCGAAGCCTGACCCTCACCCGTCCCCTAATCCTAACCCGTATGCTGACACTAACCCGCGCCCTCACACGTACGCTCCCCCTAAAGCGTTGTCGTACCCTCACCTGGACCCTAAACCGTCCCCGTCCCCTAACCCTAACCCTAGCCCGAACCCTAACCCTAACCCTTCCCCGAAGCCTGACCCTCACCCGTCCCCTAATCCTAACCCGTACGCTGACACTAACCCGCGCCCTCACACGTCCGCTGCCCCTAAAGCGTTGTCGTACCCTCACCTGGACCCTAAACCGTCCCCGTCCCCTAACCCTAACCCTAGCCCGAACCCTAACGCTAACCCTTCCCCGAAGCCTGACCCTCACCCGTCCCCTAATCCTAACCCGTACGCTGACACTAACCCGCGCCCTCACACGCCCGCTGCCCCTAAAGCGTTGTCGTACCCTCACCTGGACCCTAAACCGTCCCCGTCCCCTAACCCTAACCCTAGCCCGAACCCTAACCCTAACCCTTCCCCGAAGCCTGACCCTCACCCGTCCCCTAATCCTAACCCGTACGCTGACACTAACCCGCGCCCTCACACGTCCGCTGCCCCTAAAGCGTTGTCGTTCCCTCACCTGGACCCTAAACCGTCCCCGTCCCCTAACCCTAACCCTAGCCCGAACCCTAACCCTAACCCTTCCCCGAAGCCTGACCCTCACCCGTCCCCTAATCCTAACCCGTACGCTGACACTAACCCGCGCCCTCACACGTACGCTCCCCCTAAAGCGTTGTCGTACCCTCACCTGGACCCTAAACCGTCCCCGTCCCCTAACCCTAGCCCGAACCCTAACCCTAACCCTTCCCCGAAGCCTGACCCTCACCCGTCCCCTAATCCTAACCCGTACGCTGACACTAACCCGCGCCCTCACACGTCCGCTCCCCCTAAAGCGTTGTCGTACCCTCACCTGGACCCTAAACCGTCCGCGTCCCCTAACCCTAACCCTAGCCCGAACCCTAACCCTAACCCTTCCCCGAAGCCTGACCCTCACCCTTCCCCCAATCCTAACCCGTACGCTGACACTAACCCGCGCCCTCACACGTCCGCTCCCCCTAAAGCGTTGTCGTACCCTCACCTGGACCCTAAACCGTCCCCGTCCCCTAACCCTAACCCTAGCCCGAACCCTAACCCTAACCCTTCCCCGAAGCCTGACCCTCAACCGTCCCCTAATCCTAAACCGTACGCTGACACTAACCCGCGCCCTCACACATCCGCTCCCCCTAAAGCGTTGTCGTACCCTCACCTGGACCCTAAACCGTCCCCGTCCCCTAACCCTAACCCTAGCCCGAACCCTAACCCTTCCCCCAAGCCTGACCCTCACCCGTCCCCTAATCCTAACCCGTACGCTGACACTAACCCGCGCCCTCACACGTCCGCTGCCCCTAAAGCGTTGTCGTACCCTCACCTGGACCCTAAACCCTCCCCGTCCCCTAACCCTAACCCTAGCCCGAACCCTAACCCTAACCCTTCCCCGAAGCCTGACCCTCACCCGTCCCCTAATCCTAACCCGTACGCTGACACTAACCCGCGCCCTCACACGTACGCTGCCCCTAAAGCGTTCTCGTACCCTCACCTGGACCCTAAACCGTCCCCGTCCCCTAACCCTAACCCTAGCCCGAACCCTAACCCTAACCCTTCCCCGAAGCCTGACCCTCACCCGTCCCCTAATCCTAAACCGTACGCTGACACTAACCCGCGCCCTCACACGTCCGCTGCCCCTAAAGCGTTGTAGTACCCTCACCTGGACCCTAAACCGTCCCCGTCCCATAACCCTAACCCTAGCCCGAACCCTAAACCTAACCCTTCCCTCAAGCCTGACCCTCACCCGTCCCCTAATCCTAACCCGTACGCTGACACTAACCCGCGCCCTCACACGTCCGCTGCCCCTAAAGCGTTGTCGTACCCTCACCTGGACCCTAAACCGTCCCCGTCCCCTAACCCTAACCCTAGCCCGAACCCTAACCCTAACCCTTCCCCGAAGCCTGACCCTCACCCGTCCCCTAATCCTAACCCGTACGCTGACACTAACCCGCGCCCTCACACGTCCGCTCCCCCTAAAGCGTTGTCGTACCCTCACCTGGACCCTAAACCGTCCCCGTCCCCTAACCCTAACCCTAGCCCGAACCCTAACCCTAACCCTTCCCCGAAGCCTGACCCTCACCCGTCCCCTAATCCTAACCCGTACGCTGACACTAACCCGCGCCCTCACACGTCCGCTCCCCTTAAAGCGTTGTCGTACCCTCACCTGGACCCTAAACCGTCCCCGTCCCCTAACCCTAACCCTAGCCCGAACCCTAACCCTAACCCTTCCCCGAAGCCTGACCCTCACCCGTCCCCTAATCCTAACCCGTACGCTGACACTTACCCGCGCCCTCACACGTCCGCTCACCCTAAAGCGTTGTCGTACCCTCACCTGGACCCTAAACCGTCCCCGTCCCCTAACCCTAACCCTAGCCCGAACCCTAACCCTAACCCTTCCCCGAAGCCTGACCCTCAACCGTCCCCTAATCCTAACCCGTACGCTGACACTAACCCGCGCCCTCACACGTCCGCTGCCCCTAAAGCGTTGTCGTACCCTCACCTGGACCCTAAACCGTCCCCGTCCCCTAACCCTAACCCTAGCCCGAACCCTAACCCTAACCCTTCCCCCAAGCCTGAACCTCACCCGTCCCCTAATCCTAACCCGTACGGTGACACTAACCCGCGCCCTCACACGTCCGCTGCCCCTAAAGCGTTGTCGTACCCTCACCTGGACCCTAAACCGTCCCCGTCCCCTAACCCTAACCCTAGCCCGAACCCTAACCCTAACCCTTCCCCGAAGCCTGACCCTCACCCGTCCCCTAATCCTAACCCGTACGCTGACACTAACCCGCGCCCTCACACGTCCGCTGCCCCTAAAGCGTTGTCGTACCCTCACCTGGACCCTAAACCGTCCCCGTCCCCTAACCCTAACCCTAGCCCGAACCCTAACCCTAACCCTTCCCCGAAGCCTGACCCTCACCCGTCCCCTAATCCTAACCCGTACGCTGACACTAACCCGCGCCCTCACACGTCCGCTGCCCCTAAAGCGTTGTCGTACCCTCACCTGGACCCTAAACCGTCCCCGTCCCCTAACCCTAACCCTAGCCCGAACCCTAACCCTAACCCTTCCCCGAAGCCTGACCCTCACCCGTCCCCTAATCCTAACCCGTACGCTGACACTAACCCGCGCCCTCACACGTCCGCTGCCCCTAAAGCGTTGTCGTACCCTCACCTGGACCCTAAACCGTCCCCGTCCCCTAACCCTAACCCTAGCCCGAACCCTAACCCTAACCCTTCCCCGAAGCCTGACCCTCACCCGTCCCCTAATCCTAACCCGTACGCTGACACTAACCCGCGCCCTCACACGTACGCTCCCCCTAAAGCGTTGTCGTACCCTCACCTGGACCCTAAACCGTCCCCGTCCCCTAACCCTAACCCTAGCCCGAACCCTAACCCTAACCCTTCCCCGAAGCCTGACCCTCACCCGTCCCCTAATCCTAACCCGTACGCTGACACTAACCCGCGCCCTCACACGTCCGCTCCCCCTAAAGCGTTGTCGTACCCTCACCTGGACCCTAAACCCTCCCCGGCCCCTAACCCTAACCCTAGCCCGAACCCTAACCCTAACCCTTCCCCGAAGCCTGACCCTCACCCGTCCCCTAATCCTAAACCGTACGCTGACACTAACCCGCGCCCTCACACGTACGCTCCCCCTAAAGCGTTGTCGTACCCTCACCTGGACCCTAAACCCTCCCCGTCCCCTAACCCTAACCCTAGCCCGAACCCTAACCCTAACCCTTCCCCCAAGCCTGACCCTCACCCGTCCCCTAATCCTAACCCGTACGCTGACACTAACCCGCGCCCTCACACGTCCGCTGCCCCTAAAGCGTTGTCGTACCCTCACCTGGACCCTTAACCGTCCCCGTCCCCTAACCCTAACCCTAGCCCGAACCCTAACCCTAACCCTTCCCCGAAGCCTGACCCTCACCCGTCCCCTAAACCTAACCCGTACGCTGACACTAACCCGCGCCCTCACACGTCCGCTGCCCCTAAAGCGTTGTCGTACCCTCACATGGACCCTAAACCGTCCCCGTCCCCTAACCCTAACCCTAGCCCGAAACCTAACCCTAACCCTTCCCCGAAGCCTGACCCTCACCCATCCCCTAATCCTAACCCGTACGCTGACACTAACCCGCGCCCTCACACGTCCGCTGCCCCTAAAGCGTTGTCGTACCCTCACCTGGACCCTAAACCGTCCCCGTCCCCTAACCCTAACCCTAGCCCGAACCCTAACCCTAACCCTTCCCCGAAGCCTGACCCTCACCCGTCCCCTAATCCTAACCCGTACGCTGACACTAACCTGCGCCCTCACACGTCCGCTGCCCCTAAAGCGTTGTCGTACCCTCACCTGGACCCTAAACCGTCCCCGTCCCCTAACCCTAACCGTAGCCCGAACCCTTACCCTAACCATTCCCCGAAGCCTGACCCTCACCCGTCCCCTAATCCTAACCCGTACGCTGACACTAACCCGCGCCCTCACACGTCCGCTGCCCCTAAAGCGTTGTCGTACCCTCACCTGGACCCTAAACCGTCCCCGTCCCCTAACCCTAACCCTAGCCCGAACCCTAACCCTAACCCTTCCCCGAAGCCTGACCCTCACCCGTCCCCTAATCCTAACCCGTACGCTGACACTAACCCGCGCCCTCACACGTCCGCTGCCCCTAAAGCGTTGTCGTACCCTCACCTGGACCCTAAACCGTCCCCGTCCCCTAACCCTAACCCTAGCCCGAACCCTAACCCTAACCCTTCCCCGAAGCCTGACCCTCACCCGTCCCCTAATCCTAACCCGTACGCTGACACTAACCCGCGCCCTCACACGTCCGCTGCCCCTAAAGCGTTGTCGTACCCTCACCTGGACCCTAAACCGTCCCCGTCCCCTAACCCAACCCTAGCCCGAACCCTAACCCTAACCCTTCCCCGAAGCCTGACCCTCACCCGTCCCCTAATCCTAACCCGTACGCTGACACTAACCCGCGCCCTCACACGTCCGCTGCCCCTAAAGCGTTGTCGTTCCCTCACCTGGACCCTAAACCGTCCCCGTCCCCTAACCCTAACCCTAGCCCGAACCCTAACCCTAACCCTTCCCCGAAGCCTGACCCTCACCCGTCCCCTAATCCTAACCCGTACGCTGACACTAACCCGCGCCCTCACACGTATGCTCCCCCTAAAGCGTTGTCGTACCCTCACCTGGACCCTAAACCGTCCCCGTCCCCTAACCCTAGCCCGAACCCTAACCCTAACCCTTCCCCGAAGCCTGACCCTCACCCGTCCCCTAATCCTAACCCGTACGCTGACACTAACCCGCGCCCTCACACGTCCGCTCCCCCTAAAGCGTTGTCGTACCCTCACCTGGACCCTAAACCGTCCGCGTCCCCTAACCCTAACCCTAGCCCGAACCCTAACCCTAACCCTTCCCCGAAGCCTGACCCTCACCCTTCCCCCAATCCTAACCCGTACGCTGACACTAACCCGCGCCCTCACACGTCCGCTCCCCCTAAAGCGTTGTCGTACCCTCACCTGGACCCTAAACCGTCCCCGTCCCCTAACCCTAACCCTAGCCCGAACCCTAACCCTAACCCTTCCCCGAAGCCTGACCCTCAACCGTCCCCTAATCCTAAACCGTACGCTGACACTAACCCGCGCCCTCACACATCCGCTCCCCCTAAAACGCTGTCGTACCCTCACCTGGACCCTAAACCGTCCCCGTCCCCTAACCCTAACCCTAGACCGAACCCTAACCCTAACCCTTCCACGAAGCCTGACCCTCACCCGTCCCCTAATCCTAACCCGTACGCTGACACTAACCCGCGCCCTCACACGTCCGCTCCCCCTAAAGCGTTGTCGTACCCTCACCTGGACCCTAAACCGTCCCCGTACCCTAACCCTAACCCTAGCCCGAACCCTAAGCCTAACCCTTCCCCGAAGCCTGACCCTCACCCGTCCCCTAATCCTAACCCATACGCTGACACTAACCCGCGCCCTCACATGTCCGCTCCCCCTAAAGCGTTGTCGTACCCTCACCTGGACCCTAAACCGTCCCCGTCCCCTAACCCTAACCCTAGCCTGAACCCTAACCCTAACCCTTCCCCGAAGCCTGACCCTCACCCGTCCCCTAATCCTAACCCGTACGCTGACACTAACCCGCGCCCTCACACGTCCGCTCCCCCTAAAGCGTTGTCGTACCCTCACCTGGACCCTAAACCGTCCCCGTCCCCTAACCCTAACCATAGCCCGAACCCTAACCCTAACCCTTCCCCGAAGCCTGACCCTCATCCGTCCCCTAATCCTAACCCGTACGCTGACACTAACCCGCGCCCTCACACGTCCGCTCCCCCTAAAGCGTTGTCGTACACTCACCTGGACCCTAAACCGTCCCCGTCCCCTAACCCTAACCCTAGCCCGAACCCTAACCCTAACACTTCCCCGAAGCCTGACCCTCACCCGTCCCCTATTCCTAACCCGTACGCTGACACTAACCCGCGCCCTCACACGTCCGCTCCCCCTAAAGCGTTGTCGTACCCTCACCTGGACCCTAAACCGTCCCCGTCCCCTAACCCTAACCCTAGCCCGAACCCTAACCCTTCCCCCAAGCCTGACCCTCACCCGTCCCCTAATCCTAACCCGTACGCTGACACTAACCCGCGCCATCACACGTCCGCTGCCCCTAAAGCATTGTCGTACCCTCACCTGGACCCTAAACCGTCCCCGTCCCCTAACCCTAACCCTAGCCCGAACCCTAACCCTAACCCTTCCCCGAAGCCTGACCCTCACCCGTCCCCTAATCCTAACCCGTACGCTGACACTAACCCGCGCCCTCACACGTACGCTGCCCCTAAAGCGTTGTCGTACCCTCACCTGGACCCTAAACCGTCCCCGTCCCCTAACCCTAACCCTAGCCCGAACCCTAACCCTAACCCTTCCCCGAAGCCTGACCCTCACCCGTCCCCTAATCCTAAACCGTACGCTGACACTAACCCGCGCCCTCACACGTCCGCTGCCCCTAAAGCGTTGTCGTACCCTCACCTGGACCCTAAACCGTCCCCGTCCCCTAACCCTAACCCTAGCCCGAACCCTAAACCTAACCCTTCCCTCAAGCCTGACCCTCACCCGTCCCCTAATCCTAACCCGTACGCTGACACTAACCCGCGCCCTCACACGTCCGCTGCCCCTAAAGCGTTGTCGTACCCTCACCTGGACCCTAAACCGTCCCCGTCCCCTAACCCTAACCCTAGCCCGAACCCTAACCCTAACCCTTCCCCGAAGCCTGACCCTCACCCGTCCCCTAATCCTAACCCGTACGCTGACACTAACCCGCGCCCTCACACGTCCGCTCCCCCTAAAGCGTTGTCGTACCCTCACCTGGACCCTAAACCGTCCCCGTCCCCTAACCCTAACCCTAGCCCGAACCCTAACCCTAACCCTTCCCCGAAGCCTGACCCTCAACCGTCCCCTAATCCTAACCCGTACGCTGACACTAACCCGCGCCCTCACACATCCGCTGCCCCTAAAGCGTTGTCGTACCCTCACCTGGACCCTAAACCGTCCCCGTCCCCTAACCCTAACCCTAGCCCGAACCCTAACCCTAACCCTTCCCCCAAGCCTGAACCTCACCCGTCCCCTAATCCTAACCCGTACGGTGACACTAACCCGCGCCCTCACACGTCCGCTGCCCCTAAAGCGTTGTCGTACCCTCACCTGGACCCTAAACCGTCCCCGTCCCCTCACCCTAACCCTAGCCCGAACCCTAACCCTAACCCTTCCCCGAAGCCTGACCCTCACCCGTCCCCTAATCCTAACCCGTACGCTGACACTAACCCGCGCCCTCACACGTCCGCTGCCCCTAAAGCGTTGTCGTACCCTCACCTGGACCCTAAACCGTCCCCGTCCCCTAACCCTAACCCTAGCCCGAACCCTAACCCTAACCCTTCCCCGAAGCCTGACCCTCACCCGTCCCCTAATCCTAACCCGTACGCTGACACTAACCCGCGCCCTCACACGTCCGCTGCCCCTAAAGCGTTGTCGTACCCTCACCTGGACCCTAAACCGTCCCCGTCCCCTAACCCTAACCCTAGCCCGAACCCTAACCCTAACCCTTCCCCGAAGCCTGACCCTCACCCGTCCCCTAATCCTAACCCGTACGCTGACACTAACCCGCGCCCTCACACGTCCGCTGCCCCTAAAGCGTTGTCGTACCCTCACCTGGACCCTAAACCGTCCCCGTCCCCTAACCCTAACCCTAGCCCGAACCCTAACCCTAACCCTTCCCCGAAGCCTGACCCTCACCCGTCCCCTAATCCTAACCCGTACGCTGACACTAACCCGCGCCCTCACACGTACGCTCCCCCTAAAGCGTTGTCGTACCCTCACCTGGACCCTAAACCGTCCCCGTCCCCTAACCCTAACCCTAGCCCGAACCCTAACCCTAACCCTTCCCCGAAGCCTGACCCTCACCCGTCCCCTAATCCTAAACCGTACGCTGACACTAACCCGCGCCCTCACACGTACGCTCCCCCTAAAGCGTTGTCGTACCCTCACCTGGACCCTAAACCCTCCCCGTCCCCTAACCCTAACCCTAGCCCGAACCCTAACCCTAACCCTTCCCCCAAGCCTGACCCTCACCCGTCCCCTAATCCTAACCCGTACGCTGACAATAACCCGCGCCCTCACACGTCCGCTGCCCCTAAAGCGTTGTCGTACCCTCACCTGGACCCTTAACCGTCCCCGTCCCCTAACCCTAACCCTAGCCCGAACCCTAACCCTAACCCTTCCCCGAAGCCTGACCCTCACCCGTCCCCTAAACCTAACCCGTACGCTGACACTAACCCGCGCCCTCACACGTCCGCTGCCCCTAAAGCGTTGTCGTACCCTCACATGGACCCTAAACCGTCCCCGTCCCCTAACCCTAACCCTAGCCCGAAACCTAACCCTAACTCTTCCCCGAAGCCTGACCCTCACCCGTCCCCTAATCCTAACCCGTACGCTGACACTAACCCGCGCCCTCACACGTCCGCTGCCCCTAAAGCGTTGTCGTACCCTCACCTGGACCCTAAACCGTCCCCGTCCCCTAACCCTAACCCTAGCCCGAACCCTAACCCTAACCCTTCCCCGAAGCCTGACCCTCACCCGTCCCCTAATCCTAACCCGTACGCTGACACTAACCCGCGCCCTCACACGTCCGCTGCCCCTAAAGCGTTGTCGTACCCTCACCTGGACCCTAAACCGTCCCCGTCCCCTAACCCTAACCCTAGCCCGAACCCTTACCCTAACCATTCCCCGAAGCCTGAGCCTCACCCGTCCCCTAATCCTAACCCGTACGCTGACACTAACCCGCGCCCTCACACGTCCGCTGCCCCTAAAGCGTTGTCGTACCCTCACCTGGACCCTAAACCGTCCCCGTCCCCTAACCCTAACCCTAGCCCGAACCCTAACCCTAACCCTTCCCCGAAGCCTGACCCTCACCCGTCCCCTAATCCTAACCCGTACGCTGACACTAACCCGCGCCCTCACACGTCCGCTCCCCCTAAATCGTTGTCGTACCCTCACCTGGACCCTAAACCGTCCCCGTCCCCTAACCCTAACCCTAGCCCGAACCCTAACCCTAACCCTTCCCCGAAGCCTGACCCTCACCCGTCCCCTAATCCTAACCCGTACGCTGACACTAACCCGCGCCCTCACACGTCCGCTGCCCCTAAAGCGTTGTCGTACCCTCACCTGGACCCTAAACCGTCCCCGTCCCCTAACCCTAACCCTAGCCCGAACCCTAACCCTAACCCTTCCCCGAAGCCTGACCCTCACCCGTCCCCTAATCCTAACCCGTACGCTGACACTAACCCGCGCCCTCACACGTCCGCTGCCCCTAAAGCGTTGTCGTACCCTCACCTGGACCCTAAACCGTCCCCGTCCCCTAACCCTAACCCTAGCCCGAACCCTAACCCTAACCCTTCCCCGAAGCCTGACCCTCACCCGTCCCCTAATCCTAACCCGTACGCTGACACTAACCCGCGCCCTCACACGTCCGCTGCCCCTAAAGCGTTGTCGTACCCTCACCTGGACCCTAAACCGTCCCCGTCCCCTAACCCTAACCCTAGCCCGAACCCTAACCCTAACCCTTCCCCGAAGCCTGACCCTCACTCGTTCCCTAATCCTAACCCGTACGCTGACACTAACCCGCGCCCTCACACGTCCCCTGCCCCTAAAGCGTTGTCGTACCCTCACCTGGATCCTAAACCGTCCCCGTCCCCTAACCCTAACCGTAGCCCGAACCCTAACCCTAACCCTTCCCCGAAGCCTGAACCTCACCCGTCCCCTAATCCTAACCCGTACGCTGACACTAACCCGCGCCCTCACACGTCCGCTCCCCCTAAAGCGTTGTCGTACCCTCACCTGGACCCTAAACCCGTCCCCGTCCCCTAACCCTAACCCTAGCCCGAACCCTAACCCTAACCCTTCCCCGAAGCCTGACCCTCACCCGTCCCCTAATCCTAACCCGTACGCTGACACGAACCCGCGCCCTCACACGTCCGCTGCCCCTAAAGCGTTGTCGTACCCTCACCTGGACCCTAAACCGTCCCCGTCCCCTAACCCTAACCCTAGCCCGAACCCTAACCCTAACCCTTCCCCGAAGCCTGATCCTCACCCGTCCCCTAATCCTAACCCGTACGCTGACACTAACCCGCGCCCTCACACGTCCGCTCCCCCTAAAGTGTTGTCGTACCCTCACCTGGACCCTAAACCGTCCCCGTCCCCTAACCCTAACCCTAGCCCGAACCCTAACCCTAACCCTTCCCCGAAGCCTGACCCTCACCCGTCCCCTAATCCTAACCCGTACGCTGACACTAACCCGCGCCCTCACACGACCGCTGCCCCTAAAGCGTTGTCGTACCCTCACCTGGACCCTAAACCGTCCCCGTACCCTAACCCTAACCCTAGCCCGAACCCTAACCCTAACCCTTCCCCGAAGCCTGACCCTCACCCGTCCCCTAATCCTAACCCGTACGCTGACACTAACCCGCGCCCTCACACGTCCGCTCCCCCTAAAGCGTTGTCGTACCCTCACCTGGACCCTAAACCGTCCCCGTCCCCTAACCCTAACCGTAGCCCGAACCCTAACCCTAACCCTTCCCCGAAGCCTGACCCTCACCCGTCCCCTAATCCTAACCCGTACGCTGACACTAACCCGCGCCCTCACACGTCCGCTGCCCCTAAAGCGTTGTCGTACCCTCACCTGGACCCTAAACCGTCCCCGTCCCCTAACCCTAACCCTAGCCCGAACCCTAACCGTAACCCTTCCCCGAAGCCTGACCCTCACCCGTCCCCTAATCCTAACCCGTACGCTGACACTAACCCGCGCCCTCACACGTCCGCTCCCCCTAAAGCGTTGTCGTACCCTCACCTGGACCCTAAACCGTCCCCGTCCCCTAACCCTAACCCTAGCCCGAACCCTAACCCTAACCCTTCCCCGAAGCCTGACCCTCACCCGTCCCCTAATCCTAACCCGTACACTGACACTAACCCGCGCCCTCACTCGTCCGCTGCCCCTAAAGCGTTGTCGTACCCTCACCTGGACCCTAAACCGTCCCCGTCCCCTAACCCTAACACTAGCCCGAACCCTAACCCTAACCCTTCCCCGAAGCCTGACCCTCACCCGTCCCCTAATCCTAACCCGTACGCTGACACTAACCCGCGCCCTCACACGTCCGCTGCCCCTAAAGCGTTGTCGTACCCTCACCTGGACCCTAAACCGTCCCCGTCCCCTAACCCTAACCCTAGCCCGAACCCTAACCCTAAACCTTCCCCGAAGCCTGACCCTCACCCGTCCCCTAATCCTAACCCGTACGCTGACACTAACCCGCGCCCTCACACGTCCGCTGCCCCTAAAGCGTTGTCGTACCCTCACCTGGACCCTAAACCGTCCCCGTCCCCTAACCCTAACCCTAGCCCGAACCCTAACCCTAACCCTTCCCCGAAGCCTGACCCTCACCCGTCCCCTAATCCTAACCCGTACGCTGACACTAACCCGCGCCCTCACACGTCCGCTGCCCCTAAAGCGTTCTCGTACCCTCACCTGGACCCTAAACCGTCCCCGTCCCCTAACCCTAACCCTAGCCCGAACCCTAACCCTAACCCTTCCCCGAAGCCTGACCCTCACCCGTCCCCTAATCCTAACCCGTACGCTGACACTAACCCGCGCTCTCACACGTCCGCTCCCCCTAAAGCGTTGTCGTACCCTCACCTGGACCCTAAACCGTCCCCGTCCCCTAACCCTAACCCTAGCCCGAACCCTAACCCTAACCCTTCCCCGAAGCCTGACCCTCACCCGTCCCCTAATCCTAACCCGTACGCTGACACTAACCCGCG
The DNA here is from genome assembly GCF_039906515.1 of Pseudorca crassidens. NCBI lineage: Eukaryota > Metazoa > Chordata > Mammalia > Artiodactyla > Delphinidae > Pseudorca > Pseudorca crassidens. Next base: position 64,558,163 of record NC_090314.1, on the reverse strand, counting down.
CCCTCACACGTCCGCTGCCCCTAAAGCGTTGTCGTACCCTCACCTGGACGCTAAACCGTCCCCGTCCCCTAACCCTAACACTAGCCCGAACCCTAACCCTAACCCTTCCCCGAAGCCTGACCCTCACCCGTCCCCTAATCCTAACCCGTACGCTGACACTAACCCGCGCCCTCACACGTCCGCTGCCCCTAAAGCGTTGTCGTACCCTCACCTGGACCCTAAACCGTCCCCGTCCCCTAACCCTAACCCTAGCCCGAACCCTAACCCTAACCCTTCCCCGAAGCCTGACCCTCACCCGTCCCCTAATCCTAACCCGTACGCTGACACTAACCCGCGCCCTCACACGTCCGCTCCCCCTAAAGCGTTGTCGTACCCTCACCTGGACCCTAAACCGTCCCCGTCCCCTAACCCTAACCCTAGCCCGAACCCTAACCCTAACCCTTCCCCGAAGCCTGACCCTCACCCGTCCCCTAATCCTAACCCGTACGCTGACACTAACCCGCGCCCTCACTCGTCCGCTGCCCCTAAAGCGTTGTCGTACCCTCACCTGGACCCTAAACCGTCCCCGTCCCCTAACCCTAACCCTAGCCCGAACCCTAACCCTAAACCTTCCCCGAAGCCTGACCCTCACCCGTCCCCTAATCCTAACCCGTACGCTGACACTAACCCGCGCCCTCACACGTCCGCTGCCCCTAAAGCGTTGTCGTACCCTCACCTGGACCCTAAACCGTCCCCGTCCCCTAACCCTAACACTAGCCCGAACCCTAACCCTAACCCTTCCCCGAAGCCTGACCCTCACCCGTCCCCTAATCCTAACCCGTACGCTGACACTAACCCGCGCCCTCACACGTCCGCTGCCCCTAAAGCGTTGTCGTACCCTCACCTGGACCCTAAACCGTCCCCGTCCCCTAACCCTAACCCTAGCCCGAACCCTAACCCTAAACCTTCCCCGAAGCCTGACCCTCACCCGTCCCCTAATCCTAACCCGTACGCTGACACTAACCCGCGCCCTCACACGTCCGCTGCCCCTAAAGCGTTGTCGTACCCTCACCTGGACCCTAAACCGTCCCCGTCCCCTAACCCTAACCCTAGCCCGAACCCTAACCCTAACCCTTCCCCGAAGCCTGACCCTCACCCGTCCCCTAATCCTAACCCGTACGCTGACACTAACCCGCGCCCTCACACGTCCGCTGCCCCTAAAGCGTTCTCGTACCCTCACCTGGACCCTAAACCGTCCCCGTCCCCTAACCCTAACCCTAGCCCGAACCCTAACCCTAAACCTTCCCCGAAGCCTGACCCTCACCCGTCCCCTAATCCTAACCCGTACGCTGACACTAACCCGCGCTCTCACACGTCCGCTCCCCCTAAAGCGTTGTCGTACCCTCACCTGGACCCTAAACCGTCCCCGTCCCCTAACCCTAACCCTAGCCCGAACCCTAACCCTAACCCTTCCCCGAAGCCTGACCCTCACCCGTCCCCTAATCCTAAACCGTACGCTGACACTAACCCGCGCCCTCACACGTACGCTCCCCCTAAAGCGTTGTCGTACCCTCACCTGGACCCTAAACCGTCCCCGTCCCCTAACCCTAACCCTAGCCCGAACCCTAACCCTAACCCTTCCCCCAAGCCTGACCCTCACCCGTCCCCTAATCCTAACCCGTACGCTGACACTAACCCGCGCCCTCACACGTCCGCTGCCCCTAAAGCGTTGTCGTACCCTCACCTGGACCCTAAACCGTCCCCGTCCCCTAACCCTAACCCTAGCCCGAACCCTAACCCTAACCCTTCCCCGAAGCCTGACCCTCACCCGTCCCCTAATCCTAACCCGTACGCTGACACTAACCCGCGCCCTCACACGTCCGCTGCCCCTAAAGCGTTGTCGTACCCTCACCTGGACCCTAAACCGTCCCCGTCCCCTAACCCTAACCCTAGCCCGAAGCCTAACCCTAACCCTTCCCCGAAGCCTGACACTCACCCGTCCCCTAATCCTAACCCGTACGCTGACACTAACCAGCGCCCTCACACGTCCGCTCCCCCTAAAGCGTTGTCGTACCCTCACCTGGACCCTAAACCGTCCCCGTCCCCTAACCCTAACCCTAGCCCGAACCCTAACCCTAACCCTTCCCCGAAGCCTGACCCTCACCCGTCCCCTAATCCTAACCCGTACGCTGACACTAACCCGCGCCCTCACACGTCCGCTCCCCCTAAAGCGTTGTCGTACCCTCACCTGGACCCTAAACCATCCCCGTCCCCTGAACCTAACCCTAGCCTGAACCCTAACCCTAACCCTTCCCCGAAGCCTGACCCTCAACCGTCCCCTAATCCTAACCCGTACGCTGACACTAACCCGCGCCCTCACACGTCCGCTGCCCCTAATGCGTTGTCGTACCCTCACCTGGACCCTAAACCGTCCCCGTCCCCTAACCCTAATCCTAGCCCGAACCCTAACCCTAACCCTTCCCCGAAGCCTGACCCTCACCCGTCCCCTAATCCTAACCCGTACGCTGACACTAACCCGCGCCCTCACACGTCCGCTGCCCCTAAAGCGTTGTCGTACCCTCACCTGGACCCAAAACCATCCCCGTCCCCTAACCCTAACCCTAGCCCGAACCCTAACCCTAACCCTTCCCCGAAGCCTGACCCTCACCCGTCCCCTAATCCTAACCCGTACGCTGACACTAAGCCGCGCCCTCACACGTCCGCTGCCCCTAAAGCGTTGTCATACCCTCACCTGGACCCTAAACCTTCCCCGTCCCCTAACCCTAACCCTAGCCCGAACCCTAACCCTAACCCTTCCCCGAAGCCTGACCCTCACCCGTCCCCTAATCCTAACCCGTACGCTGACACTAACCCGCGCCCTCACACGTCCGCTCCCCCTAAAGCGTTGTCCTACCCTCACCTGGACCCTAAACCGTCCCCGTCCCCTAACCCAAACCCTAGCCCGAACCCTAGCCCTAACCCTTCCCCCAAGCCTGACCCTCACCCGTCCCCTAATCCTAACCCGTACGCTGACACTAACCCGTGCCCTCACACGTCCGCTCCCCCTAAAACGTTGTCGTACCCTCACCTGGACCCTAAACCGTCCCCGTCCCCTAACCCTAACCCTAGCCCGAACCCTAACCCTAACCCTTCCCCGAAGCCTGACCCTCACCCGTCCCCTAATCCTAACCCGTACGCTGACACTAACCCGCGCCCTCACACGTCCGCTGCCCCTAAAGCGTTGTCGTAACCTCACCTGGACCCTAAACCGTCCCCGTCCCCTAACCCTAACCCTAGCCCGAACCCTTACCCTAACCATTCCCCGAAGCCTGACCCTCACCCGTCCCCTAATCCTAACCCGTACGCTGACACTAACCCGCGCCCTCACACGTCTGCTGCCCCTAAAGCGTTGTCGTACCCTCACCTGGACCCTAAACCGTCCCCGTCCCCTAACTCTAACCCTAGCCCGAACCCTAACCCTAACCCTTCCCCGAAGCCTGACCCTCACCCGTCCCCTAATCCTAACCCGTACGCTGACACTAACCCGCGCCCTCACACGTCCGCTCCCCCTAAAGCGTTGTCGTACCCTCACCTGGACCCTAAACCGTCCCCGTCCCCTAACCCTAACCCTAGCCCGAACCCTAACCCTAACCCTTCCCCGAAGCCTGACCCTCACCCGTCCCCTAATCCTAACCCGTACGCTGACACTAACCCGCGCCCTCACACGTCCGCTCCCCCTAAAGCGTTGTCGTACCCTCACCTGGACCCTAAACCGTCCCCGTCCCCTAACCCTAACCATAGCCCGAACCCTAACCCTAACCCTTCTCCGAAGCCTGACCCTCACCCGTCCCCTAATCCTAACCCGGACGCTGACACTAACCCGCGCCCTCACACGTCCGCTGCCCCTAAAGCGTTGTCGTACCCTCACCTGCACCCTAAACCGTCCCCGTCCCCTAACCCTAACCCTAGCCCGAACCCTAACCCTAACCCTTCCCCGAAGCCTGACCCTCACCCGTCCCCTAATCCTAACCCGTACGCTGACACTAACCCGCGCCCTCACACGTCCGCTGCCCCTAAAGCGTTGTCGTACCCTCACCTGGACCCAAAACCATCCCCGTCCCCTAACCCTAACCCTAGCCCGAACCCTAACCCTAACCCTTCCCCGAAGCCTGACCCTCACCCGTCCCCTAATCCTAACCCGTACGCTGACACTAAGCCGCGCCCTCACACGTCCGCTGCCCCTAAAGCGTTGTCATACCCTCACCTGGACCCTAAACCTTCCCCGTCCCCTAACCCTAACCCTAGCCCGAACCCTAACCCTAACCCTTCCCCGAAGCCTGACCCTCACCCGTCCCCTAATCCTAACCCGTACGCTGACACTAACCCGCGCCCTCACACGTCCGCTCCCCCTAAAGCGTTGTCCTACCCTCACCTGGACCCTAAACCGTCCCCGTCCCCTAACCCAAACCCTAGCCCGAACCCTAGCCCTAACCCTTCCCCCAAGCCTGACCCTCACCCGTCCCCTAATCCTAACCCGTACGCTGACACTAACCCGTGCCCTCACACGTCCGCTCCCCCTAAAACGTTGTCGTACCCTCACCTGGACCCTAAACCGTCCCCGTCCCCTAACCCTAACCCTAGCCCGAACCCTAACCCTAACCCTTCCCCGAAGCCTGACCCTCACCCGTCCCCTAATCCTAACCCGTACGCTGACACTAACCCGCGCCCTCACACGTCCGCTGCCCCTAAAGCGTTGTCGTAACCTCACCTGGACCCTAAACCGTCCCCGTCCCCTAACCCTAACCCTAGCCCGAACCCTTACCCTAACCATTCCCCGAAGCCTGACCCTCACCCGTCCCCTAATCCTAACCCGTACGCTGACACTAACCCGCGCCCTCACACGTCTGCTGCCCCTAAAGCGTTGTCGTACCCTCACCTGGACCCTAAACCGTCCCCGTCCCCTAACTCTAACCCTAGCCCGAACCCTAACCCTAACCCTTCCCCGAAGCCTGACCCTCACCCGTCCCCTAATCCTAACCCGTACGCTGACACTAACCCGCGCCCTCACACGTCCGCTCCCCCTAAAGCGTTGTCGTACCCTCACCTGGACCCTAAACCGTCCCCGTCCCCTAACCCTAACCCTAGCCCGAACCCTAACCCTAACCCTTCCCCGAAGCCTGACCCTCACCCGTCCCCTAATCCTAACCCGTACGCTGACACTAACCCGCGCCCTCACACGTCCGCTCCCCCTAAAGCGTTGTCGTACCCTCACCTGGACCCTAAACCGTCCCCGTCCCCTAACCCTAACCATAGCCCGAACCCTAACCCTAACCCTTCTCCGAAGCCTGACCCTCACCCGTCCCCTAATCCTAACCCGGACGCTGACACTAACCCGCGCCCTCACACGTCCGCTGCCCCTAAAGCGTTGTCGTACCCTCACCTGCACCCTAAACCGTCCCCGTCCCCTAACCCTAACCCTAGCCCGAACCCTAACCCTAACCCTTCCCCGAAGCCTGACCCTCACCCGTCCCGTAATCCTAACCCGTACGCTGACACTAAACCACTCCCTCACACGTCCGCTGCCCCTAAAGCGTTGTCGTACCCTCACCTGGACCCTAAACCGTCCCCGTCCCCTAACCCTAACCCTAGCCCGAATCCTAACCCTAACCCTTCCCCGAAGCCTGACCCTCACCCGTCCCCTAATCCTAACCCGTACGCTGACACTAACCCGCACCCTCACACGTCCGCTCACCCTAAAGCGTTGTCGTACCCTCACCTGGACCCTAAACCGTCCCCGTCCCCTAACCCTAACCCTAGCCCGAACCCTAACCCTAACCCTTCCCCGAAGCCTGACCCTCACCCGTCCCCTAATCCTAACCCGTACGCTGACACTAACCCGCGCCCTCACACGTCCGCTGCCCCTAAAGCATTGTGGTACCCTCACCTGGACCCTAAACCGTCCCCGACCCCTAAACCTAACCCTAGCCCGAACCCTAACCCTAACCCTTCCCCGAAGCCTGACACTCACCCGTCCCCTAATCCTAACCCGTACGCTGACACTAACCCGCGCCCTCACACGTCCGCTGCCCCTAAAGCGTTGTCGTACCCTCACCTGGACCCTAAACCGTCCCCGTCCCCTAACCCTAACCCTAGCCCGAACCCTAACCCTAACCCTTCCCCGAAGCCTGACCCTCACCCGTCCCCTAATCCTAACCCGTACGCTGACACTAACCCGCGCCCTCACACGTCCCCTGCCCCTAAAGCGTTGTCGTACCCTCACCTGGACCCTAAACCGTCCCCGTCCCCTAACCCTAACCCTAGCCCGAACCCTAACCCTAACCCTTCCCCGAAGCCTGACCCTCACCCGTCCCCTAATCCTAACCCGTACGCTGACACTAACCCGCGCCCTCACACGTCCGCTGCCCCTAAAGCGTTGTCGTACCCTCACCTGGACCCTAAACCGTCCCCGTCCCCTAACCCTAACCCTAGCCCGAACCCTAACCCTAACCCTTCCCCGAAGCCTGACCCTCACCCGTCCCCTAATCCTAACCCGTACGCTGACACTACCCGCGCCCTCACACGTCCGCTGCCCCTAAAGCGTTGTCGTACCCTCACCTGGACCCTAAACCGTCCCCGTCCCCTAACCCTAACCCTAGCCCGAACCCTAACCCTAACCCTTCCCCGAAGCCTGACCCTCACCCGTCCCCTAATCCTAACCCGTATGCTGACACTAACCCGCGCCCTCACACGTCCGCTCCCCCTAAAGCGTTGTCGTACCCTCACCTGGACCCTAAACCGTCCCCGTCCCCTAACCCTAACCCTAGCCCGAACCCTAACCCTAACCCTTCCCCGAAGCCTGACCCTCACCCGTCCCCTAATCCTAACCCGTACGCTGACACTAACCCGCGCCCTCACACGTCCGCTGCCCCTAAAGCGTTGTCGTACCCTCACCTGGACCCTAAACCGTCCCCGTCCCCTAACCCTAACCCTAGCCTGAACCCTAACCCTAACCCTTCCCCGAAGCCTGACCCTCACCCGTCCCCTAATCCTAACCCGTACGCTGACACTAACCCGCGCCCTCACACGTCCGCTCCCCCTAAAGCGTTGTCGTACCCTCACCTGGACCCTAAACCGTCCCCGTCCCCTAACCCTAACCCTAGCCCGAACCCTAACCCTAACCCTTCCCCGAAGCCTGACCCTCACCCGTCCCCTAATCCTAAACCGTACGCTGACACTAACCCACGCCCTCACACGTACGCTCCCCCTAAAGCGTTGTCGTACCCTCACCTGGACCCTAAACCGTCCCCGTCCCCTAACCCTAACCCTAGCCCGAACCCTAACCCTAACCCTTTCCCCAAGCCTGACCCTCACCCGTCCCCTAATCCTAACCCGTACGCTGACACTAACCCGCGCCCTCACACGTCCGCTGCCCCTAAAGCGTTGTCGTACCCTCACCTAGACCCTAAACCGTCTCCGTCCCCTAACCCTAACCCTAGCCCGAACCCTAACCCTAACCCTTCCCCGAAGCCTGACCCTCACCCGTCCCCTAATCCTAACCCGTACGGTGACACTAACCCGCGCCCTCACAGGTCCGCTGCCCCTAAAGCATTGTCGTACCCTCACCTGGACCCTAAACCTTCCCCGTCCCCGTCCCCTAACCCTAACCCTAGCCCGAACCCTTACCCTAACCATTCCCCGAAGCCTGACCCTCACCCGTCCCCTAATCCTAACCCGTACGCTGACACTAACCCTTGCCCTCACACGTCCGCTGCCCCTAAAGCGTTGTCGTACCCTCACCTGGACCCTAAACCGTCCCCGTCCCCTAACCCTAACCCTAGCCCGAACCCTAACCCTAACCCTTCCCCGAAGCCTGACCTTCACCCGTCCCCTAATCCTAACCCATACGCTGACACTAACCCGCGCCCTCACACATCTGCTGCCCCTAAAGCGTTGTCGTACCCTCACCTGGACCCTAAACCGTCCCCGTCCCCTAACCCTAACCCTAGCCCGAACCCTAACCCTAACCCTTCCCCGAAGCCTGACCCTCACCCGTCCCCTAATCCTAACCCGTACGCTGACACTAACCCGCGCCCTCACACGTCCGCTGCCCCTAAAGCGTTGTCGTACCCTCACCTGGACCCTAAACCGTCCCCGTCCCCTAACCCTAACCCTAGCCCGAACCCTAACCCTAACCCTTCCCCGGAGCCTGACCCTCACCCGTCCCCTAATCCTAACCCGTACGCTGACACTAACCCGCGCCCTCACACGTCCGCTCACACTAAAGCGTTGTCGTACCCTCACCTGGACCCTAAACCTTCCCCGTCCCCTAACCCTAACCCTAGCCCGAACCCTAACCCTAACCCTTCCCCGGAGCCTGACCCTCACCCGTCCCCTAATCCTAACCCGTACGCTGACACTAACCCGCGCCCTCACACGTCCGCTCCCCCTAAAGCGTTGTCGTACCCTCACCTGGACCCTAAACCGTCCCCGTCCCCTAACCCTAACCCTAGCCCGAACCCTAACCCTAACCCTTCCCCGAAGCGTGACCCTCACCCGTCCCATAATCCTAACCCGTACGCTGACACTAACCCGCGCCCTCACACGTCCGCTCACCCTAAAGCGTTGTCGTACCCTCACCTGGACCCTAAACCGTCCCCGTCCCCTAACCCTAACCCTAGCCCGAACCCTAACCCTAACCCTTCCCCCAAGCCTGACCCTCACCCGTCCCCTAATCCTAACCCGTACGCTGACACTAACCCGCGCCCTCACACGTCCGCTGCCCCTAAAGCATTGTCGTACCCTCACCTGGACCCTAAACCGTCCCCGTCCCCTAACCCTAACCCTAGCCCGAACCCTAACCCTAACCCTTCCCCGAAGCCTGACCCTCACCCGTCCCCTAATCCTAACCCGTACGCTGACACTAACCCGCGCCCTCACACATCCGCTGCCCCTAAAGCGTTGTCGTACCCTCACCTGGACCCTAAACCGTCCCCGTCCCCTAACCCTAACCCTAGCCCGAACCCTAACCCTAACGCTTCCCCGAAGCCTGACCCTCACCCGTCCCCTAATCCTAACCCGTACGCTGACACTAACCCACGCCCTCACACGTCCGCTGCCCCTAAAGCGTTGTCGTACCCTCACCTGGACCCTAAACCGTCCCCGTCCCCTAACCCTAACCCTAGCCCGAACCCTAACCCTAACCCTTCCCCGAAGCCTGACCCTCACCCGTCCCCTAATCCTAACCCGTACGCTGACACTAACCCGCGCCCTCACACGTCCGCTCACCCTAAAGCGTTGTCGTACCCTCACCTGGACCCTAAACCGTCCCCGTCCCCTAACCCTAACCCTAGCCCGAACCCTAACCCTAACCCTTCCCCGAAGCCTGACCCTCACCCGTCCCCTAATCCTAACCCGTACGCTGACACTAACCCGCGCCCTCACACATCCGCTGCCCCTAAAGCATTGTCGTACCCTCACCTGGACCCTAAACCGTTCCCGTCCCCTAACCCTAACCCTAGCCCGAACCCTAACCCTAACCCTTCCCCGAAGCCTGACCCTCACCCGTCCCCTAATCCTAACCCGTACGCTGACACTAACCCGCGCCCTCACACATCCGCTGCCCCTAAAGCGTTGTCGTACCCTCACCTGGACCCTAAACCGTCCCTGTCCCCTAACCCTAACCCTAGCCCGAACCCTAACCCTAACACTTCCCCGAAGCCTGACCCTCACCCGTCCCCTAATCCTAACCCGTACGCTGACACTAACCCACGCCCTCACACGTCCGCTGCCCCTAAAGCGTTGTCGTACCCTCACCTGGACCCTAAACCGTCCCCGTCCCCTAACCCTAACCCTAGCCCGAACCCTAACCCTAACCCTTCCCCGAAGCCTGACCCTCACCCGTCCCCTAATCCTAACCCGTACGCTGACACTAACCCGCGCCCTCACACGTCCGCTCACCCTAAAGCGTTGTCGTACCCTCACCTGGACCCTAAACCGTCCCCGTCCCCTAACCCTAACCCTAGCCCGAACCCTAACCCTAACCCTTCCCCGAAGCCTGACCCTCACCCGTCCCCTAATCCTAACCCGTACGCTGACACTAACCCGCGCCCTCACACGTCCGCTGCCCCTAAAGCGTTGTTGTACCCTCACCTGGACCCTAAACCGTCCCCGTCCCCTAACCCTAACCCTAGCCCGAACCCTAACCCTAACCCTTCCCCGAAGCGTGACCCTCACCCGTCCCCTAATCCTAACCCGTACGCTGACACTAACCCGCGCCCTCACACGTCCGCTCACCCTAAAGCGTTGTCGTACCCTCACCTGGACCCTAAACCGTCCCCGTCCCCTAACCCTAACCCTAGCCCGAACCCTAACCCTAACCATTCCCCCAAGCCTGACCCTCACCCGTCCCCTAATCCTAACCCGTACGCTGACACTAACCCGCGCCCTCACACGTCCGCTGCCCCTAAAGCATTGTCGTACCCTCACCTGGACCCTAAACCGTCCCCGTCCGCTAACCCTAACCCTAGCCCGAACCCTAACCCTAACCCTTCCCCGAAGCCTGACCCTCACCCGTCCCCTAATCCTAACCCGTACGCTGACACTAACCCGCGCCCTCACACGTCCGCTCACCCTAAAGCGTTGTCGTACCCTCACCTGGACCCTAAACCGTCCCCGTCCCCTAACCCTAACCCTAGCCCGAACCCTAACCCTAACCCTTCCCCCAAGCCTGACCCTCACCCGTCCCCTAATCCTAACCCGTACGCTGACACTAACCCGCGCCCTCACACGTCCGCTGCCCCTAAAGCATTGTCGTACCCTCACCTGGACCCTAAACCGTCCCCGTCCCCTAACCCTAACCCTAGCCCGAACCCTAACCCTAACCCTTCCCCGAAGCCTGACCCTCACCCGTCCCCTAATCCTAACCCGTACGCTGACACTAACCCGCGCCCTCACACATCCGCTGCCCCTAAAGCGTTGTCGTACCCTCACCTGGACCCTAAACCGTCCCCGTCCCCTAACCCTAACCCTAGCCCGAACCCTAACCCTAACGCTTCCCCGAAGCCTGACCCTCACCCGTCCCCTAATCCTAACCCGTACGCTGACACTAACCCGCGCCCTCACACGTCCGCTCACCCTAAAGCGTTGTCGTACCCTCACCTGGACCCTAAACCGTCCCCGTCCCCTAACCCTAACCCTAGCCCGAACCCTAACCCTAACCCTTCCCCCAAGCCTGACCCTCACCCGTCCCCTAATCCTAACCCGTACGCTGACACTAACCCGCGCCCTCACACATCCGCTGCCCCTAAAGCGTTGTCGTACCCTCACCTGGACCCTAAACCGTCCCCGTCCCCTAACCCTAACCCTAGCCCGAACCCTAACCCTAACCCTTCCCCGAAGCGTGACCCTCACCCGTCCCCTAATCCTAACCCGTACGCTGACACTAATCCGCGCACTCACACGTCCGCTCACCCTAAAGCGTTGTCGTACCCTCACCTGGACCCTAAACCGTCCCCGTCCCCTAACCCTAACCCTAGCCCGAACCCTAACCCTAACCCTTCCCCCAAGCCTGACCCTCACCCGTCCCCTAATCCTAACCCGTACGCTGACACTAACCCGCGCCCTCACACGTCCGCTGCCCCTAAAGCATTGTCGTACCCTCACCTGGACCCTAAACCGTCCCCGTCCCCTAACCCTAACCCTAGCCCGAACCCTAACCCTAACCCTTCCCCGAAGCCTGACCCTCACCCGTCCCCTAATCCTAACCCGTACGCTGACACTAACCCGCGCCCTCACACGTCCGCTGCCCCTAAAGCGTTGTCGTACCCTCACCTGGACCCTAAACCGTCCCCGTCCCCTAACCCTAACCCTAGCCCAAACCCTTACCCTAACCATTCCCCGAAGCCTGACCCTCACCCGTCCCCTAATCCTAACCCGTACGCTGACACTAACCCGCGCCCTCACACGTCCGGTGCCCCTAAAGCGTTGTCGTACCCTCACCTGGACCCTAAACCGTCCCCGTCCCCTAAACCTAACCCTAGCCCGAACCCTAACCCTAACCCTTCCCCGAAGCCTGACCCTCACCCGTCCCCTAATCCTAACCCGTACGCTGACACTAACCCGCGCCCTCACACATCCGCTCCCCCTAAAGCGTTGTCGTACCCTCACCTGGACCCTAAACCGTCCCCGTCCCCTAACCCTAACCCTAGCCCGAACCCTAACCCTAACCCTTCCCCGAAGCCTGACCCTCACCCGTCCCCTAATCCTAACCCGTACGCTGACACTAACCCACGCCCTCACACGTCCGCTGCCCCTAAAGCGTTGTCGTACCCTCACCTGGACCCTAAACCGTCCCCGTCCCCTAACCCTAACCCTACCCCGAACCCTAACCCTAACCCTTCCCCGAAGCCTGACCCTCACCCGTCCCCTAATCCTAACCCGTACGCTGACACTAACCCGCGCCCTCACACGTCCGCTCACCCTAAAGCGTTGTCGTACCCTCACCTGTACCCTAAACCGTCCCCGTCCCCTAACCCTAACCCTAGCCCGAACCCTAACCCTAACCATTCCCCGAAGCCTGACCCTCACCCGTCCCCTAATCCTAACCCGTACGCTGACACTAACCCGCGCCCTCACACGTCCGCTGCCCCTAAAGCGTTGTCGTACCCTCACCTGGACCCTAAACCGTCCCCGTCCCCTAACCCTAACCCTAGCCCGAACCCTAACCCTAACCCTTCCCCGAAGCCTGACCCTCACCCGTCCCCTAATCCTAACCCGTACGCTGACACTAACCCGCGCCCTCACACGTCCGCTCACCCTAAAGCGTTGTCGTACCCTCACCTGGACCCTAAACCGTCCCCGTCCCCTAACCCTAACCCTAGCCCGAACCCTAACCCTAACCCTTCCCCGAAGCCTGACCCTCACCCGTCCCCTAATCCTAACCCGTACGCTGACACTAACCCGCGCCCTCACACGTCCGCTGCCCCTAAAGCGTTGTTGTACCCTCACCTGGACCCTAAACCGTCCCCGTCCCCTAACCCTAACCCTAGCCCGAACCCTAACCCTAACCCTTCCCCGAAGCGTGACCCTCACCCGTCCCCTAATCCTAACCCGTACGCTGACACTAACCCGCGCCCTCACACGTCCGCTCACCCTAAAGCGTTGTCGTACCCTCACCTGGACCCTAAACCGTCCCCGTCCCCTAACCCTAACCCTAGCCCGAACCCTAACCCTAACCATTCCCCCAAGCCTGACCCTCACCCGTCCCCTAATCCTAACCCGTACGCTGACACTAACCCGCGCCCTCACACGTCCGCTGCCCCTAAAGCATTGTCGTACCCTCACCTGGACCCTAAACCGTCCCCGTCCGCTAACCCTAACCCTAGCCCGAACCCTAACCCTAACCCTTCCCCGAAGCCTGACCCTCACCCGTCCCCTAATCCTAACCCGTACGCTGACACTAACCCGCGCCCTCACACGTCCGCTCACCCTAAAGCGTTGTCGTACCCTCACCTGGACCCTAAACCGTCCCCGTCCCCTAACCCTAACCCTAGCCCGAACCCTAACCCTAACCCTTCCCCCAAGCCTGACCCTCACCCGTCCCCTAATCCTAACCCGTACGCTGACACTAACCCGCGCCCTCACACGTCCGCTGCCCCTAAAGCATTGTCGTACCCTCACCTGGACCCTAAACCGTACCCGTCCCCTAACCCTAACCCTAGCCCGAACCCTAACCCTAACCCTTCCCCGAAGCCTGACCCTCACCCGTCCCCTAATCCTAACCCGTACGCTGACACTAACCCGCGCCCTCACACATCCGCTGCCCCTAAAGCGTTGTCGTACCCTCACCTGGACCCTAAACCGTCCCCGTCCCCTAACCCTAACCCTAGCCCGAACCCTAACCCTAACGCTTCCCCGAAGCCTGACCCTCACCCGTCCCCTAATCCTAACCCGTACGCTGACACTAACCCGCGCCCTCACACGTCCGCTCACCCTAAAGCGTTGTCGTACCCTCACCTGGACCCTAAACCGTCCCCGTCCCCTAACCCTAACCCTAGCCCGAACCCTAACCCTAACCCTTCCCCGAAGCCTGACCCTCACCTGTCCCCTAATCCTAACCCGTACGCTGACACTAACCCGCGCCCTCACACATCCGCTGCCCCTAAAGCGTTGTCGTACCCTCACCTGGACCCTAAACCGTCCCCGTCCCCTAACCCTAACCCTAGCCCGAACCCTAACCCTAACCCTTCCCCGAAGCGTGACCCTCACCCGTCCCCTAATCCTAACCCGTACGCTGACACTAATCCGCGCACTCACACGTCCGCTCACCCTAAAGCGTTGTCGTACCCTCACCTGGACCCTAAACCGTCCCCGTCCCCTAACCCTAACCCTAGCCCGAACCCTAACCCTAACCCTTCCCCCAAGCCTGACCCTCACCCGTCCCATAATCCTAACCCGTACGCTGACACTAACCCGCGCCCTCACACGTCCGCTGCCCCTAAAGCATTGTCGTACCCTCACCTGGACCCTAAACCGTCCCCGTCCCCTAACCCTAACCCTAGCCCGAACCCTAACCCTAACCCTTCCCCGAAGCCTGACCCTCACCCGTCCCCTAATCCTAACCCGTACGCTGACACTAACCCGCGCCCTCACACGTCCGCTGCCCCTAAAGCGTTGTCGTACCCTCACCTGGACCCTAAACCGTCCCCGTCCCCTAACCCTAACCCTAGCCCAAACCCTTACTCTAACCATTCCCCGAAGCCTGACCCTCACCCGTCCCATAATCCTAACCCGTACGCTGACACTAACCCGCGCCCTCACACGTCCGCTGCCCCTAAAGCGTTGTCGTACCCTCACCTGGACCCTAAACCGTCCCCGTCCCCTAAACCTAACCCTAGCCCGAACCCTAACCCTAACCCTTCCCCGAAGCCTGACCCTCACCCGTCCCCTAATCCTAACCCGTACGCTGACACTAACCCGCGCCCTCACACATCCGCTCCCCCTAAAGCGTTGTCGTACCCTCACCTGGACCCTAAACCGTCCCCGTCCCCTAACCCTAACCCTAGCCCGAACCCTAACCCTAACCCTTCCCCGAAGCCTGACCCTCACCCGTCCCCTAATCCTAACCCGTACGCTGACACTAACCCACGCCCTCACACGTCCGCTGCCCCTAAAGCGTTGTCGTACCCTCACCTGGACCCTAAACCGTCCCCGTCCCCTAACCCTAACCCTAGCCCGAACCCTAACCCTAACCCTTCCCCGAAGCCTGACCCTCACCCGTCCCCTAATCCTAACCCGTACGCTGACACTAACCCGCGCCCTCACACGTCCGCTCACCCTAAAGCGTTGTCGTACCCTCACCTGTACCCTAAACCGTCCCCGTCCCCTAACCCTAACCCTAGCCCGAACCCTAACCCTAACCCTTCCCCGAAGCCTGACCCTCACCCGTCCCCTAATCCTAACCCGTACGCTGACACTAACCCGCGCCCTCACACGTCCGCTGCCCCTAAAGCGTTGTCGTACCCTCACCTGGACCCTAAACCGTCCCCGTCCCCTAACCCTAACCCTAGC
Organism: Pseudorca crassidens; assembly: GCF_039906515.1. NCBI lineage: Eukaryota > Metazoa > Chordata > Mammalia > Artiodactyla > Delphinidae > Pseudorca > Pseudorca crassidens. The sequence goes on along the minus strand of NC_090314.1, from coordinate 64,542,617 downwards.
CCGAACCCTAACCCTAACCCTTCCCCGAAGCGTGACCCTAACCCGTCCCCTAATCCTAACCCGTACGCTGACACTAACCCGCGCCCTCACACGTCTGCTCACCCTAAAGCGTTGTCGTACCCTCACCTGGACCCTAAACCGTCCCCGTCCCCTAACCCTAACCCTAGCCCGAACCCTAACCCTAACCCTTCCCCCAAGCCTGACCCTCACCCGTCCCCTAATCCTAACCCGTACGCTGACACTAACCCGCGCCCTCACACGTCCGCTGCCCCTAAAGCATTGTCGTACCCTCACCTGGACCCTAAACCGTCCCCGTCCCCTAACCCTAACCCTAGCCCGAACCCTAACCCTAACCCTTCCCCGAAGCCTGACCCTCACCCTTCCCCTAATCCTAACCCGTACGCTGACACTAACCCGCGCCCTCACACATCCGCTGCCCCTAAAGCGTTGTCGTACCCTCACCTGGACCCTAAACCGTCCCCGTCCCCTAACCCTAACCCTAGCCCGAACCCTAACCCTAACCCTTCCCCGGAGCCTGACCCTCACCCGTCCCCTAATCCTAACCCGTACGCTGACACTAACCCGCGCCCTCACACGTCCGCTCACCCTAAAGCGTTGTCGTACCCTCACCTGGACCCTAAACCGTCCCCGTCCCCTAACCCTAACCCTAGCCCGAACCCTAACCCTAACCCTTCCCCGAAGCCTGACCCTCACCCGTCCCCTAATCCTAACCCGTACGCTGACACTAACCCGCGCCCTCACACGTCCGCTGCCCCTAAAGCGTTGTCGTACCCTCACCTGGACCCTAAACCGTCCCCGTCCCCTAACCCTAACCCTAGCCCGAACCCTAACCCTAACCCTTCCCCGAAGCGTGACCCTCACCCGTCCCATAATCCTAACCCGTACGCTGACACTAACCCGCGCCCTCACACGTCCGCTCACCCTAAAGCGTTGTCGTACCCTCACCTGGACCCTAAACCGTCCCCGTCCCCTAACCCTAACCCTAGCCCGAACCCTAACCCTAACCCTTCCCCCAAGCCTGACCCTCACCCGTCCCCTAATCCTAACCCGTACGCTGACACTAACCCGCGCCCTCACACGTCCACTGCCCCTAAAGCATTGTCGTACCCTCACCTGGACCCTAAACCGTCCCCGTCCCCTAACCCTAACCCTAGCCCGAACCCTAACCCTAACCCTTCCCCGAAGCCTGACCCTCACCCGTCCCCTAATCCTAACCCGTACGCTGACACTAACCCGCGCCCTCACACATCCGCTGCCCCTAAAGCGTTGTCGTACCCTCACCTGGACCCTAAACCGTCCCCGTCCCCTAACCCTAACCCTAGCCCGAACCCTAACCCTAACGCTTCCCCGAAGCCTGACCCTCACCCGTCCCCTAATCCTAACCCGTACGCTGACACTAACCCACGCCCTCACACGTCCGCTGCCCCTAAAGCGTTGTCGTACCCTCACCTGGACCCTAAACCGTCCCCGTCCCCTAACCCTAACCCTAGCCCGAACCCTAACCCTAACCCTTCCCCGAAGCCTGACCCTCACCCGTCCCCTAATCCTAACCCGTACGCTGACACTAACCCGCGCCCTCACACGTCCGCTCACCCTAAAGCGTTGTCGTACCCTCACCTGGACCCTAAACCGTCCCCGTCCCCTAACCCTAACCCTAGCCCGAACCCTAACCCTAACCCTTCCCCCAAGCCTGACCCTCACCCGTCCCCTAATCCTAACCCGTACGCTGACACTAACCCGCGCCCTCACACATCCGCTGCCCCTAAAGCATTGTCGTACCCTCACCTGGACCCTTAACCGTTCCCGTCCCCTAACCCTAACCCTAGCCCGAACCCTAACCCTAACCCTTCCCCGAAGCCTGACCCTCACCCGTCCCCTAATCCTAACCCGTACGCTGACACTAACCCGCGCCCTCACACGTCCGCTGCCCCTAAAGCGTTGTCGTACCCTCACCTGGACCCTAAACCGTCCCCGTCCCCTAACCCTAACCCTAGCCCGAACCCTTACCCTAACCATTCCCCGAAGCCTGACCCTCACCCGTCCCCTAATCCTAACCCGCACGCTGACACTAACCCTTGCCCTCACACGTCCGCTGCCCCTAAAGCGTTGTCGTACCCTCACCTGGACCCTAAACCGTCCCCGTCCCCTAACCCTAACCCTAGCCCGAACCCTAACCCTAACCCTTCCCCGAAGCCTGACCCTCACCCGTCCCCTAATCCTAACCCGTACGCTGACACTAACCCGCGCCCTCACACGTCCGCTGCCCCTAAAGCGTTGTCGTACCCTCACCTGGACCCTAAACCGTCCCCGTCCCCTAACCCTAACCCTAGCCCGAACCCTAACCCTAACACTTCCCCGAAGCCTGACCCTCACCCGTCCCCTAATCCTAACCCGTACGCTGACACTAACCCGCGCCCTCACACGTCCGCTGCCCCTAAAGCGTTGTCGTACCCTCACCTGGACCCTAAACCGTCCCCGTCCCCTAACCCTAACCCTAGCCCGAACCCTAACCCTAACCCTTCCCCGAAGCCTGACCCTCACCCGTCCCCTAATCCTAACCCGTACGCTGACACTAACCCGCGCCCTCACACGTCCGCTCACCCTAAAGCGTTGTCGTACCCTCACCTGGACCCTAAACCGTCCCCGTCCCCTAACCCTAACCCTAGCCCGAACCCTAACCCTAACCCTTCCCCCAAGCCTGACCCTCACCCGTCCCCTAATCCTAACCCGTACGCTGACACTAACCCGCGCCCTCACACGTCCGCTGCCCCTAAAGCGTTGTCGTACCCTCACCTGGACCCTAAACCGTCCCCGTCCCCTAACCCTAACCCTAGCCCGAACCCTAACCCTAACCCTTCCCCGAAGCGTGACCCTCACCCGTCCCCTAATCCTAACCCGTACGCTGACACTAATCCGCGCACTCACACGTCCGCTCACCCTAAAGCGTTGTCGTACCCTCACCTGGACCCTAAACCGTCCCCGTCCCCTAACCCTAACCCTAGCCCGAACCCTAACCCTAACCCTTCCCCCAAGCCTGACCCTCACCCGTCCCCTAATCCTAACCCGTACGCTGACACTAACCCGCGCCCTCACACGTCCGCTGCCCCTAAAGCATTGTCGTACCCTCACCTGGACCCTAAACCGTCCCCGTCCCCTAACCCTAACCCTAGCCCGAACCCTAACCCTAACCCTTCCCCGAAGCCTGACCCTCACCCGTCCCCTAATCCTAACCCGTACGCTGACACTAACCCGCGCCCTCACACGTCCGCTGCCCCTAAAGCGTTGTCGTACCCTCACCTGGACCCTAAACCGTCCCCGTCCCCTAACCCTAACCCTAGCCCAAACCCTTACCCTAACCATTCCCCGAAGCCTGACCCTCACCCGTCCCCTAATCCTAACCCGTACGCTGACACTAACCCGCGCCCTCACACGTCCGCTGCCCCTAAAGCGTTGTCGTACCCTCACCTGGACCCTAAACCGTCCCCGTCCCCTAAACCTAACCCTAGCCCGAACCCTAACCCTAACCCTTCCCCGAAGCCTGACCCTCACCCGTCCCCTAATCCTAACCCGTACGCTGACACTAACCCGCGCCCTCACACATCCGCTCCCCCTAAAGCGTTGTCGTACCCTCACCTGGACCCTAAACCGTCCCCGTCCCCTAACCCTAACCCTAGCCCGAACCCTAACCCTAACCCTTCCCCGAAGCCTGACCCTCACCCGTCCCCTAATCCTAACCCGTACGCTGACACTAACCCACGCCCTCACACGTCCGCTGCCCCTAAAGCGTTGTCGTACCCTCACCTGGACCCTAAACCGTCCCCGTCCCCTAACCCTAACCCTACCCCGAACCCTAACCCTAACCCTTCCCCGAAGCCTGACCCTCACCCGTCCCCTAATCCTAACCCGTACGCTGACACTAACCCGCGCCCTCACACGTCCGCTCACCCTAAAGCGTTGTCGTACCCTCACCTGTACCCTAAACCGTCCCCGTCCCCTAACCCTAACCCTAGCCCGAACCCTAACCCTAACCATTCCCCGAAGCCTGACCCTCACCCGTCCCCTAATCCTAACCCGTACGCTGACACTAACCCGCGCCCTCACACGTCCGCTGCCCCTAAAGCGTTGTCGTACCCTCACCTGGACCCTAAACCGTCCCCGTCCCCTAACCCTAACCCTAGCCCGAACCCTAACCCTAACCCTTCCCCGAAGCCTGACCCTCACCCGTCCCCTAATCCTAACCCGTACGCTGACACTAACCCGCGCCCTCACACGTCCGCTCACCCTAAAGCGTTGTCGTACCCTCACCTGGACCCTAAACCGTCCCCGTCCCCTAACCCTAACCCTAGCCCGAACCCTAACCCTAACCCTTCCCCGAAGCCTGACCCTCACCCGTCCCCTAATCCTAACCCGTACGCTGACACTAACCCGCGCCCTCACACGTCCGCTGCCCCTAAAGCGTTGTTGTACCCTCACCTGGACCCTAAACCGTCCCCGTCCCCTAACCCTAACCCTAGCCCGAACCCTAACCCTAACCCTTCCCCGAAGCGTGACCCTCACCCGTCCCCTAATCCTAACCCGTACGCTGACACTAACCCGCGCCCTCACACGTCCGCTCACCCTAAAGCGTTGTCGTACCCTCACCTGGACCCTAAACCGTCCCCGTCCCCTAACCCTAACCCTAGCCCGAACCCTAACCCTAACCATTCCCCCAAGCCTGACCCTCACCCGTCCCCTAATCCTAACCCGTACGCTGACACTAACCCGCGCCCTCACACGTCCGCTGCCCCTAAAGCATTGTCGTACCCTCACCTGGACCCTAAACCGTCCCCGTCCGCTAACCCTAACCCTAGCCCGAACCCTAACCCTAACCCTTCCCCGAAGCCTGACCCTCACCCGTCCCCTAATCCTAACCCGTACGCTGACACTAACCCGCGCCCTCACACGTCCGCTCACCCTAAAGCGTTGTCGTACCCTCACCTGGACCCTAAACCGTCCCCGTCCCCTAACCCTAACCCTAGCCCGAACCCTAACCCTAACCCTTCCCCCAAGCCTGACCCTCACCCGTCCCCTAATCCTAACCCGTACGCTGACACTAACCCGCGCCCTCACACGTCCGCTGCCCCTAAAGCATTGTCGTACCCTCACCTGGACCCTAAACCGTCCCCGTCCCCTAACCCTAACCCTAGCCCGAACCCTAACCCTAACCCTTCCCCGAAGCCTGACCCTCACCCGTCCCCTAATCCTAACCCGTACGCTGACACTAACCCGCGCCCTCACACATCCGCTGCCCCTAAAGCGTTGTCGTACCCTCACCTGGACCCTAAACCGTCCCCGTCCCCTAACCCTAACCCTAGCCCGAACCCTAACCCTAACGCTTCCCCGAAGCCTGACCCTCACCCGTCCCCTAATCCTAACCCGTACGCTGACACTAACCCGCGCCCTCACACGTCCGCTCACCCTAAAGCGTTGTCGTACCCTCACCTGGACCCTAAACCGTCCCCGTCCCCTAACCCTAACCCTAGCCCGAACCCTAACCCTAACCCTTCCCCGAAGCCTGACCCTCACCCGTCCCCTAATCCTAACCCGTACGCTGACACTAACCCGCGCCCTCACACATCCGCTGCCCCTAAAGCGTTGTCGTACCCTCACCTGGACCCTAAACCGTCCCCGTCCCCTAACCCTAACCCTAGCCCGAACCCTAACCCTAACCCTTCCCCGAAGCGTGACCCTCACCCGTCCCCTAATCCTAACCCGTACGCTGACACTAATCCGCGCACTCACACGTCCGCTCACCCTAAAGCGTTGTCGTACCCTCACCTGGACCCTAAACCGTCCCCGTCCCCTAACCCTAACCCTAGCCCGAACCCTAACCCTAACCCTTCCCCCAAGCCTGACCCTCACCCGTCCCCTAATCCTAACCCGTACGCTGACACTAACCCGCGCCCTCACACGTCCGCTGCCCCTAAAGCGTTGTCGTACCCTCACCTGGACCCTAAACCGTCCCCGTCCCCTAACCCTAACCCTAGCCCAAACCCTTACTCTAACCATTCCCCGAAGCCTGACCCTCACCCGTCCCATAATCCTAACCCGTACGCTGACACTAACCCGCGCCCTCACACGTCCGCTGCCCCTAAAGCGTTGTCGTACCCTCACCTGGACCCTAAACCGTCCCCGTCCCCTAAACCTAACCCTAGCCCGAACCCTAACCCTAACCCTTCCCCGAAGCCTGACCCTCACCCGTCCCCTAATCCTAACCCGTACGCTGACACTAACCCGCGCCCTCACACATCCGCTCCCCCTAAAGCGTTGTCGTACCCTCACCTGGACCCTAAACCGTCCCCGTCCCCTAACCCTAACCCTAGCCCGAACCCTAACCCTAACCCTTCCCCGAAGCCTGACCCTCACCCGTCCCCTAATCCTAACCCGTACGCTGACACTAACCCACGCCCTCACACGTCCGCTGCCCCTAAAGCGTTGTCGTACCCTCACCTGGACCCTAAACCGTCCCCGTCCCCTAACCCTAACCCTAGCCCGAACCCTAACCCTAACCCTTCCCCGAAGCCTGACCCTCACCCGTCCCCTAATCCTAACCCGTACGCTGACACTAACCCGCGCCCTCACACGTCCGCTCACCCTAAAGCGTTGTCGTACCCTCACCTGTACCCTAAACCGTCCCCGTCCCCTAACCCTAACCCTAGCCCGAACCCTAACCCTAACCCTTCCCCGAAGCCTGACCCTCACCCGTCCCCTAATCCTAACCCGTACGCTGACACTAACCCGCGCCCTCACACGTCCGCTGCCCCTAAAGCGTTGTCGTACCCTCACCTGGACCCTAAACCGTCCCCGTCCCCTAACCCTAACCCTAGCCCGAACCCTAACCCTAACCCTTCCCCGAAGCGTGACCCTAACCCGTCCCCTAATCCTAACCCGTACGCTGACACTAACCCGCGCCCTCACACGTCTGCTCACCCTAAAGCGTTGTCGTACCCTCACCTGGACCCTAAACCGTCCCCGTCCCCTAACCCTAACCCTAGCCCGAACCCTAACCCTAACCCTTCCCCCAAGCCTGACCCTCACCCGTCCCCTAATCCTAACCCGTACGCTGACACTAACCCGCGCCCTCACACGTCCGCTGCCCCTAAAGCATTGTCGTACCCTCACCTGGACCCTAAACCGTCCCCGTCCCCTAACCCTAACCCTAGCCCGAACCCTAACCCTAACCCTTCCCCGAAGCCTGACCCTCACCCTTCCCCTAATCCTAACCCGTACGCTGACACTAACCCGCGCCCTCACACATCCGCTGCCCCTAAAGCGTTGTCGTACCCTCACCTGGACCCTAAACCGTCCCCGTCCCCTAACCCTAACCCTAGCCCGAACCCTAACCCTAACCCTTCCCCGGAGCCTGACCCTCACCCGTCCCCTAATCCTAACCCGTACGCTGACACTAACCCGCGCCCTCACACGTCCGCTCACCCTAAAGCGTTGTCGTACCCTCACCTGGACCCTAAACCGTCCCCGTCCCCTAACCCTAACCCTAGCCCGAACCCTAACCCTAACCCTTCCCCGAAGCCTGACCCTCACCCGTCCCCTAATCCTAACCCGTACGCTGACACTAACCCGCGCCCTCACACGTCCGCTCCCCCTAAAGCGTTGTCGTACCCTCACCTGGACCCTAAACCGTCCCCGTCCCCTAACCCTAACCCTAGCCCGAACCCTAACCCTAACCCTTCCCCGAAGCGTGACCCTCACCCGTCCCATAATCCTAACCCGTACGCTGACACTAACCCGCGCCCTCACACGTCCGCTCACCCTAAAGCGTTGTCGTACCCTCACCTGGACCCTAAACCGTCCCCGTCCCCTAACCCTAACCCTAGCCCGAACCCTAACCCTAACCCTTCCCCCAAGCCTGACCCTCACCCGTCCCCTAATCCTAACCCGTACGCTGACACTAACCCGCGCCCTCACACGTCCACTGCCCCTAAAGCATTGTCGTACCCTCACCTGGACCCTAAACCGTCCCCGTCCCCTAACCCTAACCCTAGCCCGAACCCTAACCCTAACCCTTCCCCGAAGCCTGACCCTCACCCGTCCCCTAATCCTAACCCGTACGCTGACACTAACCCGCGCCCTCACACATCCGCTGCCCCTAAAGCGTTGTCGTACCCTCACCTGGACCCTAAACCGTCCCCGTCCCCTAACCCTAACCCTAGCCCGAACCCTAACCCTAACGCTTCCCCGAAGCCTGACCCTCACCCGTCCCCTAATCCTAACCCGTACGCTGACACTAACCCACGCCCTCACACGTCCGCTGCCCCTAAAGCGTTGTCGTACCCTCACCTGGACCCTAAACCGTCCCCGTCCCCTAACCCTAACCCTAGCCCGAACCCTAACCCTAACCCTTCCCCGAAGCCTGACCCTCACCCGTCCCCTAATCCTAACCCGTACGCTGACACTAACCCGCGCCCTCACACGTCCGCTCACCCTAAAGCGTTGTCGTACCCTCACCTGGACCCTAAACCGTCCCCGTCCCCTAACCCTAACCCTAGCCCGAACCCTAACCCTAACCCTTCCCCCAAGCCTGACCCTCACCCGTCCCCTAATCCTAACCCGTACGCTGACACTAACCCGCGCCCTCACACATCCGCTGCCCCTAAAGCATTGTCGTACCCTCACCTGGACCCTTAACCGTTCCCGTCCCCTAACCCTAACCCTAGCCCGAACCCTAACCCTAACCCTTCCCCGAAGCCTGACCCTCACCCGTCCCCTAATCCTAACCCGTACGCTGACACTAACCCGCGCCCTCACACGTCCGCTGCCCCTAAAGCGTTGTCGTACCCTCACCTGGACCCTAAACCGTCCCCGTCCCCTAACCCTAACCCTAGCCCGAACCCTTACCCTAACCATTCCCCGAAGCCTGACCCTCACCCGTCCCCTAATCCTAACCCGCACGCTGACACTAACCCTTGCCCTCACACGTCCGCTGCCCCTAAAGCGTTGTCGTACCCTCACCTGGACCCTAAACCGTCCCCGTCCCCTAACCCTAACCCTAGCCCGAACCCTAACCCTAACCCTTCCCCGAAGCCTGACCCTCACCCGTCCCCTAATCCTAACCCGTACGCTGACACTAACCCGCGCCCTCACACATCCGCTGCCCCTAAAGCGTTGTCGTACCCTCACCTGGACCCTAAACCGTCCCCGTCCCCTAACCCTAACCCTAGCCCGAACCCTAACCCTAACACTTCCCCGAAGCCTGACCCTCACCCGTCCCCTAATCCTAACCCGTACGCTGACACTAACCCACGCCCTCACACGTCCGCTGCCCCTAAAGCGTTGTCGTACCCTCACCTGGACCCTAAACCGTCCCCGTCCCCTAACCCTAACCCTAGCCCGAACCCTAACCCTAACCCTTCCCCGAAGCCTGACCCTCACCCGTCCCCTAATCCTAACCCGTACGCTGACACTAACCCGCGCCCTCACACGTCCGCTCACCCTAAAGCGTTGTCGTACCCTCACCTGGACCCTAAACCGTCCCCGTCCCCTAACCCTAACCCTAGCCCGAACCCTAACCCTAACCCTTCCCCGAAGCCTGACCCTCACCCGTCCCCTAATCCTAACCCGTACGCTGACACTAACCCGCGCCCTCACACGTCCGCTGCCCCTAAAGCGTTGTCGTACCCTCACCTGGACCCTAAACCGTCCCCGTCCCCTAACCCTAACCCTAGCCCGAACCCTAACCCTAACCCTTCCCCGAAGCGTGACCCTCACCCGTCCCCTAATCCTAACCCGTACGCTGACACTAACCCGCGCCCTCACACGTCCCCTGCCCCTAAAGCGTTGTCGTACCCTCACCTGGACCCTAAACCGTCCCCGTCCCCTAACCCTAACCCTAGCCCGAACCCTAACCCTAACCCTTCCCCGAAGCCTGACCCTCACCCGTCCCCTAATCCTAACCCGTACGCTGACACTAACCCGCGCCCTCACACATCCGCTCCCCCTAAAGCGTTGTCGTACCCTCACCTGGACCCTAAACCGTCCCCGTCCCCTAACCCTAACCCTAGCCCGAACCCTAACCCTAACCCTTCCCCGAAGCCTGACCCTCACCCGTCCCCTAATCCTAACCCGTACGCTGACACTAACCCACGCCCTCACACGTCCGCTGCCCCTAAAGCGTTGTCGTACCCTCACCTGGACCCTAAACCGTCCCCGTCCCCTAACCCTAACCCTAGCCCGAACCCTAACCCTAACCCTTCCCCGAAGCCTGACCCTCACCCGTCCCCTAATCCTAACCCGTACGCTGACACTAACCCGCGCCCTCACACGTCCGCTCACCCTAAAGCGTTGTCGTACCCTCACCTGGACCCTAAACCGTCCCCGTCCCCTAACCCTAACCCTAGCCCGAACCCTAACCCTAACCCTTCCCCCAAGCCTGACCCTCACCCGTCCCCTAATCCTAACCCGTACGCTGACACTAACCCGCGCCCTCACACGTCCGCTGCCCCTAAAGCGTTGTCGTACCCTCACCTGGACCCTAAACCGTCCCCGTCCCCTAACCCTAACCCTAGCCCGAACCCTAACCCTAACCCTTCCCCGAAGCGTGACCCTCACCCGTCCCCTAATCCTAACCCGTACGCTGACACTAACCCGCGCCCTCACACGTCTGCTCACCCTAAAGCGTTGTCGTACCCTCACCTGGACCCTAAACCGTCCCCGTCCCCTAACCCTAACCCTAGCCCGAACCCTAACCCTAACCCTTCCCCCAAGCCTGACCCTCACCCGTCCCCTAATCCTAACCCGTACGCTGACACTAACCCGTGCCCTCACACGTCCGCTGCCCCTAAAGCATTGTCGTACCCTCACCTGGACCCTAAACCGTCCCCGTCCCCTAACCCTAACCCTAGCCCGAACCCTAACCCTAACCCTTCCCCGAAGCCTGACCCTCACCCTTCCCCTAATCCAAACCCGTACGCTGACACTAACCCGCGCCCTCACACATCCGCTGCCCCTAAAGCGTTGTCGTACCCTCACCTGGACCCTAAACCGTCCCCGTCCCCTAACCCTAACCCTAGCCCGAACCCTAACCCTAACGCTTCCCCGAAGCCTGACCCTCACCCGTCCCCTAATCCTAACCCGTACGCTGACACTAACCCACGCCCTCACACGTCCGCTGCCCCTAAAGCGTTGTCGTACCCTCACCTGGACCCTAAACCGTCCCCGTCCCCTAACCCTAACCCTAGCCCGAACCCTAACCCTAACCCTTCCCCGAAGCCTGACCCTCACCCGTCCCCTAATCCTAACCCGTACGCTGACACTAACCCGCGCCCTCACACGTCCGCTCACCCTAAAGCGTTGTCGTACCCTCACCTGGACCCTAAACCGTCCCCGTCCCCTAACCCTAACCCTAGCCCGAACCCTAACCCTAACCCTTCCCCCAAGCCTGACCCTCACCCGTCCCCTAATCCTAACCCGTACGCTGACACTAACCCGCGCCCTCACACGTCCGCTGCCCCTAAAGCGTTGTCGTACCCTCACCTGGACCCTAAACCGTCCCCGTCCCCTAACCCTAACCCTAGCCCGAACCCTAACCCTAACCCTTCCCCGAAGCCTGACCCTCACCCGTCCCCTAATCCTAACCCGTACGCTGACACTAACCCGCGCCCTCACACGTCCGCTGCCCCTAAAGCGTTGTCGTACCCTCACCTGGACCCTAAACCGTCCCCGTCCCCTAACCCTAACCCTAGCCCGAACCCTAACCCTAACCCTTCCCCGAAGCGTGACCCTCACCCGTCCCCTAATCCTAACCCGTACGCTGACACTAACCCGCGCCCTCACACGTCTGCTCACCCTAAAGCGTTGTCGTACCCTCACCTGGACCCTAAACCGTCCCCGTCCCCTAACCCTAACCCTAGCCCGAACCCTAACCCTAACCCTTCCCCCAAGCCTGACCCTCACCCGTCCCCTAATCCTAACCCGTACGCTGACACTAACCCGTGCCCTCACACGTCCGCTGCCCCTAAAGCATTGTCGTACCCTCACCTGGACCCTAAACCGTCCCCGTCCCCTAACCCTAACCCTAGCCCGAACCCTAACCCTAACCCTTCCCCGAAGCCTGACCCTCACCCTTCCCCTAATCCTAACCCGTACGCTGACACTAACCCGCGCCCTCACACATCCGCTGCCCCTAAAGCGTTGTCGTACCCTCACCTGGACCCTAAACCGTCCCCGTCCCCTAACCCTAACCCTAGCCCGAACCCTAACCCTAACGCTTCCCCGAAGCCTGACCCTCACCCGTCCCCTAATCCTAACCCGTACGCTGACACTAACCCACGCCCTCACACGTCCGCTGCCCCTAAAGCGTTGTCGTACCCTCACCTGGACCCTAAACCGTCCCCGTCCCCTAACCCTAACCCTAGCCCGAACCCTAACCCTAACCCTTCCCCGAAGCCTGACCCTCACCCGTCCCATAATCCTAACCCGTACGCTGACACTAACCCGCGCCCTCACACGTCCGCTCACCCTAAAGCGTTGTCGTACCCTCACCTGGACCCTAAACCGTCCCCGTCCCCTAACCCTAACCCTAGCCCGAACCCTAACCCTAACCCTTCCCCCAAGCCTGACCCTCACCCGTCCCCTAATCCTAACCCTTACGCTGACACTAACCCGCGCCCTCACACGTCCGCTGCCCCTAAAGCATTGTCGTACCCTCACCTGGACCCTAAACCGTCCCCGTCCCCTAACCCTAACCCTAGCCCGAACCCTAACCCTAACCCTTCCCCGAAGCCTGACCCTCACCCGTCCCCTAATCCTAACCCGTACGCTGACACTAACCCGCGCCCTCACACGTCCGCTGCCCCTAAAGCGTTGTCGTACCCTCACCTGGACCCTAAACCGTCCCCGTCCCCTAACCCTAACCCTAGCCCGCACCCTTACCTTAACCATTCCCCGAAGCCTGACCCTCACCCGTCCCCTAATCCTAACCCGTACGCTGACACTAACCCTTGCCCTCACACGTCCGCTGCCCCTAAAGCGTTGTCGTACCCTCACCTGGACCCTAAACCGTCCCCGTCCCCTAACCCTAACCCTAGCCCGAACCCTAACCCTAACCCTTCCCCGAAGCCTGACCCTCACCCGTCCCCTAATCCTAACCCGTACGCTGACACTAACCCGCGCCCTCACACGTCCGCTGCCCCTAAAGCGTTGTCGTACCCTCACCTGGACCCTAAACCGTCCCCGTCCCCTAACCCTAACCCTAGCCCGAACCCTAACCATAACCCTTCCCCGAAGCCTGACCCTCACCCGTCCCCTAATCCTAACCCGTACGCTGACACTAACCCGCGCCCTCACACGTCCGCTGCCCCTAAAGCATTGTGGTACCCTCACCTGGACCCTAAACCGTCCCCGTCCCCTAACCCTAACCCTAGCCCGAACCCTAACCCTAACCCTTCCCCGAAGCCTGACCCTCAGCCGTCCCCTAATCCTAACCCGTACGCTGACACTAACCCGCGCCCTCACACGTCCGCTGCCCCTAAAGCGTTGTCGTACCCTCACCTGGACCCTAAACCGTCCCCGTCCCCTAACCCTAACCCTAGCCCGAACCCTAACCCTAACCCTTCCCCGAAGCCTGACCCTAACCCGTCCCCTAATCCTAACCCGTACGCTGACACTAACCCGCGCCCTCACACGTCCGCTGCCCCTAAAGCGTTGTCGTACCCTCACCTGGACCCTAAACCGTCCCCGTCCCCTAACCCTAACCCTAGCCCGAACCCTAACCCTAACCCTTCCCCGAAGCCTGACCCTCACCCGTCCCCTAATCCTAACCCGTACGCTGACACTAACCCACGCCCTCACACGTCCGCTGCCCCTAAAGCGTTGTCGTACCCTCACCTGGACCCTAAACCGTCCCCGTCCTCTAACCGTAACCCTAGCCCGAATCCTAACCCTAACCCTTCCCCGAAGCCTGACCCTCACCCGTCCCCTAATCCTAACCCGTACGCTGACACTAACTCGCGCCCTTACACGTCCACTGCCCCTAAAGCGTTGTCGTACCCTCACCTGGACCCTAAACCGTCCCCGTCCCCTAACCCTAACCCTAGCCCGAACCCTAACCCTAACCCTTCCCCGAAGCCTGACCCTCACCCGTCCCCTAATCCTAACCCGTACGCTGACACTAACCCGTGCCCTCACACGTCCGCTGCCTCTAAAGCGTTGTCGTACCCTCACCTGGACCCTAAACCGTCCCCGTCCCCTAACCCTAAACCTAGCCCGAACCCTAACCCTAACCCTTCCCCGAAGCCTGACCCTCACCCGTCCCCTAATCCTAACCCGTACGCTGACACTAACCCGCGCCCTCACACGTCCGCTGCCCCTAAAGCGTTGTCGTACCCTCACCTGGACCCTAAACCGTCCCCGTCCCCAACCCTAACCCTAGCCCGAACCCTAACCCTAACCCTTCCCCGAAGCCTGACCCTCACCCGTCCCCTAATCCTAACCCGTACGCTGACACTAACCCGCGCCCTCACACGTCCGCTGCCCCTAAAGCGTTGTCGTACCCTCACCTGGACCCTAAACCGTCCCCGTCCCCTAACCCTAACCCTAGCCCGAACCCTAACCCTAACCCTTCCCCGAAGCCTGACCCTCACCCGTCCCCTAATCCTAACCCGTACGCTGACACTAACCCGCGCCCTCACACGTCCGCTGCCCTTAAAGCGTTGTCGTACCCTCACCTGGACCCTAAACCGTCCCCGTCCCCTAACCCTAACCCTAGCCCGAACCCTAAACCTAACCCTTCCCCGAAGCCTGACCCTCACCCTTCCCCTAATCCTAACCCGTACGCTGATACTAACCCGCGCCCTCACACGTCCGCTGCCCCTAAAGCATTGTCGTACCCTCACCTGGACCCTAAACCGTCCCCGTCCCCTAACCCTAACCCTAGCCCGAACCCTAACCCTAACCCTACCCCGAAGCCTGACCCTCACCCGTCCCCTAATCCTAACCCGTACGCTGACACTAACCCGCGCCCTCACACGTCCGCTGCCCCTAAAGCGTTGTCGTACCCTCACCTGGACCCTAAACCGTCCCCGTCCCCTAACCCTAACCCTAGCCCGAACCCTAACCCTAACACTTCCCCGAAGCCTGACCCTCACCCGTCCCCTAATCCTAACCCGTACGCTGACACTAACCCGCGCCCTCACACGTCCGCTCCCCCTAAAGCGTTGTCGTACCCTCACCTGTACCCTAAACCATCCCCGTCCCCTAACCCTAACCCTAGCCCGAACCCTAACCCTAACCCTTCCCCGAAGCCTGACCCTCAACCGTCCCCTAATCCTAACCCGTACGCTGACACTAACCCGCGCCCTCACACGTCCGCTGCCCCTGAAGCGTTGTCGTACCCTCACCTGGACCCTAAACCGTCCCCGTCCCCTAACCCTAACCCTAGCCCGAACCCTAACCCTTCCCCGAAGCCTGACCCTCACCCGTCCCCTAATCCTAACCCGTACGCTGACACTAACCCGCGCCCTCACACGTCCACTGCCCCTAAAGCGTTGTCGTACCCTCACCTGGACCCTAAACCGTCCCCGTCCCCTAACCCTAACCCTAGCCCGAACCCTAACCCTAACGCTTCCCCGAATCCTGACCCTCACCCGTCCCCTAATCCTAACCCGTACGCTGACACTAACCCGCGCCCTCACACGTCCGCTCACCCTAAAGCGTTGTCGTACCCTCACCTGGACCCTAAACCGTCCCCGTCCCCTAACCCTAACCCTAGCCCGAACCCTAACCCTAACCCTTCCCCCAAGCCTGACCCTCACCCGTCCCCTAATCCTAACCCGTACGCTGACACTAACCCGCGCCCTCACACGTCCGCTGCCCCTAAAGCGTTGTCGTACCCTCACCTGGACCCTAAACCGTCCCCGTCCCCTAACCCTAACCCTAGCCCGAACCTTAACCCTAACCCTTCCCCGAAGCGTGACCCTCACCCGTCCCCTAATCCTAACCCGTACGCTGACACTAATCCGCGCACTCACACGTCCGCTCACGCTACAGCGTTGTCGTACCATCACCTGGACCCTAAACCGTCCCCGTCCCCTAACCCTAACCCTAGCCCGAACCCTAACCCTAACCCTTCCCCCAAGCCTGACCCTCACCCGTCCCCTAATCCTAACCCGTACGCTGACACTAACCCGCGCCCTCACACGTCCGCTGCCCCTAAAGCATTGTCGTACCCTCACCTGGACCCTAAACCGTCCCCGTCCCCTAACCCTAACCCTAGCCCGAACCCTAACCCTAACCCTTCCCCGAAGCCTGACCCTCACCCGTCCCCGAATCCTAACCCGTACGCTGACACTAACCCACGCCCTCACACGTCCGCTGCCCCTAAAGCGTTGTCGTACCCTCACCTGGACCCTAAACCGTCCCCGTCCCCTAACCCTAACCCTAGCCCGAACCCTAACCCTAACCCTTCCCCGAAGCCTGACCCTCACCCGTCCCCTAATCCTAACCCGTACGCTGACACTAACCCGCGCCCTCACACGTCCGCTCACCCTAAAGCGTTGTCGTACCCTCACCTGGACCCTAAACCGTCCCCGTCCCCTAACCCTAACCCTAGCCCGAACCCTAACCCTAACCCTTCCCCGAAGCCTGACCCTCACCCGTCCCCTAATCCTAACCCGTACGCTGACACTAACCCGCGCCCTCACACGTCCGCTGCCCCTAAAGCGTTGTCGTACCCTCACCTGGACCCTAAACCGTCCCCGTCCCCTAACCCTAACCCTAGCCCGAACCCTAACCCTAACCCTTCCCCGAAGCGTGACCCTCACCCGTCCCCTAATCCTAACCCGTACGCTGACACTAACCCGCGCCCTCACACGTCTGCTCACCCTAAAGCGTTGTCGTACCCTCACCTGGACCCTAAACCGTCCCCGTCCCCTAACCCTAACCCTAGCCCGAACCCTAACCCTAACCCTTCCCCCAAGCCTGACCCTCACCCGTCCCCTAATCCTAACCCGTACGCTGACACTAACCCGTGCCCTCACACGTCCGCTGCCCCTAAAGCATTGTCGTACCCTCACCTGGACCCTAAACCGTCCCCGTCCCCTAACCCTAACCCTAGCCCGAACCCTAACCCTAACCCTTCCCCGAAGCCTGACCCTCACCCTTCCCCTAATCCTAACCCGTACGCTGACACTAACCCGCGCCCTCACACATCCGCTGCCCCTAAAGCGTTGTCGTACCCTCACCTGGACCCTAAACCGTCCCCGTCCCCTAACCCTAACCCTAGCCCGAACCCTAACCCTAACGCTTCCCCGAAGCCTGACCCTCACCCGTCCCCTAATCCTAACCCGTACGCTGACACTAACCCACGCCCTCACACGTCCGCTGCCCCTAAAGCGTTGTCGTACCCTCACCTGGACCCTAAACCGTCCCCGTCCCCTAACCCTAACCCTAGCCCGAACCCTAACCCTAACCCTTCCCCGAAGCCTGACCCTCACCCGTCCCCTAATCCTAACCCGTACGCTGACACTAACCCGCGCCCTCACACGTCCGCTGCCCCTAAAGCGTTGTCGTACCCTCACCTGGACCCTAAACCGTCCCCGTCCCCTAACCCTAACCCTAGCCCGAACCCTAACCCTAACCCTTCCCCCAAGCCTGACCCTCACCCGTCCCCTAATCCTAACCCGTACGCTGACACTAACCCGCGCCCTCACACGTCCGCTGCCCCTAAAGCGTTGTCGTACCCTCACCTGGACCCTAAACCGTCCCCGTCCCCTAACCCTAACCCTAGCCCGAACCCTAACCCTAACCCTTCCCCGAAGCGTGACCCTCACCCGTCCCCTAATCCTAACCCGTACGCTAACACTAACCCGCGCCCTCACACGTCCGCTCACCCTAAAGCGTTGTCGTACCCTCACCTGGACCCTAAACCGTCCCCGTCCCCTAACCCTAACCCTAGCCCGAACCCTAACCCTAACCCTTCCCCCAAGCCTGACCCTCACCCGTCCCCTAATCCTAACCCTTACGCTGACACTAACCCGCGCCCTCACACGTCCGCTGCCCCTAAAGCATTGTCGTACCCTCACCTGGACCCTAAACCGTCCCCGTCCCCTAACCCTAACCCTAGCCCGAACCCTAACCCTAACCCTTCCCCGAAGCCTGACCCTCACCCGTCCCCTAATCCTAACCCGTACGCTGACACTAACCCGCGCCCTCACACGTCCGCTGCCCCTAAAGCGTTGTCGTACCCTCACCTGGACCCTAAACCGTCCCCGTCCCCTAACCCTAACCCTAGCCCGAACCCTTACCTTAACCATTCCCCGAAGCCTGACCCTCACCCGTCCCCTAATCCTAACCCGTACGCTGACACTAACCCTTGCCCTCACACGTCCGCTGCCCCTAAAGCGTTGTCGTACCCTCACCTGGACCCTAAACCGTCCCCATCCCCTAACCCTAACCCTAGCCCGAACCCTAACCCTAACCCTTCCCCGAAGCCTGACCCTCACCCGTCCCCTAATCCTAACCCGTACGCTGACACTAACCCGCGCCCTCACACGTCCGCTGCCCCTAAAGCGTTGTCGTACCCTCACCTGGACCCTAAACCGTCCCCGTCCCCTAACCCTAACCCTAGCCCGAACCCTAACCCTAACCCTTCCCCGAAGCCTGACCCTCACCCGTCCCCTAATCCTAACCTGTACGCTGACACTAACCCGCGCCCTCACACGTCCGCTGCCCCTAAAGCATTGTGGTACCCTCACCTGGACCCTAAACCGTCCCCGTCCCCTAACCCTAACCCTAGACCGAACCCTAACCCTAACCCTTCCCCGAAGCCTGACCCTCAGCCGTCCCCTAATCCTAACCCGTACGCTGACACTAACCCGCGCCCTCACACGTCCGCTGCCCCTAAAGCGTTGTCGTACCCTCACCTGGACCCTAAACCGTCCCCGTCCCCTAACCCTAACCCTAGCCCGAACCCTAACCCTAACCCTTCCCCGAAGCCTGACCCTAACCCGTCCCCTAATCCTAACCCGTACGCTGACACTAACCCGCGCCCTCACACGTCCGCTGCCCCTAAAGCGTTGTCGTACCCTCACCTGGACCCTAAACCGTCCCCGTCCCCTAACCCTAACCCTAGCCCGAACCCTAACCCTAACCCTTCCCCGAAGCCTGACCCTCACCCGTCCCCTAATCCTAACCCGTACGCTGACACTAACCCACGCCCTCACACGTCCGCTGCCCCTAAAGCGTTGTCGTACCCTCACCTGGACCCTAAACCGTCCCCGTCCCCTAACCGTAACCCTAGCCCGAATCCTAACCCTAACCCTTCCCCGAAGCCTGACCCTCACCCGTCCCCTAATCCTAACCCGTACGCTGACACTAACTCGCGCCCTTACACGTCCACTGCCCCTAAAGCGTTGTCGTACCCTCACCTGGACCCTAAACCGTCCCCGTCCCCTAACCCTAACCCTAGCCCGAACCCTAACCCTAACCCTTCCCCGAAGCCTGACCCTCACCCGTCCCCTAATCCTAACCCGTACGCTGACACTAACCCGTGCCCTCACACGTCCGCTGCCTCTAAAGCGTTGTCGTACCCTCACCTGGACCCTAAACCGTCCCCGTCCCCTAACCCTAAACCTAGCCCGAACCCTAACCCTAACCCTTCCCCGAAGCCTGACCCTCACCCGTCCCCTAATCCTAACCCGTACGCTGACACTAACCCGCGCCCTCACACGTCCGCTGCCCCTAAAGCGTTGTCGTACCCTCACCTGGACCCTAAACCGTCCCCGTCCCCAACCCTAACCCTAGCCCGAACCCTAACCCTAACCCTTCCCCGAAGCCTGACCCTCACCCGTCCCCTAATCCTAACCCGTACGCTGACACTAACCCGCGCCCTCACACGTCCGCTGCCCCTAAAGCGTTGTCGTACCCTCACCTGGACCCTAAACCGTCCCCGTCCCCTAACCCTAACCCTAGCCCGAACCCTAACCCTAACCCTTCCCCGAAGCCTGACCCTCACCCGTCCCCTAATCCTAACCCGTACGCTGACACTAACCCGCGCCCTCACACGTCCGCTGCCCTTAAAGCGTTGTCGTACCCTCACCTGGACCCTAAACCGTCCCCGTCCCCTAACCCTAACCCTAGCCCGAACCCTAAACCTAACCCTTCCCCGAAGCCTGACCCTCACCCTTCCCCTAATCCTAACCCGTACGCTGATACTAACCCGCGCCCTCACACGTCCGCTGCCCCTAAAGCATTGTCGTACCCTCACCTGGACCCTAAACCGTCCCCGTCCCCTAACCCTAACCCTAGACCGAACCCTAACCCTAACCCTTCCCCGAAGCCTGACCCTCACCCTTCCCCTAATCCTAACCCGTACGCTGACACTAACCCGCGCCCTCACACATCCGCTGCCCCTAAAGCGTTGTCGTACCCTCACCTGGACCCTAAACCGTCCCCGTCCCCTAACCCTAACCCTAGCCCGAACCCTAACCCTAACGCTTCCCCGAAGCCTGACCCTCACCCGTCCCCTAATCCTAACCCGTACGCTGACACTAACCCACGCCCTCACACGTCCGCTGCCCCTAAAGCGTTGTCGTACCCTCACCTGGACCCTAAACCGTCCCCGTCCCCTAACCCTAACCCTAGCCCGAACCCTAACCCTAACCCTTCCCCGAAGCCTGACCCTCACCCGTCCCCTAATCCTAACCCGTACGCTGACACTAACCCGCGCCCTCACACGTCCGCTCACCCTAAAGCGTTGTCGTACCCTCACCTGGACCCTAAACCGTCCCCGTCCCCTAACCCTAACCCTAGCCCGAACCCTAACCCTAACCCTTCCCCGAAGCCTGACCCTCACCCGTCCCCTAATCCTAACCCGTACGCTGACACTAACCCGCGCCCTCACACGTCCGCTCACCCTAAAGCGTTGTCGTACCCTCACCTGGACCCTAAACCGTCCCCGTCCCCTAACCCTAACCCTAGCCCGAACCCTAACCCTAACCCTTCCCCGAAGCCTGACCCTCACCCGTCCCCTAATCCTAACCCGTACGCTGACACTAACCCGCGCCCTCACACGTCCGCTGCCCCTAAAGCGTTGTCGTACCCTCACCTGGACCCTAAACCGTCCCCGTCCCCTAACCCTAACCCTAGCCCGAACCCTAACCCTAACCCTTCCCCGAAGCGTGACCCTCACCCGTCCCCTAATCCTAACCCGTACGCTGACACTAACCCGCGCCCTCACACGTCTGCTCACCCTAAAGCGTTGTCGTACCCTCACCTGGACCCTAAACCGTCCCCGTCCCCTAACCCTAACCCTAGCCCGAACCCTAACCCTAACCCTTCCCCCAAGCCTGACCCTCACCCGTCCCCTAATCCTAACCCGTACGCTGACACTAACCCGTGCCCTCACACGTCCGCTGCCCCTAAAGCATTGTCGTACCCTCACCTGGACCCTAAACCGTCCCCGTCCCCTAACCCTAACCCTAGCCCGAACCCTAACCCTAACCCTTCCCCGAAGCCTGACCCTCACCCTTCCCCTAATCCTAACCCGTACGCTGACACTAACCCGCGCCCTCACACATCCGCTGCCCCTAAAGCGTTGTCGTACCCTCACCTGGACCCTAAACCGTCCCCGTCCCCTAACCCTAACCCTAGCCCGAACCCTAACCCTAACGCTTCCCCGAAGCCTGACCCTCACCCGTCCCCTAATCCTAACCCGTACGCTGACACTAACCCACGCCCTCACACGTCCGCTGCCCCTAAAGCGTTGTCGTACCCTCACCTGGACCCTAAACCGTCCCCGTCCCCTAACCCTAACCCTAGCCCGAACCCTAACCCTAACCCTTCCCCGAAGCCTGACCCTCACCCGTCCCCTAATCCTAACCCGTACGCTGACACTAACCCGCGCCCTCACACGTCCGCTCACCCTAAAGCGTTGTCGTACCCTCACCTGGACCCTAAACCGTCCCCGTCCCCTAACCCTAACCCTAGCCCGAACCCTAACCCTAACCCTTCCCCCAAGCCTGACCCTCACCCGTCCCCTAATCCTAACCCGTACGCTGACACTAACCCGCGCCCTCACACGTCCGCTGCCCCTAAAGCGTTGTCGTACCCTCACCTGGACCCTAAACCGTCCCCGTCCCCTAACCCTAACCCTAGCCCGAACCCTAACCCTAACCCTTCCCCGAAGCGTGACCCTCACCCGTCCCCTAATCCTAACCCGTACGCTGACACTAACCCGCGCCCTCACACGTCCGCTCACCCTAAAGCGTTGTCGTACCCTCACCTGGACCCTAAACCGTCCCCGTCCCCTAACCCTAACCCTAGCCCGAACCCTAACCCTAACCCTTCCCCCAAGCCTGACCCTCACCCGTCCCCTAATCCTAACCCGTACGCTGACACTAACCCGCGCCCTCACACGTCCGCTCCCCCTAAAGCGTTGTCGTACCCTCACCTGGACCCTAAACCGTCCCCGTCCCCTAACCCTAACCCTAGCCCGAACCCTAACCCTAACCCTTCCCCGAAGCCTGACCCTCACCCGTCCCCTAATCCTAACCCGTACGCTGACACTAACCCACGCCCTCACACGTCCGCTGCCCCTAAAGCGTTGTCGTACCCTCACCTGGACCCTAAACCGTCCCCGTCCCCTAACCGTAACCCTAGCCCGAATCCTAACCCTAACCCTTCCCCGAAGCCTGACCCTCACCCGTCCCCTAATCCTAACCCGTACGCTGACACTAACTCGCGCCCTTACACGTCCACTGCCCCTAAAGCGTTGTCGTACCCTCACCTGGACCCTAAACCGTCCCCGTCCCCTAACCCTAACCCTAGCCCGAACCCTAACCCTAACCCTTCCCCGAAGCCTGACCCTCACCCGTCCCCTAATCCTAACCCGTACGCTGACACTAACCCGTGCCCTCACACGTCCGCTGCCTCTAAAGCGTTGTCGTACCCTCACCTGGACCCTAAACCGTCCCCGTCCCCTAACCCTAAACCTAGCCCGAACCCTAACCCTAACCCTTCCCCGAAGCCTGACCCTCACCCGTCCCCTAATCCTAACCCGTACGCTGACACTAACCCGCGCCCTCACACGTCCGCTGCCCCTAAAGCGTTGTCGTACCCTCACCTGGACCCTAAACCGTCCCCGTCCCCAACCCTAACCCTAGCCCGAACCCTAACCCTAACCCTTCCCCGAAGCCTGACCCTCACCCGTCCCCTAATCCTAACCCGTACGCTGACACTAACCCGCGCCCTCACACGTCCGCTGCCCCTAAAGCGTTGTCGTACCCTCACCTGGACCCTAAACCGTCCCCGTCCCCTAACCCTAACCCTAGCCCGAACCCTAACCCTAACCCTTCCCCGAAGCCTGACCCTCAACCATCCCCTAATCCTAACCCGTACGCTGACACTAACCCGCGCCCTCACACGTCCGCTGCCCCTGAAGCGTTGTCGTACCCTCACCTGGACCCTAAACCGTCCCCGTCCCCTAACCCTAACCCTAGCCCGAACCCTAACCCTTCCCCGAAGCCTGACCCTCACCCGTCCCCTAATCCTAACCCGTACGCTGACACTAACCCGCGCCCTCACACGTCCACTGCCCCTAAAGCGTTGTCGTACCCTCACCTGGACCCTAAACCGTCCCCGTCCCCTAACCCTAACCCTAGCCCGAACCCTTACCCTAACCATTCCCCGAAGCCTGACCCTCATCCGTCCCCTAATTCTAACCCGTACGCTGACACTAACCCGCGCCCTCACACGTCCGCTGCCCCTAAAGCGTTGTCGTACCCTCACCTGGACCCTAAACCGTCCCCGTCCCCTAACCCTAACCCTAGCCCGAACCCTAACCCTAACCCTTCCCCGAAGCCTGACCCTCACCCGTCCCCTAATCCTAACCCGTACGCTGACACTAACCCGCGCCCTCACACGTCCGCTGCCCCTAAAGCATTGTGGTACCCTCACCTGGACCCTAAACCATCCCCGTCCCCTAACCCTAACCCTAGCCTGAACCCTAACCCTAACCCTTCCCCGAAGCCTGACCCTCACCCGTCCCCTAATCCTAAACCGTACGCTGACACTAACCCGCGCCCTCACACGTCCGCTGCCCCTAAAGCGTTGTCGTACCCTCACCTGGACCCTAAACCGTCCCCGTCCCCTAACCCTAACCCTATCCCGAACCCTTACCCTAACCATTCCCCGAAGCCTGACCCTCACCCGTCCCCTAATCCTAACCCGTACGCTGACACTAACCCGCGCCCTCACACGTCCGCTGCCCCTAAAGCGTTGTCGTACCCTCACCTGGACCCTAAACTGTCCCCGTCCCCTAACCCTAACCCTAGCCCGAACCCTAACCCTAACCCTTCCCCGAAGCCTGACCCTCACCCGTCCCCTAATCCTAACCCGTACGCTGACACTAACCCGTGCCCTCACACGTCCGCTGCCTCTAAAGCGTTGTCGTACCCTCACCTGGACCCTAAACCGTCCCCGTCCCCTAACCCTAACCCTAGCCCGAACCCTAACCCTAACCCTTCCCCGAAGCCTGACCCTCACCCGTCCCCTAATCCTAACCCGTACGCTGACACTAACCCGTGCCCTCACACGTCCGCTGCCCCTAAAGCGTTGTCGTACCCTCACCTGGACCCTAAACCGTCCCCGTCCCCTAACCCTAACCCTAGCCCGAACCCTAACCCTAACGCTTCCCCGAAGCCTGACCCTCACCCGTCCCCTAATCCTAACCCGAACGCTGACACTAACCCGCGCCCTCACACGTCCGCTGCCCCTAAAGCGTTGTCGTACCCTCACCTGGACCCTAAACCGTCCCCGTCCCCTAACCCTAACCCTAGCCCGAACCCTAACCCTAACCCTTCCCCGAAGCCTGACCCTCACCCGTCCCCTAATCCTAACCCGTACGCTGACACTAACCCGCGCCCTCACACGTCCTCTGCCCTTAAAGCGTTGTCGTACCCTCACCTGGACCCTAAACCGTCCCCGTCCCCTAACCCTAACCCTAGCCCGAACCCTAACCCTAACCCTTACCCGAAGCCTGACCCTCACCCGTCCCCTAATCCTAACCCGTACGCTGACACTAACCCGCGCCCTCACACGTCCGCTCCCCCTAAAGCGTTGTCGTACCCTCACCTGGACCCTAAACCGTCCCCGTCCCCTAACCCTAACCCTAGCCCGAACCCTAACCCTAACCCTTCCCCGAAGCCTGACCCTCACCCGTCCCCTAATCCTAACCCGTACGCTGACACTAACCCGCGCCCTCACACGTCCGCTGCCCCTAAAGCGTTGTCGTACCCTCACCTGGACCCTAAACCGTCCCCGTCCCCTAACCCTAACCCTAGCCCGAACCCTAACCCTAACACTTCCCCGAAGCCTGACCCTCACCCGTCCCCTAATCCTAACCCGTACGCTGACACTAACCCGCGCCCTCACACGTCCGCTCCCCCTAAAGCGTTGTCGTACCCTCACCTGGACCCTAAACCTTCCCCGTCCCCTAACCCTAACCCTAGCCCGAACCCTAACCCTAACCCTTCCCCGAAGCCTGACCCTCACCCGTCCCCTAATCCTAACCCGTACGCTGACACTAACCCGCGCCCTCACACGTCCGCTGCCCCTAAAGCGTTGTCGTACCCTCACCTGGACCCTAAACCGTCCCCGTCCCCTAACCCTAACCCTAGCCCGAACCCTAACCCTAACCCTTCCCCGAAGCCTGACCCTCACCCGTCCCCTAATCCTAACCCGTACGCTGACACTAACCCGCGCCCTCACACGTCCGCTGCCCCTAAAGCGTTGTCGTACCCTCACCTGGACCCTAAACCGTCCCCGTCCCCTAACCCTAACCCTAGCCCGAACCCTAACCCTAACCCTTCCCCGAAGCCTGACCCTCACCCTTCCCCTAATCCTAACCCGTACGCTGATACTAACCCGCGCCCTCACACGTCCGCTGCCCCTAAAGCGTTGTCGTACCCTCACCTGGACCCTAAACCGTCCCCGTCCCCTAACCCTAACCCTAGCCCGAACCCTAACCCTAACCCTTCCACGAAGCCTGACCCTCACCCGTCCCCTAATCCTAACCCGTACGCTGACACTAACCCGCGCCCTCACACGTCCGCTGCCCCTAAAGCGTTGTCGTACCCTCACCTGGACCCTAAACCGTCCCCGTCCCCTAACCCTAACCCTAGCCCGAAACCTAACCCTAACCCTTCCCCGAAGCCTGACCCTCACCCGTCCCCTAATCCTAACCCGTACGCTGACACTAACCCGCGCCCTCACACGTCCGCTGCCCCTAAAGCGTTGTCGTACCCTCACCTGGACCCTAAACCGTCCCCGTCCCCTAACCCTAACCCTAGCCCGAACCCTAACCCTAACCCTTCCCCGAAGCCTGACCCTCACCCGTCCCCTAATCCTAACCCGTACGCTGACACTAACCCGCGCCCTCACACGTCCGCTCCCCCTAAAGCGTTGTCGTACCCTCACCTGGACCCTAAACCGTCCCCGTCCCCTAACCCTAACCCTAGCCCGAACCCTAACCCTAACCCTTCCCCGAAGCCTGACCCTCACCCGTCCCCTAATCCTAACCCGTACGCTGACACTAACCCGCGCCCTCACACGTCCGCTGCCCCTAAAGCGTTGTCGTACCCTCACCTGGACCCTAAACCGTCCCCGTCCCCTAACCCTAACCCTAGCCCGAACCCTAACCCTAACCCTTCCCCGAAGCCTGACCCTCACCCGTCCCCTAATCCTAACCCGTACGCTGACACTAACCCGCGCCCTCACACGTCCGCTCCCCCTAAAGCGTTGTCGTACCCTCACCTGGACCCTAAACCTTCCCCGTCCCCTAACCCTAACCCTAGCCCGAACCCTAACCCTAACCCTTCCCTGAAGCCTGACCCTCACCCGTCCCCTAATCCTAACCCGTACGCTGACACTAACCCGCGCCCTCACACGTCCACTGCCCCTAAAGCGTTGTCGTACCCTCACCTGGACCCTAAACCGTCCCCGTCCCCTAACCCTAACCCTAGCCCGAACCCTAACCCTAACCCTTCCCCCAAGCCTGACCCTCACCCGTCCCCTAATCCTAACCCGTAAGCTGACACTAACCCGCGCCCTCACACGTCCGCTGCCCCTAAAGCGTTGTCGTACCCTCACCTGGACCCTAAACCCTCCCCGTCCCCTAACCCTAACCCTAGCCCGAACCCTAACCCTAACCCTTCCCCGAAGCCTGACCCTCACCCGTCCCCTAATCCTAACCCGTACGCTGACACTAACCCTTGCCCTCACACGTCCGCTGCCCCTAAAGCGTTGTCGTACCCTCACCTGGACCCTAAACCGTCCCCGTCCCCTAACCCTAACCCTAGCCCGAACCCTAACCCTAACCCTTCCCCGAAGCCTGACCCTCACCCGTCCCCTAATCCTAACCCGTACGCTGACACTAACCCGCGCCCTCACACGTCCGCTCCCCCTAAAGCGTTGTCGTACCCTCACCTGGACCCTAAACCGTCCCCGTCCCCTAACCCTAACCCTAGCCCGAACCCTAACCCTAACCCTTCCCCGAAGCCTGACCCTCACCCGTCCCCTAATCCTAACCCGTACGCTGACACTAACCCGCGCCCTCACACGTCCGCTGCCCCTAAAGCGTTGTCGTACCCTCACCTGGACCCTAAACCGTCCCCGTCCCCTAACCCTAACCCTAGCCCGAACCCTAACCCTAACCCTTCCCCGAAGCCTGACCCTCACCCGTCCCCTAATCCTAACCCGTACGCTGACACTAACCCGCGCCCTCACACGTCCGCTGCCCCTAAAGCGTTGTCGTACACTCACCTGGACCCTAAACCGTCCCCGTCCCCTAACCCTAACCCTAGCCCGAACCCTAACCCTAACCCTTCCCCGAAGCCTGACCCTCACCCGTCCCCTAATCCTAACCCGTACGCTGACACTAACCCGCGCCCTCACACGTACGCTCCCCCTAAAGCGTTGTCGTACCCTCACCTGTACCCTAAACCGTCCCCGTCCCCTAACCCTAACCCTAGCCCGAACCCTAACCCTAACACTTCCCCCAAGCCTGACCCTAACCCGTCCCCTAATCCTAACCCGTACGCTGACACTAACCCGCGCCCTCACACGTCCGCTGCCCCTAAAGCGTTGTCGTACCCTCACCTGGACCCTTAACCGTCCCCGTCCCCTAACCCTAACCCTAGCCCGAACCCTAACCCTAACCCTTCCCCGAAGCCTGACCCTCACCCGTCCCCTAATCCTAACCCGTACGCTGACACTAACCCGCGCCCTCACACGTCCGCTGCCCCTAAAGCGTTGTCGTACCCTCACCTGGACCCTAAACCGTCCCCGTCCCCTAACCCTAACCCTAGCCCGAACCCTAACCCTAACCCTTCCCCGAAGCCTGACCCTCACCCGTCCCCTAATCCTAACCCGTACGCTGACACTAACCCGCGCCCTCACACGTCCGCTCCCCCTAAAGCGTTGTCGTACCCTCACCTAGACCCTAAACCGTCCCCGTCCCCTAACCCTAACCCTAGCCCAAACCCTAACCCTAACCCTTCCCCGAAGCCTGACCCTCACCCGTCCCCTAATCCTAACCCGTACGCTGACACTAACCCGCGCCCTCACACGTCCGCTGCCCCTAAAGCGTTGTCGTACCCTCACCTGGACCCTAAACCGTCCCCGTCCCCTAACCCTAACCCTAGCCCGAACCCTAACCCTAACCCTTCCCCGAAGCCTGACCCTCACCCGTCCCCTAATCCTAACCCGTACGCTGACACTAACCCGCGCCCTCAAACGTCCGCTCACCCTAAAGCGTTGTCGTACCCTCACCTGGACCCTAAACCGTCCCCGTCCCCTAACCCTAACCCTAGCCCGAACCCTTACCCTAACCCTTCCCCGAAGCCTGACCCTCACCCGTCCCCTAATCCTAACCCGTACGCTGACACTAACCCGCGCCCTCACACGTCCGCTGCCCCTAAAGCGTTGTCATACCCTCACCTGGACCCTAAACCGTCCCCGTGCCCTAACCCTAACCCTAGCCCGAACCCTAAACCTAACCCTTCCCCGAAGCCTGACCCTCACCCTTCCCCTAATCCTAACCCGTACGCTGATACTAACCCGCGCCCTCACACGTCCGCTGCCCCTAAAGCATTGTCGTACCCTCACCTGGACCCTAAACCGTCCCCGTCCCCTAACCCTAACCCTAGCCCGAACCCTAACCCTAACCCTACCCCGAAGCCTGACCCTCACCCGTCCCCTAATCCTAACCCGTACGCTGACACTAACCCGCGCCCTAACACATCCGCTGCCCCTAAAGCGTTGTCGTACCCTCACCTGGACCCTAAACCGTCCTCGTCCACTAACCCTAACCCTAGCCCGAACCCTAACCCTAACCCTTCCCCGAAGCCTGACCCTCACCCGTCCCCTAATCCTAACCCGTACGCTGACACTAACCCGCGCCCTCACACGTCCGCTCCCCCTAAAGCGTTGTCGTACCCTCACCTGGACCCTAAACCATCCCCGTCCCCTAACCCTAACCCTAGCCCGAACCCTAACCCTAACCCTTCCCCGAAGCCTGACCCTCAACCGTCCCCTAATCCTAACCCGTACGCTGACACTAACCCGCGCCCTCACACGTCCGCTGCCCCTAAAGCGTTGTCGTACCCTTACCTGGACCCTAAACCGTCCCCGTCCCCTAACCCTAACCCTAGCCCGAACCCTAACCCTAACCCTTCCCCGAAGCCTGACCCTCACCCGTCCCCTAATCCTAACCCGTACGCTGACACTAACCCGCGCCCTCACACGTCCGCTGCCACTAAAGCGTTGTCGTACCCTCACCTGGACCCTAAACCGTCCCCGTCCCCTAACCCTAACCCTAGCCCGAACCCTAACCCTAACCCTTCCCCGAAGCCTGACCCTTACCCGTCCCCTAATCCTAACCCGTACGCTGACACTAACCCGCGCCCTCACACGTCCGCTGCCCCTAAAGCGTTGTCGTACCCTCACCTGGACCCTAAACCGTCCCCGTCCCCTAACCCTAACCCTAGCCCGAACCCTAACCCTAACCCTTCCCCGAATCCTGACCCTCACTCGTCCCCTAATCCTAACCCGTACGCAGACACTAACCCGAGCCCTCACACGTCCGCTCCCCCTAAAGCGTTGTCGTACCCTCACCTGGACCCTAAACCGTCCCCGTCCCCTAACCCTAACCCTAGCCCGAACCCTAACCCTAACCCTTTCCTGAAGCCTGACCCTCACCCGTCCCCTAATCCTAACCCGTACGCTGACACTAACCCGCGCCCTCACATGTACGCTCCCCCTAAAGAGTTGCCGTACCCTCACCTGGAACCTAAACCGTCCCCGTCCCCTAACCCTAACCCTAGCCCGAACCCTAACCCTAACCCTTCCCCGAAGCCTGACCCTCACCCGTCCCCTAATCCTAACCCGTACGCTGACACTAACCCGCGCCCTCACACGTACGCTCCCCCTAAAGCGTTGTCGTACCCTCACCTGGACCCAAAACCGTCCCCGTCCCCTAACCCTAACCCTAGCCCTAACCCGAACCCTAACCCTTCCCCCAAGCCAGACCCTCACCCGTCCCCTAATCCTAACCCGTACGCTGACACTAACCCGCGCCCTCACACGTCCGCTCCCCCTAAAGCGTTGTCGTACCCTCACCTGGACCCTTAACCGTCCCCGTCCCCTAACCCTAACCCTAGCCCGAACCCTAACCCTAACCCTTCCCCGAAGCCTGACCCTCACCCGTCCCCTAATCCTAACCCGTACGCTGACACTAACCCGCGCCCTCACACGTCCGCTGCCCCTAAAGCGTTGTCGTACCCTCACCTGGACCCTAAACCGTCCCCGTCCCCTAACCCTAACCCTAGCCCGAACCCTAACCCTAACCCTTCCCCGAAGCCTGACCCTCACCCGTCCCCTAATCCTAAGCCGTACGCTGACACTAACCCGCGCCCTCACACGTCCGCTCCCCCTAAAGCATTGTCGTACCCTCACCTGGACCCTAACCCGTCCCCGTCCCCTAACCCTAATCCTAGCCCGAACCCTAACCCTAACCCTTCCCCGAAGCCTGACCCTCACCCGTCCCCTAATCCTAACCCGTATGCTGACACTAACCCGCGCCCTCACACGTCCGCTGCCCTTAAAGCGTTGTCGTACACTCACCTGGACCCTAAACCGTCCCCGTCCCCTAACCCTAACCCTAGCCCGAACCCTAACCCTAACCCTTCCCCGAAGCCTGACCCTCACCCGTCCCCTAATCCTAACCCGTATGCTGACACTAACCCGCGCCCTCACACGTCCGCTGCCCTTAAAGCGTTGTCGTACACTCACCTGGACCCTAAACCGTCCCCGTCCCCTAACCCTAACCCTAGCCCGAACCCTAACCCTAACACTTCCCCGAAGCCTGACCCTCACCCGTCCCCTAATCCTAACCCGTACGCTGACACTAACCCGCGCCCTCAC
Organism: Pseudorca crassidens; assembly: GCF_039906515.1. Lineage (NCBI taxonomy): Eukaryota > Metazoa > Chordata > Mammalia > Artiodactyla > Delphinidae > Pseudorca > Pseudorca crassidens. Next base: position 64,511,126 of record NC_090314.1, on the reverse strand, counting down.
ACGTACGCTCCCCCTAAAGCGTTGTCGTACCCTCACCTGGACCCTAACCCGTCCCCGTCCCCTAACCTTAACCCTAGCCCGAACCCTAACCCTAACCCTTCACCGAAGCCTGACCCTCACCCGTCCCCTAATCCTAACCCGTACGCTGACACTAACCCGCGCCTTCACATGTACGCTCCCCCTAAAGCGTTGTCGTACCCTCACCTGGACCATAACCCATCCCCGTCCCCTAACCCTAACCCTAGCCCGAACCCTAAACCTAACACTTCCCCGAAGCCTGAAACACAGCCGTCCCCTAATCCTAACCCGTACGCTGACACTAACCTGCGCCCTCACACGTACGCTCCCCCTAAAGCGTTGTCGTACCCTCACCTGGACCCTAAACCGTCCCCGTCCCCTAACCCTAATCCTAGCCCAAACCCTAACCCTAACACTTCCCCGAAGCCTGACCCTCACCCGTCCCATAATCCTAACCCGTACGCTGACACTAACACGCGCCCTAACACGTACGCTCCCCCTAAAGCGTTGTCTTACCCTCACCTGGACCCTAAACCGTCCCCGTCCCCTCACCCTAACCCTAGCCCGAACCCTAACCCTAACAGTTCCCCGAAGCCTGACCCTCACCCGTCCCCTAATCCTAACCCGTACGCTGACACTAACCCGCGACCTCACACGTACGCTCCCCCTAAAGCGTTGTCGTACCCTCACCTGGACCCTAAACCGTCCCCGTGCCCTAACCCTAACCCTAGCCCGAACCCTAACCCTAACCCTTCCCCGAAGCCTGACCCTCACCCGTCCCCTAATCCTAACCCGTACGCTGACACTAACCCGCGCCCTCACACGTCCGCTGGCCCTAAAGCGTTGTCGTACCCTCACCTGGACCCTAAACCGTCCCCGTCCCCTAACCCTAACCCTAGCCCGAACCCTAACCCTAACCCTTCCCCGAAGCCTGACCCTCACCCGTCCCCTAATCCTAACCCGTACGCTGACACTAACCCGCGCCCTCACACGTCCGCTGCCCCTAAAGCGTTGTCGTACCCTCACCTGGACCCTAAACCGTCCCCGTCCCCTAACCCTAACCCTAGCCCGAACCCTAACCCTAACCCTTCCCCGAAGCCTGACCCTCACCCGTCCCCTAATCCTAACCCGTACGCTGACACTAACCCGCGCCCTCACACGTCCGCTCCCCCTAAAGCGTTGTCGTACCCTCACCTGGACCCTAACCCGTCCCGGTCCCCTAACCCTAACCCTAGCCCGAACCCTAACCCTAACCCTTCCCCGAAGCCTGACCCTCACCCGTCCCCTAATCCTAACCCGTACGCTGACACTAACCCGCGCCCTCACACGTCCGCTGCCCCTAAAGCGTTGTCGTACCCTCACCTGGACCCTAAACCGTCCCCGTCCCCTAACCCTAACCCTAGCCCGAACCCTAACCCTAACCCTTCCCCGAAGCCTGGCCCTCACCCGTCCCCTAATCTTAACCCGTACGCTGACACTAACCCGCGCCCTCACACGTCCGCTCCCCCTAAAGCGTTGTCGTACCCTCACCTGGACCCTAAACCGTCCCCGTCCCCTAACCCTAACCCTAGCCCGAACCCTAACCCTAACACTTCCCCGAAGCCTGACCCTCACCCGTCCCCTAATCCTAACCCGTACGCTGACACTAACCCGCGCCCTCACACGTCCGCTCCCCCTAAAGCGTTGTCGTACCCTCACCTGGACCCTAAACCGTCCCCGTCCCCTAACCCTAACCCTAGCCCGAACCCTAAACCTAACCCTTCCCCGAAGCCTGACCCTCACCCGTCCCCTAATCCTAAACCGTACGCTGACACTAACCCGCGCTCTCACACGTACGCTCCCCCTAAAGCGTTGTCGTACCCTCACCTGGACCCTAACCCGTCCCCGTCCCCTAACCCTAACCCTAGCCCGAACCCTAACCCTAACCCTTCCCCAAAGCCTGAACCTCACCCGTCCCCTAATCCTAACCCGTACGCTGACACTAACCCAAGCCCTCACAAGTACGCTTCCCCTAAAGCGTTGTCGTACCCTCACCTGGACCCTAACCCGTCCCCGTCCCCTAACCCTAACCCTAACCCTAACCCTAACCCTAACCCGTACGCTGACACTAACCCGCGCCCTCACACGTACGCACCCCCTAAACCGTTGTCGTACCCTCACCTGGACCCTAACCCGTCCCCGTCCCCTAACCCTAACCCTAGCCCGAACCCTAACCCTAACACTTCCCCGAAGCCTGACCCTCAGCCGTCCCCTAATCCTAACCCGTACGCTGACACTAACCTGCGCCCTCACACGTACGCTCCCCCTAAAGCGTTGTCGTACCCTCATCTGGACCCTAAACCGTCCCCGTCCCCTAACCCTAACCCTAGCCCCAACCCTAACACTAACCCTTCCCCGAAGCCTGACCCTCACCCGTCCCCTAATCCTAACCCGTACGCTGACACTAACCCGCGCCCTAACACGTACGCTCCCCCTAAAGCGTTGTCTTACCCTCACCTGGACCCTAAACCGTCCCCGTCCCCTAACCCTAACCCTAGCCCGAACCCTAACCCTAACAGTTCCCCGAAGCCTGACCCTCACCCGTCCCCTAATCCTAACCCGTACGCTGACACTAACCCGCGCCCTCACACGTACGCTCCCCCTAAAGCGTTGTCGTACCCTCACCTGGACCCTAAACCGTCCCCGTGCCCTAACCCTAACCCTAGCCCGAACCCTAACCCTAACCCTTCCCCGAAGCCTGACCCTCACCCGTCCCCTAATCCTAAACCGTACGCTGACAGTAACCCGCGCCCTCACCCGTCCGCTCCCCCTAAAGCGTTGTCGTACCCTCACCTGGACCCTAAACCGTCCCCGTCCCCTAACCCTAACCCTAGCCCGAACCCTAACCCTAACCCTTCCCCGAAGCCTGACCCTCACCCGTCCTCTAATCCTAACCCGTACGCTGACACTAACCCGCGCCCTCACACGTACGCTCCCCCTAAAGCGTTGTCGTACCCTCACCTGGACCCTAAACCGTCCCCGTCCCCTAACCCTAACCCTAGCCCGAACCCTAACCCTAAACCTTCCCCGAAGCCTGACCCTCACCCGTCCCCTAATCCTAACCCGTACGCTGACACTAACCCGCGCCCTCACACGTCCGCTGCCCCTAAAGCGTTGTCGTACCCTCACCTGGACCCTAAACCGTCCCCGTCCCCTAACCCTAACCCTAGCCCGAACCCTAACCCTAACCCTTCCCCGAAGCCTGACCCTCACCCGTCCCCTAATCCTAACCCGTACGCTGACACTAACCCGCGCCCTCACACGTCCGCTCCCCCTAAAGCGTTGTCATACCCTCACCTGGACCCTAAACCGTCCCCGTCCCCTAACCCTAACCCTAGCCCGAACCCTAACCCTAACCCTTCCCCCAAGCCTGACCCTCACCCGTCCCCTAATCCTAACCCGTACGCTGACACTAACCCGCGCCCTCACACGTCCGCTCCCCCTAAAGCGTTGTCGTACCCTCACCTGGACCCTAAACCGTCCCCGTCCCCTAACCCTAACCCTAGCCCGAACCCTAACCCTAACCCTTCCCCGAAGCCTGACCCTCACCCGTCCCCTAATCCTAACCCGTACGCTGACACTAACCCGCGCCCTCACACGTCCGCTGCCCCTAAAGCGTTGTCGTACCCTCACCTGGACCCTAAACCTTCCCCGTCCACTAACCCTAACCCTAGCCCGAACCCTAACCCTAACCCTTCCCCGAAGCCTGACCCTCACCCGTCCCCTAATCCTAACCGTACGCTGACACTAACCCGCGCCCTCACACGTCCGCTCCCCCTAAAGCGTTGTCGTACCCTCACCTGGACCCTTTACCGTCCCCGTCCCCTAACCCTAACCCTAGCCCGAACCCTAACCCTAACCCTTCCCCGAAGCCTGACCCTCACCCGTCCCTTAATCCTAACCCGTACGCTGACACTAACCCGCGCCCTCACACGTCCGCTGCCCCTAAAGCGTTGTCGTACCCTCACCTGGACCCTAAACCGTCCCCGTCCCCTAACCCTAACCCTAGCACGAACCCTAACCCTAGCCCGAACCCTAACCCTAACCCTTCCCCGAAGCCTGACCCTCACCCGTCCCCTAATCCTAACCCGTACGCTGACACTAACCCGCGCCCTCACACGTCCGCTGCCCCTAAAGCGTTGTCGTACCCTCACCTGGACCCTAAACCGTCCCCGTCCCCTAACCCTAACCCTAGCCCGAACCCTAACCCTAACCCTTCCCCGAAGCCTGACCCTCACCCGTCCCCTAATCCTAACCCGTACGCTGACACTAACCCGCGCCCTCACACGTCCGCTGCCCCTAAAGCGTTGTCGTACCCTCACCTGGACCCTAAACCGTCCCCGTCCCCTAACCCTAACCCTAGCCCGAACCCTAACCCTAACCCTTCCCCGAAGCCTGACCCTCATCCGTCCCCTAATCCTAACCCGTACGCTGACACTAACCCGCGCCCTCACACGTCCGCTGCCCCTAAAGCGTTGTCGTACCCTCACCTGGACCCTAAACCGTCCCCGTCCCCTAACCCTAACCCTAGCCCGAACCCTAACCCTAACCCTTCCCCGAAGCCTGACCCTCAACCGTCCCGTAATCCTAACCCGTACGCTGACACTAACCCGCGCCCTCACACGTACGCTCCCCCTAAAGCGTTGTCGTACCCTCACCTGGACCCTAACCCGTCCCCGTCCCCTAACCTTAACCCTAGCCCGAACCCTAACCCTAACCCTTCACCGAAGCCTGACCCTCACCCGTCCCCTAATCCTAACCCGTACGCTGACACTAACCCGCGCCTTCACACGAACGCTCCCCCTAAAGCGTTGTCGTACCCTCACCTGGACCCTAACCCATCCCCGTCCCCTAACCCTAACCCTAGCCCGAACCCTAAACCTAACACTTCCCCGAAGCCTGAAACACAGCCGTCCCCTAATCCTAACCCGTACGCTGAAACTAACCTGCGCCCTCACACGTACGCTCCCCCTAAAGCGTTGTCGTACCCTCACCTGGACCCTAAACCGTCCCCGTCCCCTAACCCTAATCCTAGCCCAAACCCTAACCCTAACCCTTCCCCGAAGCCTGACCCTCACCCGTCCCATAATCCTAACCCGTACGCTGACACTAACACGCGCCCTAACACGTACGCTCCCCCTAAAGCGTTGTCTTACCCTCACCTGGACCCTAAACCGTCCCCGTCCCCTCACCCTAACCCTAGCCCGAACCCTAACCCTAACAGTTCCCCGAAGCCTGACCCTCACCCGTCCCCTAATCCTAACCCGTACGCTGACACTAACCCGCGACCTCACACGTACGCTCCCCCTAAAGCGTTGTCGTACCCTCACCTGGACCCTAAACCGTCCCCGTGCCCTAACCCTAACCCTAGCCCGAACCCTAACCCTAACCCTTCCCCGAAGCCTGACCCTCACCCGTCCCCTAATCCTAACCCGTACGCTGACACTAACCCGCGCCCTCACACGTCCGCTGGCCCTAAAGCGTTGTCGTACCCTCACCTGGACCCTAAACCGTCCCCGTCCCCTAACCCTAACCCTAGCCCGAACCCTAACCCTAACCCTTCCCCGAAGCCTGACCCTCACCCGTCCCCTAATCCTAACCCGTACGCTGACACTAACCCGCGCCCTCACACGTCCGCTGCCCCTAAAGCGTTGTCGTACCCTCACCTGGACCCTAAACCGTCCCCGTCCCCTAACCCTAACCCTAGCCCGAACCCTAACCCTAACCCTTCCCCGAAGCCTGACCCTCACCCGTCCCCTAATCCTAACCCGTACGCTGACACTAACCCGCGCCCTCACACGTCCGCTCCCCCTAAAGCGTTGTCGTAACCTCACCTGGACCCTAACCCGTCCCGGTCCCCTAACCCTAACCCTAGCCCGAACCCTAACCCTAACCCTTCCCCGAAGCCTGACCCTCACCCGTCCCCTAATCCTAACCCGTACGCTGACACTAACCCGCGCCCTCACACGTCCGCTCCCCCTAAAGCGTTGTCGTACCCTCACCTGGACCCTAAACCGTCCCCGTCCCCTAACCCTAACCCTAGCCCGAACCCTAACCCTAACCCTTCCCCGAAGCCTGGCCCTCACCCGTCCCCTAATCCTAACCCGTACGCTGACACTAACCCGCGCCCTCACACGTCCGCTCCCCCTAAAGCGTTGTCGTACCCTCACCTGGACCCTAAACCGTCCCCGTCCCCTAACCCTAACCCTAGCCCGAACCCTAACCCTAACACTTCCCCGAAGCCTGACCCTCACCCGTCCCCTAATCCTAACCCGTACGCTGACACTAACCCGCGCCCTCACACGTCCGCTCCCCCTAAAGCGTTGTCGTACCCTCAACTGGACCCTAAACCGTCCCCTAACCCTAACCCTAACCCTAGCCCGAACCCTAACCCTAACCCTTCCCCGAAGCCTGACCCTCACCCGTCCCCTAATCCTAAACCGTACGCTGACACTAACCCGCGCTCTCACACGTACGCTCCCCCTAAAGCGTTGTCGTACCCTCACCTGGACCCTAACCCGTCCCCGTCCCCTAACCCTAACCCTAGCCCGAACCCTAACCCTAACCCTTCCCCAAAGCCTGAACCTCACCCGTCCCCTAATCCTAACCCGTACGCTGACACTAACCCAAGCCCTCACAAGTACGCTTCCCCTAAAGCGTTGTCGTACCCTCACCTGGACCCTAACCCGTCCCCGTCCCCTAACCCTAACCCTAACCCTAACCCTAACCCGTACGCTGACACTAACCCGCGCCCTCACACGTACGCACCCCCTAAACCGTTGTCGTACCCTCACCTGGACCCTAACCCGTCCCCGTCCCCTAACCCTAACCCTAGCCCGAACCCTAACCCTAACACTTCCCCGAAGCCTGACCCTCAGCCGTCCCCTAATCCTAACCCGTACGCTGACACTAACCTGCGCCCTCACACGTACGCTCCCCCTAAAGCGTTGTCGTACCCTCATCTGGACCCTAAACCGTCCCCGTCCCCTAACCCTAACCCTAGCCCCAACCCTAACACTAACCCTTCCCCGAAGCCTGACCCTCACCCGTCCCCTAATCCTAACCCGTACGCTGACACTAACCCGCGCCCTAACACGTACGCTCCCCCTAAAGCGTTGTCTTACCCTCACCTGGACCCTAAACCGTCCCCGTCCCCTAACCCTAACCCTAGCCCGAACCCTAACCCTAACAGTTCCCCGAAGCCTGACCCTCACCCGTCCCCTAATCCTAACCCGTACGCTGACACTAACCCGCGCCCTCACACGTACGCTCCCCCTAAAGCGTTGTCGTACCCTCACCTGGACCCTAAACCGTCCCCGTGCCCTAACCCTAACCCTAGCCCGAACCCTAACCCTAACCCTTCCCCGAAGCCTGACCCTCACCCGTCCCCTAATCCTAAACCGTACGCTGACAGTAACCCGCGCCCTCACCCGTCCGCTCCCCCTAAAGCGTTGTCGTACCCTCACCTGGACCCTAAACCGTCCCCGTCCCCTAACCCTAACCCTAGCCCGAACCCTAACCCTAACCCTTCCCCGAAGCCTGACCCTCACCCGTCCCCTAATCCTAACCCGTACGCTGACACTAACCCGCGCCCTCACACGTACGCTCCCCCTAAAGCGTTGTCGTACCCTCACCTGGACCCTAAACCGTCCCCGTCCCCTAACCCTAACCCTAGCCCGAACCCTAACCCTAAACCTTCCCCGAAGCCTGACCCTCACCCGTCCCCTAATCCTAACCCGTACGCTGACACTAACCAGCGCCCTCACACGTCCGCTGCCCCTAAAGCGTTGTCGTACCCTCACCTGGACCCTAAACCGTCCCCGTCCCCTAACCCTAACCCTAGCCCGAACCCTAACCCTAACCCTTCCCCGAAGCCTGACCCTCACCCGTCCCCTAATCCTAACCCGTACGCTGACACTAACCCGCGCCCTCACACGTCCGCTCCCCCTAAAGCGTTGTCGTACCCTCACCTGGACCCTAAACCGTCCCCGTCCCCTAACCCTAACCCTAGCCCGAACCCTAACCCTAACCCTTCCCCCAAGCCTGACCCTCACCCGTCCCCTAATCCTAACCCGTACGCTGACACTAACCCGCGCCCTCACACGTCCGCTCCCCCTAAAGCGTTGTCGTACCCTCACCTGGACCCTAAACCGTCCCCGTCCCCTAACCCTAACCCTAGCCCGAACCCTAACCCTAACCCTTCCCCGAAGCCTGACCCTCACCCGTCCCCTAATCCTAACCCGTACGCTGACACTAACCCGCGCCCTCACACGTCCGCTGCCCCTAAAGCGTTGTCGTACCCTCACCTGGACCCTAAACCGTCCCCGACCCCTAACCCTAACCCTAGCCCGAACCCTAACCCTAACCCTTCCCCGAAGCCTGATCCTCACCCGTCCCCTAATCCTAACCCGTACGCTGACACTAACCCGCGCCCTCACACGTCCGCTGCCCCTAAAGCGTTGTCGTACCCTCACCTGGACCCTAAACCTTCCCCGTCCACTAACCCTAACCCTAGCCCGAACCCTAACCCTAACCCTTCCCCGAAGCCTGACCCTCACCCGTCCCCTAATCCTAACCCGTACGCTGACACTAACCCGCGCCCTCACACGTCCGCTCCCCCTAAAGCGTTGTCGTACCCTCACCTGGACCCTTAACCGTCCCCGTCCCCTAACCCTAACCCTAGCCCGAACCCTAACCCTAACCCTTCCCCGAAGCCTGACCCTCACCCGTCCCTTAATCCTAACCCGTACGCTGACACTAACCCGCGCCCTCACACGTCCGCTGCCCCTAAAGCGTTGTCGTACCCTCACCTGGACCCTAAACCGTCCCCGTCCCCTAACCCTAACCCTAGCACGAACCCTAACCCTAGCCCGAACCCTAACCCTAACCCTTCCCCGAAGCCTGACCCTCACCCGTCCCCTAATCCTAACCCGTACGCTGACACTAACCCGCGCCCTCACACGTCCGCTGCCCCTAAAGCGTTGTCATACCCTCACCTGGACCCTAAACCGTCCCCGTCCCCTAACCCTAACCCTAGCCCGAACCCTAACCCTAACCCTTCCCCGAAGCCTGACCCTCACCCGTCCCCTAATCCTAACCCGTACGCTGACACTAACCCGCGCCCTCACACGTCCGCTGCCCCTAAAGCGTTGTCGTACCCTCACCTGGACCCTAAACCGTCCCCGTCCCCTAACCCTAACCCTAGCCCGAACCCTAACCCTAACCCTTCCCCGAAGCCTGACCCTCATCCGTCCCCTAATCCTAACCCGTACGCTGACACTAACCCGCGCCCTCACACGTCCGCTGCCCCTAAAGCGTTGTCGTACCCTCACCTGGACCCTAAACCGTCCCCGTCCCCTAACCCTAACCCTAGCCCGAACCCTAACCCTAACCCTTCCCCGAAGCCTGACCCTCAACCGTCCCCTAATCCTAACCCGTACGCTGACACTAACCCGCGCCCTCACACGTCCGCTCCCCCTAAAGCGTTGTCGTACCCTCACCTGGACCCTTAACCGTCCCCGTCCCCTAACCCTAACCCTAGCCCGAACCCTAACCCTAACCCTTCCCCGAAGCCTGACCCTCACCCGTCCCCTAATCCTAACCCGTACGCTGACACTAACCCGCGCCCTCACACGTCCGCTGCCCCTAAAGCGTTGTCGTACCCTCACCTGGACCCTAAACCGTCCCCGTCCCCTAACCCTAGCCCGAACCCTAACCCTAACCCTTCCCCGAAGCCTGACCCTCACCCGTCCCATAATCCTAACCCGTACGCTGACACTAACCCGCGCCCTCACACGTCCGCTGCCCCTAAAGCGTTGTCGTACCCTCACCTGGACCCTAAACCGTCCCCGTCCCCTAACCCTAACCGTAGCCCGAACCCTAACCCTAACGCTTCCCCGAAGCCTGACCCTCACCCGTCCCCTAATCCTAACCCGTACGCTGACACTAACCCGCGCCCTCACACGTCCGCTGCCCCTAAAGCGTTGTCGTACCCTCACCTGGTCCCTAAACCGTCCCCGTCCCCTAACCCTAACCCTAGCCCGAATCCTAACCCTAAACCTTCCCCGAAGCCTGACCCTCACCCGTCCCCTAATCCTAACCCGTACGCTGACACTAACCCGCGCCCTCACACGTCCGCTGCCCCTAAAGCGTTGTCGTACCCTCACCTGGACCCTAAACCATCCCCGTCCCCTAACCCTAACCCTAGCCCGAACCCTAACCCTAACCCTTCCCCGAAGCCTGACCCTCACCCGTCCCCTAATCCTAACCCGTACGCTGACACTAACCCGCGCCCTCACACGTCCGCTGCCCCTAAAGCGTTGTCGTACCCTCACCTGGACCCTAAACCGTCCCCGTCCCCTAACCCTAACCCTAGCCCGAACCCTAACCCTAACCCTTCCCCGAAGCCTGACCCTCACCCGTCCCCTAATCCTAACCCGTACGCTGACACTAACCCGCGCCCTCACACGTCCGCTGCCCCTAAAGCGTTGTCGTACCCTCACCTGGACCCTAAACCGTCCCCGTCCCCTAACCCTAACCCTAGCCCGAACCCTAACCCTAACCCTTCCCCGAAGCCTGATCCTCACCCGTCCCCTAATCCTAACCCGTACGCTGACACTAACCCGCGCCCTCACACGTCCGCTGCCCCTAAAGCGTTGTCGTACCCTCACCTGGACCCTAAACCTTCCCCGTCCCCTAACCTTAACCCTAGCCCGAACCCTAACCCTAACCCTTCCCCGAAGCCTGACCCTCACCCGTCCCCTAATCCTAACCCGTACGCTGACACTAACCCGCGCCCTCACACGTCCGCTCCCCCTAAAGCGTTGTCGTACCCTCACCTGGACCCTTAACCGTCCCCGTCCCCTAGCCCGAACCCTAACCCTAACCCTTCCCCGAAGCCTGACCCTCACCCGTCCCCTAAACCTAACCCGTATGCTGACACTAACCCGCGCCCTCACACGTCCGCTGCCCCTAAAGCGTTGTCGTACCCTCACCTGGACCCTAAACCGTCCCCGTCCCCTAACCCTAACCCTAGCCCGAACCCTAACCCTAACCCTTCCCCGAAGCCTGACCCTCACCCGTCCCCTAATCCTAACCCGTACGCTGACACTAACCCGCGCCCTCACACGTCCGCTGCCCCTAAAGCATTGTCGTACCCTCACCTGGACCCTAAACCGTCCCCGTCCCCTAACCCTAACCCTAGCCCGAACCCTAACCCTAACCCTTCCCCGAAGCCTGACCCTCATCCGTCCCCTAATCCTAACCCGTACGCTGACACTAACCCGCGCCCTAACACGTACGCTCCCCCTAAAGCGTTGTCTTACCCTCACCTGGACCCTAAACCGTCCCCGTCCCCTAACCCTAACCCTAGCCCGAACCCTAACCCTAACAGTTCCCCGAAGCCTGACCCTCACCCGTCCCCTAATCCTAACCCGTACGCTGACACTAACCCGCGCCCTCACACGTACGCTCCCCCTAAAGCGTTGTCGTACCCTCACCTGGACCCTAAACCGTCCCCGTGCCCTAACCCTAACCCTAGCCCGAACCCTAACCCTAACCCTTCCCCGAAGCCTGACCCTCACCCGTCCCCTAATCCTAAACCGTACGCTGACAGTAACCCGCGCCCTCACCCGTCCGCTCCCCCTAAAGCGTTGTCGTACCCTCACCTGGACCCTAAACCGTCCCCGTCCCCTAACCCTAACCCTAGCCCGAACCCTAACCCTAACCCTTCCCCGAAGCCTGACCCTCACCCGTCCCCTAATCCTAACCCGTACGCTGACACTAACCCGCGCCCTCACACGTACGCTCCCCCTAAAGCGTTGTCGTACCCTCACCTGGACCCTAAACCGTCCCCGTCCCCTAACCCTAACCCTAGCCCGAACCCTAACCCTAAACCTTCCCCGAAGCCTGACCCTCACCCGTCCCCTAATCCTAACCCGTACGCTGACACTAACCAGCGCCCTCACACGTCCGCTGCCCCTAAAGCGTTGTCGTACCCTCACCTGGACCCTAAACCGTCCCCGTCCCCTAACCCTAACCCTAGCCCGAACCCTAACCCTAACCCTTCCCCGAAGCCTGACCCTCACCCGTCCCCTAATCCTAACCCGTACGCTGACACTAACCCGCGCCCTCACACGTCCGCTCCCCCTAAAGCGTTGTCGTACCCTCACCTGGACCCTAAACCGTCCCCGTCCCCTAACCCTAACCCTAGCCCGAACCCTAACCCTAACCCTTCCCCCAAGCCTGACCCTCACCCGTCCCCTAATCCTAACCCGTACGCTGACACTAACCCGCGCCCTCACACGTCCGCTCCCCCTAAAGCGTTGTCGTACCCTCACCTGGACCCTAAACCGTCCCCGTCCCCTAACCCTAACCCTAGCCCGAACCCTAACCCTAACCCTTCCCCGAAGCCTGACCCTCACCCGTCCCCTAATCCTAACCCGTACGCTGACACTAACCCGCGCCCTCACACGTCCGCTGCCCCTAAAGCGTTGTCGTACCCTCACCTGGACCCTAAACCGTCCCCGACCCCTAACCCTAACCCTAGCCCGAACCCTAACCCTAACCCTTCCCCGAAGCCTGATCCTCACCCGTCCCCTAATCCTAACCCGTACGCTGACACTAACCCGCGCCCTCACACGTCCGCTGCCCCTAAAGCGTTGTCGTACCCTCACCTGGACCCTAAACCTTCCCCGTCCACTAACCCTAACCCTAGCCCGAACCCTAACCCTAACCCTTCCCCGAAGCCTGACCCTCACCCGTCCCCTAATCCTAACCCGTACGCTGACACTAACCCGCGCCCTCACACGTCCGCTCCCCCTAAAGCGTTGTCGTACCCTCACCTGGACCCTTAACCGTCCCCGTCCCCTAACCCTAACCCTAGCCCGAACCCTAACCCTAACCCTTCCCCGAAGCCTGACCCTCACCCGTCCCTTAATCCTAACCCGTACGCTGACACTAACCCGCGCCCTCACACGTCCGCTGCCCCTAAAGCGTTGTCGTACCCTCACCTGGACCCTAAACCGTCCCCGTCCCCTAACCCTAACCCTAGCACGAACCCTAACCCTAGCCCGAACCCTAACCCTAACCCTTCCCCGAAGCCTGACCCTCACCCGTCCCCTAATCCTAACCCGTACGCTGACACTAACCCGCGCCCTCACACGTCCGCTGCCCCTAAAGCGTTGTCGTACCCTCACCTGGACCCTAAACCGTCCCCGTCCCCTAACCCTAACCCTAGCCCGAACCCTAACCCTAACCCTTCCCCGAAGCCTGACCCTCACCCGTCCCCTAATCCTAACCCGTACGCTGACACTAACCCGCGCCCTCACACGTCCGCTGCCCCTAAAGCGTTGTCGTACCCTCACCTGGACCCTAAACCGTCCCCGTCCCCTAACCCTAACCCTAGCCCGAACCCTAACCCTAACCCTTCCCCGAAGCCTGACCCTCATCCGTCCCCTAATCCTAACCCGTACGCTGACACTAACCCGCGCCCTCACACGTCCGCTGCCCCTAAAGCGTTGTCGTACCCTCACCTGGACCCTAAACCGTCCCCGTCCCCTAACCCTAACCCTAGCCCGAACCCTAACCCTAACCCTTCCCCGAAGCCTGACCCTCAACCGTCCCCTAATCCTAACCCGTACGCTGACACTAACCCGCGCCCTCACACGTCCGCTCCCCCTAAAGCGTTGTCGTACCCTCACCTGGACCCTTAACCGTCCCCGTCCCCTAACCCTAACCCTAGCCCGAACCCTAACCCTAACCCTTCCCCGAAGCCTGACCCTCACCCGTCCCCTAATCCTAACCCGTACGCTGACACTAACCCGCGCCCTCACACGTCCGCTGCCCCTAAAGCGTTGTCGTACCCTCACCTGGACCCTAAACCGTCCCCGTCCCCTAACCCTAGCCCGAACCCTAACCCTAACCCTTCCCCGAAGCCTGACCCTCACCCGTCCCATAATCCTAACCCGTACGCTGACACTAACCCGCGCCCTCACACGTCCGCTGCCCCTAAAGCGTTGTCGTACCCTCACCTGGACCCTAAACCGTCCCCGTCCCCTAACCCTAACCCTAGCCCGAACCCTAACCCTAACCCTTCCCCGAAGCCTGACCCTCACCCGTCCCCTAATCCTAACCCGTACGCTGACACTAACCCGCGCCCTCACACGTCCGCTGCCCCTAAAGCGTTGTCGTACCCTCACCTGGACCCTAAACCGTCCCCGTCCCCTAACCCTAACCCTAGCCCGAACCCTAACCCTAACCCTTCCCCGAAGCCTGATCCTCACCCGTCCCCTAATCCTAACCCGTACGCTGACACTAACCCGCGCGCTCACACGTCCGCTACCCCTAAAGCGTTGTCGTACCCTCACCTGGACCCTAAACCTTCCCCGTCCCCTAACCTTAACCCTAGCCCGAACCCTAACCCTAACCCTTCCCCGAAGCCTGACCCTCACCCGTCCCCTAATCCTAACCCGTACGCTGACACTAACCCGCGCCCTCACACGTCCGCTCCCCCTAAAGCGTTGTCGTACCCTCACCTGGACCCTTAACCGTCCCCGTCCCCTAGCCCGAACCCTAACCCTAACCCTTCCCCGAAGCCTGACCCTCACCCGTCCCCTAAACCTAACCCGTATGCTGACACTAACCCGCGCCCTCACACGTCCGCTGCCCCTAAAGCGTTGTCGTACCCTCACCTGGACCCTAAACCGTCCCCGTCCCCTAACCCTAACCCTAGCCCGAACCCTAACCCTAACCCTTCCCCGAAGCCTGACCCTCACCCGTCCCCTAATCCTAACCCGTACGCTGACACTAAGCCGCGCCCTCACACGTCCGCTGCCCCTAAAGCGTTGTCGTACCCTCACCTGGACCCTAAACCGTCCCCGTCCCCTAACCCTAACCCTAGCCCGAACCCTAACCCTAACCCTTCCCCGAAGCCTGACCCTCATCCGTCCCCTAATCCTAACCCGTACGCTGACACTAACCCGCGCCCTCACACGTCCGCTCCCCCTAAAGCGTTGTCGTAACCTCACCTGGACCCTAAACCGTCCCCGTCCCCTAACCCTAACCCTAGCCCGAACCCTAACCCTAACCCTTCCCCGAAGCCTGACCCTCACCCGTCCCCTAATCCTAACCCGTACGCTGACACTAACCCGCGCCCTCACACGTCCGCTCCCCCTAAAGCGTTGTCGTACCCTCACCTGGACCCTAAACCTTCCCCGTCCCCTAGCCCGAACCCTAACCCTAACCCTTCCCCGAAGCCTGACCCTCACCCGTCCCCTAATCCTAACCCGTATGCTGACACTAACCCGCGCCCTCACACGTCCGCTGCCCCTAAAGCGTTGTCGTACCCTCACCTGGACCCTAAACCGTCCCCGTCCCCTAACCCTAACCCTAGCCCGAACCCTAACCCTAACCCTTCCCCGAAGCCTGACCCTCACCCGTCCCCTAATCCTAACCCGTACGCTGACACTAACCCGCGCCCTCACACGTCCGCTGCCCCTAAAGCGTTGTCGTACCCTCACCTGGACCCTAAACCGTCCCCGTCCCCTAACCCTAACCCTAGCCCGAACCCTAACCCTAACCCTTCCCCGAAGCCTGACCCTCACCCGTCCCCTAATCCTAACCCGTACGCTGACACTAACCCGCGCCCTCACACGTCCGCTCACCCTAAAGCGTTGTCGTAACCTCACCTGGACCCTAAACCGTCCCCGTCCCCTAACCCTAACCCTAGCCCGAACCCTAACCCTAACACTTCCCCGAAGCCTGACCCTCACCCGTCCCCTAATCCTAACCCGTACGCTGACACTAACCCGCGCCCTCACACGTCCGCTCCCCCTAAAGCGTTGTCGTACCCTCACCTGGACCCTAAACCTTCCCCGTCCCCTAACCCTAACCCTAGCCCGAACCCTAACCCTAACCCTTCCCCGAAGCCTGACCTTCACCCGTCCCCTAATCCTAACCCGTACGCTGACACTAACCCGCGCCCTCACACGTCCGCTGCCCCTAAAGCGTTGTCGTACCCTCACCTGGACCCTAAACCGTCCCCGTCCCCTAACCCTAACCCTAGCCCGAACCCTAACCCTAACCCTTCCCCGAAGCCTGACCCTCACCCGTCCCCTAATACTAACCCGTACGCTGACACTAACCCGCGCCCTCACACGTCCGCTGCCCCTAAAGCGTTGTCGTACCCTCACCTGGACCCTAAACCGTCCCCGTCCCCTAACCCTAACCCTAGCCCGAACCCTAACCCTAACCCTTCCCCGAAGCCTGACCCTCACCCGTCCCCTAATCCTAACCCGTACGCTGACACTAACCCGCGCCCTCACATGTCCGCTGCCCCTAAAGCGTTGTCGTACCCTCACCTGGACCCTAAACCGTCCCCGTCCCCTAACCCTAACCCTAGCCCGAACCCTAACCCTAACACTTCCCCGAAGCCTGACCCTCACCCGTCCCCTAATCCTAACCCGTACGCTGACACTAACCCACGCCCTCACACGTCCGCTGCCCCTAAAGCATTGTCGTACCCTCACCTGGACCCTAAACCGTCCCCGTCCCCTAACCCTAACCCTAGCCCGAACCCTAACCCTAACCCTTCCCCGAAGCCTGACCCTCAACCGTCCCCTAATCCTAACCCGTACGCTGACACTAACCCGCGCCCTCACACGTCCGCTCCCCCTAAAGCGTTGTCGTACCCTCACCTGGACCCTAAACCATCCCCGTCCCCTAACCCTAACCCTAGCCCGAACCCTAACCCTAACCCTTCCCCGAAGCCTGACCCTCACCCGTCCCCTAATCCTAACCCGTACGCTGACACTAACATGCGCCCTCACACGTCCGCTCCCCCTAAAGCATTGTCGTACCCTCACCTGGACACTAAACCGTCCCCGTCCCCTAACCCTAACCCTAGCCCGAACCCTAACCCTAACCCTTCCCCGAAGCCTGACCCTCACCCGTCCCCTAATCCTAACCCGTACGCTGACACTAACCCGCGCCCTCACACGTCCGCTCCCCCTAAAGCGTTGTCGTACCCTCACCTGGACCCTAAACCGTCCCCGTCCCCTAACCCTAACCCTAGCCCGAACCCTAACCCTAACCCTTCCCCGAAGCCTGACCCTCACCCGTCCCCTAATCCTAACCCGTACGCTGACACTAACCCGCGCCCTCACACGTCCGCTCCCCCTAAAGCGTTGTCGTACCCTCACCTGGACCCTTAACCGTCCCCGTCCCCTAACCCTAGCCCTAGCCCGAACCCTAACCCTAACACATCCCCGAAGCCTGACCCTCACCCGTCCCCTAATCCTAACCCGTACGCTGACACTAACACGCGCCCTCACACGTCCGCTCCCCCTAAAGCGTTGTCGTACCCTCACCTGGACCCTAAACCGTCCCCGTCCCCTAACCCTAACCCTAGCCCGAACCCTAACCCTAACACTTCCCCGAAGCCTGACCCTCACCCGTCCCCTAATCCTAACCCGTACGCTGACACTAACCCACGCCCTCACACGTCCGCTCCCCCTAAAGCGTTGTCGTACCCTCACCTGGACCCTAAACCGTCCCCGTCCCCTAACCCTAACCCTAGCCCGAACCCTAACCCTAACCCTTCCCCGAAGCCTGACCCTCACCCGTCCCCTAATACTAACCCGTACGCTGACACTAACCCGCGCCCTCACACGTCCGCTGCCCCTAAAGCGTTGTCGTACCCTCACCTGGACCCTAAACCGTCCCCGTCCCCTAACCCTAACCCTAGCCCGAACCCTAACCCTAACCCTTCCCCGAAGCCTGACCCTCACCCGTCCCCTAATCCTAACCCGTACCCTGACACTAACCCGCGCCCTCACACGTCCGCTCCCCCTAAAGCGTTGTCGTACCCTCACCTGGACCCTAAACCGTCCCCGTCCCCTAACCCTAACCCTAGCCCGAACCCTAACCCTAACCCTTCCCCGAAGCCTGACCCTCACCCGTCCCCTAATCCTAACCCGTACGCTGACACTAACCCGCGCCCTCACACGTCCGCTGCCCCTAAAGCGTTGTCGTACCCTCACCTGGACCCTAAACCGTCCCCGTCCCCTAACCCTAACCCTAGCCCGAACCCTAACCCTAACCCTTCCCCGAAGCCTGACCCTCACCCGTCCCCTAATCCTAACCCGTACGCTGACACTAACCCGCGCCCTCACACGTCCGCTGCCCCTAAAGCGTTGTCGTACCCTCACCTGGACCCTTAACCGTCCCCGTCCCCTAACCCTAACCCTAGCCCGAACCCTAACCCTAACCCTTCCCCGAAGCCTGACCCTCACCCGTCCCCTAATCCTAACCCGTACGCTGACACTAACCCGCGCCCTCACACGTCCGCTGCCCCTAAAGCGTTGTCGTACCCTCACCTGGACCCTAAACCGTCCCCGTCCCCTAACCCTAACCCTAGCCCGAACCCTAACCCTAAACCTTCCCAGAAGCCTGACCCTCACCCGTCCCCTAATCCTAACCCGTACGCTGACACTAACCCGCGCCCTCACACGTCCGCTCCCCCTAAAGCGTTGTCGTACCCTCACCTGGACCCTAAACCGTCCCCATCCCCTAACCCTAACCCTAGCCCGAACACTAACCCTAACCCTTCCCCGAAGCCTGACCCTCACCCGTCCCCTAATCCTAACCCGTACGCTGACACTAACCCGCGCCCTCACACGTACGCTCCCCTAAAGCGTTGTCGTACCCTCACCTGGACCCTAAACCGTCCCCGTCCTCTTACCCTAACCCTAGCCCGAACCCTAACCCTAACCCTTCCCCCAAGCCTGACCCTCACCCGTCCCCTAATCCTAACCCGTACGCTGACACTAACCCGCGCCCTCACACGTCCGCTGCCCCTAAAGCGTTGTCGTACCCTCACCTGGACCCTAAACCGTCCCCGTCCCCTAACCCTAACCCTAGCCCGAACCCTAACCCTAACCCTTCCCCGAAGCCTGACCCTTACCCGTCCCCTAATCCTAACCCGTACGCTGACACTAACCCGCGCCTTCACACGTCCGCTGCCCCTAAAGCGTTGTCGTACCCTCACCTGGACCCTAAACCGTCCCCGTCCCCTAACCCTAACCCTAGCCCGAACCCTAACCCTAACCCTTCCCCGAAGCCTGACCTTCACCCGTCCCCTAATCCTAACCCGTACGCTGACACTAACCCGCGCCCTCACACGTCCGCTGCCCCTAAAGCGTTGTCGTACCCTCACCTGGACCCTAAACCGTCCCCGTCCCCTAACCCTAACCCTAGCCCGAACCCTAACCCTAACCCTTCCCCGAAGCCTGACCCTCACCCGTCCCATAATCCTAACCCGTACGCTGACACTAACCCGCGCCCTCACACGTCCGCTGCCCCTAAAGCGTTGTCGTACCCTCACCTGGACCCTAAACCGTCCCCGTCCCCTAACCCTAACCCTAGCCCGAACCCTAACCCTAACCCTTCCCCGAAGCCTGACCCTCACCCGTCCCCTAATCCTAACCCGTACGCTGACACTAACCCGCGCCCTCACACGTCCGCTGCCCCTAAAGCGTTGTCGTACCCTCACCTGGACCCTAAACCGTCCCCGTCCCCTAACCCTAACCCTAGCCCGAACCCTAACCCTAACACTTCCCCGAAGCCTGACCCTCACCCGTCCCCTAATCCTAACCCGTACGCTGACACTAACCCACGCCCTCACACGTCCGCTGCCCCTAAAGCGTTGTCGTACCCTCACCTGGACCCTAAACCGTCCCCGTCCCCTAACCCTAACCCTAGCCCGAACCCTAACCCTAACCCTTCCCCGAAGCCTGACCCTCAACCGTCCCCTAATCCTAACCCGTACGCTGACACTAACCCGCGCCCTCACACGTCCGCTCCCCCTAAAGCGTTGTCGTACCCTCACCTGGACCCTAAACCGTCCCCGTCCCCTAACCCTAACCCTAGCCCGAACCCTAACCCTAACCCTTCCCCGAAGCCTGACCCTCACCCGTCCCCTAATCCTAACCCGTACGCTGACACTAACACGCGCCCTCACACGTCCGCTCCCCCTAAAGCGTTGTCGTACCCTCACCTGGACCCTAAACCGTCCCCGTCCCCTAACCCTAACCCTAGCCCGAACCCTAACCCTAACCCTTCCCCGAAGCCTGACCCTCACCCGTCCCCTAATCCTAACCCGTACGCTGACACTAACCCGCGCCCTCACACGTCCGCTCCCCCTAAAGCGTTGTCGTACCCTCACCTGGACCCTAAACCGTCCCCGTCCCCTAACCCTAACCCTAGCCCGAACCCTAATCCTAACCCTTCCCCGAAGCCTGACCCTCACCCGTCCCCTAATCCTAACCCGTACGCTGACACTAACCCGCGCCCTCACACGTCCGCTCCCCCTAAAGCGTTGTCGTACCCTCACCTGGACCCTTAACCGTCCCCGTCCCCTAACCCTAGCCCTAGCCCGAACCCTAACCCTAACACATCCCCGAAGCCTGACCCTCACCCGTCCCCTAATCCTAACCCGTACGCTGACACTAACACGCGCCCTCACACGTCCGCTCCCCCTAAAGCGTTGTCGTACCCTCACCTGGACACTAAACCGTCCCCGTCCCCTAACCCTAACCCTAGCCCGAACCCTAACCCTAACCCTTCCCCGAAGCCTGACCCTCACCCGTCCCCTAATCCTAACCCGTACGCTGACACTAACCCACGCCCTCACACATCCGCTCCCCCTAAAGCGTTGTCGTACCCTCACCTGGACCCTAAACCGTCCCCGTCCCCTAACCCTAACCCTAGCCCGAACCCTAACCCTAACCCTTCCCCGAAGCCTGACCCTCACCCGTCCCCTAATCCTAACCCGTACGCTGACACTAACCCGCGCCCTCACACGTCCGCTGCCCCTAAAGCGTTGTCGTACCCTCACCTGGACCCTAAACCGTCCCCGTCCCCTAACCCTAACCCTAGCCCGAACCCTAACCCTAACCCTTCCCTGAAGCCTGACCCTCACCCGTCCCCTAATCCTAACCCGTACCCTGACACTAACCCGCGCCCTCACACGTCCGCTCCCCCTAAAGCGTTGTCGTACCCTCACCTGGACCCTAAACCGTCCCCGTCCCCTAACCCTAACCCTAGCCCGAACCCTAACCCTAACCCTTCCCCGAAGCCTGACCCTCACCCGTCCCCTAATCCTAACCCGTACGCTGACACTAACCCGCGCCCTCACACGTCCGCTGCCCCTAAAGCGTTGTCGTACCCTCACCTGGACCCTAAACCGTCCCCGTCCCCTAACCCTAACCCTAGCCCGAACCCTAACCCTAACCCTTCCCCGAAGCCTGACCCTCACCCGTCCCCTAATCCTAACCCGTACGCTGACACTAACCCGCGCCCTCACACGTCCGCTCCCCCTAAAGCGTTGTCGTACCCTCACCTGGACCCTAAACCGTCCCCATCCCCTAACCCTAACCCTAGCCCGAACCCTAACCCTAACCCTTCCCCGAAGCCTGACCCTCACCCGTCCCCTAATCCTAACCCGTACGCTGACACTAACAAGCGCCCTCACACGTCCGCTGCCCCTAAAACGTTGTCGTACCCTCACCTGGACCCTAAACCGTCCCCGTCCCCTAACCCTAACCCTAGCCCGAACCCTAACCCTAACCCTTCCCCGAAGCCTGACCCTCACCCGTCCCCTAATCCTAACCCGTACGCTGACACTAACCCGCGCCCTCACACGTCCGCTGCCCCTAAAGCGTTGTCGTACCCTCACCTGGACCCTAAACCGTCCCCGTCCCCTAACCCTAACCCTAGCCCGAACCCTAACCCTAAACCTTCCCAGAAGCCTGACCCTCACCCGTCCCCTAATCCTAACCCGTACGCTGACACTAACCCGCGCCCTCACACGTCCTCTCCCCCTAAAGCGTTGTCGTACCCTCACCTGGACCCTAAACCGTCCCCGTCCCCTAACCCTAACCCTAGCCCAAACACTAACCCTAACCCTTCCCCGAAGCCTGACCCTCACCCGTCCCCTAATCCTAACCCGTACGCTGACACTAACCCGCGCCCTCACACGTACGATCCCCTAAAGCGTTGTCGTACCCTCACCTGGACCCTAAACCGTCCCCGTCCTCTAACCCTAACCCTAGCCCGAACCCTAACCCTAACCCTTCCCCCAAGCCTGACCCTCACCCGTCCCCTAATCCTAACCCGTACGCTGACACTAACCCGCGCCCTCACACGTCCGCTGCCCCTAAAGCGTTGTCGTACCCTCACCTGGACCCTAAACCGTCCCCGTCCCCTAACCCTAACCCTAGCCCGAACCATAACCCTAACCCTTCCCCGAAGCCTGACCCTTACCCGTCCCCTAATCCTAACCCGTACGCTGACACTAACCCGCGCCTTCACACGTCCGCTGCCCCTAAAGCGTTGTCGTACACTCACCTGGACCCTAAACCGTCCCCGTCCCCTAACCCTAACCCTAGCCCGAACCCTAACCCTAAACCTTCCCCGAAGCCTGACCCTCACCCGTCCCCTAATCCTAACCCGTACGCTGACACTAAACCGCGCCCTCACACGTCCGCTGCCCCTAAAGCGTTGTCGTACCCTCACCTGGACCCTAAACCGTCCCCATCCCCTAACCCTAACCCTAGCCCGAACCCTAACCCTAACCCTTCCCCGAAGCCTGACCCTCACCCGTCCCCTAATCCTAACCCGTACGCTGACACTAACCCGTGCTCTCACACGTCCGCTCCCCGTAAAGCGTTGTCGTACCCTCACCTGGACCCTAAACCGTCCCCGTCCCCTAACCCTAACCCTAGCCCGAACCCTAACCCTAACCCTTCCCCGAAGCCTGACCCTCACCCGTCCCCTAATCCTAACCCGTACGCTGACACTAACCCGCGCCCTCACACGTCCGCTCCCCCTAAAGCGTTGTCGTACCCTCACCTGGACCCTAAACCGTCCCCGTCCCCTAACCCTAACCCTAGCCCGAACCCTAACCCTAACCCTTCCCCGAAGCCTGACCCTCACCCGTCCCCTAATCCTAACCCGTACGCTGACACTAACCCGCGCCCTCACACGTCCGCTGCCCCTAAAGCGTTGTTGTACCCTCACCTGGACCCTAAACCGTCCCCGTCCCCTAACCCTAACCCTAGCCCGAACCCTAACCCTAACCCTTCCCCGAAGCCTGACCCTCACCCGTCCCCTAATCCTAACCCGTACGCTGACGCTAACCGGTGCCCTCACACGTACGCTCCCCATAAAGCGTTGTCGTACCCTCACCTGGACCCTAAACCGTCCCCGTCCCCTAACCCTAACCCTAGCCCGAACCCTAACCCTAACACTTCCCCGAAGCCTGACCCTCACCCGTCCCCTAATCCTAACCCGTACGCTGACACTAACCCGCCCCCTCACATGTACGCTCCCCCTAAAGCGTTGTCGTACCCTCACCTGGACCCTAAACCGTCCCCGTCCCCTAACCCTAACCCTAGCTCGAACCCTAACCCTAACCCTTCCCCGAAGCCTGACCCTCACCCGTGCCCTAATCCTAACCCGTACGCTGACACTAACCCGCGCCCTCACACGTACGCTCCCCCTACAGCGCTGTCGTACGCTCACCTGGACCCTAAACTGTCCCCGTCCCCTAACCCTAACCCTAGCCCGAACCCTAACCCTAACCCTTCCCCGAAGCCTGACCCTCACCCGTCCACTAATCCTAACCCGTACGCTGACACTAACCCGCTCCCTCACACGTACGCTCCCCCTACAGCGTTGTCGTACCCTCACCTGGACCCTAAACTGTCCCCGTCCCCTAACCCTAACCCTAGCCGGAATCCTAACCCTAACCCTTCCCCGAAGCCTGACCCTCACCCGTCCCCTAATCCTAACCCGTACGCTGACACTAACCCGCGCCCTCACATGTACGCTCCCCCTAAAGCGTTGTCGTACCCTCACCTGGACCCTAAACCGTCCCCGGCCCTAACCCTAACCCTAGCTCGAACCCTAACCCTAACCCTTCCCCGAAGCCTGACCCTCACCCGTGCCCTAATCCTAACCCGTACGCTGACACTAACCCGCGCCCTCACACGTACGCTAACCATAAAGCGTTGTCGTACCCTCACCTGGACCCTAAACCGTCCCCGTCCCCTAACCCTAACCCTAGCTCGAACCCTAACCCTAACCCTTCCCCAAAGCCTGACCCTCACCCGTGCCCTAATCCTAACCCGTACGCTGACACTAACCCGCGCCCTCACACGTACGCTAACCCTAAAGCGTTGTCGTACCCTCACCTGGACCCTAAACCGTCCCCGTCCCCTAACCCTAACCCTAGCCCGAACCCTAACCCTAAACCTTCCCCGAAGCCTGACCCTCACCCGTCCCCTAATCCTAACCCGTACGCTGACACTAACCCGCGCCCTCACACGTACGCTCCCCCTAAAGCGTTGTCGTACCCTCACCTGGAACCTAAACTGTACCCGTCCCCTAACCCTAACCCTAGCCCGAGCCCTAACCCTAACACTTGCCCGAAGCCTGACCCTCACCCGTCCACTAATCCTAACCCGTACGCTGACACTAACCCGCGCCCTCACACGTACGCTCCCCCTAAAGCGTTGTCGTACCCTCACCTGGACCCTAATCCGACCCCGTCCCCTAACCCTAACCCTAGCCCGAACCCTAAACCTAACCCTTCCCCGAAGCCTGACCCTCACCCGTCCCCTAATCCTAACCCGTACGCTGACACTAACCCGCGCCCTCACACGTACGCTCCCCCTACAGCGTTGTCGTACCCTCACCTGGACCCTAAACCGTCCCCATCCCCTAACCCTAACCCTAGCCCGAACCCTAACCCTAACCCTTCCCCGAAGCCTGACCCTCACCCGTCCCCTAATCCTAACCCGTACGCTGACACTAACCCGCGCCCTCACACGTCCGCTCCCGCTAAAACGTTGTCGTACCCTCACCTGGACCCTAAACCGTCCCCGTCCCCTAACCCTAACCCTAGCCCGAACCCTAACCCTAACCCTTCCCCGAAGCCTGACCCTCACCCGTCCCCTAATCCTAACCCGTACGCTGACACTAACCCGCGCCCTGACACGTACGCTCCCCCTAAAGCGTTGTCGTACCCTCACCTGGAACCTAAACCGTCCCCGTCCCCTAACCCTAACCCTAGCCCGAACCATAACCCTAACCCTTCCCCGAAGCCTGACCCTCAACCGTCCCCTAATCCTAACCCGTACGCTGACACTAACCCGCGCCCTCACACGTACGCTCCCCCTAAAGCGTTGTCGTACCCTCACCTGGACCCTAAACCGTCCCCGTCCCCTAACCCTAACCCTAGCCCGAACCCTAACCCTAACCCTTCCCCGAAGCCTGACCCTCATCCGTCCCCTAATCCTAACCCGTACGCTGACACTAACCCGCGCCCTCACACGTACGCTCCCCCTACAGCGTTGTCGTACCCTCACCTGGACCCTAAACCGCCCCCGTCCCCTAACCCTAACCCTAGCCCTAACCCTAACCCTTCCCCGAAGCCTGACCCTCACCCGTCCCCTAATCCTAACCCGTACGCTGACACTAACCCGCGCCCTCACATGTACGCTCCCCCTAAAGCGTTGTCGTACCCTCACCTGGACCCTAAACCGTCCCCGTCCCCTAACCCTAACCCTAGCTCGAACCCTAACCCTAACCCTTCCCCGAAGCCTGACCCTCACCCGTGCCCTAAACCTAACCCGTACGCTGACACTAACCCGCGCCCTCACACGTACGCTAACCCTAAAGCGTTGTCGTATCCTCACCTGGACCCTAAACCGTCCCCGTCCCCTAACCCTAACCCTAGCCCGAACCCTAACCCTAAACCTTCCCCGAAGCCTGACCCTCACCCGTCCCGTAATCCTACCCCGTACGCTGACACTAACCCGCGCCCTCACACGTACGCTCCCCCTACAGCGTTGTCGTACCCTCACCTGGACCCTAAACCGTCCCCGTCCCCTAACCCTAACCCTAGCCCGAACCCTAACCCTAACCCTTCCCCGAAGCCTGACCCTCACCCGTCCCCTAATCCTAACCCGTACGCTGACACTAACCCGCGCCCTCACACATACGCTCCCCCTAAAGCGTTGTCGTACCCTCACCTGGATCCTAAACCGTCCCCGTCTCCTAACCCTAACCCTAGCCCGAACCCTAACCCTAACCCTTCCCCGAAGCCTGACCCTCACCCGTCCCCTAATCCTAACCCGTACGCTGACACTAACCCGCGCCCTCACACGTACGCTCCCCCTAAATCGTTGTCGTACCCTCACCTGGACCCGAAACCGTCCCCGTCCCCTAACCCTAACCCTAGCCCGACCCTAACCCTAACCCTTCCCCGAAGCCTGACACTCACCCGTCCCCTAATCCTAACCCGTACGCTGACACTAACCCGCGCCCTCACACGTACTCTCCCCCTAAAGCGTTGTCGTACCCTCACCTGGACCCTAAACCGTCCCCGTCCCCTAACCCTAACCCTAGCCCGAACCCTAACCCTAACCCTTCCCCGAAGCCTGACCCTCACCCGTCCCTTAATCCTAACCCGTACGCTGACACTTACCCACGCCCTCACACGTACGCTCCCCCTAAAGCGTTGTCGTGCCTTCACCTGGACCCTAAACCGTCCCCATCCCCTAACCCTAACCCTAGCACGAACCCTAACACTAACGCTTCCCCGAAGCCTGACCCTCACCCGTCCCCTAATCCTAACCCGTACGCTGACACTAACCCGCGCCCTCACACGTACGCTCCCCCTAAAGCGTTGTCGTACCCTCACCTGGACCCTAAACCGTCCCCGTCCCCTAACCCTAACCCTAGCCCGAACCCTAACCCTAACCCTTCCCCGAAGCCTGACCCTCACCCGTCCCCTAATCCTAACCCGTACGCTGACACTAACCCGCGCCCTCACACGTACGCTCCCCCTACAGCGTTTCGTACCCTCACCTGGACCCTAAACCGTCCCCGTCCCCTAACCCTAGCCGAAATCCTAACCCTAACACTTCCCCGAAGCCTGACACTCACCCGTCCCCTAATCCTAACCCGTACGCTGACACTAACCCGCGCCCTCACACGTACGCTACCCTAAAGCGTTGTCGTACCCTCACCTGGACCCTAAACCGTCCCCGTCCCCTAACCCTAACCCTAGCTCGAACCCTAACCCTAACCCTTCCCCGAAGCCTGACCCTCACCCGTGCCCTAATCCTAACCCGTACGCTGACACTAACCCGCGCCCTCACACGTACGCTAACCCTAAAGCGTTGTCGTACCCTCACCTGGACCCGAAACCGTCCCCGTCCCCTAACCCTAACCCTAGCCCAAACCCTAAACCTAACACTTCCCCGAAGCCTGACCCTCACCCGTACCCTAATCCTAACCCGTACGCTGACACTAACCCGCGCCCTCACACGTACGCTCCCGCTAAAGCGTTGTCGTACCCTCACCTGGACCCTAAACCGTCCCTGTCCCCTAACCCTAACCCTAGCCCGAACCCTAACCCTAACCCTTCCCCGAAGCCTGACGCTCACCCGTCCCCTAATCCTAACCCGTACGCTGAAACTAACCCGCGCCCTCACACGTACGCTCCCCCTAAAGTGTTGTCGTACCCTCACCTGGACCCTAAACCGTCCCCGTCCCCTAACCCTAACCCTAGCCCGAACCCTAACCCTAACCCTTCCCCGAAGCCTGACCCTCACCCGTCCCCTAATCCTAACCAGTATGCTGACACTAACCCGCGCCCTCACACGTACGCTCACCCTACAGCGTTGTCGTACCCTCACCTGGACCCTAAACCGTCCCCGTCCCCTAACCCTAACCCTAGCCCGAACCCTAACCCTAACCCTTCCCCGAAGCCTGACCCTCACCCGTCCCCTAATCCTAACCCGTACGCTGACACTAACCCGCGCCCTCACACGTACGCTCCCCCTAAAGCGTTGTCGTACCCTCACCTGGACCCTAAACCGTCCCCGTCTCCTAACCCTAACCCTAGCCCGAACCCTAACCCTAACCCTTCCCCGAAGCCTGACCCTCACCCGTCCCCTAATCCTAACCCGTATGCTGACACTAACCCTCGCCCTCACACGTACGCTCCCCGTAATGCGTTGTCGTACCCTCAACTGGACCCTAAACCGTCCCCGTCCCCTAACCCTAACCCTAGCCCGAACCCTAACCCTAACCCTTCCCCGAAGCCTGACACTCACCTGTCTCCTAATCCTAACCCGTACGCTGACACGAACCCACGCCCTCACATGTACGCTCCCCCTAAAGCGTTGTCGTACCCTCACCTGGACCCTAAACCGTCCCCGTCCCCTAACCCTAACCCTAGCCCGAACCCTTACCCTAAACTTTCCCTGAAGCCTGACCCTCACCCCTCCCCTAATCCTAACCCGTACGCTGACACTAACCCGCGCCCTCACGCGTACGCTCCCCCTAAAGCATTGTTGTACCCTCACCTTAACCCTAAACCTTCCTCGTCCCCTAACCCTAACCCTAGCCCGAACCCTAACCCTAACCCTTCCCCGAAGCCTGACCCTCACCCGTCCCCTAATCCTAACCCGTTCGCTGACACGAACCCACGCCCTCACATGTACGCTCCCCCTAAAGCGTTGTCGTACCGTCACCTGGACCCTAAACCGTCCACGTCCCCTAACCCTAACCCTAGCCCGAACCCTAACCCTAACCCTTCCCCGAAGCCTGACCCTCAACCGTCCCCTAATCCTAACCCGTACGCTGACACTAACCCGCGCCCTCACACGTACGCTCCCCCTAAAGCGTTGTCGTACCCTCACCTGGACCCGAAACCGTCCCCGTCCCCTAACCCTAACCCTAGCCCGAACCCTAACCCTAACCCTTCCCCGAAGCCTGACCCTCACCCGTCCCCTAATCCTAACCCGTACGCTGACACTAACCCACGCCCTCACACGTACGCTCACCCTAAAGCGTTGTCGTACCCTCACCTGGACCCTAAACCGTCCCCGTCCCCTAACCCTAGCCCGAACCCTAACCCTAACCCTTCCCCGAAGCCTGACCCTCACCCGTCCCCTAATCCTAACCCGTACGCTGACACGAACCCACGCCCTCACACGTACGCTCCCCCTAAAGCGTTGTCGTACCCTCACCTGGACCCTAAACCGTCCCCGTCCCCTAACCCTAACCCTAGCCTGTCCCCTAACCCTAACCCTTCCCCGAAGCCTGACCCTCACCCGTCCCCTAATCCTAACCCTTACGCTGACACTAACCCGCGCCCTCACACGTACGCTCCCCCTAAAGCGTTGTCGTACCCTCACCTGGACCCTAAACCGTCCCTGTCCCCTAACCCTAACCCTAGCCCGAACCCAAACCCTAACCCTTCACCGAAGCCTGACCCTCAACCGTCCCCTAATCCTAACCCGTACGCTGACACTAACCCGCGCCCTCACACGTACGCTCCCCCTAAAGCGTTGTCGTACCCTCACCTGGACCCTAAACCGTCTCCGTCCCCTAACCCTAACCCTAGCCCGAACCCTAACCCTAACCCTGCCCCGAAGCCTGACCCTCACCCGTCCCCTAATCCTAAACCGTACGCTGACGCTAACCTGCGCCCTCACACGTACGCTCCCCCTAAAGCGTTGTCGTACCCTCACCTGGACCCTAAACCGTCCCCGTCACCTAACCCTAACCCTAGCCCGAACACTAACCCTAACCCTTCCCCGAAGCCTCACCCTCACCCGTCCCCTAATCCTAACCCGTACGCTGACACTAACCCGCGCCCTCACACATACGCTCCCCCTAAAGCGTTGTCGTACCCTCACCTGGACCCTAAACCGTCGCCGTCCCCTAACCCTAACCCTAGCCCGAACCCTAACCCTAACACTTCCCCGAAGAATGACACTCACCCGTCCCCTAATCCTAACCCGTACGCTGACACTAACCCTTGCCCTCACACGTACGCTCACCCTAAAGCGTTGTCGTACCCTCACCTGGACCCTAAACCGTCCCCATCCCCTAACCCTAACGCTAGCCCAAACCCTAACCCTAACCCTTCCCCGAAGCCTGACCCTCACCCGTCCCCTAATCCTAACCCGTACGCTGACACTAACCCGCGCCCTCACACGTACGCTCCCCCTAAAGCGTTGTCGTACCCTCACCTGGACCCTAAACCGTCCCCGTCCCCTAACACTAACCCTAGGCCGAACCCTAACCCTAACCCTTCCCCGAAGCCTGACCCTCACCCGTCCCCTAATCCTAACCCGTACGCTGACACTAACCCGCGCCCTCACAGTACGCTCCCCCTAAAACGTTGTCGTACCCTCACCTGGACCCTAAACCGTCCCCGTCCCCTAACCCTAAACCTAGCCCGAACCCTAACCTTAACCCTTCCCCGAAGCCTGACCCTCACCCGTCCCCTAATCCTAACCCGTACGCTGACACTAACCCGCACCCTCACACGTACGCTCCCCCTAAAGCGTTGTCGTACGTTCACCTGGACCCTAAACCGTCCCCGTCCCCTAATCCTAACCCTAACCCGAACCCTAACCCTAACCCTTCCCCGAAGCCTGACCCTCACCCGTCCCGTAATCCTAATCCGTATGCTGACACTAACCCTCGCCCTCACACGTACGCTCCCCCTACAGCGTTGTCGTACCCTCACCTGGACCCTAAATTATCCCCGTCCCCTAACCCTAGCCCTAGCCCGAACCCTAACCCTAACACTTCCCCAAAGCCTGACCCTCACCCGTACCCTAATCCTAACCCGTACGCTGACACTAACCCGCGCCCTCACACGTACGCTCCCCATAAAGCGTTCTCATACCCTCACCTGGACCCTAAACCGTCCCCGTCCCCTAACCCTAACCCTAGCCCGAAACCTAACCCTAACCCTTCCCCGAAGCCTGACCCTCACCCGTCCCCTAATCCTAACCCGTACGCTGACACTAACCCGCGCCCTCACATGTACGCTCCCCCTAAAGCGTTGTCGTACCCTCACCTGGACCCTAAACCGTCCCCGTCCCCTAACCCTAACCCTAGCCCGAACCCTAACCCTAACTCTTCCCCAAAGCCTGACCCTCACCCATCCCGTAATCCTAACCCGTACGCTGACACTAACCCGCGCCCTCACACGTACGCTCCCCCTACAGCGTTGTCGTACCCTCACCTGCACCCTAAACTGTCCCCGTCCCCTAACCCTAACCCTAGCCCGAACCCTAACCCTAACCCTTCCCCGAAGCCTGACCCTCACCCGTCCCCTAATCCTAACCCGTACGCTGACACTAACCCGCGCCCTCACACGTACGCTCCCTATAAAGCGTTGTCCTACCCTCACCTGGACCCTAAACCGTCCCCGTCCCCTAACCCTAACCCTAGCCCGAAACCTAACCCTAACCCTTCCCCGAAGCCTGACCCTCACCTGTCCCCTAATCCTAACCCGTACGCTGACACTAACCCGCGCCCTCACACGTACGCTCCCCCTAAAGCGTTGTCGTACCCTCAGCTGGAACCTAAACCGTCCCCGTCCCCTAACCCTAACCCTAGCCCGAACCATAACCCTAACCCTTCCCCGAAGCCTGACCCTCACCCGTCCCCTAATCCTAACCCGTACGCTGACACTAACCCGCGCCCTCACACATACGCTCCCCCTAAAGCGTTGTCGTACCCTCACCTGGACCCTAATCCGACCCCGTCCCCTAACCCTAACCCTAGCCCGAACCCTAACCCTAACCCTTCCCCGAAGCCTGACCCTCACCCGTCCCGTAATCCTAACCCGTACGCTGACACTAACCCGCGCCCTCCCACGTACGCTCCCCCTAAAGCGTTGTCGTACCCTCACCTGGACCCTAAACCGTCTCCGTCCCCTAACCCTAACCCTAGCCCGAACCCTAACCCTAACCCTGCCCCGAAGCCTGACCCTCACCCGTCCCCTAATCCTAAACCTTACGCTGACGCTAACCTGCGCCCTCACACGTACGCTCCCCCTAAAGCGTTGTCGTACCCTCACCTGGACCCTAAACCGTCCCCGTCACCTAACCCTAACCCTAGCCCGAACACTAACCCTAACCCTTCCCCGAAGCCTCACCCTCACCCGTCCCCTAATCCTAACCCGTACGCTGACACTAACCCGCGCCCTCACACATACGCTCCCCCTAAAGCGTTGTCGTACCCTCACCTGGACCCTAAACCGTCGCCGTCCCCTAACCCTAACCCTAGCCCGAACCCTAACCCTAACACTTCCCCGAAGCCTGACACTCACACGTCCCCTAATCCTAACCCGTACGCTGACACTAACCCGTGCCCTCACACGTACGCTCACCCTAAAGCGTTGTCGTACCCTCACCTGGACCCTAAACCGTCCCCATCCCCTAACCCTAACGCTAGCCCAAACCCTAACCCTAACCCTTCCCCGAAGCCTGACCCTCACCCGTCCCCTAATCCTAACCCGTACGCTGACACTAACCCGCGCCCTCACACGTACGCTCCCCCTAAAGCGTTGTCGTACCCTCACCTGGACCCTAAACCGTCCCCGTCCCCTAACCCTAACCCTAGCCCGAACCCTAACCCTAACCCTTCCCCGAAGCCTGACCCTCACCCGTCCCCTAATCCTAACCCGTACGCTGACGCTAACCCGCGCCCTCACACGTACGCTCCCCCTAAAACGTTGTCGTACCCTCACCTGGACCCTAAACCGTCCCCGTCCCCTAACCCTAAACCTAGCCCGAACCCTAACCCTAACCCTTCCCCGAAGCCTGACCCTCACCCGTCCCCTAATCCTAACCCGTACGCTGACACTAACCCACGCCCTCACACGTACGCTCCCCCTAAAGCGTTGTCGTACGTTCACCTGGACCCTAAACCGTCCCCGTCCCCTAACCCTAACCCTAGCCCGAACCCTAACCCTAACCCTTCCCCGAAGCCTGACCCTCACCCGTCCCGTAATCCTAATCCGTACGCTGACACTAACCCGCACCCTCACACGTACGCTCCCCCTTCAGCGTTGTCGTACCCTCACCTGGAGCCTAAATTATCCCCGTCCCCTAACCCTAGCCCTAGCCCGAACCCTAACCCTAACACTTCCCCGAAGCCTGACCCTCACCCGTACCCTAATCCTAACCCGTACGCTGACACTAACCCGCGCCCTCACACGTACGCTCCCGCTAAAGCGTTGTCATACCCTCACCTGGACCCTAAACCGTCCCCATCCCCTAACCCTAACCCTAGCCCGAAACCTAACCCTAACCCTTCCCCGAAGCCTGACCCTCACCCGTCCCCTAATCCTAACCCGTACGCTGACACTAACCCGCGCCCTCACATGTACGCTCCCCCTAAAGCGTTGTCGTACCCTCACCTGGACCCTAAACCGTCCCCGTCCCCTAACCCTAACCCTAGCCCGAACCCTAACCCTAACTCTTCCCCGAAGCCTGACCCTCACCCGTCCCGTAATCCTAACCCGTACGCTGACACTAACCCGCGCCCTCACACGTACGCTCCCCCTACAGCGTTGTCGTACCCTCACCTGCACCCTAAACTGTCCCCATCCCCTAACCTAAACCTTAGCCCGAACCCTAACCCTAACCCTTCCCCGAAGCCTGACCCTCACCCGTCCCCTAATCCTAACCCGTACGCTTACACTAACCGGCACCCTCACACGTACGCTCCCGCTAAAGCGTTGTCCTACCCTCACCTGGACCCTAATACGTCCCCGTCCCCTAACCCTAACCCTAGCCCGAAACCTAACCCTAACCCTTCCCCGAAGCCTGACCCTCACCCGTCCCCTAATCCTAACCCGTACGCTGACACTAACCCGCGCCCGCACACGTACGCTCCCCCTAAAGCGTTGTCGTACCCTCAGCTGGAACCTAAACCGTCCCCGTCCCCTAACCCTAACCCTAGCCCGAACCCTAACCCTAACCCTTCCCCGAAGCCTGATCCTCACCCGTCCCCTAATCCTAACCCGTACGCTGACACTAACCCGCGCCCTCACACGTACGCTCCCCATAAAGCGTTGTCGTACCCTCACCTGGACCCTAAACCGTCGCCGTCCCTTAACCCTAACCCTAGCCCGAACCCTAACCCTAACCCTTCCCCGAAGCCTGACCCTCACCCGTCCCCTAATCCTAACCCGTACGCTGACACTAACCCGCACCCTCACACGTACGCTCCCCCTAAAGCGTTGTCGTACCCTCACCTGGACCCTAATCCGACCCGGTCCCCTAACCCTAACCCTAGCCCGAACCCTAACCCTAAACCTTCCCCGAAGCCTGACCCTCACCCGTCCCCTAATCCTAACCCGTACGCTGACACTAACCCGCGCCCTCACACGTTCGCTCCCCCTAAAGCGTTGTCGTACCCTCACCTGGACCCTAAACCGTCCCCATCCCCTAACCCTAACCCTAGCCCGAACCCTAACCCTAACCCTTCCCCGAAGCCTGACCCTCACCCGTCCCCTAATCCTAACCCGTACGCTGACACTAACCCGCGCCCTCACATGTACGCTCCCCCTAAAGCGTTGTCGTACCCTCAGCTGGACCCTAAACCGTCCCCGTCCCCTAACCCTAACCCTAGCCCGAACCCTAACCCTAACCCTTCCCCGAAGCCTGACCCTCACCCGTCCCCTAATCCTAACCCGTACGCTGACACTAACCCGCGCCCTCACACATACGCTCCCCCTAAAGCGTTGTCGTACCATCACCTGGACCCTAAACCGTCGCCGTCCCCTAACCCTAACCCTAGCCCGAACCCTAACCCTAAACCTTCCTCGAAGCCTGACCCTCACCCGTCCCCTAATCCTAACCCGTACTCTTAGGTTAACCCGCGCCCTCACACGTACGCTCACCCTAAATCGTTGTCGTACCCTCACCTGGACCCTAAACCGTCCCCGTCCCCTAACCCTAACCCTAGCCCGAACCCTAACCCTAACCGTTCCCCGAAGCCTGACCCTCACCCGTCCCCTAATCCTAACCCGTACGCTGACGCTAAACCGCGCCCTCACACGTACGCTCCCCCTAAAGCGTTGTCGTACCCTCACCTGGACCCTAAACCGTCCCCGTCCCCTAACCCTAACGCTAGCCCGAACCCTAACCCTAACCCTTCCCCGAAGCCTGACCCTCACCCGTCCCCTAATGCTAACCCGTACGCTGACACTAACCGGTGCCCTCACACGTACGCTCCCCCTAAAGCATTGTCGTACCCTCACCCGGACCCTAAACCGTCCCCGTCCCCTAACCCTAACCCTTCTCCGAAGCCTGAACCTCACCCGTCCCCTAATCCTAACCCGTACCTTGACACTAACCCGCTCCCTCACAGGTACGCTCCCCCTAAAGCGTTGTCGTTCCCTCACCTGGACCCTAACCCGTCCCCGTCTCCTAACCCTAACCCTAGCCCGAACGCTAACCCTAACCCTTCCCCGAAGCCTGACCCTCACCGGTCCCCTAATCCTAACCCGTACGCTGACACTAACCCGCGCCCTCACACGTACGCTCCCCCTAAAGCGTTGTCGTACCCTCAGCTGGACCCTAAACCGTCCCCGTCCCCTAACCCTAACCCTAGCCCGAACCCTAACCCTAACCCTTCCCCGAAGCCTGACCCTCACCCGTCCCCTAATCCTAACCCGTACGCTGACACTAACCCGCGCCCTCACACATACGCTCCCCCTAAAGCGTTGTCGTACCATCACCTGGACACTAAACCGTCGCCGTTCCCTAACCCTAACCCTAGCCCGAACCCTAACCCTAACACTTCCCCGAAGCCTGACACCGTTCCCCTAATCCTAACCCGTACGCTGACACTAACCCGTGCCCTCACACGTACGCTCACCCTAAAGCGTTGTCGTACCCTCACCTGGACCCTAAACCGTCCCCATCCCCTAACACTAACGCTAGCCCAAACCCTAACCCTAACCCTTCCTCGAAGCCTGACACTCACCCGTCCCCTAATCCTAACCCGTACGCTGACACTAACCCACGCCCTCACACATACGCTCCCCCTAAAGCGTTGTCGTACCCTCACCTGGACCTTAAACTGTCCCCGTCCCCTAACCCTAACCCTAGCCCGAACCCTAACCCTAAACATTCCTCGAAGCCTGACCCTCACCCGTCCCCTAATCCTAACCCGTACACTGACACTAACCCGCGCCCTCACATGTACGCTCCCCCTAAAGCGTTGTCGTACCCTCACCTGGACCCTAAACCGTCCCCGTCCCCTAACCCTAACCCTAGCCCGAACCCTAACACTAACACTTCCCCGAAGCCTGACCCTCACCCGTCCCCTAAATGTAAACCGTTCGCTGACACTAACCCACGCCCTCACACGTACGCTCCCCCTAAAGCGTTTTCGTACCCTCACCTGGACCCTAAACCGTCCCCGTCCCCTAACCCTAACCCTAGCCCGAACCCTACCCCTAAACCTTCCCCGAAGCCTGACCCTCACCCGTCCCCTAATCCTAACCCGTACGCTGACACTAACCCGCGCCCTCACACGTACGCTCACCAAACGGCGTTGTCGTACCCTCACCTGGACCCTAAACCGTCCACGTCCCCTAACCCTAACCCTAGCCCGAACCCTAACCCTAACACTTCCACGTAGCCTGACCCTCACCCGTCCCCTAATCCTAACCAGTACGCTGACACTAACCTGCGCCCTCACACGTACGCTACCCCTAAAGCGTTGTCGTACCCTCACCTGGACCCTAAACCGTCCCCGTCCCCTAACCATAAGCCTAGCCCGAACCCTAACCCTAACCCTTCCCCGAAGCCTGACCCTCACCCGTCCCCTAATCCTAACCCGTACGCTGACACTAACCCGCGCCCTCACACGTACGCTCCCCCTACAGCGTTGTCGTACCCTCACCTGGACCCTAAACCGACCCCGTCCCCTAACCCTAACCCTAGCCCGAACCATAACCCTAACCCTTCCGCGAAGCCTGACCCTCACCCGTCCCCTAATCCTAACCCGTACGCTGACACTAACCCACGCCCTCACACGTACGCTCCCCCTAAAGCGTTGTCGTACCCTCACCTGGACCCTAAACCATCCCCGTCCCCTAACCCTAACCCTAGCCCGAACCCTAACCCTAACTCTTCCCCGAAGCCTGACCCTCACCCGTCCCCTAATCCTAAACCGTACGCTGACACTAACCCGCGCCCTCACACGTACGCTCCCCCTAAAGCGTTGTCGTACCCTCACCTGGACCCTAAACCGTCCCCATCCCCTAACCCTAACCCTAGCCCGTACCCTAACCCTAACCCTACCCCGAAGCCTGACCCTCACCCGTCCCCTAATCCTAACCCGTACGCTGACACTAACCCGCGCCCTCACACGTACGCTCCCCCTACAGCGTTGTCGTACCCTCACCTGCACCCTAAACTGTCCCCGTCCCCTAACCCTAACCTTAGCCCGAACCCTAACCCTAACCCTTCCCCGAAGCTTGACCCTCACCCGTCCCCTAATCCTAACCCGTACGCTGACACTAACCCGCGCCCTCACACGTACGCTCCCGCTAAAGCGTTGTCCTACCCTCACCTGGACCCTAATACGTCCCCGTCCCCTAACCCTAACCCTAGCCCGAAACCTAACCCTAACCCTTCCCCGAAGCCTGACCCTCACCCGTCCCCTAATCCTAACCCGTACGCTGACACTAACCCGCGCCCTCACACGTACGCTCCCCCTAAAGCGTTGTCGTACCCTCAGCTGGAACCTAAACCGTCCCCGTCCCCTAACCCTAACCCTAGACCGAACCCTAACCCTAACCCTTCCCCGAAGCCTGACCCTCACCCGTCCCCTAATCCTAACCCGTACGCTGACACTAACCCGCGCCCTCACACGTACGCTCCCCATAAAGCGTTGACGTACCCTCACCTGGACCCTAAACCGTCGCCGTCCCCTAACCCTAACCCTAGCCCGAACCCTAACCCTAACCCTTCCCCGAAGCCTGACCCTCACCCGTCCCCTAATCCTAACCCGTACGCTGACACTAACCCGCGCCC
This sequence comes from Pseudorca crassidens, assembly GCF_039906515.1. Lineage (NCBI taxonomy): Eukaryota > Metazoa > Chordata > Mammalia > Artiodactyla > Delphinidae > Pseudorca > Pseudorca crassidens. The sequence continues at coordinate 64,473,132 of NC_090314.1, read as the reverse complement.
TCACACGTACGCTCCCCCTAAAGCGTTGTCGTACCCTCACCTGGACCCTAATCCGACCCGGTCCCCTAACCCTAACCCTAGCCCGAACCCTAACCCTAACCCTTCCCCGAAGCCTGACCCTCACCCGTCCCCTAATCCTAACCCGTACGCTGACACTAACCCGCGCCCTCACACGTTCGCTCCCCCTAAAGCGTTGTCGTACCCTCACCTGGACCCTAAACCGTCCCCATCCCCTAACCCTAACCCTAGCCCGAACCCTAAACCTAACCCTTCCCCGAAGCCTGACCCTCACCCGTCCCCTAATCCTAACCCGTACGCTGACACTAACCCGCGCCCTCACATGTACGCTCCCCCTAAAGCGTTGTCGTATCCTCACCTGGACCCTAAACCGTCCCCGTCCCCTAACCCTAACCCTAGCCCGAACCCTAACCCTAACCCTTCCCCGAAGCCTGACCCTCACCCGTCCCCTAATCCTAACCCGTACGCTGACACTAACCCGCGCCCTCACATGTACGCTCCCCCTAAAGCGTTGTCGTACCCTCACCTGGACCCTAAACCGTCCCCGTCCCCTAACCCTAACCCTAGCCCGAACCCTAACCCTAACACTTCCCCGAAGCCTGACCCTCACCCGTCCCCTAAATGTAAACCGTTCGCTGACACTAACCCACGCCCTCACACGTACGCTCCCCCTAAAGCGTTGTCGTACCCTCACCTGGACCCTAAACCATCCCCGTCCCCTAACCCTAACCCTAGCCCGAACCCTAACCCTAACACTTCCCCGAAGCCTGACCCTCACCCGTCGCCTAATCCTAAACCGTACGCTGACACTAACCCGCGCCCTCACACGTACGCTCCCCAAACGGCGTTGTCGTACCCTCACCTGGACCCTAAACCGTCCACGTCCCCTAACCCTAACCCTAGCCCGAACCCTAACCCTAACACTTCCCCGAAGCCTGACCCTCACCCGTCCCCTAATCCTAACCAGTACGCTGACACTAACCTGCGCCCTCACACGTACGCTACCCCTAAAGCGTTGTCGTACCCTCACCTGGACCCTAAACCGACCCCGTCCCCTAACCCTAACCGTAGCCCGAACCATAACCCTAACCCTTCCGCGAAGCCTGACCCTCACCCGTCCCCTAATCCTAACCCGTACGCTGACACTAACCCGCGCCCTCACACGTACGCTCCCCCTAAAGCGTTGTCGTACCCTCACCTGGACCCTAAACCATCCCCGTCCCCTAACCCTAACCCTAGCCCGAACCCTAACCCTAACTCTTCCCCGAAGCCTGACCCTCACCCGTCCCCTAATCCTAAACCGTACGCTGACACTAACCCGCGCCCTCACACGTACGCTCCCCCTAAAGCGTTGTCGTACCCTCACCTGGACCCTAAACCGTCCCCAGTCCCTAACCCTAACCCTAGTCCGTACCCTAACCCTAACCCTTCCCCGAAGCCTGACCCTCACCCGTCCCCTAATCCTAACCCGTACGCTGACACTAACCCGCGCCCTCACACGTACGCTCCCCCTAAAGCGTTGTCGTACCCTCAGCTGGACCCTAAACCGTCCCCGTCCCCTAACCCTAACCCTAGCCCGAACCCTAACCCTAACCCTTCCCCGAAGCCTGACCCTCACCCGTCCCCTAATCCTAACCCGTACGCTGACACTAACCCGCGCCCTCACACATACGCTCCCCCTAAAGCGTTGTCGTACCATCACCTGGACCCTAAACCGTCGCCGTCCCCTAACCCTAACCCTAGCCCGAACCCTAACCCTAACACTTCCACGAAGCCTGACACCGGTCCCCTAATCCTAACCCGTACGCTGACACTAACCCGTGCCCTCACACGTACGCTCACCCTAAAGCGTTGTCGTACCCTCACCTGGACCCTAAACCGTCCCCATCCCCTAACCCTAACGCTAGCCCAAACCCTAACCCTAACCCTTCCTCGAAGCCTGACACTCACCCGTCCCCTAATCCTAACCCGTACGCTGACACTAACCCACGCCCTCACACATACGCTCCCCCTAAAGCGTTGTCGTACCCTCACCTGGACCCTAAACTGTCCCCGTCCCCTAACCCTAACCCTAGCCCGAACCCTAACCCTAAACCTTCCTCGAAGCCTGACCCTCACCCGTCCCCTAATCCTAACCCGTACGCTGACACTAACCCGCGCCCTCACACGTACGCTCACCCTAAATCGTTGTCGTACCCTCACCTGGACCCTAAACCGTCCCGGTCCCCTAACCCTAACCCTAGCCCGAACCCTAACCCTAACCGTTCCCCGAAGCCTGACCCTCACCCGTCCCCTAATCCTAACCCGTACGCTGACGCTAACCCGCGCCCTCACACGTACGCTCCCCCTAAAGCGTTGTCGTACCCTCACCTGGACCCTAAACCGTCCCCGTCCCCTAACCCTAACGCTAGCCCGAACCCTAACCCTAACCCTTCCCCGAAGCCTGACCCTCACCCGTCCCCTAATGCTAACCCGTACGCTGACACTAACCGGTGCCCTCACACGTACGCTCCCCCTAAAGCATTGTCGTACCCTCACCCGGACCCTAAACCGTCCCCGTCCCCTAACCCTAACACTTCCCCGAAGCCTGAACCTCACCCGTCCCCTAATCCTAACCCGTACGCTGACACTAACCCGCTCCCTCACAGGTACGCTCCCCCTAAAGCGTTGTCGTACTCTCACCTGGACACTAAACCGTCCCCGTCCCCTAACCCTAACCCTAGCCCGAACCCTAACCCTAACCCTTCCCCGAAGCCTGACCCTCACCCGTCCCCTAATCCTAACCCGTACGCTGACACTAACCAACGCCCTCACACGTACGCTACCCCTAAAGCGTTGTCGTACCCTCACCTGGACCCTAAACCGTCCCCGTCCCCTAACCCTAACCCTAGCCCGAACCCTAACCCTAACCCTTCCCCGAAGCCTGACCCTCACCCGTTCCCTAATCCTAACCAGTACGCTGACACTAACCCGCGCCCTCACACGTACGCTACCCCTAAAGCGTTGTCGTACCCTCACCTGGACCCTAAACCGTCCCCGTCCCCTAACCCTAAGCCTAGCCCAAAGCCTAACCCTAACCCTTCCCCGAAGCCTGACCCTCACCCGTCCCCTAATACTAACCCGTACGCTGACACTAACCCGCACCCTCACACGTACGCTCCCCCTAAAGCGTTGTCGTTCCCTCACCTGGACCCTAACCCGTCCCCGTCCCCTAACCCTAACCCTAGCCCGAACCCTAACCCTAACCCTTCCCCGAAGCCTGACCCTCACCGGTCCCCTAATCCTAACCCGTACGCTGACACTAACCCACGCCCTCACACGTACGCTCCCCCTAAAGCGTTGTCGTACCCTCACCTAGACCCTAAACCGTCCCCGTCCCCTAACCCTAACCCTAGCCCGAACCCTAACCCTAACCCTTCCCCGAAGCCTGACCCTCACCCGTCCCCTATTCCTAACCCGTACGCTGACACTAACCCGCGCCCTCACACGTACGCTCCCCCTAAAGCGTTGTCGTACCCTCACCTGGACCCTAAACCGTCCCCGTCCCCTAACCCTAACCCTAGCCCGAACCATAACCCTAACCCTTCCGCGAAGCCTGACCCTCACCCTTCCCCTAATCCTAACCCGTACGCTGACACTAACCCGCGCCCTCACACGTACACTCCCCCTAAAGCGTTGTCGTACCCTCAACTGGACCCTAAACCGTCCCCGTCCCCTAACCCTAACCCTAGCCCGAACCCTAACCCTAACTCTTCCCCGAAGCCTGACCCTCACCCGTCCCCTAATCCTAACCCGTACGCTGACAATAACCCACGCCCTCACACGTACGCTCCCCCTAAAGCGTTGTCGTACCCTCACCTGGACCCTAAACCGTCCCCGTCCCCTAACCCTAACCCTAGCCCGAACCCTAACCCTAACCCTTCCCCGAAGCCTGACCCTCACCCGTCCCCTAATCCTAACCCGTACGCTGACACTAACCCGCGCCCTCACACGTACGCTCCCCCTAAAGCGTTGTCGTACCCTCACCTGGACCCTAAACCATCCCCATCCCCTAACCCTAACCCTAGCCCGAAACCTCACCCTAACCCTTCCCAGAAGCCTGACCCTCACCCGTCCCCTAATCCTAACCCGTACGCTGACACTAACCCGCGCCCTCACACGTACGCTCCCCCTAAAGCGTTGTCGTACCCTCACCTGGACCCTAAACCGTCCCCGTCCCCTAACCCTAACCCTAGCCCGAACCCTAACCCTAACCCTTCCCCGAAGCCTGACCCTCAGCCGTCCCCTAATCCTAACCCGTACGCTGACACTAACCCGCGCCCTCACACGTACGCTCCCCCTAAAGCGTTGTCGTACCCTCACCTGGACCCTAAACCGTCCCCGTCCCCTAACCCTAACCCTAGCCCGAACCCTAACCCTAACCCTTCCCCGAAGCCTGACCCTCACCCGTCCCCTAATCCTAACCCGTACGCTGACACTAACCCGCGCCCTCACACGTACGCTCCCCCTAAAGCGTTGTCGTACCCTCACCTGGACCCTAAACCGTCCCCGTCCCCTAACCCTAACCCTAGCCCGAACCCTCACCCTAACCCTTCCCCGAAGCCTGACCCTCACCCGTCCCCTAATCCTAACCCGTACGCTGACACTAACCCACGTCCTCACACGTACGCTCCCTCTAAAGCGTTGTCGTACCCTCACCTGGACCCTAAACCGTCCCCTACCCCTAACCCTAGCCCGAACCCTAACCCTAACCCTTCCCCGAAGCCTGACCCTCACCCGTCCCCTAATCCTAACCCGTACGCTGACACTAACCCGCGCCCTCACACGTACGCTCACCAAACGGCGTTGTCGTACCCTCACCTGGACCCTAAACCGTCCACGTCCCCTAACCCTAACCCTAGCCCGAACCCTAACCCTAACACTTCCACGAAGCCTGACCCTCACCCGTCCCCTAATCCTAACCAGTACGCTGACACTAACCTGCGCCCTCACACGTACGCTACCCCTAAAGCGTTGTCGTACCCTCACCTGGACCCTAAACCGACCCCGTCCCCTAACCCTAACCCTAGCCCGAACCATAACCCTAACCCTTCCGCGAAGCCTGACCCTCACCCGTCCCCTAATCCTAACCCGTACGCTGACACTAACCCGCGCCCTCACACGTACGCTCCCCCTAAAGCGTTGTCGTACCCTCACCTGGACCCTAAACCATCCCCGTCCCCTAACCCTAACCCTAGCCCGAACCCTAACCCTAACTCTTCCCCGAAGCCTGACCCTCACCCGTCCCCTAATCCTAAACCGTACGCTGACACTAACCCGCGCCCTCACACGTACGCTCCCCCTAAAGCGTTGTCGTACCCTCACCTGGACCCTAAACCGTCCCCAGTCCCTAACCCTAACCCTAGTCCGTACCCTAACCCTAACCCTTCCCCGAAGCCTGACCCTCACCCGTCCCCTAATCCTAACCCGTACGCTGACACTAACCCGCGCCCTCACACGTACGCTCCCCCTAAAGCGTTGTCGTACCCTCAGCTGGACCCTAAACCGTCCCCGTCCCCTAACCCTAACCCTAGCCCGAACCCTAACCCTAACCCTTCCCCGAAGCCTGACCCTCACCCGTCCCCTAATCCTAACCCGTACGCTGACACTAACCCGCGCCCTCACACATACGCTCCCCCTAAAGCGTTGTCGTACCATCACCTGGACCCTAAACCGTCGCCGTCCCCTAACCCTAACCCTAGCCCGAACCCTAACCCTAACACTTCCACGAAGCCTGACACCGGTCCCCTAATCCTAACCCGTACGCTGACACTAACCCGTGCCCTCACACGTACGCTCACCCTAAAGCGTTGTCGTACCCTCACCTGGACCCTAAACCGTCCCCATCCCCTAACCCTAACGCTAGCCCAAACCCTAACCCTAACCCTTCCTCGAAGCCTGACACTCACCCGTCCCCTAATCCTAACCCGTACGCTGACACTAACCCACGCCCTCACACATACGCTCCCCCTAAAGCGTTGTCGTACCCTCACCTGGACCCTAAACTGTCCCCGTCCCCTAACCCTAACCCTAGCCCGAACCCTAACCCTAAACCTTCCTCGAAGCCTGACCCTCACCCGTCCCCTAATCCTAACCCGTACGCTGACACTAACCCGCGCCCTCACACGTACGCTCACCCTAAATCGTTGTCGTACCCTCACCTGGACCCTAAACCGTCCCGGTCCCCTAACCCTAACCCTAGCCCGAACCCTAACCCTAACCGTTCCCCGAAGCCTGACCCTCACCCGTCCCCTAATCCTAACCCGTACGCTGACGCTAACCCGCGCCCTCACACGTACGCTCCCCCTAAAGCGTTGTCGTACCCTCACCTGGACCCTAAACCGTCCCCGTCCCCTAACCCTAACGCTAGCCCGAACCCTAACCCTAACCCTTCCCCGAAGCCTGACCCTCACCCGTCCCCTAATGCTAACCCGTACGCTGACACTAACCGGTGCCCTCACACGTACGCTCCCCCTAAAGCATTGTCGTACCCTCACCCGGACCCTAAACCGTCCCCGTCCCCTAACCCTAACACTTCCCCGAAGCCTGAACCTCACCCGTCCCCTAATCCTAACCCGTACGCTGACACTAACCCGCTCCCTCACAGGTACGCTCCCCCTAAAGCGTTGTCGTACTCTCACCTGGACACTAAACCGTCCCCGTCCCCTAACCCTAACCCTAGCCCGAACCCTAACCCTAACCCTTCCCCGAAGCCTGACCCTCACCCGTCCCCTAATCCTAACCCGTACGCTGACACTAACCCGCGCCCTCACACGTACGCTCCCCCTAAAGCGTTGTCGTACCCTCACCTGGACCCTAAACCGTCCCCGTCCCCTAACCCTAACCCTAGCCCGAACCCTAACCCTAACCCTTCCCCGAAGCCTGACCCTCACCCGTTCCCTAATCCTAACCAGTACGCTGACACTAACCCGCGCCCTCACACGTACGCTACCCCTAAAGCGTTGTCGTACCCTCACCTGGACCCTAAACCGTCCCCGTCCCCTAACCCTAAGCCTAGCCCAAAGCCTAACCCTAACCCTTCCCCGAAGCCTGACCCTCACCCGTCCCCTAATACTAACCCGTACGCTGACACTAACCCGCACCCTCACACGTACGCTCCCCCTAAAGCGTTGTCGTTCCCTCACCTGGACCCTAACCCGTCCCCGTCCCCTAACCCTAACCCTAACCCTAGCCCGAACCCTAACCCTAACCCTTCCCCGAAGCCTGACCCTCACCCGTCCCCTAATCCTAACCCGTACGCTGACACTAACCCACGCCCTCACACGTACGCTCCCCCTAAAGCGTTGTCGTACCCTCACCTAGACCCTAAACCGTCCCCGTCCCCTAACCCTAACCCTAGCCCGAACCCTAACCCTAACCCTTCCCCGAAGCCTGACCCTCACCCGTCCCCTATTCCTAACCCGTACGCTGACACTAACCCGCGCCCTCACACGTACGCTCCCCCTAAAGCGTTGTCGTACCCTCACCTGGACCCTAAACCGTCCCCGTCCCCTAACCCTAACCCTAGCCCGAACCATAACCCTAACCCTTCCGCGAAGCCTGACCCTCACCCTTCCCCTAATCCTAACCCGTACGCTGACACTAACCCGCGCCCTCACACGTACGCTCCCCCTAAAGCGTTGTCGTACCCTCAACTGGACCCTAAACCGTCCCCGTCCCCTAACCCTAACCCTAGCCCGAACCCTAACCCTAACTCTTCCCCGAAGCCTGACCCTCACCCGTCCCCTAATCCTAACCCGTACGCTGACAATAACCCACGCCCTCACACGTACGCTCCCCCTAAAGCGTTGTCGTACCCTCACCTGGACCCTAAACCGTCCCCGTCCCCTAACCCTAACCCTAGCCCGAACCCTAACCCTAACCCTTCCCCGAAGCCTGACCCTCACCCGTCCCCTAATCCTAACCCGTACGCTGACACTAACCCGCGCCCTCACACATACGCTCCCCCTAAAGCGTTGTCGTACCCTCACCTGGACCCTAAACCATCCCCATCCCCTAACCCTAACCCTAGCCCGAAACCTCACCCTAACCCTTCCCAGAAGCCTGACCCTCACCCGTCCCCTAATCCTAACCCGTACGCTGACACTAACCCGCGCCCTCACACGTACGCTCCCCCTAAAGCGTTGTCGTACCCTCACCTGGACCCTAAACCGTCCCCGTCCCCTAACCCTAACCCTAGCCCGAACCCTAACCCTAACCCTTCCCCGAAGCCTGACCCTCAGCCGTCCCCTAATCCTAACCAGTACGCTGACACTAACCCGCGCCCTCACACGTACGCTCCCCCTAAAGCGTTGTCGTACCCTCACCTGGACCCTAAACCGTCCCCGTCCCCTAACCCTAACCCTAGCCCGAACCCTAACCCTAACCCTTCCCCGAAGCCTGACCCTCACCCGTCCCCTAATCCTAACCCGTACGCTGACACTAACCCGCGCCCTCACACGTACGCTCCCCCTAAAGCGTTGTCGTACCCTCACCTGGACCCTAAACCGTCCCCGTCCCCTAACCCTAACCCTAGCCCGAACCCTCACCCTAACCCTTCCCCGAAGCCTGACCCTCACCCGTCCCCTAATCCTAACCCGTACGCTGACACTAACCCACGTCCTCACACGTACGCTCCGTCTAAAGCGTTGTCGTACCCTCACCTGGACGCTAAACCGTCCCCTACCCCTAACCCTAGCCCGAACCCTAACCCTAACCCTTCCCCGAAGCCTGACCCTCACCCGTCCCCTAATCCTAACCCGTACGCTGACACTAACCCGCGCCCTCACACGTACGCTCCCCCTAAAGCGTTGTCGTACCCTCACCTGGACCCTAAACCGTCCACGTCCCCTAACCCTAACCCTAGCCCGAACCCTAACCCTAACCCTTCCCCGAAGCCTGACCCTCACCCGTCCCCTAATCCTAACCCGTACGCTGACACTAACCCGCGCCCTCACACGTACGCTCCCCCTAAAGCGTTGTCGTACCCTCACCTGGACCCTAAACCGTCCCCGTCCCCTAACCCTAAGCCTAGCCCGAACCCTAACCCTAACCCTTCCCCGAAGCCTGACCCTCACCCGTCCCCTAATCCTAACCCGTACGCTGACACTAACCCGCGCCCTCACACGTACGCTCCCCCTAAAGCGTTGTCGTACCCTCACCTGGACCCTAAACCGTCCCCGTCCCCTAACCCTAACCCTAGCCCGAACCCTAACCCTAACCCTTCCCCGAAGCCTGACCCTCACCCGTCCCCTAATCCTAACCCGTACGCTGACACTAACCCGCGCCCTCACACGTACGCTCCCCCTAAAGCGTTGTCGTACCCTCACCTGGACCCTAAACCGTCCCCGTCCCCTAACCCTAACCCTAGCCCGAAACCTCACCCTAACCCTTCCCCGAAGCCTGACCCTCACCCGTCCCCTAATCCTAACCTGTACGCTGACACTAACCCACGTCCTCACACGTACGCTCCCTCTAAAGCGTTGTCGTACCCTCACCTGGACCCTAAACCGTCCCCGTCCCCTACCCCTAACCCTAGCCCGAACCCTAACACTAACCCTTCCCCGAAGCCTGACCCTCACCCGTCCCCTAATCCTAACCCGTACGCTGACACTAACCCGCGCCCTCACACGTCCGCTCCCCCTAAAGCGTTGTCGTACCCTCACCTGGACCCTAAACCGTCCCCGTCCCCTAACCCTAAGCCTAGCCCGAACCCTAACCCTAACCCTTCCCCGAAGCCTGACCCTCACCCGTCCCCTAATCAAAACCCGTATGCTGACACTAACCTGCGCCCTCACACGTACGCTCCCACTAAAGCGTTGTCGTACCCTCACCTGGACCCTAAACCGTCCCCGTCCCCTAACCCTAACCCTAGCCCGAACCCTAACCCTAACCCTTCCCCGAAGCCTGACCCTCACCCGTCCCCTAATCCTAACCCGTACGCTGACGCTAACCAGTGCCCTCACACGTACGCTCCCCCTAAAGCGTTGTCGTACCCTCACCTGGACCCTAAACCGTCCCCGTCCCCTAACCCTAACCCTAGCCCGAACCCTAACCCTAACACTTCCCCGAAGCCTGACCCTCACCCGTCTCCTAATCCTAACCCTTCCTCTGACACTAACCCGCGCCCTCACACGTACGCTCCCCCTAAAGCGTTGTCGTACCCTCACCTGCACCCTAAACCGTCCCCTTCCCCAAACCCTAACCCTAGCCCGAACCCTAACCCTAACGCTTCCCCTAAGCCTGACCCTCACGCTCCCCTAATCCTAACCCGTACGTTGACGCTAACCCACGCCCTCACACGTACGCTCCCCCTAAAGCGTTGTCGTACCCTCACCTGGACCCTAAACCGTCCCCGTCCCCTAACCCTAACCCTAGCCCGAACCCTAACCCTAACCCTTCCCCGAAGCCTGACCCTCACCCGTCCCCTAATCCTAACGCGTACGCTGACACTAACCCGCGCCCTCACACGTACGCTCCCCCTAAAGCGTTGTCGTGCACTCACCTGGACCCTAAACCGTCCCCGTCCCCTAACCCTAACCCTAGCCCGAACCCGAACCCTAACCCTTCCCCGAAGCCTGACCCTCACCCGTCCCCTAATCCTAACCCGTACACTGACACTAACCAACGCCCTCACACGTACGCTCCCCCTAAATCGTTGTCGTACCGTCACCTGGACCCTAAACCGTCCCCGTCCCCTAACCCTAACCCTAGCCCGAACCCTCACCCTAACCCTTCCCCGAAGCCTGATCCTCACCCGTCCCCTAATCCTAACCCGTACGCTGACACTAACCCGCGCCCTCACACGTACGCTCCCCCTAAAGCGTTGTCGTACCCTCACCTGGACCCTAAACCGTCCCCGTACCCTAACCCTACCCCTAGCCCGAACCCTCACCCTAACACTTCCACGAAGCCTGACCCTCACCCGTCCCCTAATCCTAACCCGTACGCTGACGCTAACCCATGCCCTCACACGTACGCTCCCCCTAAAGCGTTGTCTTACCCTCACCTGGACCCTAAACCGTCCCCGTCCCCTAACCGTAACCCTAGCCCGAACCCTAACCCTAACCCTTCCCCGAAGCCTGACCCTCACCCGTCCCCTAATCCTAACCCGTACGCTGACACTAACCCGCGCCCTCACACGTACGCTCCCCGTAAAGCGTTGTCGTACCCTCACCTGGGCCCTAAACCGTCCCCGTCCCCTAACCCTAACCCTAGCCCGAACCCTAACCCTAACCCTTCCCCGAAGCCTGACACTCACCTGTCACCTAATCCTAACCCATTCGCTGACACGAACCCACGCCCTCACATGTACGCTCCCCCTAAAGCGTTGTCGTACCCTCACCTGGACCCTAAACCGTCCCCGTCCCCTAACCCTAACCCTAGCCCGAACCCTAACCCTAACCCTTCCCCGAAGCCTGACCCTCACCCGTCCCCTAATCCTAACCCGTACGCTGACACTAACCCGCGCCCTCACACGTACGCTCCCCCTAAAGCGTTGTCGTACCCTCACCTGGACCCGAAACCATCCCCGTCCCCTAACCGTAACCCTAGCCCGAACCCTAACCCTAACACTTCCCCGAAGCCTGACCCTCACCCGTCCCCTAATCCTAACCCGTACGCTGACACTAACCCGCGCCCTCACACGTACGCTCCCCCTAAAGCGTTGTCGTACCCTCACCTGGATCCTAAACCGTCCCCGTCCCCTAACCCTAACCCTAGCCCGAACCCTAACCCTAACCCTTCCCCGAAGCCTGACCCTCACCCGTCCCCCAATCCTAACCTGTACGCTGACACTTACACACGCCCTCACACGTACGGTCACCCTAAAGCGTTGTCGTGCCCTCACCTGGACCCTAAACCGTCCCCGTCCCCTAACCCTAACCCTAGCCCGAACCCTAACCCTAACCCTTCCCCGAAGCCTGACCCTCACCCGTCCCCTAATCCTAACCCGTACGCTGACACTAACCCGCGCCCTCACACGTACGCTCCCCCAAAGCGTTGTCGTACCCTCACCTGGACCCGAAACCGTCCCCGTCCCCTAACCCTAACCCTAGCCCGAACCCTAACCCTAACTCTTCCCCGAAGCCTGACCCTCACCCGTCCCCTAATCCTAAACCGTACGCTGACACTAACCCGCGCCCTCACACGTACGCTCCCCCTAAAGCGTTGTCGTACCCTCACCTGGACCCTAAACCGTCCCCAGTCCCTAACCCTAACCCTAGTCCGTACCCTAACCCTAACCCTTCCCCGAAGCCTGACCCTCACCCGTCCCCTAATCCTAACCCGTACGCTGACACTAACCCGCGCCCTCACACGTACGCTCCCCCTAAAGCGCTGTCGTACCCTCAGCTGGACCCTAAACCGTCCCCGTCCCCTAACCCTAACCCTAGCCCGAACCCTAACCCTAACCCTTCCCCGAAGCCTGACCCTCACCCGTCCCCTAATCCTAACCCGTACGCTGACACTAACCCGCGCCCTCACACATACGCTCCCCCTAAAGCGTTGTCGTACCATCACCTGGACCCTAAACCGTCGCCGTCCCCTAACCCTAACCCTAGCCCGAACCCTAACCCTAACACTTCCACGAAGCCTGACACCGGTCCCCTAATCCTAACCCGTACGCTGACACTAACCCGTGCCCTCACACGTACGCTCACCCTAAAGCGTTGTCGTACCCTCACCTGGACCCTAAACCGTCCCCATCCCCTAACCCTAACGCTAGCCCAAACCCTAACCCTAACCCTTCCTCGAAGCCTGACACTCACCCGTCCCCTAATCCTAACCCGTACGCTGACACTAACCCACGCCCTCACACATACGCTCCCCCTAAAGCGTTGTCGTACCCTCACCTGGACCCTAAACTGTCCCCGTCCCCTAACCCTAACCCTAGCCCGAACCCTAACCCTAAACCTTCCTCGAAGCCTGACCCTCACCCGTCCCCTAATCCTAACCCGTACGCTGACACTAACCCGCGCCCTCACACGTACGCTCACCCTAAATCGTTGTCGTACCCTCACCTGGACCCTAAACCGTCCCGGTCCCCTAACCCTAACCCTAGCCCGAACCCTAACCCTAACCGTTCCCCGAAGCCTGACCCTCACCCGTCCCCTAATCCTAACCCGTACGCTGACGCTAACCCGCGCCCTCACACGTACGCTCCCCCTAAAGCGTTGTCGTACCCTCACCTGGACCCTAAACCGTCCCCGTCCCCTAACCCTAACGCTAGCCCGAACCCTAACCCTAACCCTTCCCCGAAGCCTGACCCTCACCCGTCCCCTAATGCTAACCCGTACGCTGACACTAACCGGTGCCCTCACACGTACGCTCCCCCTAAAGCATTGTCGTACCCTCACCCGGACCCTAAACCGTCCCCGTCCCCTAACCCTAACACTTCCCCGAAGCCTGAACCTCACCCGTCCCCTAATCCTAACCCGTACGCTGACACTAACCCGCTCCCTCACAGGTACGCTCCCCCTAAAGCGTTGTCGTACTCTCACCTGGACACTAAACCGTCCCCGTCCCCTAACCCTAACCCTAGCCCGAACCCTAACCCTAACCCTTCCCCGAAGCCTGACCCTCACCCGTCCCCTAATCCTAACCCGTACGCTGACACTAACCCGCGCCCTCACACGTACGCTACCCCTAAAGCGTTGTCGTACCCTCACCTGGACCCTAAACCGTCCCCGTCCCCTAACCCTAACCCTAGCCCGAACCCTAACCCTAACCCTTCCCCGAAGCCTGACCCTCACCCGTTCCCTAATCCTAACCAGTACGCTGACACTAACCCGCGCCCTCACACGTACGCTACCCCTAAAGCGTTGTCGTACCCTCACCTGGACCCTAAACCGTCCCCGTCCCCTAACCCTAAGCCTAGCCCAAAGCCTAACCCTAACCCTTCCCCGAAGCCTGACCCTCACCCGTCCCCTAATACTAACCCGTACGCTGACACTAACCCGCACCCTCACACGTACGCTCCCCCTAAAGCGTTGTCGTTCCCTCACCTGGACCCTAACCCGTCCCCGTCCCCTAACCCTAACCCTAGCCCGAACCCTAACCCTAACCCTTCCCCGAAGCCTGACCCTCACCGGTCCCCTAATCCTAACCCGTACGCTGACACTAACCCACGCCCTCACACGTACGCTCCCCCTAAAGCGTTGTCGTACCCTCACCTAGACCCTAAACCGTCCCCGTCCCCTAACCCTAACCCTAGCCCGAACCCTAACCCTAACCCTTCCCCGAAGCCTGACACTCACCCGTCCCCTATTCCTAACCCGTACGCTGACACTAACCCGCGCCCTCACACGTACGCTCCCCCTAAAGCGTTGTCGTACCCTCACCTGGACCCTAAACCGTCCCCGTCCCCTAACCCTAACCCTAGCCCGAACCATAACCCTAACCCTTCCGCGAAGCCTGACCCTCACCCTTCCCCTAATCCTAACCCGTACGCTGACACTAACCCGCGCCCTCACACGTACGCTCCCCCTAAAGCGTTGTCGTACCCTCAACTGGACCCTAAACCGTCCCCGTCCCCTAACCCTAACCCTAGCCCGAACCCTAACCCTAACTCTTCCCCGAAGCCTGACCCTCACCCGTCCCCTAATCCTAACCCGTACGCTGACAATAACCCACGCCCTCACACGTACGCTCCCCCTAAAGCGTTGTCGTACCCTCACCTGGACCCTAAACCGTCCCCGTCCCCTAACCCTAACCCTAGCCCGAACCCTAACCCTAACCCTTCCCCGAAGCCTGACCCTCACCCGTCCCCTAATCCTAACCCGTACGCTGACACTAACCCGCGCCCTCACACGTACGCTCCCCCTAAAGCGTTGTCGTACCCTCACCTGGACCCTAAACCATCCCCATCCCCTAACCCTAACCCTAGCCCGAAACCTCACCCTAACCCTTCCCAGAAGCCTGACCCTCACCCGTCCCCTAATCCTAACCCGTACGCTGACACTAACCCGCGCCCTCACACGTACGCTCCCCCTAAAGCGTTGTCGTACCCTCACCTGGACCCTAAACCGTCCCCGTCCCCTAACCCTAACCCTAGCCCGAACCCTAACCCTAACCCTTCCCCGAAGCCTGACCCTCAGCCGTCCCCTAATCCTAACCCGTACGCTGACACTA
This sequence comes from Pseudorca crassidens, assembly GCF_039906515.1. NCBI lineage: Eukaryota > Metazoa > Chordata > Mammalia > Artiodactyla > Delphinidae > Pseudorca > Pseudorca crassidens. The sequence goes on along the minus strand of NC_090314.1, from coordinate 64,457,946 downwards.
ACCCGCGCCCTCACACGTACGCACCCCCTAAAGCGTTGTCGTACCCTCACCTGGACCCTAAACCGTCCCCGTCCCCTAACCCTAACCCTAGCCCGAACCCTAACCCTAACCCTTCCCCGAAGCCTGACCCTCACCCGTCCCCTAATCCTAACCCGTACGCTGACACTAACCCGCGCCCTCACACGTACGCTCCCCCTAAAGCGTTGTCGTACCCTCACCTGGACCCTAAACCGTCCCCGTCCCCTAACCGTAACCCTAGCCCGAACCCTCACCCTAACCCTTCCCCGAAGCCTGACCCTCACCCGTCCCCTAATCCTAACCCGTACGCTGACACTAACCCACGTCCTCACACGTACGCTCCCTCTAAAGCGTTGTCGTACCCTCACCTGGACCCTAAACCGTCCCCTACCCCTAACCCTAGCCCGAACCCTAACCCTAACCCTTCCCCGAAGCCTGACCCTCACCCGTCCCCTAATCCTAACCCGTACGCTGACACTAACCCGCGCCCTCACACGTACGCTCACCAAACGGCGTTGTCGTACCCTCACCTGGACCCTAAACCGTCCACGTCCCCTAACCCTAACCCTAGCCCGAACCCTAACCCTAACACTTCCACGAAGCCTGACCCTCACCCGTCCCCTAATCCTAACCAGTACGCTGACACTAACCTGCGCCCTCACACGTACGCTACCCCTAAAGCGTTGTCGTACCCTCACCTGGACCCTAAACCGACCCCGTCCCCTAACCCTAACCCTAGCCCGAACCATAACCCTAACCCTTCCGCGAAGCCTGACCCTCACCCGTCCCCTAATCCTAACCCGTACGCTGACACTAACCCGCGCCCTCACACGTACGCTCCCCCTAAAGCGTTGTCGTACCCTCACCTGGACCCTAAACCATCCCCGTCCCCTAACCCTAACCCTAGCCCGAACCCTAACCCTAACTCTTCCCCGAAGCCTGACCCTCACCCGTCCCCTAATCCTAAACCGTACGCTGACACTAACCCGCGCCCTCACACGTACGCTCCCCCTAAAGCGTTGTCGTACCCTCACCTGGACCCTAAACCGTCCCCAGTCCCTAACCCTAACCCTAGTCCGTACCCTAACCCTAACCCTTCCCCGAAGCCTGACCCTCACCCGTCCCCTAATCCTAACCCGTACGCTGACACTAACCCGCGCCCTCACACGTACGCTCCCCCTAAAGCGTTGTCGTACCCTCAGCTGGACCCTAAACCGTCCCCGTCCCCTAACCCTAACCCTAGCCCGAACCCTAACCCTAACCCTTCCCCGAAGCCTGACCCTCACCCGTCCCCTAATCCTAACCCGTACGCTGACACTAACCCGCGCCCTCACACATACGCTCCCCCTAAAGCGTTGTCGTACCATCACCTGGACCCTAAACCGTCGCCGTCCCCTAACCCTAACCCTAGCCCGAACCCTAACCCTAACACTTCCACGAAGCCTGACACCGGTCCCCTAATCCTAACCCGTACGCTGACACTAACCCGTGCCCTCACACGTACGCTCACCCTAAAGCGTTGTCGTACCCTCACCTGGACCCTAAACCGTCCCCATCCCCTAACCCTAACGCTAGCCCAAACCCTAACCCTAACCCTTCCTCGAAGCCTGACACTCACCCGTCCCCTAATCCTAACCCGTACGCTGACACTAACCCACGCCCTCACACATACGCTCCCCCTAAAGCGTTGTCGTACCCTCACCTGGACCCTAAACTGTCCCCGTCCCCTAACCCTAACCCTAGCCCGAACCCTAACCCTAAACCTTCCTCGAAGCCTGACCCTCACCCGTCCCCTAATCCTAACCCGTACGCTGACACTAACCCGCGCCCTCACACGTACGCTCACCCTAAATCGTTGTCGTACCCTCACCTGGACCCTAAACCGTCCCGGTCCCCTAACCCTAACCCTAGCCCGAACCCTAACCCTAACCGTTCCCCGAAGCCTGACCCTCACCCGTCCCCTAATCCTAACCCGTACGCTGACGCTAACCCGCGCCCTCACACGTACGCTCCCCCTAAAGCGTTGTCGTACCCTCACCTGGACCCTAAACCGTCCCCGTCCCCTAACCCTAACGCTAGCCCGAACCCTAACCCTAACCCTTCCCCGAAGCCTGACCCTCACCCGTCCCCTAATGCTAACCCGTACGCTGACACTAACCGGTGCCCTCACACGTACGCTCCCCCTAAAGCATTGTCGTACCCTCACCCGGACCCTAAACCGTCCCCGTCCCCTAACCCTAACACTTCCCCGAAGCCTGAACCTCACCCGTCCCCTAATCCTAACCCGTACGCTGACACTAACCCGCTCCCTCACAGGTACGCTCCCCCTAAAGCGTTGTCGTACTCTCACCTGGACACTAAACCGTCCCCGTCCCCTAACCCTAACCCTAGCCCGAACCCTAACCCTAACCCTTCCCCGAAGCCTGACCCTCACCCGTCCCCTAATCCTAACCCGTACGCTGACACTAACCCGCGCCCTCACACGTACGCTCCCCCTAAAGCGTTGTCGTACCCTCACCTGGACCCTAAACCGTCCCCGTCCCCTAACCCTAACCCTAGCCCGAACCCTAACCCTAACCCTTCCCCGAAGCCTGACCCTCACCCGTTCCCTAATCCTAACCAGTACGCTGACACTAACCCGCGCCCTCACACGTACGCTACCCCTAAAGCGTTGTCGTACCCTCACCTGGACCCTAAACCGTCCCCGTCCCCTAACCCTAAGCCTAGCCCAAAGCCTAACCCTAACCCTTCCCCGAAGCCTGACCCTCACCCGTCCCCTAATACTAACCCGTACGCTGACACTAACCCGCACCCTCACACGTACGCTCCCCCTAAAGCGTTGTCGTTCCCTCACCTGGACCCTAACCCGTCCCCGTCCCCTAACCCTAACCCTAGCCCGAACCCTAACCCTAACCCTTCCCCGAAGCCTGACCCTCACCCGTCCCCTAATCCTAACCCGTACGCTGACACTAACCCACGCCCTCACACGTACGCTCCCCCTAAAGCGTTGTCGTACCCTCACCTAGACCCTAAACCGTCCCCGTCCCCTAACCCTAACCCTAGCCCGAACCCTAACCCTAACCCTTCCCCGAAGCCTGACCCTCACCCGTCCCCTATTCCTAACCCGTACGCTGACACTAACCCGCGCCCTCACACGTACGCTCCCCCTAAAGCGTTGTCGTACCCTCACCTGGACCCTAAACCGTCCCCGTCCCCTAACCCTAACCCTAGCCCGAACCATAACCCTAACCCTTCCGCGAAGCCTGACCCTCACCCTTCCCCTAATCCTAACCCGTACGCTGACACTAACCCGCGCCCTCACACGTACGCTCCCCCTAAAGCGTTGTCGTACCCTCAACTGGACCCTAAACCGTCCCCGTCCCCTAACCCTAACCCTAGCCCGAACCCTAACCCTAACTCTTCCCCGAAGCCTGACCCTCACCCGTCCCCTAATCCTAACCCGTACGCTGACAATAACCCACGCCCTCACACGTACGCTCCCCCTAAAGCGTTGTCGTACCCTCACCTGGACCCTAAACCGTCCCCGTCCCCTAACCCTAACCCTAGCCCGAACCCTAACCCTAACCCTTCCCCGAAGCCTGACCCTCACCCGTCCCCTAATCCTAACCCGTACGCTGACACTAACCCGCGCCCTCACACATACGCTCCCCCTAAAGCGTTGTCGTACCCTCACCTGGACCCTAAACCATCCCCATCCCCTAACCCTAACCCTAGCCCGAAACCTCACCCTAACCCTTCCCAGAAGCCTGACCCTCACCCGTCCCCTAATCCTAACCCGTACGCTGACACTAACCCGCGCCCTCACACGTACGCTCCCCCTAAAGCGTTGTCGTACCCTCACCTGGACCCTAAACCGTCCCCGTCCCCTAACCCTAACCCTAGCCCGAACCCTAACCCTAACCCTTCCCCGAAGCCTGACCCTCAGCCGTCCCCTAATCCTAACCAGTACGCTGACACTAACCCGCGCCCTCACACGTACGCTCCCCCTAAAGCGTTGTCGTACCCTCACCTGGACCCTAAACCGTCCCCGTCCCCTAACCCTAACCCTAGCCCGAACCCTAACCCTAACCCTTCCCCGAAGCCTGACCCTCACCCGTCCCCTAATCCTAACCCGTACGCTGACACTAACCCGCGCCCTCACACGTACGCTCCCCCTAAAGCGTTGTCGTACCCTCACCTGGACCCTAAACCGTCCCCGTCCCCTAACCCTAACCCTAGCCCGAACCCTCACCCTAACCCTTCCCCGAAGCCTGACCCTCACCCGTCCCCTAATCCTAACCCGTACGCTGACACTAACCCACGTCCTCACACGTACGCTCCGTCTAAAGCGTTGTCGTACCCTCACCTGGACCCTAAACCGTCCCCTACCCCTAACCCTAGCCCGAACCCTAACCCTAACCCTTCCCCGAAGCCTGACCCTCACCCGTCCCCTAATCCTAACCCGTACGCTGACACTAACCCGCGCCCTCACACGTACGCTCCCCCTAAAGCGTTGTCGTACCCTCACCTGGACCCTAAACCGTCCACGTCCCCTAACCCTAACCCTAGCCCGAACCCTAACCCTAACCCTTCCCCGAAGCCTGACCCTCACCCGTCCCCTAATCCTAACCCGTACGCTGACACTAACCCGCGCCCTCACACGTACGCTCCCCCTAAAGCGTTGTCGTACCCTCACCTGGACCCTAAACCGTCCCCGTCCCCTAACCCTAAGCCTAGCCCGAACCCTAACCCTAACCCTTCCCCGAAGCCTGACCCTCACCCGTCCCCTAATCCTAACCCGTACGCTGACACTAACCCGCGCCCTCACACGTACGCTCCCCCTAAAGCGTTGTCGTACCCTCACCTGGACCCTAAACCGTCCCCGTCCCCTAACCCTAACCCTAGCCCGAACCCTAACCCTAACCCTTCCCCGAAGCCTGACCCTCACCCGTCCCCTAATCCTAACCCGTACGCTGACACTAACCCGCGCCCTCACACGTACGCTCCCCCTAAAGCGTTGTCGTACCCTCACCTGGACCCTAAACCGTCCCCGTCCCCTAACCCTAACCCTAGCCCGAAACCTCACCCTAACCCTTCCCCGAAGCCTGACCCTCACCCGTCCCCTAATCCTAACCCGTACGCTGACACTAACCCACGTCCTCACACGTACGCTCCCTCTAAAGCGTTGTCGTACCCTCACCTGGACCCTAAACCGTCCCCGTCCCCTACCCCTAACCCTAGCCCGAACCCTAACACTAACCCTTCCCCGAAGCCTGACCCTCACCCGTCCCCTAATCCTAACCCGTACGCTGACACTAACCCGCGCCCTCACACGTCCGCTCCCCCTAAAGCGTTGTCGTACCCTCACCTGGACCCTAAACCGTCCCCGTCCCCTAACCCTAACCCTAGCCCGAACCCTAACCCTAACCCTTCCCCGAAGCCTGACCCTCACCCGTCTCCTAATCCTAACCCTTTCTCTGACACTAACCCGCGCCCTCACACGTACGCTCCCCCTAAAGCGTTGTCGTACCCTCACCTGCACCCTAAACCGTCCCCTTCCCCAAACCCTAACCCTAGCCCGAACCCTAACCCTAACGCTTCCCCTAAGCCTGACCCTCACGCTCCCCTAATCCTAACCCGTACGTTGACGCTAACCCACGCCCTCACACGTACGCTCCCCCTAAAGCGTTGTCGTACCCTCACCTGGACCCTAAACCGTCCCCGTCCCCTAACCCTAACCCTAGCCCGAACCCTAACCCTAACCCTTCCCCGAAGCCTGACCCTCACCCGTCCCCTAATCCTAACGCGTACGCTGACACTAACCCGCGCCCTCACACGTACGCTCCCCCTAAAGCGTTGTCGTGCACTCACATGGACCCTAAACCGTCCCCGTCCCCTAACCCTAACCCTAGCCCGAACCCGAACCCTAACCCTTCCCCGAAGCCTGACCCTCACCCGTCCCCTAATCCTAACCCGTACACTGACACTAACCAACGCCCTCACACGTACGCTCCCCCTAAATCGTTGTCGTACCGTCACCTGGACCCTAAACCGTCCCCGTCCCCTAACCCTAACCCTAGCCCGAACCCTCACCCTAACCCTTCCCCGAAGCCTGATCCTCACCCGTCCCCTAATCCTAACCCGTACGCTGACACTAACCCGCGCCCTCACACGTACGCTCCCCCTAAAGCGTTGTCGTACCCTCACCTGGACCCTAAACCGTCCCCGTACCCTAACCCTACCCCTAGCCCGAACCCTCACCCTAACACTTCCACGAAGCCTGACCCTCACCCGTCCCCTAATCCTAACCCGTACGCTGACGCTAACCCATGCCCTCACACGTACGCTCCCCCTAAAGCGTTGTCTTACCCTCACCTGGACCCTAAACCGTCCCCGTCCCCTAACCGTAACCCTAGCCCGAACCCTAACCCTAACCCTTCCCCGAAGCCTGACCCTCACCCGTCCCCTAATCCTAACCCGTACGCTGACACTAACCCGCGCCCTCACACGTACGCTCCCCGTAAAGCGTTGTCGTACCCTCACCTGGGCCCTAAACCGTCCCCGTCCCCTAACCCTAACCCTAGCCCGAACCCTAACCCTAACCCTTCCCCGAAGCCTGACACTCACCTGTCACCTAATCCTAACCCATTCGCTGACACGAACCCACGCCCTCACATGTACGCTCCCCCTAAAGCGTTGTCGTACCCTCACCTGGACCCTAAACCGTCCCCGTCCCCTAACCCTAACCCTAGCCCGAACCCTAACCCTAACCCTTCCCCGAAGCCTGACCCTCACCCGTCCCCTAATCCTAACCCGTACGCTGACACTAACCCGCGCCCTCACACGTACGCTCCCCCTAAAGCGTTGTCGTACCCTCACCTGGACCCGAAACCATCCCCGTCCCCTAACCGTAACCCTAGCCCGAACCCTAACCCTAACACTTCCCCGAAGCCTGACCCTCACCCGTCCCCTAATCCTAACCCGTACGCTGACACTAACCCGCGCCCTCACACGTACGCTCCCCCTAAAGCGTTGTCGTACCCTCACCTGGATCCTAAACCGTCCCCGTCCCCTAACCCTAACCCTAGCCCGAACCCTAACCCTAACCCTTCCCCGAAGCCTGACCCTCACCCGTCCCCCAATCCTAACCTGTACGCTGACACTTACACACGCCCTCACACGTACGGTCCCCCTAAAGCGTTGTCGTACCCTCACCTGGACCCGAAACCGTCCCCGTCCCCTAACCCTAACCCTAGCCCGAACCCTAACCCTAACACTTCCCCGAAGCCTGACCCTCACCCGTACCCTAATCCTAACCCGTACGCTGACACTTACCCACACCCTCACACGTACGATCACCCTAAAGTGTTGTCGTACCCTCACCTGGACCCTAAACCGTCCCCGTCCCCTAACCCTAACCCTTCCCCGAAGCCTGACCCTCACCCGTCCCCTAATCCTAACCCTTACGCTGACACTAACCCGCGCCCTCACACGTACGCTACCCCTAAAGCGTTGTCGTACCCTCACCTGGACCCTAAACCGTCCCCGTCCCCTAACCCTAACCCTAGCCCGAACCCGAACCCTAACCTTTCCCTGAAGCCTGACCCTCACCCCTCCCCTAATCCTAACCCGTACGCTGACACTAACCCGCGCCCTCACACGTACGCTCCCCCTAAAGCATTGTCGTACCCTCACCTTGACCCTAAACCTTCCTCGTCCCCTAACCCTAACCCTAGCCCGAACCCTAACCCTAACCCTTCCCCGAAGCCTGACCCTCACCCGTCCCCTAATCCTAACCCGTACGCTGACACGAACCCACGCCCTCACACGTACGCTCCCCCTAAAGCGTTGTCGTACCCTCACCTGGACCCTAAACCGTCCCCGTCCCCTAACCCTAACCCTAGCCCGAACCCTAACCCTAACCCTTCCCCGAAGCCTGACCCTCACCCGTCCCCTAATCCTAACCCGTACGCTGACACTAACCCGTGCCCTCACACGTACGCTCCCCCTAAAGCGTTGTCGTACGCTCACCTGGACCCGAAACCGTCCCCGTCCCCTAACCCTAACCCTAGCCCGAACCCTAACCCTAACCCTTCCCCGAAGCCTGACCCTCACCCGTCCCCTAATCCTAACCCGTACGCTGACACTAACCCGCGCCCTCACACGTACGCTCCCCCTAAAGCGTTGTCGTACCCTCACCTGGACCCTAAACCGTCCCCGTCCCCTAACCCTAACCCTTCCCCGAAGCCTGACCCTCACCCGTCCCCTAATCCTAACGCGTACGCTGACACTAACCCGCGTCCTCACACATACGCTCCCCCTAAAGCGTTGTCGTACCCTCACATGGACCCTAAACCGTCCCTGTCCCCTAACCCTAACCCTAGCCCAAACCCAAACCCTAACCCTTCCCCGAAGCCTGACCCTCACCCGTCCCCTAATCCTAACCCGTACGCTGACACTAACCCGCGCCCTCACACGTACGCTCCCCCTAAAGCGTTGTCGTACCCTCACCTGGACCCTAAACCGTCCCTGTCCCCTAACCCTAACCCTAGCCCGAACCCTTACCCTAACCTTTCTCTGAAGCCTGACCCTCACTCCTCCCCTAATTCTAACCCGTACGCTGACACTAACCCACGCCCTCACACGTACGCTCCCCCTAAAGCATTGTCGTACCCTCACCTTGACCCTAAACCGTCCCCGTCCCCTATCCCTAACCCTAGCCCGAACACTAACCCTAACCCTTCCCCGAAGCCTGACCCTCAACCGTCCCCTAATCCTAACCCGTACGCTGACACTAACCCGCGCCCTCACACGTACGCTCCCCGTAAAGCGTTGTCGTACCCTCACCTGGACCCTAAACCGTCCCCGTCCCCTCACCCTAACCCTAGCCCGAACCCTAACCCTAACCCTTCCCCGAAGCCTGACCCTCACCCGTCCCCTAATCCTAACCCGTACGCTGACACTTACCCACGCCCTCACACGTACGCTCCCCCTAAAGCGTTGTCGTGCCTTAACCTGGACCCTAAACCGTCCCCGTCCCCTAACCCTAACCCTAGCACGAACCCTAACCCTAACCCTTCCCCGAAGCCTGACCCTCACCCGTCCCCTAATCCTAACCCGTACGCTGACACTAACCCGCGCCCTCACACGTACGCTCCCCCTAAAGCGTTGTCGTACCCTCACCTGGATCCTAAACCGTCCCCGTCCCCTAACCCTAACCCTAGCCCGAACCCTAACCCTAATCTTTCCCCGAAGCCTGACCCTCACCCGTCCCCTAATCCTAACCCGTACGCTGACACTTACGCACGCCTTCACACGTACGGTCCCCCTAAAGCGTTCTCGTGCCCTCACCTGGACCCTAAACCGTCCCCGTCCCCTAACCCTAACCCTAGCCCGAACCGAAACCCTAACCCTTCCCCGAAGCCTGATCCTCACCCGTCCCCTAATCCTAACCCGTATGCTGACGCTAACCCGCGCCCTCACACGTCCGCTCCCCCTAAAGCGTTGTCGTACCCTCACCTGGACCCTAAACCGTCCCCGTCCCCTAACCCTAACCCTAGCCCGAACCCTAACCCTAACCCTTCCCCGAAGCCTGACCCTCACCCGTCTCCTAATCCTAACACGTACGCTGACACTAACCCGCACCCTCACAGGTACGCTCCCCCTAAAGCTTTGTCGTACCCTCACCTGGACCCTAAACCGTCCCCGTCCCCTAACCCTAACACTTCCCCGAAGCCTGACCCTCACCCGTCCCCTAAACCTAACCCGTACACTGACGCTAACCCGCGCCCTCACACGTACGCTCCCCTAAAGCGTTTTCGTACCCTCACCTGGACCCTAAAACTTCCCCGTCCCCTAACCTTAACCCTAGCCCGAACCCTAACCCTAGCCGTTCCCCGAAGCCTGACCCTCACCCGTCCCCTAATCCTAACCCGTACGCTGACACTAACCCGCGCCCTCACACGTACTCTCCCCCTAAAGCGTTGTCGTACCCTCACCTGGACCCTAAACCGTCCCCGTCCCCTAACCCTAACCCTAGCCCGAACCCTAACCCTAACCCTTCCCCGAAGACTGACCCTCACCCGTACCCTAATCCTAACCCGTACGCTGACACTTACCCACAACCTCACACGTACGTTCCCCCTAAAGCGTTGTCGTACCCTCACCTGGACCCTAAACCGTCCCCGTCCCCTAACCCTAACCCTTCCCCGAAGCCTGACCCTCACCCGTCCCCTAATCCTAACCCTTACGCTGACACTAACCCGCGCCCTCACACGTACGCTCCCCCTAAAGCGTTGTCGTGCCCTCACCTGGACCCTAAACCGTCCCCGTCCCCTAACCCTAACCCTAGCCCGAACCCTAACCCTAACCCTTCCCCGAAGCCTGACCCTCACCCGTCCCCTAATCCTAACGCGTACGCTGACACTAACCCGCGCCCTCACACGTACGCTCCCCCTAAAGCGTTGTCGTGCACTCACCTGGACCCTAAACCGTCCCCGTCCCCTAACCCTAACCCTAGCCCGAACCCGAACCCTAACCCTTCCCCGAAGCCTGACCCTCACCCGTCCCCTAATCCTAACCCGTACGCTGACACTAACCAACGCCCTCACACGTACGCTCCCCCTAAAGCGTTGTCGTACACTCACCTGGTGTCTAAACCGTCCCTGTCCCCTAACCCTAACCCTAGCCCGAACCCTAACCCTAAACCTTCCCCGAAGCCTGACCCTCACCCGTCCCCTAATCCTAACCCGTACGCTGACACTAACCCGCGCCCTCACACGTACGCTCCCCCTAAAGCGTTGTCGTACCCTCACCTGGACCCTAAACCGTCCCCATCCCCTAACCCTAACCCTAGCCCGAACCCTAACCCTAACCCTTCCCCGAAGCCTGACCCTCACCCGTCCCCTAATCCTAACCCGTACGCTGACACTTACCCACGCCCTCACAAGAACGGTCCCCCTAAAGCGTTGTCGTGCCCTCACCTGGACCCTAAACCGTCCCCGTCCCCTAACCCTAACCCTAGCCCGAACCCGAACCCTAACCCTTCCCCGAAGCCTGACCCTCACCCGTCCCCTAATCCTAACCCGTACGCTGACACTAACGCGCGCCCTCACACGTACGCTCCCCCTAAAGCGTTGTCGTACCCTCACCTGGACCCTAAACCGTCCCCGTCCCCTAAACCTAACCCTAGCCTGAACCCTAACCCTAACCCTTCCCCGAAGCCTGACCCTCACCCGTACCTTAATCCTAACCCGTACGCTGACAATTACCCACACCCTCACACGTATGATCCCCCTAAAGCGTTGTCGTACCCTCACCTGGACCCTAAACCGTCCCCGTCCCCTAACCCTAACCCTTCCCCGAAGCCTGACCGTCACCAGTCCCCTAATCCTAACCCTTACGCTGACACTAACCCGCGCCCTCACACGTACGCTCCCCCTAAAGCGTTGTCGTACCCTCACCTGGACCCTAAACCGTCCCCGTCCCCTAACCCTAACCCTAGCCCGAAACCTGACCCTAACTCTTCCCCGAAGCCTGACCCTCACCCGTCCCCTAATCCTAACCCGTACGCTGACGCTAACTCGCGCCCTCACACGTACGCTCCCCCTAAAGCGTTGTCGTACCCTCACCTGGACCCGAAACCGTCCCCGTCCCCTAACCCTAACCCTTCCCCGAAGCCTGACCCTCACCCGTCTCCTAATCCTAACACGTACGCTGACACTAACCCGCACCCTCACAGGTACGCTCCCCCTAAAGCTTTGTCGTACCCTCACCTGGACCCTAAACCGTCCCCGTCCCCTAACCCTAACACTTCCCCGAAGCCTGACCCTCACCCGTCCCCTAATCCTAACCCGTACGCTGACGCTAACCCGCGCCCTCACACGTACGCTCCCCTAAAGCGTTTTCGTACCCTCACCTGGACCCTAAAACTTCCCCGTCCCCTAACCTTAACCCTAGCCCGAACCCTAACCCTAGCCGTTCCCCGAAGCCTGACCCTCACCCGTCCCCTAATCCTAACGCGTACGCTGACACTAACCCGCGCCCTCACACGTACGCTCCCCCTAAAGCGTTGTCGTGCACTCACCTGGACCCTAAACCGTCCCCGTCCCCTAACCCTAACCCTAGCCCGAACCCGAACCCTAACCCTTCCCCGAAGCCTGACCCTCACCCGTCCCCTAATCCTAACCCGTACGCTGACACTAACCAACGCCCTCACACGTACGCTCCCCCTAAAGCGTTGTCGTACACTCACCTGGTCCCTAAACCGTCCCTGTCCCCTAACCCTAACCCTAGCCCGAACCCTAACCCTAAACCTTCCCCGAAGCCTGACCCTCACCCGTCCCCTAATCCTAACCCGTACGCTGACACTAACCCGCGCCCTCACACGTACGCTCCCCCTAAAGCGTTGTCGTACCCTCACCTGGACCCTAAACCGTCCCCGTCCCCTAACCCTAACCCTAGCCCGAACCCTAACCCTAACCCTTCCCCGAAGCCTGACCCTCACCCGTCCCCTAATCCTAACCCGTACGCTGACACTTACCCACGCCCTCACACGTACGCTCCCCCTAAAGCGTTGTCGTGCCTTAACCTGAACCCTAAACCATCCCCGTCCCCTAACCCTAACCCTAGCACGAACCATAACCCTAACCCTTCCCCGAAGCCTGACCCTCACCCGTCCCCTAATCCTAACCCGTACGCTGACACTAACCCGCGCCCTCACACGTACGCTCCCCCTAAAGCGTTGTCGTACCCTCACCTGGATCCTAAACCGTCCCCGTCCCCTAACCCTAACCCTAGCCCGAACCCTAACCCTAATCTTTCCCCGAAGCCTGACCCTCACCCGTCCCCTAATCCTAACCCGTACGCTGACACTTACGCACGCCTTCACACGTACGGTCCCCCTAAAGCGTTGTCGTGCCCTCACCTGGACCCTAAACCGTCCCCGTCCCCTAACCCTAACCCTAGCCCGAACCCGAACCCTAACCCTTCCCCGAAGCCTGACCCTCACCCGTCCCCTAATCCTAACCCGTACGCTGACACTAACCCGCGCCCTCACACGTACGCTCCCCCTAAAGCGTTGTCGTAACCTCACCTGGACCCTAAACCGTCCCCGTCCCCTAACCCTAACCCTAGCCTGAACCCTAACCCTAACCCTTCCCCGAAGCCTGACCCTCACCCGTACCTTAATCCTAACCCGTACGCTGACACTTACCCACACCCTCACACGTACGATCCCCCTAAAGCGTTGTCGTACCCTCACCTGGACCCTAAACCGTCCCCGTCCCCTAACCCTAACCCTTCCCCGAAGCCTGACCCTCACCCGTCCCCTAATCCTAACCCTTACGCTGACACTAACCCGCGCCCTCACACGTACGCTACCCCTAAAGCGTTGTCGTACCCTCACCTGGACCCTAAACCGTCCCCGTCCCCTAACCCTAACCCTAGCCCGAACCCTTACCCTAATATTTCCCTGAAGCCTGACCCTCACCCCTCCCCTAATCCTAACCCGTACGCTGACACTAACCCGCGCCCTCACACGTACGCTCCCCCTAAAGCATTGTCGTACCCTCACCTTGACCCTAAACCTTCCTCGTCCCCTAACCCTAACCCTAGCCCGAACCCTAACCCTAACCCTTCCCCGAAGCCTGACCCTCACCCGTCCCCTAATCCTAACCCGTACGCTGACACGAACCCACGCCCTCACACGTACGCTCCCCCTAAAGCGTTATCGTACCCTCACCTGGACCCTAAACCGTCCCCGTCCCCTAACCCTAACCCTAGCCCGAACCCTAACCCTAACCCTTCCCCGAAGCCTGACCCTCACCCGTCCCCTAATCCTAACCCGTACGCTGACACTAACCCGTGCCCTCACACGTACGCTCCCCCTAAAGCGTTGTCGTACGCTCACCTGGACCCGAAACCGTCCCCGTCCCCTAACCCTAACCCTAGCCCGAACCCTAACCCTAACCCTTCCCCGAAGCCTGACCCTCACCCGTCCCCTAATCCTAACCCTTACGCTGACACTAACCCGCGCCCTCACACGTACGCTCCCCCTAAAGCGTTGTCGTACCCTCACCTGGACCCTAAACCGTCCCCGTCCCCTAACCCTAACCCTAGCCCGAACCCTAAACCTAACCCTTCCCCGAAGCCTGACCCTCACCCGTACCCTAATCCTAACCCGTACGCTGACACTTACCCACACCCTCACACGTACGATCCCCCTAAAGCGTTGTCGTACCCTCACCTGGACCCTAAACCGTCCCCGTCCCCTAACCCTAACCCTTCCCCGAAGCCTGACCCTCACCCGTCCCCTAATCCTAACGCGTACGCTGACACTAACCCGCGTCCTCACACATACGCTCCCCCTAAAGCGTTGTCGTACCCTCACATGGACCCTAAACCGTCCCCGTCCCCTAACCCTAACCCTAGCCCAAACCCAAACCCTAACCCTTCCCCGAAGCCTGACCCTCACCCGTCCCCTAATCCTAACCCGTACGCTGACACTAACCCGCGCCCTCACACGTACGCTCCCCCTAAAGCGTTGTCGTACCCTCACCTGGACCCTAAACCGTCCCTGTCCCCTAACCCTAACCCTAGCCCGAACCCTTACCCTAACCTTTCTCTGAAGCCTGACCCTCACTCCTCCCCTAATTCTAACCCGTACGCTGACACTAACCCACGTCCTCACACGTACGCTCCCCCTAAAGCATTGTCGTACCCTCACCTTGACCCTAAACCGTCCCCGTCCCCTATCCCTAACCCTAGCCCGAACACTAACCCTAACCCTTCCCCGAAGCCTGACCCTCAACCGTCCCCTAATCCTAACCCGTACGCTGACACTAACCCGCGCCCTCACACGTACGCTCCCCGTAAAGCGTTGTCGTACCCTCACCTGGACCCTAAACCGTCCCCGTCCCCTCACCCTAACCCTAGCCCGAACCCTAACCCTAACCCTTCCCCGAAGCCTGACCCTCACCCGTCCCCTAATCCTAACCCGTACGCTGACACTTACCCACGCCCTCACACGTACGCTCCCCCTAAAGCGTTGTCGTGCCTTAACCTGGACCCTAAACCGTCCCCGTCCCCTAACCCTAACCATAGCACGAACCCTAACCCTAACCCTTCCCCGAAGCCTGACCCTCACCCGTCCCCTAATCCTAACCCGTACGCTGACACTAACCCGCGCCCTCACACGTACGCTCCCCCTAAAGCGTTGTCGTACCCTCACCTGGATCCTAAACCGTCCCCGTCCCCTAACCCTAACCCTAGCCCGAACCCTAACCCTAATCTTTCCCCGAAGCCTGACCCTCACCCGTCCCCTAATCCTAACCCGTACGCTGACACTTACGCACGCCTTCACACGTACGGTCCCCCTAAAGCGTTGTCGTGCCCTCACCTGGACCCTAAACCGTCCCCGTCCCCTAACCCTAACCCTAGCCCGAACCGAAACCCTAACCCTTCCCCGAAGCCTGATCCTCACCCGTCCCCTAATCCTAACCCGTACGCTGACGCTAACCCGCGCCCTCACACGTCCGCTCCCCCTAAAGCGTTGTCGTACCCTCACCTGGACCCTAAACCGTCCCCGTCCCCTAACCCTAACCCTAGCCCGAACCCTAACCCTAACCCTTCCCCGAAGCCTGACCCTCACCCGTCTCCTAATCCTAACACGTACGCTGACACTAACCCGCACCCTCACAGGTACGCTCCCCCTAAAGCTTTGTCGTACCCTCAACTGGACCCTAAACCGTCCCCGTCCCCTAACCCTAACACTTCCCCGAAGCCTGACCCTCACCCGTCCCCTAATCCTAACCCGTACACTGACGCTAACCCGCGCCCTCACACGTACGCTCCCCTAAAGCGTTTTCGTACCCTCACCTGGACCCTAAAACTTCCCCGTCCCCTAACCTTAACCCTAGCCCGAACCCTAACCCTAGCCGTTCCCCGAAGCCTGACCCTCACCCGTCCCCTAATCCTAACCCGTACGCTGACACTAACCCGCGCCCTCACACGTACTCTCCCCCTAAAGCGTTGTCGTACCCTCACCTGGACCCTAAACCGTCCCCGTCCCCTAACCCTAACCCTAGCCCGAACCCTAACCCTAACCCTTCCCCGAAGACTGACCCTCACCCGTACCCTAATCCTAACCCGTACGCTGACACTTACCCACAACCTCACACGTACGTTCCCCCTAAAGCGTTGTCGTACCCTCACCTGGACCCTAAACCGTCCCCGTCACCTAACCCTAACCCTTCCCCGAAGCCTGACCCTCACCCGTCCCCTAATCCTAACCCTTACGCTGACACTAACCCGCGCCCTCACACGTACGCTCCCCCTAAAGCGTTGTCGTACCCTCACCTGGACCCTAAACCGTCCCCGTCCCCTAACCCTAACCCTAGCCCGAACCCTAACCCTAACCCTTCCCCGAAGCCTGACCCTCACCCGTCCCCTAATCCTAACGCGTACGCTGACACTAACCCGCGCCCTCACACGTACGCTCCCCCTAAAGCGTTGTCGTGCACTCACCTGGACCCTAAACCGTCCCCGTCCCCTAACCCTAACCCTAGCCCGAACCCGAACCCTAACCCTTCCCCGAAGCCTGACCCTCACCCGTCCCCTAATCCTAACCCGTACGCTGACACTAACCAACGCCCTCACACGTACGCTCCCCCTAAAGCGTTGTCGTACACTCACCTGGTCCCTAAACCGTCCCTGTCCCCTAACCCTAACCCTAGCCCGAAACCTAACCCTAAACCTTCCCCGAAGCCTGACCCTCACCCGTCCCCTAATCCTAACCCGTACGCTGACACTAACCCGCGCCCTCACACGTACGCTCCCCCTAAAGCGTTGTCGTACCCTCACCTGGACCCTAAACCGTCCCCGTCCCCTAACCCTAACCCTAGCCCGAACCCTAACCCTAACCCTTCCCCGAAGCCTGACCCTCACCCGTCCCCTAATCCTAACCCGTACGCTGACACTTACCCACGCCCTCACACGAACGGTCCCCCTAAAGCGTTGTCGTGCCCTCACCTGGACCCTAAACCGTCCCCGTCCCCTAACCCTAACCCTAGCCCGAACCCGAACCCTAACCCTTCCCCGAAGCCTGACCCTCACCCGTCCCCTAATCCTAACCCGTACGCTGACACTAACGCGCGCCCTCACACGTACGCTCCCCCTAAAGCGTTGTCGTACCCTCACCTGGACCCTAAACCGTCCCCGTCCCCTAAACCTAACCCTAGCCTGAACCCTAACCCTAACCCTTCCCCGACGCCTGACCCTCACCCGTACCTTAATCCTAACCCGTACGCTGACAATTACCCACACCGTCACACGTATGATCCCCCTAAAGCGTTGTCGTACCCTCACCTGGACCCTAAACCGTCCCCGTCCCCTAACCCTAACCCTTCCCCGAAGCCTGACCGTCACCAGTCCCCTAATCCTAACCCTTACGCTGACACTAACCCGCGCCCTCACACGTACGCTCCCCCTAAAGCGTTGTCGTACCCTCACCTGGACCCTAAACCGTCCCCGTCCCCTAACCCTAACCCTAGCCCGAACCCTAACCCTAACCCTTCCCCGAAGCCTGACTCTCACCCGTCCCCTAATCCTAACGCGTACGCTGACACTAACCCGCGCCCTCACACGTACGCTCCCCCTAAAGCGTTGTCGTACCCTCACCTGGACCCTAAACCGTCCCTGTCCCCTAACGCTAACCCTAGCCCGAACCCTTACCCTAACCTTTTCCTGAAGCCTGACCCTCACTCCTCCCCTAATTCTAACCCGTACGCTGACACTAACCCACGCCCTCACACGTACGCTCCCCCTAAAGCATTGTCGTACCCTCACCTTGACCCTAAACCGTCCCCGTCCCCTAAACCTAACCCTAGCCCGAACCCTCACCCTAACCCTTCCCCGAAGCCTGACCCTCAACCGTCCCCTAATCCTAACCCGTACGCTGACACTAACCCGCGCCCTCACACGTACGCTCCCCGTAAAGCGTTGTCGTACCCTCACCTGGACCCTAAACCGTCCCCGTCCCCTCACCCTAACCCTAGCCCGAACCCTAACCCTAACCCTTCCCCGAAGCCTGACCCTCACCCGTCCCCTAATCCTAACCCGTACGCTGACACTAACCCGCGCCCTCACACGTACGCTCCCCCTAAAGCGTTGTCGTACCCTCACCTGGACCCTAAACCGTCCCCGTCCCCTAACCCTAACCCTAGCCCGAAACCTGACCCTAACTCTTCCCCGAAGCCTGACCCTCACCCGTCCCCTAATCCTAACCCGTACGCTGACGCTAACTCGCGCCCTCACACGTACGCTCCCCCTAAAGCGTTGTCGTACCCTCACCTGGACCCGAAACCGTCCCCGTCCCCTAACCCTAACCCTTCCCCGAAGCCTGACCCTCACCCGTCTCCTAATCCTAACACGTACGCTGACACTAACCCGCACCCTCACAGGTACGCTCCCCCTAAAGCTTTGTCGTACCCTCACCTGGACCCTAAACCGTCCCCGTCCCCTAACCCTAACACTTCCCCGAAGCCTGACCCTCACCCGTCCCCTAATCCTAACCCGTACGCTGACGCTAACCCGCGCCCTCACACGTACGCTCCCCTAAAGCGTTTTCGTACCCTCACCTGGACCCTAAAACTTCCCCGTCCCCTAACCTTAACCCTAGCCCGAACCCTAACCCTAGCCGTTCCCCGAAGCCTGACCCTCACCCGTCCCCTAATCCTAACGCGTACGCTGACACTAACCCGCGCCCTCACACGTACGCTCCCCCTAAAGCGTTGTCGTGCACTCACCTGAACCCTAAACCGTCCCCGTCCCCTAACCCTAACCCTAGCCCGAACCCGAACCCTAACCCTTCCCCGAAGCCTGACCCTCACCCGTCCCCTAATCCTAACCCGTACGCTGACACTAACCAACGCCCTCACACGTACGCTCCCCCTAAAGCGTTGTCGTACACTCACCTGGTCCCTAAACCGTCCCTGTCCCCTAACCCTAACCCTAGCCCGAACCCTAACCCTAAACCTTCCCCGAAGCCTGACCCTCACCCGTCCCCTAATCCTAACCCGTACGCTGACACTAACCCGCGCCCTCACACGTACGCTCCCCCTAAAACGTTGTCGTACCCTCACCTGGACCCTAAACCGTCCCCGTCCCCTAACCCTAACCCTAGCCCGAACCCTAACCCTAACCCTTCCCCGAAGCCTGACCCTCACCCGTCCCCTAATCCTAACCCGTACGCTGACACTTACCCACGCCCTCACACGTACGCTCCCCCTAAAGCGTTGTCGTGCCTTAACCTGGACCCTAAACCATCCCCGTCCCCTAACCCTAACCCTAGCACGAACCCTAACCCTAACCCTTCCCCGAAGCCTGACCCTCACCCGTCCCCTAATCCTAACCCGTACGCTGACACTAACCCGCGCCCTCACACGTCCGCTCCCCCTAAAGCGTTGTCGTACCCTCACCTGGATCCTAAACCGTCCCCGTCCCCTAACCCTAACCCTAGCCCGAACCCTAACCCTAATCTTTCCCCGAAGCCTGAGCCTCACCCGTCCCCTAATCCTAACCCGTACGCTGACACTTACGCACGCCTTCACACGTACGGTCCCCCTAAAGCGTTGTCGTGCCCTCACCTGGACCCTAAACCGTCCCCGTCCCCTAACCCTAACCCTAGCCCGAACCCGAACCCTAACCCTTCCCCGAAGCCTGACCCTCACCCGTCTCCTAATCCTAACACGTACGCTGACACTAACCCGCACCCTCACAGGTACGCTCCCCCTAAAGCTTTGTCGTACCCTCACCTGGACCCTAAACCGTCCCCGTCCCCTAACCCTAACCCTAGCCTGAACCCTAACCCTAACCCTTCCCCGAAGCCTGACCCTCACCCGTACCTTAATCCTAACCCGTACGCTGACACTTACCCACACCCTCACACGTACGATCCCCCTAAAGCGTTGTCGTACCCTCACCTGGACCCTAAACCGTCCCCGTCCCCTAACCCTAACCCTTCCCCGAAGCCTAACCCTCACCCGTCCCCTAATCCTAACCCTTACGCTGACACTAACCCGCGCCCTCACACATACGCTCCCCCTAAAGCGTTGTCGTACCCTCACCTGGACCCTAAACCGTCCCCGTCCCCTAACCCTAACCCTAGCCCGAACCCTAACCCTAACCCTTCCCCGAAGCCTGACCCTCACCCGTCCCCTAATCCTAACACGTAAGCTGACACTAACCCGCGCCCTCACACGTCCGCTCCCCCTAAAGCGTTGTCGTGCACTCACCTGGACCCTAAACCGTCCCCGTCCCCTAACCCTAACCCTAGCCCGAACCCGAACCCTAACCCTTCCCCGAAGCCTGACCCTCACCCGTCCCCTAATCCTAACCCGTACGCTGACACTAACCAACGCCCTCACACGTACGCTCCCCCTAAAGCGTTGTCGTACACTCACCTGGTCCCTAAACCGTCCCTGTCCCCTAACCCTAACCCTAGCCCGAACCCTAACCCTAACCCTTCCCCGAAGCCTGACCCTCACCCGTCCCCTAAACCTAACGCGTACGCTGACACTAACCCGCGCCCTCACACGTACGCTCCCCCTAAAGCGTTGTCGTACCCTCACCTGGACCCTAAACCGTCCCCGTCCCCTAACCCTAACCCTAGCCCGAACCCTAACCCTAACCCTTCCCCGAAGCCTGACCCTCACCCGTCCCCTAATCCTAACACGTACGCTGACACTAACCCGCGCCCTCACACGTACGCTCCCCCTAAAGCGTTGTCGTACCCTCACCTGGACACTAAACCGTCCCCGTCCCCTAACCCTAACCCTAGCCCGAACCCTAACCCTAACCTTTCCCCGAAGCCTGACTCTCACCCGTCCCCTAATCCTAACCCGTACGCTAACACTAACCAGCGCCCTCACACGTACGCTCCCCCTAAAGCGTTGTCGTACCCTCACCTGGACCCTAAACCGTCCCCGTCCCCTATCCCTAACCCTAGCCCGAACCCTAACCCTAACCCTTCCCCGAAGCCTGACCCTCACCCGTCCCCTAATCCTAACCCGTACGTTGACACTAACCCGTGCCCTCACACGTACGCTCCCCCTAAAGCGTTGTCGTACCCTCACCTGGACCCTAACCCGTCCCCGTCCCCTATCCCTAACCCTAGCCCGAACCCTAACCCTAACCCTTCCCCGAAGCCTGACCCTCACGCGTCCCCTAATCCTAAACCGTATGCTAACACTAACCCGCGCCCTCACACATACGCTCCCCCTAAAGCGCTGTCGTACCCTCACCTGGACCCTAAACCGTCCCCGTCCCCTAACCCTAACCCTAGCCCGAACCCTAACCCTAACCCTTCCCCGAAGCCTGACCCTCACCCGTCCCCTAATCCTAACCCGTATGCTAACACTAACCCGCGCCCTCACACGTACGCTCCCCCTAAAGCGTTGTCGTACCCTCAACTGGCCCCTAAACCGTCCCCGTCCCCTAACCCTAACCCTAGCCCGAGCCCTAACCCTAAACCTTCCCCGAAGCCTGACCCTCACCCGTCCCCTAAACCTAACCCGTACACTAACACTAAACAGCGCCCTCACACGGACGCTTCCCCTAAAGCTTTGTCGTACCCTCACCTGGACACTAAACCGTCCCCATCCTCTAACCCTATCCCTAGCCCGAACACTAACCCTAACCCTAACCCTTCCCCGAAGCCTGACCCTCACCCGTCCCCTAATCCTAACCCGTATGGAACACTAACCCGCGCCCTCACAAGTACGCTCCCCCTAAAGCGTTGTCGTACCCTCACCTGGACCCTAAACCGTCCCCGTCCCCTAACCCTAACCCTAGCCCGAACCCTAACCCTAACCCTTCCCCGAAGCCTGACACTCACCCGTCCCCTAATCCTAACCTGTACGCTAACACTAACCTGCGTCCTCACACGTAAGCTCCCCCTAAAGCGTTGTCGTACCCTCACCTGGACCCTAAACAGTCCCCGTCCCCTAACCCTAACACTAGCCCGAACCCTAACCCTAAACGTTCCCCGAAGCCTGACACTCACCAGTCCCCTAATCCTAACCCGTACGCTAACACTAACCCGTGCCTTCACACGTACGCTCCCCCTAAACCGTTGTCGTACCCTCACCCGGACCCTAAGCCGTCCCCATCCACTAACCCTAAACCTAGCCCGAACCCTAACCATAACCCTTCCCCGAAGCCTTACACTCACTCGTCCCCTAATCCTAACCCGTACCCTAACCCTAACCTGTGCCCTCACACGTACGCTCCCCCTAAACCATTGTCCTACCCTCTCACGGACCCTAAACCGTGCCCGTCCCCTAACCCTAACCCTAGCCCGAACCCTACGCTAACCCTTCCCCGAAGCCTGACCCTCACCCGTCCCCTAATCCTAACCTGTACGCTAACACTAACCCGTGCCCTCACACGTACGCTCCGCCTAAACGGTTGTCGTACCCTCACCCGGACCCTAAACCGTCCCCGTCCCCTAACCCTAACCCTAGCCCGAACCCTAACCCTAACAACCCTAACCCTAACCATAACACTAGCCCGAATCCTAACCCTAACACTTCCCCGAAGCCTTACACTCACCCGTCCCCTAATCCTAAACCGTACGCTAACCCTAACCCATGCCCTCACACGTACGCTCCTTCTAAACCGTTGTCGTACCCTCACCCGGACCCTAAACCGTCCCCGTCCCCTAACCCTAACCCTAGCACGAAACCTAACCCTAACCCTTCCCCGAAACCTTACCCTCACCCGTCCCCTAATCCTAACCCGTACGCTAACATTAACCCGTGCCCTCACACGTACGCTCCCCCTAAACCGTTGTCGTACCCTCACCCGGACCCTAAACAGTCCCCGTCCCCTAACCGTAACCCTACCCCGAACCCTAACCCTAACCCTTCCCTGAAACCTTACCCTCACCGGTCCCCTAAACCTAACCCGTACACTAACACTAACCCGTGCCCTCACACATACGCTCCCCTTAAACCGTTGTCGTACCCTCACCCGGACCCTAAACCGTCCCCGTCCCCTAACCCTAACCCTAGCCCGCACCCTAACCCTAACCCTTCCACGAAGCCTTACCCTCACCCCTCCCCTAATCCTAACCTGTACGCTAACACTAACCCGTGCCCTCACACGTACGCTCCGCCTGAACCGTTGTCGTACCCTCACCCGGACCCTAAACCGTCCCCGTCCCCTAACCCTAACGCTAGCCCGAACCCTAACCCTAACACTTCCCTGAAGCCTTACCCTCACCCGTCCCTTAAACCTAACCCGTACGCTAACACTAACCCCTGCCCTCACACATACGCTCCCCTTAAACCGTTGTCGTACCCTCACCCGGACCCTAAACCGTCCCCGTCCCCTAACCCTATCCCTAGCCCGCACCCTAACCCTAACCCTTCCACGAAGCCTTACCCTCACCCGTCCCCTAATCCTAACCCGTACGCTAACCCTAACCAGGGCCCTCACACGTACGCTCACCCTAAACCGTTGTCGTACCCTCACCCGGACCATAAACCGTCCCCGTCCCCTAACCCTAACCCTAGCCCGAACCCTCACCCTAACCCTTCCCCAAAGCCTTAACCTCACCCGTCTCCTAATCCTAAGCCGTACACTAACCCTAACCGGTGCCCTCACATGTACGCTCCCCCTAAACCGTTGTCGTACTCTCACCCGGACCCTAAACCGTCCCCGTCCCCTAACCCTAACCCTAGCCCGAACCCTAACCCTAACCCTTCCCCGAAGCCTTACCCTCACCCGTCCCCTAATCCTAACCCGTACACTAACACTAACACGTGCCCTCACACGTACGCTCACCCTAAACCTTTGGCGTACCATCACCCGGACCCTAAACCGTCCCCGTCCCCTAACCCTAACCCTAGCCCGAACCCTAACCCTAACCCTTCCCCGAAGCCTTACCCACACCCAAGGCCTAATCCTAACCCGTACGCTAACACTAAACCGTGCCCTCATATGTACGCTCACCTTAAACCGTTGTCGTACCCTCACCCGGACCCCAAACCGTCCCCTTCCCCTAAACCTAACCCTAACTCGCACCCTAACCCTAACCCTTCCCCGAAGCCTCACCCTCACCCGTCCCCTAATCCTAACCCGTACGCTAACACTAACCCGTGCCCTCACACGTACGCTCCACCTAAACCGTTGCCGTACCCTCACCGGACCCTAAACCGTCCCAGTCCCCTAACCCTAACCCTAGCCCGAACCCTAACCCTAACCCTTCCCCGAAGCCTTACCCTCACCCGTCCCCTAATCCTAACCCGTACGCTAACACTAACCCGTGCCCTCACACGTACGCTCCCCCTAAACCGTTGTCGAACCCTCACCCGGAACCTAAACCGTCCCCGTCCCCTAACCCTAACCCTAGCCCGAACCCTAACCCTAACCCTTCCCCGAAGCCTGACCCTCACCCATCCCCTAATCCTAACCCGTACGCTAACCCTAACCCGTGACCTCACACGTACGCTCCCCCTAACCGTTGTCGTACCCTCAGCCGAACTCTAAACCATCCCCGTCCCCTAACCCTAACCCTAGCCCGAACCCTAACCCTAACCCTTCCCCGAAGCCTTACCCTCACCCGTCTCCTAATCCTAACCCTTACCCTAACCCTAACCCGTGCCCTCACACGTACGCTCCCCCTAAACCGTTGTCCTACCCTCACGCGGACCCTAAACCGTGCCCGTCCCCTAACCCTAACCCTAGCCCGAACCCTAACCCTAACCCCTCCCCGAACCCTTACCCTCACCCGTCCCCTGAACCTAACCCGTACGCTAACACTAACCTGAGCCCTCACACGTACGCTCCCCCTAAACCGTTGTCGTACCCTCACCCGGACCCTAAACCATCCCCATCCCCTAACCCTAACCCTAGCCCGAACGCTAACCCTAACTCTTCCCCGAACCCTTACCCTCACCCGTCCCCTAATCCTAACCCGTACGCTAACACTAACCCGTGCCCTCACACGTACGCTCACCCTAAACCGTTGTCGTACACTCACCCGGACTCTAATCCGTCCCCGTCCCCTAACCCTAACACTAGCCCAAACCCTAACCCTAACCCTTCCCCGAAGCCTTACCCACACCCGTCCCCTAATCCTAACCCGTACGCTAACACTAACCCGTGCCCTCACCAGTACGCTCACCCTAAATGTTGTCGTACCCTCACCCGGACCCTAAACCGTCCCCATCCCCTAACCCTAACCCTAGCCCGAACCCTAACCCTAACCCTTCCCGGAAGCCTTAACCTCACCCGTACCGTAATCCTAACCCATACGCTAACCCTAACCCGTGCCCTCACACGTACGCTGACCCTAAACCGTTGTCGTACCCTCACCCGGACCCTAAACCGTCCCCGTCCCCTAACCCTAACCCTAGCCCGAACCCTAACGCTAACCCTTCCCCGAAGTCTTACCTTCACCCGTCCCCTAATCCTAATCCGTACGCTAAAACTACACCGTGCCCTCACACGTACGCTCCCCCTAAACCGTTGTCGTACCCTCAACCGGACCCTAAACTGTCCCCGTCCCCTAACCCTAACCCTAGCCCGAACCCTAACCCTAAACCTTCCCCGAAGCCTTACCCTCACCCGTCCCCTAATCCTAACTCTACCCCTAATCCACACTCCCACCCCACCCCCTAACCCCAAACCCAACCCTAACCCTCCCTACCCCTAACCCCAACACTAACCGTACCCTACCCCTACCCCTCTAACCCTCACCCTCACCTAACCCTAACCCTCTAACCCTAACCCTAACCCCTAACCCAAGCCTATCCCTAACCCAACCCTAACCCTAACCCCTAACTCTAACCCTAACCCTACCCTAACCCTAACCCTAGCCCTAACCCTATCCCCTAACCCTAACCCTACCCTGACCCTAACTAACCCTAGCCCTAACCCTTACCCCTAAACCCTAACTCTAACCTTAACCCTGACCCCTAACCCTAACCCAAACCCTAAACCGAACCCTAACCCTAAATCCTAACCCCTAAACCTAACCGTAAACCCTAAGCCCTGATAGTAACCCTAACCTAAACGCTAAACCCTAACCCTTACCCCAACCCTAACCCTGAACCCTAAACCCTACCCTAACTCTAAACCCTAATCCTTACCCCTAACTTAATTTTTTTTGTATTAAAGAAAATATATTTCTGGGGTTAAAACAAGTTAGCACAACAACTAAATAAAACAGAAACTAACCTGAGTGTCCCTCAAAAATCTAAGTCTTAAATACTTGGTACTTCTGTTCTATTGACTGTTATGTAGCCTATAAAAAGTGTTAGAGATAAATCTGTTTTTCTACAGTGAGAAACATGATGTTCCACATGTAAGGAGCACCTGGGTAAAATGAGAAAGCTACACATTATGCTGGTCGTTTCAGTGAGTGGGAAAGGATGGCAAGTGGTAAAATATTATCTTTCCCTTTAATCTTTTTAAATTTCACCTGTTACAAAGAACTTGAATTTTAATTTTAATTTTAAAAAGTAACAATGGAAATTTGAAAGGAAAAAATATATTGTGTGTGTTTAATTACATTTCATCGAAATATTATCCCTGAATCGTAATTCTGTTTGTACACCAGTATAGAGATTATTTCTTAATATTTAGGTGAGAACTATTTCCTTCTGTTTTGAGAATAATTCTGTAAACTCATTTCCAGTAACGGCACTCTTCCCCAAATCAAAGGTTTAACAAGGGAGATGCAGGCAGAATAATCATGAACACACAAAGCAATACAATAGCAACAAAAAATTTCTAACTTCCAATAACAGCTCAATTTAGAAGAGAGTTTATATCTTCAGAACAAAAGCATTCCTCCTTGACTTTCTAACCAGTCAAAATCTGTGTATTCCACAGAAAACTGTGATGTTATTCCCATAAAACTACCCTTTAATGTTTCTGCCTGCATTAGATTTCCTAGGCACTAGTGTTTTAATGTACAGGTTAAAAACAAAATCCTAATGTGATTTATTTATAATGCGTGCGTTCTTTGTCTTATCCTAGTGTCTAAAGTCTTCTCCATGGCTGGACCCCAAATAATATTCCTTTACGTGCTAAGTGATATCTGGAGAGTGGGAGAGGTTTAATAAATACCCTAACCCTAAAGCGTACCCTATCCCTAACCCATACCCTATCCCTAACCCATACCCTAACCCTAACCCATACCCTAACCCGTACCCTAACCCATAGCCATACCCTAACGCATACCCTAACCCTAACCCATACCCTAACCCGTACCCTAACCTGTACCCTAACCCTTACCCGTACCCTAACCCTAACCTACACCCTAACCCGTACCCTAACCCATAGCCATACCCTAACCCATACCCTAACCCTATCCTGTACCCTGATCCTAACCCTAACCTGTACCCTGACCCTACCCCTACCCCTAACCGTATCCCCAGAGCTTCTGGTGCCTAAGAATTTATAATGTTTACCGCCTGTTACCTCACCATCAACCAGAGAATTGTGCACCAGCTGATCACATACCCTGTGACACCTCTCCTTAACTTGGCCTTTAAAATTGCTTTGCTGAAATCCTTCAGGGAGTTTGGGGTTTTAGAGCACAAGCCACCTGGCCTCCTTGTATTGGCGCTTGTACAATTAAGGCTGCACTTTCCTTCACCACACCCGGTGTCAGACTGGCTTTACTGCACTCGGGCAAGCGGACCCACGTTTTGTTCAGTAACACTGGGGTCTCCCAGGCTCACAGCCTCCTTGTGCCCCACTGACTGTCATCTGCTCCTCCAGAGTCGTGTTGCAGCAAAAATAGAAATGAAGTTTTCCCTGCCCTGGGAACAAGGAAAACAAAGGGAACAGCGAACTGGCTAGAGAAGAAACATAACCTGGCCTGAAAGAGTTCATCACTCCTTGTTTTACTTTGTCACTCATTTGTAGTCACTAGATTTGTACTTTACAAGACTAACCTCACTCCATGACACTATGTAATTTACCTTCGGCACCCATCACCCCTGACTCTGTGAGAGCTACATCCCCTGCCTCTCACTCCCTAACCTTATCATGTCCAGCACTAACATTCTACACGCCCCTCCTAACAAATCACCCCCTATGGTTTTTGCATTTCAGAAACGAGGTCACCGCCGATAAACCAGAGGCAAACGGACGCAATTACCAGACTGCTGGACCCCAATTACCGGGCGGCCTGATGCCAACTGTGACTGTTTTGAAATAATGCAAAGGAAAGGAAGAATGCAAGACGTTCACTACTTTTATCCTTATCCTATACCCCGACTGCGAGAGCCCCACATATAAAATCTTCCCTGATTCTCAAGGAGCGGGCGGGTGCCCAGTTCTTGAGTCGCTAGCCGGCTGTGTCTTCCCTGCTGCCTGACAGAAAAATAAAGCCATCTCTCTCTTCCTCCAAAATCCCTGTCTCTGTATTTCTGTTTGGCCTCGGTGCACAGGGAAGCCGAGATTTCGACAACAGTCTGTGGCCAGTTCCCACACTAATTCCCCTCTACGCCCACAGCCCTGGCCCAAGCCCGATCTGGTGCCTGGTTCCTCCATCAGGCCTGACAAATCTCCCTGCCCCATGGTGCGTCTCACATCCCACCCCAACCTGGTCTTTCTGAAGCATAAACGAGACTGACTCTCTCCCGCCTGTAATCCCCCAAATGTTTCCCCACTTTCGCTAGGGTATCTGCCGGGAGAGATATCTGCCAAGGCCCTGAGAGTCCCCGGCATCCCCACTAGGCTGCTGGCTCCTGAGCTCCCTGACAATGGGCACCTCAGCAGGCCGGGAGACACGGCAGGAAACCCCAGAACTGCTCACCTCCGGACGGGGCAGGCACTGCCACGGCCTCATCAAAGAGAGAAGAGGAGGGGTCCCCAGCTGGGACACAAACTCTGCACGAGTGGCCTCTCCTTGAGCCATTACATCACCTCGTGTGACTTGAGGGAAGGAAGGACTGAAGCACACTTGATTCCTAGGGAGGATGGTATAGGCTCAGTCAGGTCCCTCCAAATTCACATGCTGAATCCCTAACCCCCAGGACCCCAGGACGAGGTGGAGATGGGATTTTTAAAGAGGTGATCAAGGTAAAAATGAGGTCACTAGGGTGGATGCTAATCCAATAGGATTGATGTCCTACAAGAAGAGATTAGGACACAGATAGGCACAGGGGGAGACCATGTGAGGACCTGGGGAGAAGATGGCTGTCTAAGCACCAAGGAGAGAGGCCTCAGGAGAAGCCAGCGTGCACACACCTTGATCTCAGCATCCAGGACTGGGAGATAGGTCTGTTACCCAAGCTGCCCTGTCTGTGCTACTTGTTACGGTGGTCCTGAGCAGACTCACACGCAGGGTAACTCAGGGTTCAGACTGGACAGAGCCCACTCTCCATCCCCCTGTACGTGAGTTACAGGAGCCCCAGGAACTGAGGAGGGGGTCCCTGAGGAGAGGCACAAGATAGAAGATTTTCAGCATAACACGACTGCATTCATGTTAAACGTGCCTGAAGTCCAATCACACGAGACGGTTTTGTCCTGTACGTACATCGGCACCTTCAGTCTCAACTGCAGATCTTTGGCTTCACCAGCTCCACTGAGAGCATTAGCTTCCCTGCTGTGGACCATCTCCTATAGGATTTCCAGAACCACAAAGCATCGAAGCTTCACAGGACCCAGAGTCTGTGCGCTACTGTCCAGGTGACCCTCACAGGAGAGCCGTGCAGCTGCCCGTGAGAAACCATTTCCCTTTTTCCTGTTCACAGCTACCCTGCACCTCCCAGCCTTCCCAGCTGGGGCGTAGTGCCTCGTGTTACCAAGGGGAAGGGGTGGAGGTGGTGAGGGCCTTGGCCAGCCTGCATCCTAGGACGGAGGGCATGATGCCCACCTGGTCACCCCACCCTGCTTGTTGGAGCCCTCACCTGGAAGCAGGAAGGAGAAACCAGGGGGACAGAGCCTGGGCCCCCACACCCACCTGCCCTGGACTCTCGCAAGAAGGGGACAGAGACATCTTGAGCTCCAGCCCCGTTTTGGGAGACACTTTGTTTCAGCAACAAACATTTGCCTTAAAAGCCAAGGTGCTTTACAAACCCCTCCCCAGCTGTCACAGAAAGTCAGGCTTCATCTCATCACACTTTTCTCAAACCCCAGCTCATGCTGACACCACCTCTCGGGTGATGGTTCTTCAGAGCAGCCCCTTTAAAAGATCCCTGGAGTTCAGCTCTCCCAGCCCTGCCTTCAGTTTAAGGGAGAAATTTCCTTGACAAACCTGCTCAGTTTCCTTGACAACCAAGCTTCGCAATCTCCCAAACTCTTCTCCTTCAAACATTCCTATTCTAGGCTTGATGAGCCTAAAGAGACAGTGCTGTCATCACGTGCCAGAGAGTGACTCCTCCAAGCCCGTAGTTATTGGTTACATGATGCTATTGATGATGAAATCCCAGGAGAGCCAGCTTTGCAATATAACCATTTCTGGACTCGGCACTTTCCACAGACAGAGTGGAGTGGCTGTTTCCACGTGCCCCGTGGTGCAAGAGTTCACCTAATGCAGCCAGGACTTCATCCTTTCCAGGTGATTCCAGGGTCCTCACTCTGCCCAGACCCCACCCACATGGCTGCTGTCTGTGCCAGTCTATATGGGACTCTTGGTAATCTCCTAAAATGAGGGTTATTTTATATACAGGCAATGGGTTGAATGCTGGCCCCGAAAGATGTGCCCCCCAGAACACGTGAACAGGACCATATCTGGGAAAAGGGTCTTTCTATATGTAGTTAAGGATCTCGAAGTGAGGTCATCTTGGGTTAGGGTGACCCTCAATCCAATTGAGAGAGTCCTTATGAGAGACAAAACAGGAGAGACTCAGACACAGAGGAGAAGCCACGTGAAGACAGAGGCAGAGACGGGAGGGATGGAGCCGCAAGCCTGGGGACGCCTGGAGACCCCAGAAGCGGGAAAAGGCAGGAAGAACCCTATCCTGGAGCCTCTGGAGGGACTTCTATCCTGCAACACCTTGATCTCAGAAGTCTGGTCTCCAGGACTGGGGGAGGATGAATTCCTGTTGTTTTAAACCACCCACCTTGTGGTCATTTGTTACAGAAGCCACAGAACGGTCACACAGACCCTGCTCTGTAGGATCCCAGAAGTGCGGGTCTCATTAAAGGCCGACAGAGGCTGGATTGCAGAACCCTTAGAGTCAGCACCGGGCCCCAGAAATCCTAAAGCAGAGGCTGGACACCCGTATGTTGAGGGGTCAGTCAGAAGCCCATCCCTAAGGGTGCTGGCTGCACACGGCCTCCCCAGGTTTTTACGCCTGAACCTGTTGGGGATAAGTATTCCCACCCTAATTCAGGACTTCTGATGTCACCCTTCACATTGCTAGTTAAGAATCCACTAGTTACACAGATGAAAACCCTATCAGGACACCTGCTCCAGTGGTAAAGAATTCTGAAGTTGGTCAGAGGCGGGGAATCGTCTCCCATGCAGCCAGCAGCCCCCCCGCAAGGAGTGTCCTCCTTGCAAGGCTGGGGGACGGTGCCGAGGCGTCTGTGAGTAAACGTGAGCTGAGCCCCAGGCCAACTGCTGCTGAACTGTTCCCACCCTTCCCAGGTAAAACACCTGAACGTGTGCAAGGACTTGAAAGCCTACAGGAAGGGGCTTGGAGTCACCCCAGCCACAGCACGCCGGCCGAGTTTGTGCCTGCAGGCCAGCCAGGATGGTCCTGGTTCCGGGTGCTCTTCTGGAAGCTTTCCATTTCCCTGCCTGAGGCACCCCTCCTGTCCCAGCCCCCACTGCTTTTTTCCTTCCTCACCTTTACCAGGGAGAAATTCCAGCGGCAGGTATGGGTGACACATCCTCTTCTTTAGCAGGTGGCAGCCTGGCAACTCCTGCAGAAAGTCCAGCAGAGCCCCACTCACACCGGGCCACCCACAGAGCCGCGGCCCCTCACTCCCACCCACCAGCCCAGCCCCGAGACTGCTGACGGGGCAGAGAATATGGCGTCAGGAACAGCTGCAGGGGCTCTTGCTGCCTGGAGCGGTGTTTATATTGACCTCAACCCAGGCACACCTGGGGAGGGCTGGCCGGCCGGGTCAGGCTGCCCAGGTCGGCCAATCCTCGCCCCTCAGGGGCTCATAGCTGCAGAAAATGGGCCTTGCTGCTCCGGCCAGGTCCAAGGAACAGGTGTGGGGTCCTGAGGGTCAGGATAGACACGGGGCTGCAGCTCCGCTTGTTTTCTCAACATTTTGTCTGGTCCATGAGTGGGAGACAACTTCAAAATGACCCTCTCCTAATGAGAGGAACCCAGGAGTCAGGGAGAGGAGGGGTGGTGGTTGGAGACAGAGGCCTGGTGCCCCAGCTGCAGTGGAAGCCTCTGGAACACCCAGTGGAAGGAGGCCACACAGAGTGACGCCCAGGGTCACAGACCTGTCCAGGAGCTGCTGTTTGTTAGTTTAGATCCTGCTCTGAGGTGCTCTGTGTCAGCTCTGACCTACAGGTGGGCTGGCGGTGCTCTGCAACGAGGGCTACGTGCACGGTTCCTGTGTGCCCAGCCTTGCTGGGTGCCTGCTCAGGTGAGCTCCATATCCTGGGAGGGGCCTGACCACGAGAGCCCCGGGGGCTGCTGGGTACCTGCTCAGGTGAGCTCCATATCCTGGAAGGGGCCTGACCACGAGAGCCCTGTGTGCTGGGAGTAGTGCGTGTGTATGAGCATCCTCTCTGTGCAGCCGGCACAGAGTTGCTTAGCAACTTCCCTGTGGTCAGTGCTGGGATGAAATGAGAACCGGGAGATGCCACGGGCCCCCTGAACCCCTGTCCATCTAGAGTGATGAGGTCAGTAGGCGGGTGCTGGCCACTGTGCTGCGTAAGGGAGACCCCACAGGTACCTCTTGTGTCTTCCACCTGACACCACGGAGGCCTCCCCAGGACAGAGCAGACAGCCTGCCTGGGGCAGGTGGGAGCTCCTGGTGACGCTGCAGGGGACATGAGAGGGACGGACCAGGCAGGAGGAGGTGGGAGCCCAGGCAGAGCCATGGGGCTCGGGGCCGAGGGGGCCTTTCTGGGTCTGAGGTGAGAGTGGACGTGCAGGTGGTGAGTGTGATCCAGGAAAGCTGCCCTGGTGACGTGAGGCTGATCGTGCTTCGGTGACAAGCTTCCGGGTGATCCCAGAACAGGATAGTGAGACGGATCCTGTGAGAAGATGGTAAGTGAATCCCCCCAAGAGGAGGCTCTGTGAGCTGGCCCGGGGAGGGGGTGAAGGGAACAGGCGTGGAAGCTGCGGGGAGTGGGCAGTCCCCCTGGGCGGGCGGCGGGTGCAGACCCCACTCCGTGGTCCCACAGCTGTGCTTCCGGCTGGATTACTTCCTGGTCTGCTCGTGGGGTGATGATGCTGAGTGAGATTCTCCGACTCTTTTTCACTGTCGGCCCCTCAAGCCTGTGAGAAGTGGAATATTTCTTGCCATCTCAGTAAACAAAGGATGTCCCAGTCATCAGCACTTGCAGCCCTCCAGTGTGAGCCTCGGGCCCTGAGAAATTCAGGATATGCAAATACAGAATGCCGGCCCCAGGGAGCTGAGGTGCACATCAAAGGAAGGATTTCAGTGAGCCCAGACTCTGGCATCTTCGCATACAAAGAAAAGCGCTACATTCCTCACGTCGGGAGAGCTGGTTTTCCTTAGTTAACAATCACCTTTTCTGTTCCCCATTACCTGCGCCAGTCCCCTGCCCTGTCCCCTCTCCCCGGTACTTTAGCTCAGGGAGGAAGGAGCGCAGAGGGGCTCGGCTGAATAAGGGACCTGCGAGCCTCGGGAGGAGTTTTCAGCCGCTCTCCCCGCAGTCGGGAGGAGGGGCGCTGACGCTGCAGCCGGACCCTGCGCCTCCCTTGCCCCGTTTCCCCTCAGGACGCTCTGGCCCACCCGCTCCCCACGCCCCCCAGGCCCCGCGAGCCAGGCCGAGGGCAGGGGCGAGAGGAGGGACCGAAGTTCCCCGGACCAGACGCTGGGGGCCGCTCTTTCTGCACAGCAGCGGCGGGTGGCAGCGAACCCCTGCCCCTCAGAAGCTGGTCTTGCGCTGCCGCCCGGGCACCGGACCAGGCGGAGGGTCGGCGCCCACCTACCCGGCCCGCCGTCCGCACGACTGTCGCGGCTTCGGCCGCCGGGGCCCCTCCAGAGCCGGCAGCCTCAGTGAGGCCGCCCTCCCCTCGGGCTCCGGGGCAGTTCCGTGACGGTGGAGGGAAGAGACCCCGAGCCGGGAGTTCCAGCTCTGCGGAAACGCGGGCTCCGTTCTGGGCGCAGCGGGTGGGACCGCTCTGCCCCGAGGCCCTCCGGGAGGGAGGGGGGCGCCGGGGGAGGGAGCCGCCAGGAGCGCAGGGCCCCGTCGTGGGTCCTGGAGGGGCGGCCCGGCCTGGGGGCCCCGCCCACTGTGACCGCCGCCCAGGCCTTTTTCCTGGAAACCTACACAAAAAAGTTAGAAAGATACACGATCTACAGTAAATATTCACAAAGATTGTTGCTGCTGTGCTTCCTATTCTATTACACGTGTAAAATCCATAAAACACTTGAAGTTCAAAATTAAATATGAGTTTTTACTTTTCTAATTATGTCTCTGCTATTCACAATTGTAGTTGAAGAATCAGAGACTGTGGCATCACTAGTTAAAAATGAGCTTGTTAAAAAAAATAGAACTCAGGGCTTCCCTGGTGGCGCAGTGGTTGAGGGTCCGCCGGCCGATGCAGGGGACGCGGGTTCGTGCCCCAGTCCGGGAAGACCCCACATGCCGCGGAGCGGCTGGGCCCGTGAGCCATGGCCACTGAGCCTGCGCGTCCGGAGCCTGTGCTCCGCAACGGGAGAGGCCACAACAGTGAGAGGCCCGCGTACCGCAAAAAAAAAAAATAGAACTCAGGCCTACCGGACCTACTGAATCACAATCTGCACTTTTACAATCTCCCCAGTGTACTTGTGTACCCATGAATAGTTGAACGGTACATTTCTACCTCGACATGTCTTTTCTGTCTGAGAGATACACATATTTTATCCAGTTTGATAAAATAAAACACTCAAAAATGCATATGCCTGTGTTGAAGCCATTATTTTATCATTTCTTTTCCAGATAAGAACAGTCTCTATACTGGTTTTGTGGATCACATGCCATACTCTTTCCTGGTAGTTAGAAATAAGGTGGAGAATGTTACTTTGTAACTATATATATATATAAGTGGGTAATTGAAGACACTCTTCTAAATTAAAACCAGCTCTCTTAACTTGCTGTTTTCTTCTTGGGTCACATTATGAACTCTTCCCGTGGCCACATGGCATGTGTACCTTTAATTTCAGGGACTGCTGACATTCCAGGATGTGCCCATAGATTTCTCTCAAGAGGACTGGGAATGCCTGGCCCAAGATCAGTGGGAACTGTACAGGGATGTGATGTTAGAGAAGTATGGGAATCTGCTCTCCTTGGGTGGGGATACCTTCCTTCCAGAATTCCTTATCCACACCCAGGGTTTAGAGTCCTTCATTTGTAGAATGGCTCCTGGAATCTTCTGCTTCCTACAATAGGGTTTCAGATTGCAACGTTTCAGGAAAGATTGGGAGTTTGTGGGTATAATTTATCTTATACTTTTAAAATTGCAGCCTCCCTTTTAATATACTTTGTAACTGCTTAGGATGTGTCTATATGAACTGTGTACTATATGCTTCTGTTATCGTCCTTACAATATTTTATTGTCTTATTTTCTGTAACGATTTTCCATGGATTCTTTGGGCTTAAGGTATATTAAAAGGGAGACTGCAATTCTGGGACTTCCCTGATGATGCAGTGGTTAAGAATTCACCTGCCAATGCAGGGGACACAGGTCCGATCCCTGGTCTGAGAAGATCCCACGTGCCGCGGAGCAACTAAGCCGGTGGGTCACAACTACTGAAGCTGCTGCGCCTTGAGTCCGTGCGCCATTTATTTTTGGGGGAATAAAACCACCTCTGAGTGATTAAAATTTAGAGCAGCTACTCAAAATGCTTTATCACCTGTTCTTCTAAAACACTGATCAACAGAACAAGTTTTACTAGGGATAACAGTGTAATTGTATTCTGGAGTTCATATCAGCAATATGGTTTATGACCTTGATGCTGGATCAGGACATTTCAATGGTATAACTGCTATTAATTGTTCAGCGATTAAAGTCTCACGTGATCTGAGTTCAGACTGGAGTTCATCCTCACTGGTTTCTGTCTATTGCAGATGTCTCCCAGTATGAAAGGACAAGAGTAATACGGCTTACTTTACAAAATGTCCTCAAACTAAATGATGATATAATCTACATTCAATTAATTTATACATACCCTACTGTAGAACCGGGTTTGTTATGGTGGCAGAGCCCGGTAATTATGTAAAACTGAAACCTTTATCTGCACTGGTTCAAGTCCTCTTCCTAAGAATATGTTTATAATCAACATTCTTTCACAAATGACCCGATTTAATTCACCATAGCATTCCTCATATTAACGAAACGGAAAATCCTAGGCTATATACAAATCCAGAAAGGGCCAAAAACCATCAGCCCCCCTGGATGATTACAACCCATTGCTGAGGTGTTCAAATTACTTATTAAAGAACCACTATGTACATCAACATCATCAATTTATATATTATTTCCCCAATGCTAGCCTTAACCCTGGCTCTCACAACATGAATTCCTCTTCCCATATCTTATCCACTAATTAGCATAAATGTAGGCATACTATTTATATTAGCCACATCACACCCAGCCATTTATTCCATCCTCAGATCTGGATGAGCTTCACGTTCAGAATACTCACTCACTGGAGCTCTAGGGACAGTAGCGCAGACAATCTCAGATGAAGTAATGGAGCAGTTATTCTATGCTCAGCCTTACTGATAAATGGATCATTTACATTTTCAGCAGTAATTATTACACAAGAACACCTATGGCTAATTTTCTCCTGACCCCTACCCAGAGTTTGATTATCTCCGCAGTAGCAGAAATCCAATGAAGCCCCGCTTGATTTCACAGAAGTAGAATCAAAACCTGTATTTGGCTTCAATGCAGAAAATGTAGCAGGTCCACTCACCCCGCCCTTCCTAGAGAATATGTCGATTCCTTATAATAAACATTTCCACAGCCATCTATTCTTAGGAGCATTCGGCAATGCATTCCCTTGTATGGATGGGCCATGTTTTGCTTCTCCGTTCATCTGTTAATGGACACACGTAATATGTGTCACCCTTCCTCCTGGGCTCTGGTCACACACGGCGACTGTGCACCGTGTGGGGCTGGGCTTTCAGCCTCTGCACAGGACCCCTTGGTGTTGGTTTAAAGTTCAGCTTACAGCCCAAGAATGACGGAAGGTGAAGTCCTCATCAGCCGGGTGCGGTGCAGGCAGGGAGTCACAATTAATTATAGAGTTAAAAGCAGAGAGGCTAAGGGTGACTCAGCCACGGAAAAGCAGTGAAGCACTGACTCAGGCTATGATGTGGATGAACCTCGAAAACATGACGCTCAGTGAGAGAGGCCAGACAGAAAAAGACAATGAGTGGATTCCACTTACATGAGACATCCAGAACAGGCAAGCCCACAGAGACAGAACGTGGACCGGGGATGCCGGGGCTGCGGGAAATGAGGGGTGACCTCTGAAGAGTGGGGGTTTGGGGAGATGATGGAAATGTTGTCAAATGCATTGTGCTGGTGGCTGCACAGCCCTGTGAATATGCAAAGCACCACTGAGCTTAATACTTAAAGTGGTGAACTAACTGGGTGGTAAAGAAATTCAGTCTCAATAAAGCTGTTACCAAAAGCGAAAACCTGGAGGCTTGCAGGCCCACCTCCAGAATGTGACCCCAGAGGTGCGGGGTCGGACAGGACCTGCGTGTCTGAAAGCCCCGTGTGTCCAACCAGGTGGTCTGACGGCACCTTGCGAAATTCTCCCTGTGGCATCAGAAGCGTGGGGCGCTAGTGTGGCCAGGCCTCAGGCAGAGAGGCTGGATTCCGTGGCCTTGCTGTCCTCTCTTAGGGACTGTGGCATCGTCTCCGTAGAAGGACGTGGGTCAGCTTGAAGCCCGGTTCCCTCCTCTGCACGTTTCTTCTTTCTCTCCCAGCGATGGTGCCAGCCGAGCTGTGCCAGAGCAACCAAGGCAAAAGGGTCGCGCACGGAATGACTGGGAACTCTGACCAGGTGCCGTGGGCTCCGCAGAGGCAGTGACCCAGGATTGAGGCCCCAGAGCCTCCTTCTGAGTGTCGTGACCCTGGTGCCCCTCTCAGGGGAGTAGTTGTCAGACTTGATGGTTGAAGCAGCCATGGTATTGAGATTTCACTGGTAGAAACTATTCCTTTTCTTCCGTGGGAGAAGCAGGTCTCCTTCTACTTTGTTGGGGAGACCCCCCTTTTTTTTTGCGGTACATGGGCCTCTCACTGTTGTGGCCTCTCCCGTTGCGGAGCACAGGCTCCGGACGCGCAGGCTCAGCGGCCATGGCTCATGGACCCAGCCGCTCCGTGGCATGTGGGATCTTCCCGGACCGGGGCACGAACCCATGTCCCCTGCATCAGCAGGCGGACTCTCAACCACTGCGCCACCTGGGAAGCCCGAGACCCCCTTTTTAATAAACAAAAATGATAAGCTGTAAGTACATATTAAGGATTAGGTTATATACATGTAAAGAATAATCATAAACATCAAGAAACAGAACCTGATGAGTGGACACCCAGGAGTGCCCTTCCCTCGTCCCAGCCTCCCCCCCCCGCCGTGAGGTAGCTGTTCTCCCGATGTAGTGTCAGTGACTTGTCCTCATAGCTTACGCCCAAGCACGCGTCCTTAAACAACGCAGCCCAGCTTCGCCTAGTTCCAAAGTCCGTAAGTGGGTGGACCGTGCTTGCTGCTCTATTGCTGTTCATGGCTCAGCATTGTGTCCATGAGATTCTTTCATCTTGTGAATATAGTTTTTTTAAAAAATAATTTTTATAGTTTTACTACCTTTAAACACAATGTACTCCATTGCTGTGGAATATTCCTTCACAGGAGCGTGCATGGCTCACTTCTGCATCCGCTTGTGATGGCCTCCAGGTGCTTTCAGGTTTGGCTCCTGTGGCTGCGGAGTCCATGTCCGTGTGTCCTGCAGGTGCAGGGCTGGGGGATTTGTGTTCAGCTGGGAGGAACACTGTGGGTCTGTGTGCACGGAGTGCGCTCTCTGAGGCCCGATTGTTTCAGAAGTGGTTGCACCGCCCGCTGCGCACCAGGCTTTCCATTGCTCCACGTCCTGCTGAGATTTGATACTGTGTCTTCATGTCTGCTATTCCGGTAGGTGTGTGCACAGTAGTTTTCTTATGGTTTTAATCCCTCGGTTGTTAGTGAAGTTGTGCATCTTGTGGTATTCATGGACTACTTCCTGTTGTTTTTTAAAAAGTTTTAAGAGTTGTGGTCAAATACACATAACATAAAATTTACTATCTTAACCATGTTTAAGTGCACATTTCAGGGTCATGAAGTAATTCCCACTGTTGTGCAAACCTGGCCGCCATCGTCCTCCAGAACTTTTTCATCTTGCAAAATTGAAACAGTCCCCATTAAACACTCACTCCCCATTCTCCCTTCCTCAGCCCCTGGCACCCACCATCCTACTTTCTGTCTCTATGTTTCCGAGGGCTCTAGGGGCCTTGTATGAGTGTATCAAGCACTGTTTGTTTCTTTGTGTCTAGCTTACATCACTGAGCATAACGCCCTCAAGGTTCATCCCTGCTGCAGCCTGTGTCAGAATTGCTTTCCTTTTTAGGCTGAACAACATTCCCTTTTATTGATGGACCGTGTTTTGCTTCTCCATTCATCCGTTAGTGGACACATGTAATATCTACATTCATTTCTCATGTCATAATATTTGTGGAATAATGTCAGAAAGTCCTATGAATAAAAAGTCATTTACCATTAACTTTTTCTTAAACTTTTTATTGTGAAAAACATCAAAGCTAAGAAAAAGGGAAGAATACATGTCAGCTTCACTTGTGTTCAGGAACTAATGCTTTACGGTATTCACTTTATTCCCTGTGTGTGTGCTATGCGTGTTCACGTGTCTGTTTGAATACATGTGCTGTGCAAGTGCATAGGTACTTGCACTGGCACACATTAGTGTATGTACGGGCATATGCGTGCATGTGTGTTCATATGCTAGTGTGTGAATATATTTGTGCTGTGCACCTGCATGTGTTTGTGTGTGTGCTGTGCTTGCCTGTGCGCACACTGTGTGTTTGCTGGAACCACTTGCAGGTTGGTTGCAGACTGAATTGTGCCCCAGATATGTCCGCACGCACCTGCTCTAACAATCCTGCGTAGCCACGTAGAGGTCACAGATCTCAGCGATTTAAATGGATGGAGCAGGATGTCCTGACACAGAGTCTGTCTTCCAATGACTGTCACTGTCTCAGTAACATCCTTCACACCTTCTTTAAGCCCCATTCAGGGTGCAGTTTAGACTCCCATCACATTCAGTCACCTGCCCCAGGTCCCCTAAAGCTACAATGTCACAGTTGGAGAGCCCGGCCAGGGCCCGGGGTGCCCCTCCTGTTGGCCTGGCCTCCAGGCCCTGCACTTGGCTCCTGTGTTCCCATCTCTCAGCCAGGCCCCGACTTGGTTGGGGCCGCCACTCCTCACAGGGTCCCATCGCCCAGTCAAGGGGGTTCATTCTCCCAAACTCAGCATCAGGAGGGGGGTGACCGCCCCCACTTGGTCTCCTTCATGTGAGACCCTCTGCTTTTGAAAGAGCAGGCTCCCTGCCCTCGGGGGTGGGGACTGGGGGGTGACATGCGGCCCACGATGGGCAGGCGGGTCCCCGGGTGGGGCGAGCCAGTGTGCAAGGAGTTCCACGGTGGGTTCTCCTCTCCAACGGCTTCTGTGCCCCTACCTCTCCCTGTGCCTCCCCTCGAAGACAGCCTGGTGCCTGGGACCGGAGCCATGGGAGCCATCAGCCACCGTCCCCTCTACACACACACACACACACACACACACACACACACACACACATACACACACACACACACACGCACACGCTGCAGGGAAGCAGGACCTGACTGCAGGGCTCTCAGCGGCCCTGAGCTCCCCGCCCGGAATCGGCCAGCGGAATGGACAGACCGGATCTCCCGGCCTGGACCATGCGGGACTGTCCTGCCTGGGCTTCCAGTGCGGCCGCCTCCTTCTGGAAGCCTGGGAGGCTGGAATCAGGCCCCTTCTTGTCTGTCCTGGCAGCAGACTGGGCTGCACTCTAAGAAGTTTGTGGCTCACCCGTGGATCTGGACCATCAAGTGGCCAGAGAAATTGGTAACATTTCTGTTTTGCCTGTTGAAATGTTTAATGACAAAGATTTTGTTCAGTTTCCTGATGTGGGTGTCCAAAGATGAGAGACCCATGTGTGTGATCTGTACCTCCTGTGAGATCAGCCCTAAGCTAGTTTAAACATGATCAAGTCCTGTCTACACGGTAGATTTAGACCTCTGCCTGTCCTGTCTACTGATTATGTTTAGAGCTGACCATGTGTTGTCTATAATAAGAAGATTTAGACCTGACCATGTTCTGT
This sequence comes from Pseudorca crassidens, assembly GCF_039906515.1. Classification (NCBI taxonomy): domain Eukaryota; kingdom Metazoa; phylum Chordata; class Mammalia; order Artiodactyla; family Delphinidae; genus Pseudorca; species Pseudorca crassidens. The sequence goes on along the minus strand of NC_090314.1, from coordinate 64,416,356 downwards.
GTATGCTAGGAATATGGGGACCTGGGTAGAGACCCGGCCTGGCCTCAGTACTGGGAAGCTCCGTGCCTGCATCTGAAGGTCAGTGCTTAGATGTCTGGGGTCTGGAGCTGAGGTGGGCTTGTCTACGTAATAACCTCTCTTTTGAGTGGTGACCTGGTCCTCCCAAGGGTCAGTGCTATGGTCGGGGCCTCAGTCTTAATCCCTGCAAGGTTCACCTTCCCTGGGGCTCGTGGAGAATCCGCAGGAGGGCTACCTTGCAATAATTCCAGTTCACCAGCACGTGCATGGTGCGTAGGGAGGCAGGTTTAGCTGGTGAATTGACTGCAGGGCAGGCAGATCGGGCAAAAGGCCGATGGGCAACAGCTGAGGCTGCTGCTGAGCTCTCCTTCCACTCTACCGTCCCTACTCAGCAGCGTCCAGAGCTGCCCCTCGGCTTTCAGCCCTGCTCTCCTGTGAGTTTTCTCAACAAGTAAGTGAGACAAGAAAGGACTGAGCCTGCCGGAACCAAGCAGTGTGTTCACCTCTAGCATGAAAGCTTTAAACACAGGTAAAATCGGGACTTCCCTGGTGGCGCAGTGGTTGGGAGTCCGCCTGCCGTTGCAGGGGACACAGGTTCGTGCCCCGGTCCGGGAAGATCCCACGTGCCGCGGAGCGGCTGGGCCCGTGAGCCATGGTCGCTGGGCCTGCGCGTCCGGAGCCTGTGCTCTGCAACGGGAGAGGCCACAACAGTGAGAGGCCTTCATACCGCAAAAAAAAAAAAAACAAAAAAAAAACACAGGTAAAATCAACAGAACCAAAGGGAAAAGAGGAGGACTTCTCTGGGACAAGCGTGGGCAGAGGAGACCCACCTGCCACTTTTTCCCATCCCAGGAGGTCCCAGGAACACAGCTTGTTTCCACAGTAGGGGAGCCACCAGCAGAGCCATGGTGGCCTGACCAAGGGGAGGTGTGACCCCCAGATGCAGGGTCTGGGGAGGTGAGGTCACCCTGGGACTGTGGACATGTGACCCAGGTGGAGGGGTCTGAGTAGGAGGGGTGACCTGTTGAGAGAGAACGTGTGACTTTAGGCGCAGGGTCTGGGGAGGTGGGGTCACCGTGGTGAGTGTGGATGTGCAACCCCAGGTACAGGGTGTGGGTCTCACCACATCTGCATGGGTCAGGATCACATGTACGGGGAGACCCCATATGTGCTCTTGCCTGAAGTGTGTCCTGTCCCCTCTGAGATTTCCAACCTCTGCATTGAGGGTGTTGCCCTGATTAACCTGTGGTTCCTTTTCTTCTCTTAATCTTGTCACATTCATATGAGGTCAGGCATGTTTGAGTGGGTTGCTGCTCTGTGTTCCGGTGAGTGACAACGCTTGGTGGTATCATATTAACATCATAGCATATCATATGTCTAATCTATGGGGGTCACCACTGCCTGGGTCCCCCTGGACAGAGCTCAGATGAGCACAGACTACACCCCCTAAGAATGGTCTCCCATGTGCCACGTGAGGGTACCGTGATGGCCCCTAAGGTAGGGGACTGTGTCTGGGCCTCTGACAATTGTGATGAAGGGGAGTCGAAATGGAATCTCAATTAACAAGACAGTATTTTAGGAATTTATTTTAAGTGAAATAAGACACGTCACATCCCTTTACCATCGTCACCATGTTAAGTGCACGCTTCTGAGGCATCAGATCTATTCACTTTCTCGTGGAGCCGTCACCACCATCCCTAGGACTTTTCATCTTGCAAAACCAAAATTCCACAACCATGAAAGTCTCACTCCCCGTTCCCTCCCACTGCCCCTGGCACCGACGTCCACTTCAGTCCCTGAGTTGTCGACCCCAGGGCACCCACTGGAGTGGAATCCTGCAGTGTTTGCTGACGGTCACTTTGGAAGACTGACTTTCAGTCTGAAGCTCTGCCTGTTTGCATGTGAAGAATCTGCATTCAAGGAGAGGGTGTATGAGGAAGGGGGTGTATGAGGGACAAAGGCATCTGGGGTGCAGATGAACCAGGACCTGACCAGCTGCCTGTTGGGTCCTCTGGTTCCACCTCTTGGCCTGGGCCTCATCTGCATCATCACTGGCCCCGCTGGCACCCCTGCGGTGTTGTCTGAGTGAGATTCCCCTGGTGCCCCTGCTCTCCTCCCCTCCTCCTGCTGGTTGGAGAGCGAGCTGCTTGCTGTGTGGTCTCTACTCCTGAGGCACGAAGGACCCTGCAACATGGACCTGCAGAGTGTGGGTGTGGTCCCAAGAGCATGGGACCCACATAGGACACAGCACTGGGGCATGACAAGTGCTAGGGCTGCCTCATCACTGACAGGGAATGTTGCCAAGATGCTGCTCGGGCGGGCATGGTGGGTGGCCTGGGACCCCAGAGGCCCCATTCCTATCCTGGAGCTTGGACAGTGCATCCCCATGGGCTCCAGATTCACCCCATATCTCAGCCACATCCCTCTGTCCTGTCTTTGAACTCAGGAAAACAAGCTCTCTTGTCCACAACATAGGCCTGGTCCTGTCAGTATTAGGATTCTTTAATTTAGGCGTCCTGGGATAGGAGCTCTTTTTAGGCCTGAGAAGGAACAGCTCAGGGGTGTACAACATTTTCAGATGAAACTAATATTTTTAGATGGCCCCTGTAAGTGATATCATATGCTAAGTCTCCTTCTCTGTCTGACTTATGTCACTTAGTATGATTGTACATACGTCCATGCAACTTGCTGCAACTGACCTTATTTCCTTCATTTCATGGCTGAGTAATATTCCATTGTACATAAGTACCACATCTTTTTTATCCATTTTTTCCTTCCAAGGACATTTAGGTTGCTTCCAAGTCGAAGTTCTTGCACATAGGGCTGCACTAAACGTTGGGGTGCCTGTTTCCTGTCGATTTATGACTTTCCCAAGATATATGCCCAGGGTTGGTAGTGCCGTATGCTCTGTAGCTCTATTTTTTTTAGATTTGTTAAGGAAAATCCATACTTCTCCAGAGTGGCTTTTAACAATTTACATTCCCACCGTCGGCGCAGCATGGTTCCCTTTTCTCCACGCCTCTCCTGCACTTCTGGCTTTTAGACTTTCTGAGGATGGCCATTCTGACTGGTGCAAAGTGATCCCTCTTTGTAGTGTTGATTTGCATTTCCTGCCTAATTGGTTGGCCAAAAAGGGCATACAGTTTTTCTTCAACATATCAAAGAAAAATTCATTTGCCTTTTTTGGCCAGTCGAGTCGTTTGCGATGTTGAGCAGTTTTCATGTGCTTTAACGGCGAGTCCATCTACCTCTCGAAAGCCCGTTCCTGCAATTCTGCCTTGCTTTCAAGTCCTTTTCGATCACTTACCCCAAGACATTTTTTGATGATAGGTTTCATTTACAAACCTGCAGGCTTTGTGAATTGCAGTGCCCCTCAGCACGGGTTTTCAACTTGTTTGGGGATATGGCCTCAAAATTGCAGGATTGCTTCAAGCCCCATTGTGGTTACTGGGGCAACCTGGGCCTTAGGGAAATCTTCCCGATTGGAAATAAGAGTGGCATGTGCCTGTCCAAACACCCTTGGGCTTGTGTCTCATTCCTTCTCCCCTTTTCCATTCATGTCCTGGACACATCCCAAGCCGTGCAAAACCAGCTTTTGAGGGTGCTCTCTTCTCTAGGTGGGGAGGCTCTAAGGAAAGAGGCTGGAGGGGGAACCCCACAACCAGGAGATGTGGAGATGGGGTGACTTTTCCAAACTCTTCTGCCCAGACGGTCCACCATACTCTTGATGTCCCAGGCATGTTTTTGCTAGGTTGGCTCCTCTGCACCTGGAGATTTGGGAACCCTGGTGTGGCGACAAGGCAGTACAACTCCAATGGCGCTGCATTTGTTTGCACATCCTCACTAGCTCGGTCATCCCCATGAGTGTCCACCCTTAGGTACCTATCCAGCTTTGGGTCTAGATGATGTGACACCAGGTTGGGTCAGCTCCCTGAACGAATTTAGTATCTCTCTCTTTCTCTCTCTTTTTGCAATTTATCTTTATTTTTATACTGGAGTATACCTGATTTGCAACGCTGTATTTCTTTCTGGTATACATCAACTTATTTCACTTACAGAGAGACATTTATATATTCTTTTTCAGATTCTTAGCAGTCTTGTATATTCTCATGATTACAGTGTGTTGAGTTGAGGTCTGTGTGCTGTTCAGTAAGTCCTTAACAAGTACTGCTTTTGTCTATGGAACGGTATGCGTGCTAATTTCAACCTCCTGGGTTATTCCTCCCCACTCCCACCCTTCCCCTTGGCACCCATAATTTTGTTTTCTATATCTGTGACTCTGTTTCTGTTTTGTAATCTAGCTTATTTGTATCCATTTTTAGATTCTACCTATAAGTGATATCATATGATGAGTCTCTTTTTCTGTCTGACTTATGTTAGTAGGATCATATCTAGGTCCATCCGAGTTGCTGCAACTGCCATTATTTCACTCATTTCACGGCTGAGTAATATTCCATTTTACCCAGATACCACATCTTTTTTATCCATTCTTTCCTTCCAAGGGCATGTAGGTTGCTTCCAGGTTGAAATGTTGGCAACAGGGCTGCGCTAAACGTTGGGGTGCCTGTGTCCTGTCTATTTATGATTTTCCCAAGGTATACGCCCATGAATGGAAGTGCTGTATGCTCTGTAGCTCTGTTTTTAAGATGTTTTAGGAAACACCGTACACTTCTCCATAGTGGCTGTTAGCAATATACATTCCCCTCATCAGCCTAGCAGGCTTCCCTTTCTCCACACCCTCTCCCGCATTTCTTGTTTTTAGACAAGTGAGGACGACCAATCTGACTGGTGCGAAGTGATACCTCTTTGTAGTTGATTTGCATTTCATACATGTTTGGTTGGCCAAAAAAGGGTGTATGGCTTTTTCCCTAATATGTTAAGGAAAAAGCCGTATGCCCTTTTTGGCCAACCCAATCACTGACCATATTGAGTAGCTTTTCATGTGCTTTAATGCGAAGTCCAATCTACCTCTTTAAAACTGGCTGCTGCAACTCTGCCTTGTTTTCAAGTCCTTTTCCTTTACTTACTCTAAGACACTTTTTTTGTGATAGGTGTCATTTACAGCCCTGCAGGCTTTGTGAATTGCAGTGCCTCTGAGCACCAGTTTTCAACTTGTTGTTTTGGGAACCAGCCAAAGAGGCAGGATTGCTTCAAGCCCCTTTCTGGTTACTGGGGCAACCCGATTCTTCGGGAAATTCCACTTCCTGAATAGAAATTAGAGTGACATGTGCATGTCTAAACACCTAGGGTTTGTGTCTCATTCCGTCCCACCCCCCATCCCCTTCATTCCCTGGACAAATTCCCAGCCTGCAAAACCAGCTGTTCAGGGTGCTTCCTCCCCAAGTGGGGAGACTGTTAGGAAAGAGGCTGGAGGGGGGAACCCGACCACCAGGAGATGTGGCGATCAGGTGACTTTTCCAAAGTCTTCCCGACCAAACGGTCCACCATCTTCTGGGTGTCCCAGGCATGTTTTAGCTGTAAGTTGGCTCCCCTGCACCTGGAGATTTGCAACCCGTGGAGTGGGGACGGGGAAGTACAACTCCAATCGGACTGCATTTGCTGGCAAATCCTCTCCAAGCCACTCAGCCCCACGTGTGTCCAGCCTTAGGACCCCAGCCAGCTGTGGGTCTAGATGATGTGACTCCAGGTGGGTCACCCCCCGAACGAATTACGTAAGAATCTCTCTCTCTCTCATTTATTTATTTTTTATTTTGTAATTTATCTTTATGTTTACAATGGGGTGTAGCTGAATGTCAATGCTGTGTTTCTTGCTGCTGTACATCCACTTGATTCACTTACAGAGAGGCATCAGTAGACTCTTTTTCAGGTTCTTGCCAGTCTTGTATATTGTTTTCCTGTGACTACAGTGTGTTGAGACGAGTTCTGTGTGCTATACAGTCACTCCTTATCAATGATCGCTTCTGTCTATGGAAGGGTTTGCGTGCTAATTTCAACCTCCTGTTTTACGCCTCCCCCGCCTCCCACCTTTCCCCTTTGGCAGCCATAATTTTGTTTTCTATATCTGTGACTCTGTTTCTGTTTTGTAAGTTAGTTCATATGTATCCATTTTTAGATTCCATCTCTAAGTGATTATCTTATGATAAGTCTCTTTTTCTGTATGACTTACGTCACTTAGAATGATTGTGTCTAAGTCCACCCGAGTTGCTGCAACTGACCTTATTTCATTGATTTCGTGGCTGAGTAATATTCCATTGTACATATGTAGCACATCTTCTTTATCCATTCTTCCTTTCAAAGGCATTTAGGTTGCCTCCATGTCTAGGCTCTTGTCAACAGGGCTGCACTAGACTTTGGGGTGCTTCTGTTTTGTGGATGTTTGGTTTTCCCAAGATATATGCCGACCAGTGGAATCGCAGTATCCTCTGTAGCTCCATTTTTTAGATTTTTGAGGAAACTCCATTCTGTTTTCCAGAGTGGCGCTGTTAGCAATTTACAGTCCCACCATCAGTGTAGCAGGGTTCTCTTTTCGCCACGCACTCTCCAGCATTTCTTGTTTGTAGACTTTGTGATGATGGCCATTCTGACTGTTGTGAGCTGATACTTCTTCTTTTAATATATAATTTACTTATTTATCTATTTTATTTTTCATTGCATTGGGTCTTCATTGCTGCGTGCGGTCTTTCTCTACTTGCAGCGAGCGGGGACTACTGTTCATTGCGGTGCGTGGGCTTCTCATTGTGGTGGCTTCTCTTGTTCGCAGCACGGGCTCTAGGACTGCAGGCTTCGGTAGTTGTGGCACGTGGGCTCAGTAGTTGTGGCTTGCAGACTCTAGAGCGCAGGCTCATTAGTTGTGGCACATGGGCTTAGTTGCTCCGTGGCATGTGGGGTCTTCCTGGATCAGGGAAGGAACCTGGGTCCCCTGCTTTGGCAGGCTGATTTTTAACTACTGCGCCACCAGGGAAGTCCCCCGATACTTCTTTGTAGTGTTGATTTGTATTTCCCAAATATTTGGTTGCCCAAGAAGGGCTTTCAGTTTTTTCCATAAGTTTTTACGGCCCTTAAGCTGGCCAGAATGGTTCCACCTGCTTGTTTATTAAAGTGAAACATCTGCCCTCGGATTATTAATCTGAGGGGCTATGAGGGATGTAATGCAACTGCTGGTTACTTTGGTAACCAATGAACCAACCTGTCGTCACTTCCCCATATAAACAGTGGCCTCCTCTTCCCCTGAGTAGCGAAGATGGCTCCCATGTCCTACCTGCCGTTTGCCCTGAAGTGGTGCGCTGTTGCTTCAGGACCTTTTTGCCTTGCAAGAGTAGGATCCTCTATCCAATAAATCATTGATGTCTCTGTTGCTATCTCCTGGCTCTTTTCGGTGTCAGAGCTGGGCAAGTATAGGCCTTGCAGGCCTGCTGGGTGCAGCCCACCAACCACATAGTGATTCAGTATTTTTATAGATTATACTCCATTTAAAGTTATTAAAAAGTAATGGCTATATTCCCCTGTGGTGTAAAATATATCCTTGTTGTCTATTTATTTTATATATGGTAGTTTGTCTTAATCCTATACCCCTACCTTTCCCCTCCCTTCTTCCCTCTCCCCACTGGTAACAACTAGTTCTCTATATCTGTGATTCTGCTTCTATTTTGTTATATACATTGACTTGTTTTATTTTTTAGATTCCACATGTTGGCGAGGATGTGGAGAAAAGGGAATCCTCTTGCACTGTTGGTGGGATTCTAAATTGGTGCAGCCACTATGGAAAACAGTATGGAGGTTCCTCAAAAAACTCAAAATAGAACTACCATGTGACCCAGCAATTCCACTGCTGGGTGTATATCCAAAGCAAACGAAAACACTAATTCGAAAAGATACATGCACTCCAATGTTCATACCAGCATTATTTACAATAGTCAAGATATGGAAGCAGCCTAAGTGTCCATCAACAGATGAATGGATAGAGAAGATGTGGTATGTATATACATCAGTACAATGGAATATTACTCAGTCATAAAAACAGTGAAATTCTGCCATTTGCAGCAATGTGGATGGACCTAGGGAATATTATGCTTAGTGAAATAAGTCAGGCAGAGAAAGACAGAAAAATGCCTTCCGTCATTACTATTGAAAGATAGTCGACTATTGTTTAGAGGTCAGTCTAACTGCCGTGGCTTTAAAGGTAATTGTCTTTTTTACTCTCAGGATTTTTCTCTTTACCTTTGTTTTTTGCCATTTTACTATCATGCATCTAATTGCAGATTTTTGTTCTATTCCTTCCAGTTTTATTGAGATCTAATTGACGTACAGCATAATGACTTGACATTCGTATATGATGCAAAATGATTACCATAATGTTTAGTCCGTCACCTCATACAGTTACAATTTTTTTTTCACCTTGTGATAGCTTTCAGGGTCTACTTTCCTAGCAGATTTATTTAAATTTATTTGCATGGGATTCCTTGGATCTCTTTGATCCATAGATGAATGTGTTTCTTCAGTTCTGGAAAATTCTCAGCCATTTTCTCTTCAAACATTTCTTCTGCCTCATTCTCTCCTTCTAGGACTTGATCACATGCACGTTAGATCTGTACCCTCCTTGTGTCTTACTCTCTTTTAAATTTGTTTCTACTCCATGTTTCATGCTGGATAGTTTATTCTAATTTATAAATTCTAATTTATGTTTAACATATATTTATATATTATACATAATTAACATATAAAATTAGATCGTTTCATATCTAAAAATGTCTAATTAATGAGTTCATTAATTCCTCCTATATTTTATCCAATCTGGTGTTTATCTCATTCACTGTATTTTTTTAAAAAACTTACTTATTTATTTAGGCTGCATTGGGTCTTTGTTGCTGGGCGTGGGCTTTCTCTAGTTGCAGTGAGCCGGGGCTACTTTTCATTGTGGTGCGTGGGCTTCTCATTGCGGTGGCTTCTCTTGTGGCAGAGCATGGGCTCCAGGCACGCGGGCTTCAGTAGTTGTGGCATGCGGGCTCAGTAGTTGTGGCTTACAGGCTCTAGAGCGCAGGCTCGGTAGTTGTGGTGCACGGGTTAAGTTGCTCAGCAGCCTCTGGGATCTTCCCGGACCAGGTCTCAAACCTGTGTCCCCTGCATTGGCAGGCAGATTCTTAACCACTGCACCACCAGGGAAGCCCCTCATTCACTGTATTTTTTTTATCTTCTCTGCAACCTGCCACCTCTTTCTGCCCTTAGCTCTAGTAATCTGAGTGCTGGCTCTAGTGCAAACTCATGGATTTATACAGTCTAATTTAGACTCACAGTTGGTTAGGAAATAGGACCAATAAGCCTAGGCTCATCTTTTCTGAAGAGAGAAATATATATTGTGTGCTGTAACGTGAGGGAGAGTTGGTGTGGGAGTGGGGAGGTGAGTGGAGGGAGGGAAAGGCGGCACATCACGTACAGGTGGCCCTGATGTCAACGTGAGTGGCTGTCGTGCTGTAGCTGCCACACAACAGCACTTGGCCTAAGGTTACATTAATAAAGATATTGTCTCTAAAATGGGGGCTGCTCTACACTGATCCTTCATTCAACTGATATTTGTTGTGTGTCAGATATATTACACGGTATTTATGCATCTAGGAAAGCTCAGTGAGCTACAAACAAGCAACCATTGCTGTCTTCGTGGCGCATATGCTCTACTGGTAGGGGCAGACTGCATACTGTAAGCACAGTGAATGAGGGAAGTGTTTATATTAGAAGTTGCTAAATGCTTTAAAGAGGGCGATTCAAGTGCAAGTGTGTGGGGAGAGGGAAGACGTCTGTTGTGGTCAGTGTGGGCCTCATCGAGAAGGTGACCTTTGAGAGAAGACTGAAGGACCTGAATTTTTCAAGAGGATGTCTGGGGGGTGTTCTTTCCAGGCATGGAGGACCTCCAGTGCAAATGCATGAGAGCAGCAATGTGCCTGTGTCCATTCACTGCATTTTTAACATTGGTTCTCCCAGCCCGGAGTCTCCTTCCGTGCGGGGAGCGAGGGCCATTCAGACTCCAGAATCAAGCAGCCTGATCAGACTCCAATCCCACCGGCTGGAGGACTGTGTGGAAGGGTCAGGGGAGGGGTAAGGTCGCGCCCTGGGGCAGCCTTGGACTGGGACCTTTCTGGCACCATGAATTCTCTGTGAACTGGGGTAAGTCGATTTTGTGTTTTTTGCCTTAGTTTTCTAAACTATCATTACTAATTATATAAATAGCAAACTTTTATTGAATATGGACTACAGTACCAGGGCCTGTACCAAATACTTTACATTTTCCCCTCACTTATTCCTCACAGCAAACTTACTTTTACAAACAAGGAAACTTTTACAAACAAGGAAATTGAGGATGAAATGACTTCAACAAAGTCACCTATCTAGTTAACAGCGGAATCCTATTTTGGGATAAATCATCGTGGTAACATTTCAAGCAAGGTATCTGATAATTGCAGTGTTTTTCTAATCCAGCTGTCCTGAAGAGGAAAGAATTTAAATTGGCAGTGGTTCCTTTATTCATAAATATGTGAATGCCCACTCTGTGCCTGGTCCTGTCTTAAAGCCTGTGGATATAGAGCTGAATAAACTTGCAAGGCACAGAGTGACTGCCTATAGTAGGGGTTTGGAAAGTTTTCGCGGAAGAGGTGAGCTCGAGCCGGTGATTGCAAGAGGAGAGGAGCTTCTCCAGGTGGAGAAGGGTGTAGGCGTTCCGCCCCTGTACAAAGGTGCGGCGGCAAAGGTGTGTTTGGAGGAATCTCTAGGCTCCGGCGAAGTGGAACATTCTAGTGAGGGCAAGAGGAATGAAAAGCGAATGGAAAGCCAGTAGTGGGAACTTGGGTGGTCTGGACCAGGCAAGGCTCTGCCTTGGGCGGCAGTGACGGGAGGGAGGTAGGCTGGGTGGTCGCGAGGTGGCGCTGTGGCTCCACGTAAAGGGAAGATTCGGGCACCCGCGGGTCACTGCGCGCCCAGGGCAGCCTCGAGGAGGCGGGGCACGGCGGTCTTGGTGGGCTTGGCACCATCTTCAAACAGCCACCAAATAATGACGGTGATAAAGATAACAAATATGCAGATAACCCGAAGCAGTCTCTTCTAGGACACACTGCATCAATAATCAGAAACTGTGCGCGAGGAACAATTGCAAGCGCGGAACTGTCCACCAGGGATCAGTGCGCGCGCATTCCGCATAATTTGCGGACCCCGGCGGAACCTGCCTCGCCCGCCTGGAGCCGAGCTGGGCGCTAACCTGTAGCCTCTGGGCGGCTCCTGCGCCCCGTGGGCGACCTCCTGCTACCTGCAGGCCAAAGGAGCCACAGTTTCCACGCCTGCCGTGGGGCGCTCAGTCTGCAGCCTGCCTGCACCGTTCCTCTGACTGGACCTGAGATCTTTGGAGGACTACTTCGCTGGATTTCACATGTACATATGGACACACGAATCACATATGAGCTCAGGCTCAGACACGAGTGCCATGTTTCTGCACACATATTACATGCACACCCGCTCACATAAAGGAGGAATGTCTACACGTGACACATGCACACACTATACACATGCACTCGTGTACTCACTTTTGTGTGCAACAATCCTCCTCAAGCACACGCGCACACATGCACCCAAGTGCGCGATGTCACTCCCTGCCACAGACTCGTATTCCACAGACCCACGGTATGCAACCACTCTTCGTTTGTACAAACATATTTGCACACTCACATCACACACATCCAGCAAAGACCTCCAAGCGCGGAGTGGTGCGTAAACACCCAGTGAATTGTACCTTAAAGAAAACACACTCGAGAACTTTTTGTGACTGGGACATCTCGAACTTGTCTGCTAAACTCCTCCTACTACTTTCCTCTAAGCAAACACGCCTTCTCCTCCTTCCCTTCCGCTCCAAATCCTCGGAGGCCTCAGTTTCCTTCTTTCAGATCTGCACTACTGAAGGGATGCTAATTTCCAAACAGCCCGGCAGCCCTGTTCTCCCACCCTGGAGTCTCCTTCCGTGCGGGGAGCGAGGGCCATTCAGACTCCAGAATCAAGCAGCCTGATCAGACTCCAATCCCACCGGCTGGAGGACTGTGTGGAAGGGTCAGGGGAGGGGTAAGGTCGCGCCCTGGGGCAGCCTTGGACTGGGACCTTTCTGGCAGTGCCAGAAACTGTGTTGTCTCTGCACAGAGTAACTTCAGCTTTTAGCTATGGTCATTCCAAGACCATGTGTGTGGTGTCCATCACATGGATGTCCATGCGGTGGACATCCGCAGGTGTCCAGATTTTTGCCCTCTGATGGGCGTCCCAGGCATCCCCGCAGTCTTTTATTTAGTCTATTTCAATTAGGCGACTTTGCGTCCGCCTGGAGCTCTAAAACTTCAACTAGGGCTGGGGAGAAGCGGCTAACTGGAGGTCACATAACAAATGTGGCAGAGCCAGGGCTGGACCTGGCACGACCCTAGCGCGCCCTGCCGCCGGCGGCCCGGAGAGACGCGGGCATCTGTATCCGACCGCTGGAATGCGCACGCAGTCCGCGTATTACGGCTTTTCAGAACCGTTTACCCTCCTGTCTACCCTCTGCTGCCTGCCTTCGGGGGGACAGCTTGCGCCCACGCTCCTTTGTCATCCAGGATAGCTACAGGCCCGAGAGCTAAAGGGATCTTCGAGCCATGGGGTCAAGCACCAAGGCGAATGCGGGAGATGAGCACCGAAGCTGGGTGAGTGGTTTGGACCCAAGGTTCAGAGCATATATAGGCTCTGGAGAAATTTCGGCTCGGCGAGTTTACTAGCAATGCAGCTGTGGGCGAGTTTACTAGCAATGCAGCTGTGGGCGAGTTTACTAGCAATGCAGCTGTGGGCAAGCTTCATTTTAATCACAGAGCGTCAGTTTTCTCACCTGTAAAATAGGGGTGATCTTACCTGCCTCGTTTGTCTGTTGTGGGGCTTCAGTGAGTTTATGCCCATAAAACCTTCAACAAATGGGATCTATTCTTATCTGGGGACCACCCCAGAGGAAACCCGAGAGTCTGCAGGTTCTATCCGGGAAAGGTTCGTTAGAACCCCTGGCCTCAAGCCCTCGTCCCAGCAGACTAAGCGCTCCAAAGCCAGAGCCCCAGCGGTGTTATTTGCCTGACCTCTACCTCCTAGCTCTCTGTGGGTGACTCTGTCCCTCTCTAGGCCTCAGTTTCCCTGTCCGTGCTGTGGGAAGAGGCACGCTCCCAGGGTCTGGAAGTATCAGCCGGACTGGGCGCAAACCGGGGCTTCTCTGCAGCGCTGGGGGTCGGAATCAGGGTTCACGGTCCAGGGAAATGCCCCCTTCCCTTTGCCGCTTGCCGGAGAGGACTGACAGCAAGGAGGGAGGACAGACGATTTCCGGTGGAACCGTGGCCAGGGCTGCGCGTAGAGGCGTTAGGAGGGCAGGGGCAGGGTTTTGCCGCGGGCGACCGGGACCCGTTGTTTGACCACCCCCGCCGGCGTCTGGGTGCTGATCAGGGGCCGCTGCGGAGCTGCGTCCCGCTCAGGTCCTCTCTTTCCCAGGGCCCCGGGCCACCACCCTGCACCCACCTATCCCTCTCCTCTCTGGGGCAGTGCCTTGGCCTCTGTCCAACCCTGCCCGTGACTCCAGCAGGGCCGCCTTCGGAGACTTTGGCCTTCATCGCCCCGTCTTTCCCTTGTCCCTTCTTCCCAGCTTTGGAGGAGGCATCTTTCCTCCGGCTTCACTCTGGTCTCTGGCTAGCGGCAAAAGGCAGGGGGCCTTTCCCCGACAGGCGGCCCTTCTGGGAGCGTGTCTCCCTAAGGGGGACCGAAACGAGGGAATTTTCTAAATGACAGGTCCCAAGTCTGGCCTCCTGGGGGCGGACTCGCGGAGAAGATTCCCTCTTTCCCTGGGACGTCCCCCTAGTCTTAGCTGGGCGGCGTTCATCTTGTCTCCGCTCTTTTGGGGAGCGGGGGTGTTTCCGTTTGCACTCCCCGGAAGTTACCGCGGCGACTGATGCTCTCCAGGAAACGGAATTGATCTCTTTGTGACGTAAGAGGCTTGGGATGGCCGCGAGTGAGAGGGTTTGCAAGGTCGGGGTGGGGAGAAGGGCTTGCGCACAGGGCCTGAGTTGCCCCCAGCGCGGGGAGACCCTGAGGTCTGGGCAGCCTTGTCTGCTGTCTGGAGCAACGGAGAGGAAGAGGGTGGACGCTGTACCGCGCCCACCGCCGGGCGGAGGAAACTCTGAGAAGCCCCGAGGGAGTCTTCACTCCAGGGGAATATCAAGCCCTTCCAATTGCTCCTGCCACATATAGACTCACTCTGCTGTATGTGTTCCTCATGTACATGCCCTTTACCCCTCACTTTCTTCCTCCCTAATTCTGCAGGTCTGGACAAGGCCTGGAAGTCTGCATTTCTAACAAAATTCCTCCTTTCCCCATTTGATTACGCTGATAAGCAGGGTTTACCTTATAACTGATTACCGTTATAAGTTACCCTAAAGTCATATCACCCCTGCTATAAAGCCTGGGCAATGCTATGCATACAAGTTTGTCTGTCCACAGAGGATGTGACTATAACGTAAAGAGGATGAAGACAGTCTCGGTACGTACTTTACAGTCACCCCTGTACACACACGTTTTGCTCGCTGCAGGTGGTGCAAACCTTACATGAGGGAAGACTGAAAAGCTTTTAAGGGATTTTTCAAAGTTTAAAACTGCCAGTGCTACTTCATGATTCACCAGAGGAAATCCACAAAAAGGTGCCATTCTGCTGGCCTGGGTGTTGTCCCCAGTTTTCTATCACCCTCTTCGTCTCTTTTCCACCTTCTCTTTAGCTTCCTTCCTACTTAAACATTTCTTACTGGGTAAGAGAGCAAGGTTGAAAGCACAAGGATGCCCCGAAGAAAAACTACGAATACACTCTGCTTGGTTAAAATAAAGTACACTCAGCATCCCAGGTGAGGTACCTGCTGCCTCTGCATGGCCAAATGGAATTGGTCGTAGCGAAAGATACCTGCCCCCTTTTGCTTCTCCTCCCATGGCCTGGTGGATGTGCAGGTTGCCTTCCTCCTATTTAGTTCCTGGAGATTACTGGCTCTGGGGCAGGAATTGGGCTGCTGAAGGCTTCTTTCTCTGGGCCAGTTTCTCTTTTGGATCATGCAGCTTCAGGCCCCTCCACAAACACATCATTTGCAGAGTGCTTCTAGATTTGCCTGACCCCCTAGAAATCCATCTCTTGTGTTACTCTCACTGATCCTGGTCATCAGAGTGGCTGTGTCTCTCCTTTCTCTGTCACCTTTGGCAGTGATCTGATGCCCCATTGTGTGTTCCCCATCACTGGGGTGTGTACCTCGCCAGACTCAACCTGGGAGTCTTAACACTGTTTACTGGAGAGTGAAATGGAGACTCCGGCAATTAAAGAGAGGGAGGTCTCGGTCTCATGCCGGTGCTACCTGGGGCTCTTTGATAGGAGAGTGGCCTCTGCTTTCTGGTCCCCCTTCTCCGAAGGATCCCCTCAGAGAAGGCAGGGGATGGTCCAGGAAGGGGAAGAGATGGGCTCTGGGGACCCTTTGGGCCTTGGAGGTTAAACTTGGAGCTTTGGGAAATTTTCAGCAGGCCAAGATTCAACTGTGCACTTAAATTTTGTAGAGATGGAGAATGTCCAGCTTCCCCTTTCCCCTCTTCACAAACCTATAATCCTTCCAGGGTTTCCACCAACATACCTCTCCTGAACATATACTGTGTGCCAGGAACTCTGGTGGGTGGTGTGGGGATCCTGATGGAACAAACAGATCTCTTTGAGAGCATCTTGGAGGAAATGGCATTAATTACGGTACCGGGGGGAAGAGCTCAGCACATGAAATGGTCCAAATTAAATGGTATGAAACTCGGCAGGCTTTGTGCACAAGAGGTAAAGCAGTGTTGAAGACAGTGGCCATGTATCCTCAGGCCTGAAACACAGTCTTTCAACTAGTTTACGAATCTGGAAGTGGCTCCCACTTTCCTGCTCTGCCAACAGTACTAAGTTTAACTCCTGCCTGTCTCCATTCCATTCAACATGGGCATGTGTACTTTTCCATCATCGATCCCATGAGGTCCCTAACTCAAAGGGCCAAGAAAGGCCGGCAGGAAGGGGACCTGGATTTCTGGCACTTTCCCCGAAGGAGCCCTTAGCAGACTTGGCTGCATTCAGGGAGTTCCTTTGAGGGCAATGAAACAGAAGTTCACCATGTGCTTATTAGAGGTTACAGCCTGCTAAAAAATGATGGGGCACGTTACCCAGAAACATCTAGCTATTTCCTTTGCCAGCCACAAGCATATAAGTTGAAAGGTCTGAGGGAGGAGATCATTTCGTCTTCCCTTCCTTCCTCCCTTCCTCCCTCTCTCCCTCCCTTCATTCCCTCCTTCCCCATCTCTCTCTTTCTTGACAGGTGTCAGAGGCCGAAGTTGGGGGGAAGGTTTGTTCAAGCCCCCCATTTTAACAGAATGAGGAAGAGAGAAACTCTACACCAGATAACTAATCAGAGACGTTGTTTTTGCTTTGGTAGCTACTCTAAGGAAAAAACTGTTTGGGGGGGCGGGGATGAGGGGCTGGGGATTGAACCCGACCAAATTTTAAAACGCAGCCTGGCACAGCTCCAGTGCGAGCATCGTTAGGTAAATGGTGGTTTACCTATCCCGCGGAATACTCCAGAGAAGTGAGCACGTGAGGACAGTGCCTAACGCCGGCGGTCTCCAGGCTAGCGGCGGAGCGAGAGGTGTTTCAGTGGCTTGACTAGGGGCAGGGCGCGGGTCCCCCACTCCCTGGGGATCCACGGCGCCTTGCTTGCCGGGACCCAGGGTCCACCCCACCCTCCCAGCGTGGAGGCAGTGCCATCTGCGAGCTCCCAGCGCCGATCTCACGCACCCATTTTTCCAGCCACCACCCCTCCTCAAAGCGAAGAGGTGGGCGCCTGGCATGCGCGTCCTGCTTCTTCTGCCCGGGCTCTCCCATCTCCTCCACTTTTGCGCCCGACGTCCCAGGACAGCGGAGCAGGACACGACCCTGGGAGGGCGCAGCCTGCGCGCCTCGAGCGCGCTCAGGGCTCGGCGAGGATGCTTAGCTGACTGCAATGGCCGGGATGCAGACCCCAGCTCAAATCCCTGAGGAGAATATCCTCCTCCCCTTCCTTCTGTCTCCCTTCTCCTGCCCGGCTCTGCCCAGCTCAGCCCCGCTCCTCTCCAGCTCGGACACGGGTACTAAGCGATCCTTCGCGCGCCACTTTGCGAGGAACGTTGGCCGCCTCCCCTGCGCCAGCCGGAGAGGGATGTTAACGAGGGAGCGTGACCGTGCGCTAAGAGCCGGCAGGCTCCTGCGCCGCGATTGGCTGCGGCGAGGCGGAAGGATGGCGTTATGCAAATGAAGGGGCGGGCCCTTGCCGCGCGGGCCCCGCCTCCTCCCCTTGGGGTTAGTGTGCTTGTGTTTAGCTCCGGGGAGAGTCAAACTGGATTCCATAGGGAAAGCCTGCAAATCACTTCTATTTTAGCAAGGAGAAAACAGAATCTCCGTTCAACAGGGTCCACCTCTCTCTCTCTCTCTCTCTCTCTCCCTCTCCTCTCCTTTCCTCTCTGTCTTTCCCTACCCCCCCTCCCCCTTTCCCCACCCCACTCTCCCTCTCTGGTTTATCTGTCTAGGGCAACCAGCGTCCTCCTCATCTATACGCACCAAAGAAACATCTTTGGTTGGGAGAGAAGGAGGAAAAAAACAAAAAAAGGGAGAGAGAGGAAAAACTTGCCTGGTAGTGGAAAATGACACTTGAAGTAGCAAAGCCGGCAGCGCGAGTTGAGTCTATTGTTTCTTAAGTTGCCCTCAGGGTTTTTTTTTTCTTCCTGCTTCAAGTGAACGGTACCTCTACAAAAGGAAACTCCAGTCCCTCCTGTCTTCCACCGGCCTGTGATCATTACAAAAAGAGAAAGAAAAAAAAAGCACCCAAACCAAAAATTAACCAACCAAACAATCCCCAACAGCCAAGCATACGTCTCTGTTTTTTAAATTTTGGTCTTTTTGTTGGATTTTCCCTTCCTTTTTTCTTTTTTTTTTTTCCTTCGGGTTATCGCTCAGTTTTGAGCGAAGGTTTACATTTTTTAAAAATTTGCTATCCAGCCCCCCTTGATCTTCTAGCGCGAGTTCAACGACTCAAAAAAAAAAATCTCTGGCTGGCGTTTTTCTTTCCTTTTTTTTTTTTTTTTCAAATTTTCAAGGGGGAGGAGATTTTCCACAAGAAAAGGTTGTTTTCATGTTTGGGATTCAGCAAAGCATCGAATGGAGTGGAAGCAGCATGAAGGAAGAGCTGCCGGGCAGCGGCAGGAACGCGGTGCGGACGTGGATGCAGGGCGCCGGGGTGCTGGACGCCAACACGGCGGCGCAGAGGTGAGTACCGCTTGGGGACCGCGGCCGGGGAGGCAAGCGGCGAGCAGCAGAGCCCGGAGGTGGTAGCGGAAGCCGCCGCCCCGGGGCCGGGCCGCGCTCGTGCGTCTGCCGCTCGGCTCTGCTCGTCTCCGGGGCTCCGCGCCCCCCGGCCGCTCTGTCTTGGTTGCCTGCGGCCGCAGAGCCGGGAGCTGCCTGCGAGGAGCCCGCGCTTTACCGGCACTTTTCCCTGCCTGGTCTGTGACTGTTTTCATTTTGTTTTAAGTCTGAAGAGGCGTCTCACCAGTATGATGTTGGATATCTGTGTTTCTATGTGATTGCTGTTTCTTTTCAGGCCGCCTGTCTTTTCTTTCTTTCCTTCCTTTCCTATTTTTTTCTGTTCTTTCTTTCTTTCTTTTCCTTGCCTTTTCTTCTCTATTTCTTTCCTTCCTCCTTCCTCTCTCTTCGTTCTTCTTTTCCTTCCTCCTTTCTTTCTTCTTTCTTTCCTTTTCCCCCCTCTTTAAAAAACTTTCCTTCTCCTTCCTTTCCTCCCTTACTTCCTCCCTTTCTTTCCCTCTTTCTTCTCCTTCCCTCTTCCTTCTTTCCTTCCTCTTCACTCTTTCTTTCTCTTTCCTCTTTTTCCTTCTCTTAACTCCTTTTTCTCCCCTTTTCTCTTTCCATGTCCCCCTAGAATCACCTCTTATTTCTCCTCTCTGGTTCTCCCTCTCTCTCCCTTTAGCTTTCAGTTTTTCTTGGTCCACCTGAAGAACAGCAACTCCTAACTTTAATTCTGATGTCTCCTAAAAGTCTTCCCCACCGTCTAGGACCATGGCCCCTTCTAGCCCCTTTGCCACTCTCAGCTCCTGGATGCTAGGCTGTATGGCCTAGAGGTACTGCTTTTGGAGATGGACCTGGGGGAACTTTCCTGGGCACCCTCAGTACCCTTTCTGGGGACTCCTGGTCCCAAGTGAGAAATGGTCCCCCCCCTTTTTTTAGGCCACCAGCTGGGCTTGGGGGAATGGGAGATCTGGTGGCTCCACGCTCTCTCCGGCCCAGAGAGGGCGGAAGGGGAAGAATGAAGATGACTACATCACCCTCATCTTCTCCGGGCTGGGGACAAGTGTCCACAATACTGTTCCCATCCCCGATGATCATAAAGGTGGGGGTGGTTGGTAGTGAGAGTGAGTTGGGTAACTGGGCTAGAAACAAAAGGGTGTGTGTGTGTGTGTGTGTGCGTGCGTGTGTGTGCGCGCACCCTTGTGTTGGCCAGGTTGGGCTGTCAGTGGCCGCCCTGCGCCCCCGGCGCCCCAGGCTCCAGCCCCCGGGAGGGCGCCCTCAACCGTCAGCCCTTATTCATAGGATTTCTGGAAAGAGTGTGAGGATGTCTGCGGAACAGCGAACCTTTGTCAGGACAGGTCTTTTTTTAAAAATCCCCAATTCCCTTTCCCACAGCGACCACTCCTGACTGCTCTGAGTTCCACCCGCAGATCCTTTTTCTCCACATGCTTTATTTTGGGGGGGGGGGGACAGACGGCTCCCCGAGGCCGGGCACCCGCGTCTGGGCAGGGGAGGCAGGGGGCGCATGAGGTTTCCCGGAGGATGGCTGCTGCAGCGAGGAGCTGGGCATGTTCCCCATCCATTCGCACCTGCGCAAGGGAGATTCGAGGGGGTGTCGAGAACCAACTCCCATGCCCACCCTCCCCCTAAGTTGTAAACGACCGGCTTTGTTCCACGATCGCGCGTCCCCTCATCCACCGCTACTTTTCTTCCTCCCCACGCAGCGCGCGTCAGGTCGGAGTAAACGCGTACAGCGTTTTGTCTCTTGCGCAAAACCCAAACAAAACTTTCACACCTCTTCGTCGGGCTCGGGGGGCGCGGAGGTCCTCGGCGGGGAGGACTGGCTGGGCGACAGCACGCATGTCCCGTCGCAGGCTGGGCCCGGGGCGCCTGAGGGAGCGTGTAGGGGGCCCACGGGGCGTTTTGGGGGCAGAGGAGGCGGGTGTTTGAGGGTTCGCGCGTGTGTAAGGGGTGACAAGGGGTCGCGGGTGTTGTCCCGCTGAGCCGTCTAACTCTGCGTCTTTGGCCGCAGCGGGGTGGGTCTGGCCCGGGCTCACTTTCCGAAGCAGCCGTCTTCCAATATGCGGAAATCCAACTTCTTCCGCTTCTTTCTTCTTCAAAGCCGCTTGCTTTCTTCTTCGCCGTCCTAAGGCTGGGTTCCTCCGCTTAGCATAGACTTCATGCCCAGGTCCCTTGCGTTCAGCGGGCTAGAGCGGTCAGGGCCTTGGTGGCTCCCGGAGAGCACGCAGAGGGACTCCTCCAGCCGTGGGAAGGGAGAGAACCCGGGGTGGGGGGGACGGGGGGGATCCGCCCGCCCGATTCCCAGCTGCTGTGCTTGGGGGCGGGGCTGCCTTCCAAACTCTCTCGGGCTGGACCAGAGGCCCTCAGCCGGGAGCTGGGGAAAGGGGTCCTGGCTGTGCTTCTCCGGGACAGTCGGCCTTCCATCAGCCTCGGAGCCCCGTTCTTTGTTTGTTTGTTTGTTTCCTGCAGATCCTCTCTCACTTAATTCTCCTCCGTTCCCCTGTCCCCCGCCCCTCCCCCAGGAATGAGGACGCAGCGGGATTTCTACGTTCGCCTCATTGACTCCATGACAAAACAAGTGAATTTCTTAAATTCGCGCCGCGGGGGTGACTCTACGGCCGCGAAATTTGGGAGAGTCAAGAAGCCGGCTACTCCTTAGCGGGAGGGCTGGGACTCGAACTCTCAATGCCAGGGCGGACCGCGCTCTCAGCGCAGCCTTGCAAGCGCCCCAAAGCACGTTGACTCGCCGCGCGGGAGATGGCTGGGCGGCCCCTTCTTCTCAAGGGAACTTCAGACCTTGCGATTTGAGACTACGGGGTGCTGCGCGGGGAGAGTACGGGCTGAACTTCCTTTGACCCGGACGGGGGGCCCCACGGGGCGCAAAGGTGCCCAGAGACCCTGGTGCAGACCGGGCTGAACTTGTGAAACCCAAACCGTCAGGGCCTCCGCCGGGGGGGCAGAGGTAGAGGAAGCGGGTGAGGGGCAAAGGCAGCTTCCCCAGGAACGGTGCGGTAGTCTGAGAGCGCGCTTGACCCACTCTACACAGTTTTTAAAGAAGAGATGGTGGTGGTGGTAGAGCTGGAAGACGGAGCGACAATTGTCAGAAGATATCTTGCAAAAATCCCCCTGCTTTTGCCTCCAAGTTTGGCAAGAAGCCAGGCAGCGTGAGCGAGCTTGTGGTCTTAAAGGTACATAGACGGCATTTTCTTACATTCCCAGCACGCGGGTGCCGAGCGGTATACATTAAAGTTGAGTTATGGTTTAAAAGATACAATTATGAGACGAGTCAGAAAAGAGGTCTGACGTTTTTACGAGGCGCATGGACATTTTTTCTTTTTAAGTAAAAGTTTAGGAATTAAATATCTGGTTAGGTGGTTGGAGGATTTCGTGACAAAAACGAAGACAGAAAAGTTACCCATTGTGTACTAACCACCAGTTCAGTGAGAGGGTAAGACTGGTTTGCTTGATGGCGGTTTTAAAAGAGTCCCTTTAAAATAAGGGACGTTTTCATAAATGCTGACTTGGAAGGTTTCAAATTAGAGTATACATGCATATTTAAAAATTGTTTTTAGACACCCATGGCTTAAATATGTTGTACAACATGCACGTTAACAGCCTGTTGGGAGTTTTAAAATATACTCAGCAAGAGCCAATTTAATAACAGCTAGTTGTAATTATTACCTTCATATTTCATTGTGAACCAAGTGAAAACATGAGGGTATGACATGTTTTTTTTTTTTTTTTTTTTTTGCGGTACGCGGGCCTCTCCCGTTGCGGAGCACAGGCTCCTCCGGACGCGCAGGCTCAGCGGCCATGGCTCACGGGCCCAGCCGCTCCGCGGCATGTGGGATCCTCCCGGACCGGGGCGCGAACCCGCGTCCCCTGCATCGGCAGGCGGACTCCCAACCACTGCGCCACCAGGGAAGCCCGACATGTATTTTTTAAAATGATAAATACATATCTCTTGAAATCTATTTCAAGTTATTAGCCTAAAATATTTGACTTTCGTGAAGATCTGCTTTATTTCTTAGTTGATTGTTCAGAGTAAACGCACATTTATACTTTTGGTATTATTATTGTTTTTTATTATTATTACTATTACTGGTTTTGATCATTACATAGGATAATTCCCTTTGATTTGGACGCTCTGTATTTTGTTAAATTTTTTTTTTTGCCAAGCAAAAAAATGCAAAAGCCTGATTTCAGTAACTTTTTAAACAAATGATATCAAAACAAAAGTGTCTTAAGTGGAGTTTTGTTTTTAAAAAATTGTCTTTGATACCCTGGATATCTTTTCCTGCCATTCCCATCAGAGGAAAGAAAAGATGGGAGGGGGAGAGGGAAAGTATGATTTCTAATACATATTCCTTACGTACTTATTACAGTTTATTTTTTAAAGAATAAAAACTCCCCACAAACCAGTATGTAAGACCTGTCTGCTTGTGAAACATTGGCCACTTAAATATTAAATTATCGGCAACTCTACGAAGTGGACAGTTGTAAGGAACACAAAATTAGGACATGTTTGACGTGATACCTTCTCTCAAAACTTTATTTTAGGCCCCGTAAACCAAAAGTGCCACAAGAATTGATCTTCCCATTATGAGATGAAATGACTTTACACACTCTTCTAAGGAGGAAGAATAATCTTGATTCTTATAAAGCAATACATCTAATATCATTTTACTAACAAGGTCATAGAACTTAGGGAAAACTATGGCTTAAGGCATTCTTTGCACGGCTTCATAAGTCCTATCGCGGTGGGGATGGGACCAGAATAAGATACAGTGTAGTAATAGCAGGCATGAGAGGGTTACTTGCCATACTGTGACTTCTCACTGAAAGTTAAAATTATAAAATTATAAAGGTAGGCAATTATATATTTTGGTGGGGAGTGACCTGAAAAAAAGGCTTAGTAATTATCTGAATTTAGTCTAAAAATATCAAGAAAAAAGATTTTTCCAGGCATACCTGTTTGCTTTCATAATAGTTGTCTAATGCCTTCTCTGTAGCTTTTACTTTGAAAGGCAGTCCCTGCCCGTTACCCGGTTGCTTCTTCCTTGATTATGTGCTGTAAGAGTTTGGGAAGTAGGTTAGCTTCTTGTGTACACAGCTAATACAGTAGTCTTCAAAAAGCAGATCAGCGTGGACAGCATGACTTTCCTCAGCTGTGACATAATTACTATGTTTTAGCTTCGAAGAGTAGAACAGTGGATTCTCATCTAGCTTGAAATTATTCTGTGATAACTAAATGCCAAGTCGAATTTTTAAATTCTTAAATTTTTGATTTTAGCTAAGTGTGCAGTGACCCCTTCAATCAGAAGTAAGTCTTGACAGAAGGTGACCGATTAAACGGTTACTATTTTTTTCCCCCTGTGAAATTCTTCCAGGTAGATTGACTCAGGATTTTGATAGAGTGCAGAATGGAATAATTTCAGTGACTGATGAGTTCTAGTAACATCATAAATTTCAGTGGGAATAGCTAAGCATAGTTCAAGTGTCTCCTCTTAGCTGCTTATTTATCATAACATTTTTCACGTCAGAGATGCAGCTTTATGTATGTGATGTCATATCTTTGACTCACAAGTTGGGGTTAAAACTTGGAATCTTTGGCAAGCAAAATTCAAAACTAGCTGTGCACTTTATATTTTCATAGAATGTTTGTGATCTTGAGTGGAGTTAGCAGCATTGAGATCAAACAGAAATGTACTCAATCAACCAAGATGTATTGGTAGGACACAGTATTTCACACCTTTTCAAAGTGTCTCATTACGCTATTTGGGGTAATGACTCTTAATTTTGGACTCTACCAGGAAAGGGAAAGCTTTATTAGAAGTGAATGTGTAAGGATCTGAGCCCTCTTATCCCTATGCTTTTCTTATAAAACACTAAGGATATAATTATATTTAAAATATTTGTCCACAGCCGCATCGCACAGGGAAATCAGCTCGGTGCTATGTGACCACGTAGAGGGGTGGGATGGGGAGGGTGGGAGGGAGGGAGACGCAAGAGGGAGGAGATATGGGAACATATGTATATGTATAGCTGATTCACTTCGTTGTAAAGCAGAAACTAACACACCATTGTGAAGCAATTATACTCCAATAAAGATGTAAAAAATAAATAAAATAAAAGTGTTCAATTTCTGAAAAAAAATAAAATATTTGTCCACCAACTAGAAAATAAGAAGCTTGCTTTTGGGAAGGGTTTTTCAAAACCAAGTTTAGCTGGACTAAAAATAGGGTTCTTCTGTTTTTTGTCATTGCTGTTTTTGGTATTCCATTAGTGAGCATGCAGAAAGGCCTGTAGGATCCAGAAGTTTATGGCTGTTGCATCCGGAAACAGTATCTACTGCAGAAACTCAAATGAACTCAGTGGGAGACGTCTGAGTTTTAATGCGCCTCAGTTCAGATTTTCCTGTAGTATCTGAGATATAATTACATTCTGTGATTGCTTCAGTGAGTTATCTTTAAATAGTTTTTTTTAAAAAAAAAAAAACCTTTAACTTATCTGCCCTCTTACCATCTTGCTTTGAAAAAAGGGACATTTTTATAATTCAATGAGAGAGTACCAAATTCCATAAAGTTATCAAAAACAAAACATTCCCTGCCCCCAAACCAAAGCTCTTTTTTGGAAAGGGAAAAATAATAAGTCACATAATCCTTGTGTGTATGGATTTGAAGGTAGGTGATATGGTGAGGGGACCCCTAAAAAACCCCAGGGCAGTGGGAAGTCTAAGGTACAATAATCAGAACTACTGTTATAGTTCTCTTTCCAGCTAATCTTTATATATTTGTTTTGATGTTCCTGGTACTTTAAGTTATTGATGCAAGTGCATTTTTTCCTATTGATTGTTTCATCATATCCTGCCACAGCTACATAGATTTGATTAACAGCCCTTTCTGTTCATGGTTCTTCATTGGTAGATAAGCACATTTTTAGTGTATCAATATGTTCCTAAGGAATTCAACTAGGCCAGCAGAGAGGTTCTTTCATATATTTGGGGAAACAAACAAACAAAAAATGACAAGGCAAGTTTATAGTTAGGAGCTGTATTTTAGCAGCTGTCTCTCTTCTTTGGTAACATGTCAAAAATGCAGGTGATTTGAATTTTCTTGCATATAGAGGAATGAAGAAGTGTGGAATTTTTATGCATGATCAGGACCTGTGTTTGGGAAGATGTAAACTCATCACAGTGGAAAATGTGTTGTTTGGAGTCTGGGGGTGAAAACAAAGCTGATGGTTTTGGAGAGATTGCCGGAGCCAGATGGCCTAGTACTTTCCCAGTCTGGCGGTCCAACTGCTCCCTCCTGGATAATATACAGCCATTTGTTTGGGGATATTTACGCTAGAGCTGTTTCCATGTGAATGTTTGAACAGCATTAAAAACGAACATATTAGTAGTGATGCATTTATCGAATTTGTATGACTACACAGTCTGTTCTTGTGTCTTATGTTGCTGAGAGGAATGAAGAAGTGTCTGGATGTTGGTGAATTGTTCATATAGTTGTTGAGCAAGAATGATTTGGTCTTAGTTATTAAACTATGTAAGCATTTGGAAACTAATTGAAATAATGGCAGCACCTACCTGGAAGCTCAGTTGTGAAAATTAAATGAATTCATACATGGAAAATGCTTAGAACAGTGACTAGCATACATTAAGTGCTTAATAAATTAGATGCTTTTATTATTTTATTATTATTACTATTATTACCCCATTGAGTTGACAAAGCCAGTTGTATCTACTAATATAGTTGTAAATGTAGTTATCATATGAGTGAAATATCTTTTATTACTGCTAGAAAGAGAAATATTGCATGATATCGTTAGAATGATTCAGTTTTTATCTTGGTGTTTGAATAATACGAGAGATTTTATTTGAGACACAAAAGATGCATTCTGAAGCTACCTGCTTTTGGTGCACGTCCTCTTTTTGTTCAGGGCTGTGGTGTAACTGAACAGCATACTGAATATGATATTCCTATGCAACTTCCCTAATTCAGTTCTGCAAACAGGCCTGCTTAGCTGCTGAGCTTAAATTACATCTTTGTAATTTGTTCACCAGTAGCCAAGCTGCTAAGTGAAGCAAAATAATTTTTTATTTCACTATTAATTTTGGATTGCTGTTTGATACAGTTGTTTATGAAACGTCAAATTTGTAGTGTTTTCTTTGGCACAGGTTAATTTTTAACTAAGGCTCCCTCACCTACTGGAAATTTCTCAAACCGCATTAGCTAACACTTTTTTTTTTTTTTTTAATGACAAGCAGTGGAACTTGGTGGTTGAAAGTAATGATTAATATTACAGCATGTTGATAACAGGTGTTCATATTTTTTTTATTAGTTTTGATTCTTGGTAATTTGCTGCCAAAATCGTGTTGACAATCTGTATTTAGAGGACACTTTACTTCTGGTTGAAGGAGATACTTTGTACATTCATGAATGTATTCTTTAAGGTGACAAATTAGGTTTGGCGTTTTATTCTGTATTTGGAAAAAAGAGTGATGTATTTTCAAGGTTACTGTTTTGATTTAAATGGAAAATTAGGAGTTTTTGTTAGTTATAGGTTACCTATCTACCTGTCTTCCTTCCTCCCTTCCTTCCTTCCTTCTTCCCTCCCTTTCTTCCTTCCTTCCTTTCTTTCCTTTCATTCTCTCTTTCTGTCTTTCTAAATTAATGATGACAAGTCTCCAATTGTTGGTTTGTAAACCAAGAAAGACTCCTAATGAAAACATTTTGTTCCTAAAAACCTTTCAGATTTTAATGAACCAAAGTCAAAAGTATTCTCTTTGCCCACTTTATTTTTGCATGGAACACAAAGAGTTAAAATTATTTGAAAAGTAAACAAAGAAAACTGTGCTCAATTCCCTGTATTTCTTTCCGCGTGCCATTGAGGTGTGATCCCTGTGTAAGTTCACCGTGTATTTTCTGTTTTACTATGCGGTCTTTATCTCAATTAACTTTTAAGACCCAGTGATGTTTTAGAAAGGTGGAGATGAACCACAGTTCACAAGATGCCTTCTAAAACAGTGGCAACAGAGGCAGATTTTTTCTATTGATTGATTTCTTTTCAAAGATGGTATAGGTTAATGTGTAATTGGGCATTTGAAACTGATGGCATTTCATCCTCTCACAGCAAACCTTCTGGCACTATTGTTGTGTAAGAATGTGAAAGTTTGGGCTGCCCTGGTGGCGCAGTGGTTGAGAGTCCGCCTGCCGATGCAGGCGACACGACTTCGTGCCCCGGTCCGGGAGGATCCCACATGCCGCGGAGCGGCTGGGCCCGTGAGCCACGGCCGCTGAGCCTGCGCGTCCGGAGCCTGTGCTCCACAACGGGAGAGGCCACAACAGTGAGTAGGCCTGTGTACCGCAAAAAAAAAAATTATTCTTGAAAAAACCCTCAATCAGAAAGTCAACAGAGTATTTAAAACAATTGTGATATTTTCATTATTCTCATTAGAGGAGAACATTAAGGGAGGCTAGTATATCCGAAGAATAAATCTGCTCCAAACATGTCAAGTTTTGACAACTTGTTTATCAGTTTCACTAGGTGTTTAAAGTTGAGATGAAGTTCGTGCTGTTTATTCTTTTCCTTTTTTTCCTGTACAAGCAGTCCTGCCACCTTAAGGGATTTATTTGCATTGGCAGGATTAATGTAAACATCATTTTCTATTTGATATTGTATTTTGTTGTTGTTGTTTCTTAGGTTAAACCTCAACTTGCTTCACCATCAATTCATTTATTTAAATAATATATTTGATATGCTTCCTCTCCCCTCCTGCCCATCTCTGGAACAGGCCTCCCATCCTTACTCCTTCCTGATGAACACACTGATTTCTTTAAACCACTGTTGTTTTTGTCGCTTTCACGGCAGACCTCCCTTCCTCCCAGTGAGCAGACACATGACTTACTATGGAGGTTGAAGATAAGCCTTCTTCTTGGTGTTTCATTGTCTACCTCCTAAACCAGCTGTCTGTTAAAATGGTTTCACTTAAAGTAGTCAATGCTGTTTATATGCTTCTGTGATCTCCCAACTGATCCGGCCTCAACGAGCTTCACTCACACCCCACAGAGGCACATATTAAATTGGGAAAACAAGCAGAAACTTCTCCCTAAGCTGGTGTTAGAGGACCCCTTTCCTTTTAGGCTCGAAGTCTGCGTTTGCTGAACTGTGAACCAGTCTTGACGTGTGTACTAAAGGTACACGGTAGAATTTGATGTGTGTGAAAGCTGGAGGGAGAACTTGTTGACATTTTTAAAAAGTCTGTTTTATTGTTGACACTACATCGGAGACATTCATCAAAATAGACTTATCCTGTTTTCCTATGTTGGATCTCATCAGAATGTCGATTTCTGGGACCATACTTTTATATGATAGTGTGCTATGTGTGTGGTGTGTGTGTGTGTGTGTTTTAACAAGCTTTTTCAGTAACAAAAACTCCTTAGGAGAGGTTGGAGGTGGAGCTGCCTTTGATGGAGTTTCACTGTATAGCTAACTCTATTACACTGAGGTTCTAGATTATTACTCTATTTCCAGGATTTTAGTTCTACTCCTTAGGAGAGAGAAAAGACTCTCTGGTTCACTTGTTTTTATTTCAGAAGTCACAGAAGCAGCAAGCACTTCTTTGTCTGTGATTATGTGCTGAGAAGTATTGTTCTGCTGAGGCCCCAAGGAAAGGGACAGAAGAAACTTCATGCTTCCTTCCGTCCCCAGAGTTTAACTATTTCTGAGCAAAAATCCAAACTCATGCTTTCATTTTTCTATGCTTGACGTAGAGAAAGATTCTCCATTTTGACTCTGCTGCCAGAAGCGAAGTGGCAGGTTGAGATTGGTAGAGATGTATTACGGAGGCCCTGGGCCTTCAACGAATGATGTTCAGTCACCAAAGACAAAAACATGGAATACCTGGGAGATCATGGATCATCTACTGTTTTGGGGGGTCGTCAACATATTTTCACTGCAGCATATCTTTTTTTTTTGTGGTACGCGGGCCTCTCACTGTCGTGGCCTCTCCTGTTGCGGAGCACAGGCTCCGGACGCACAGGCTCCGGACGCGCAGGCTCAGCGGCCACGGCCCACGGGCCCAGCCGCTCCGCCGCATGTGGGATCTTCCTGGACCGGGGCACGAACCCGTGCCCGATCCCTGCATCGGCAGGCGGACTCGCAACCACTGCGCCACCAGGGAAGCGCCCTGCAGCATCTCTTTAATTGAGTATCATCACGGGCCCACTGATTTCAGTGGAACCAGCAGCCTCAGTAAAAAATAATATTGGTATTATCTAGAAAGACTCAAAATGAGAAGGTCTGATGTAATTGATACTCCTTTCTCCTCCCAAAACCAATTTTTTTTTAAACAGGAAGGAAAACCCCATTAATACCTGTGAATTTCATTTACCAAGTTACTTGTATTAGTTTAGCATGACAGAAAACTAAAGTTGAACCAGAGGTTTTCAGGGGTATTAAGAGAATGTACAAAACATGTAGTGATAATAGGATTTCGCAGAAATGCATGATAGAATGTTTTAGCACCATGTATGAGATCTCATCAGTTATTTACAGTGTTTCTTTGATTTTTTAAAGCAGTGATTGCAGTAAATCAGGCAGATGGAAGTTTTGGTTTTTAAAATATTTTCAATTAATGCATTTTCTTGAGTAAAGCAACTTCTTGGGTATTTAAAAGGTCTTTTAAGATTGCAGGAATGCATCATCAGTGCATGCTAAAACTAATGGGTGAAAATTTAAGTCATAATATGATGTTAACATAATCTAGATGATTTCCCCAGAAGATAGTTATGAATTACTTAAAGTAGTAACTTTACAGTGCACAAATCTGGCTGTGCTCTCTGATGGGTGGCAGGCACCCCCTTAACCAAATGGTCAGAGTTTACTGCATTAGTGGAACGAGTTGACAGTGTGATGTGATACAAGGAGAACTCAGCATCCTGTCTGTGGTATTCCGGGCCTGAATTACATAACTTCAGGCTAAGCCTGAGGGAACATTAGACAAACCCAAATTGAGGATGTTCTACAAAATGGCCTGTATTCTTCAAAAATGTCAATGTCATGAAATACAAAGACTCAGGAATATTCCTTTTTTAAGGAGATATGACAACTGAATGTTGTGATTGGTATTGGTTTTGTTGTTGTTTGCTATAAAGGACATTACTGGGTATTTGGTGAATCTCAGGTGTTGATTAGATTATTGTATTGTACCAATGTTAATTTTCTGATTCAGATAATTGTGCTATGGTTATGTAAGAGAATTCCTTGTTTTAAGGAAATACATTCTGAAGTATTTAGGGCATGTCTGCAGTTAACTAATAAATGGTTCAGGAAAAGAAAATAGAGAAAGAAAGAAGAATAAAGCAAATTTACTAAAATGTAAACACTTGAGGCATCTGGGTAGAGTATCGTGGAATTCTTTATATATCCTCACAACTTTTCTATACATCTAAAATTATGGCAAAATAAAACATTAAAACTATAGGGTTATAACAGGCTAACCATAAAAAATGCTTTTGATGGGCCAATGGTAGAGAAATGTTTTCTCCTTATACAGGTACTTTTTCTCATTTTTTAATGTGTTGCAATTTCTGTTTTGTCCTGGAGTTAGGTCAAAGCCAGAGCCTGCTCTGAGGGTCTGCACACAGCGTGTCATAAGCTGTCCTCCATCATTTACAGTTCTAAAAGTCTCGGGTTCATAAACAAGCACATTCCTGACAACTATAAGTTAGTTACTGCAGTTTTTGTGTGTCCTAAAGAAAGGATAGTCTCTGGTTAATTTAAGTAGTTTCATCACCGAGAAACTGAGCTATCTGAATGTGTGAAAGTAATTTTATGAAGAATTTGAAGCTGTGTTATATTAGTATTACGCAGTGCTACATTGTCAAGTTAGTTAAAATGTATCCCCATGCAGAGCACTGCTCTACCCATAGCTGTGAGCTTTTCTCTGGCCCAGGTATTACCATGTAGATCTTCCAGTAAGCAGAGGTCTCAAGGAAACTTCCAGCGACCTTAAGTAACATGTTTGTACACATATTACTAAAACCATCTTGGCTGGTGAGGTGGTTTGGGACTCCAAATTTTGAGAGTCAGATGTAATTCTTCTTAGTTAAGGGAGGTAACTATGGCTTAACTCCCCGCCCAACCCTGCCCTTCCCCCAGCATATGCGGGCGAGTATTACTGTTTGGGTGGTTATACTCCCCAGAGAGCACATGTTTTCAACCGGTAGGCAGGAAGGATTTCCGGATTGATGAATCATCACAAGACAGTGAGTGGACTCATAACCATAGCCTCACTTGTTTTCTGCTACTTACCTCTAGAATATTACATGTTGGAGTTGGAAGTAGTAAAATGAGGCGACAAATACAAATCATTTAAAAATAAAATCCATGTGCTTTTCTATATTTTAAATCACTAGTATCTCAGTCTGCTAAGCCTTCGGGGTTTTTCCTTCCCCATTGATTAGATTTATTTTTATTCTGAATTGAAGAGAGAACTGTGGTTGTCTTGATGACAGAAGCCCATCTCATACAAGGATCCAAAGATGTGCATTATAATAAGGTGGTTGACGGGACAGAGAGGAACATATCCCCTTCCACTCAATTTGGGTTGATCCTTAACAACTGTCTTAAAACAATCAGCCCAGTGAGACCTTTGGCTCTGAAAGCTAGTTGGCCTTGCAGCACTGGTGAATGGTCAAGAACTCGATTATGGTAGTTTGTCCTCTGCTACTTGGTTCCATTCTTAGCTCAAATCGTGCCTTTGTTTACAGGCCGTAGCGTATGAAGGCCAAGACAAGAACCCAGAGATGCGCCGAGTCTTGCCCACACACGAAATCACGTGCAGGTAAGAAATACCTTGTTCTTTCCCTTTAATTAGCAAAGAGAAGATGAATTTGTCTCTCAAATCTAGGTGAATCAGGTCTATTTTGGGGTATATGTTTATCTTCTGTTAGACAATCTAAAACCTGTTAGATGTGAGTATTTGGTAGTAAAGTGTCAGGCATCATAGTCGTTCTCAATTATTTATTAGATTTCATCCTAAAAGACGTATGTTTCCATTTTGATATCACATTGTTAATGGGTGCAAAGCAGTGCTGTCCCCTTTTTCCTTTCAACCCTTTTAGTGTTAATATATGTGCTCAACTGCATTGCTAGTAAAATAAGAGTTCTATTGATGTCTGCAGAAACCTCTGTTTGGGCAAGACGTGAAAATTATAGTTCCCCTTTTTAATTCTTCCACTTAAAAATGTGGCCATACATACATAGGCATCATTCCTCCCCACACCAACCCTGCATCTGATCTCTTAATCTTAGTTACCTTTTATATAACTATGACAGTGTAGCTAACATTTCTTAAATGTATCGAGCTTTTGGAAGGATGGCAAAGATGAGTCACTGAAAGGTAAAAACATTCATGTTGTCCACAAATGAGTATCTTTATTTTTGTCTGAAGCTACGTTTGAAACCAGGCAAGCAGACCACATTCACTTCCGTGGCCTCAGCCAACCCTCCACATGGGAGAGAGTAAACCAGAGAACAGCCTTGTAACTTGCAGTTTAGGATTCTAATTCTTTGTAAAATAACACTGGCACTTTGCTTCTGATATATTCTGAGTAATTGCATAAAGCATGACGATGACACTCTGCACCAGGGAAGGGCTACTAATTGCTTTGTTAGCCACGCAGGCTCTCCTGGCACAGAGCGTTCTTGGCT
Organism: Pseudorca crassidens; assembly: GCF_039906515.1. Lineage (NCBI taxonomy): Eukaryota > Metazoa > Chordata > Mammalia > Artiodactyla > Delphinidae > Pseudorca > Pseudorca crassidens. Next base: position 64,383,241 of record NC_090314.1, on the reverse strand, counting down.
CCTGACTGCTACTGACCAAACCATTTAGGACTTTAAGCTGCCGCTTCAGCATGGGTGGGTTTATTTGCTGCCCACGGACCTGTAGGGAAAGCAATCTGAAAACCCTACAGGTGGAAATAAAATAGAAAAGAGATTAATGTGTTTCCTTAGTGAAGTCCCAAATAGTAACTTCTTCTGTATCTATAATATGTATGTATGTCAAAACTTCTTTTTTCTCCTTTTTAAAAAAACATACTGCTAATATACTATTCTAAAATATACAGGAGTTTCGCAAGTTTTCACTTCAGTGATTTGTAAAACTTGTTAATTGTTCTGAAAACAGGTTGCTTTTCTCTAACTTTAAAGCAGCAACAAAATCCAAAAATATGGTCATGGATTTCTTAGAAGACATTATTAGGCAAAATTAGTGTTATACTGTATACAACAATTGCACAGCTAAAGCTGAGCTGCACTCTTCAGAATGAGTAAAATCATTCTGAAAAGCATTAAAAAAGGATCTCCTTCATATTACTATTTTTCCAACCATATCTCTATTTTATCTTCCCACAATTAGCATGTTGTTAGAATGAATTTTCCGTATTCTATTCCATGTGATTCCAGCAAACAGGAGACAGGAAGATGGATCTCAACCAATAGGCCAACTAATATCTATAAATCATAGATTTGCATCTCATATCTGCACTTGTTTGGACTATGCTAGAAATTCGTCTTAAAATACTTAAAGATATATTATGCCTTTCACACACAAGCCTACACTCTATTAATGCAGTTCATATTTTTCTTGTTCTTTTAATTCATTGGTCCAGAGTACTTTGGGTAACCCTATTGCATGAGCTGTCTAAAGGGCTTACTGCCATGGGACTGTTACTATTGTCTCTCTTTGAGACAAAACCCCTTTGACTTGACGGCACAGAGCTCTTTCCATGGAATTCTGGGAAAGGTTCTGCATTTTTGGTAAACTGGAATCTATTATACCCATCATCATTATTACATTTTGCTCACACTTGATGATGAAACTCTTAAAAAGTATGGCCCCATGAAGGATTTTTAAAAGCAGGATGCATTCCACAAAGCATTTGATTATAAATGCATCTCCACATCCTGCGTTTAAAATGTGAATGGAAAATAGGAGCTCTGCTTGGTAGGTGAGTCCAGTTCCCAGCCCCCCAGGCAGGGCAATGCAGCTTTTCTCCCTTTCCAGTGAACAGGACAGTTGCAGGGGATGGGTGCTGTATTTAGGACGGCACTCTTTTCCCACTGTCAGTGCCTAGCACCTTGTGAACCATGAGCTCCCAGGGCTAGCCTGGCCCCTCGATATGGCTTGTTCTTCCTTCCTCTTTGGCTGGTTTATTCTCATTTTTTCCTTCCGATTCCCACTTAAGCATCCCTGGTCGTTGGCCTGAGCGAGGTCCCCTTATTATGCATTCCTGTGATATCCTGCACTTTTCCTTCATAGCATGCAGCACATTGTAATTGTGTGTCCAAGGCCTGTCTTTCTTTGCTGGACTAAATGCTCCTTGAAGACAAAGAAGTTACCCAGTTTTCCTCTCTGCTTTAGTTGCCCATGTGTGAAATGGGGAGAAACTATTACTTCTCTCACAGGGCGGCTGTTAAGATTAAATGCCGTAATCCCCATAAATGCTTATCACGGTACCTGACACATAGTAAGTGCCGAATGTCTATTGTTATTATTAATAGTAGCAGCAGGAGTATCAGTATTAATAGAAGCAGTGGAAGTAGTGGGGGCAGTAATAGCAACATCTGCAGTGTCTAGTTAAGTACCTGGCACAGAGTTGCTCAAAGGGAAAGATGGTAAGAGAATATTGAAGGGAAGTGTCTACTAAAATGTTAACATGCTTTGTTCATTCTAGGTGTGCTGTTAAGGATATTTTCATTCATTCTTTTAGCACGTACGTAGGAGAGCTGACAGGTTAGCCTGGGAGAATGAAACCCAGAAAACATAACTAGACAGCACTGCAGAAATGGTGACCTGGGATAAGAGGTGAGGCCAAGGACCACAGCTGCTCAGAGAAAGGAGGACATACTTGCAGGTGGGTTTTAGCTACAGGGATTGGGAGGAAGGTGACACAGGACCCGGATTTTAGAGGGTGCATGAAGGAGCGTTTTGGTCCATTTGTTGGCAGTCCAGGCACGATTTCTATGGGGAGAGGTCTGCAGATGGTGGGCCTTTGGCCTGGAGCTGGGCAGAGAGTCAGGGCAAAGGATAACCAACTTCTGAGGTCTTTTCTCAAAGGTGCAAGGTAAAGCTATGGGCTTACACGGGACTGACAAGGATGGGCAAATAGAAAGAGAAGAGGCCGTGGATACATTCTTGGGCAACAATCTCATTTAGTGTGTTCGAGAATTAGGAAAAAGAACCTTGAGGATACAGAGCATGGAAATAAAAGGAGGGTGTTTCAGAGGCAGGGAGCCATCCACGTAATAAGTGTAGGGAGATCGAGATAAACTTGAAGACTGAGAAAAGCACCAGAAAGTCACTGGTGAACTTCAAGAGAGGACATTCAAGCTGGCGCTGAGGTCCAGAAGCCAGCTGTTATGGGGTTCAGGTGGCAAGGAGTGACGGCAGCTCTGGCAAGGGGACAGCTAGACAGTGAAGAAACCAACTCAAGAGAAAAGAAGGAGCGAGTCGTTTTTTCATTTTTTTAAGAATGGAAAACTTATGTTGGTTAAACAGGGAAAGAATGAACTTATTACTATTAATCGGACTATTCAGATTACTCATATATCTCATTCTCTAGCCACTTTGGCTAAATGGGGTAGATAATCTTGCTTTTTGTTGTAAAGCTTAGAGATGGAGCTGATGCTTTCCTCCTCTTGAGAGAGCCTCAACTTATGGGAAGAAGTTCCATGTCCCTAAGATGAGGATCTGCAGGCCTCATGACCAGGAAACATGTATACGTTTCTTGCCCTGATTTATGAAGCCATGTGTCAGTGCACTAGAGATACGCCACCTGTGTCATGCTGCTAAGGAAGAAACTCACAAGCTTGGTTTTCCCTGGACTAGCTTGTCCGAGGGATGCACAGTCTTGCTGGGGAGAGTCCACAGTGTATGTAGGACACCAGGTGCTGGGTCCCCACCCCTGTGATGGGCCACACTGCTCTCCTGCCACTTGGGTTGCAGATTGAGAAGGGGTGTGAAGTAGTGGGAATCCTGCTCTGTGACAAAGCGAATGAGGAAGCTGCAAGCCTCCTGACAGATTCCTGCTTTAGGGAGCAAACGCCAGGTCTGCGCCTGGTGCAGTGCCTGACAAACACAGTAGGAGTCTAAAGAACAGCATTTGAAGGGATGAAGATCCGTCAGTCACACAGTGAGGAGGACGTCATTAGCATGTGATTTCTTCTGGTAACCTGGTAACTTTTCCCTTGAAGTGCTTTTGCGTCTGTTGTTCCATGTACTGTATTGTTTCAGCCCAAGACCTCTCCTGCCTTAAACACAAGTGAATCTGTTCTCCCTTCATTCTGTCCTTCTTGCTTAATGCCTGCCTTGTGTATGGTCGTGGTCGGTACCCACCTTTCTCAGTCCTTCTGAGTTCAGTACAGGGACACACGGAGCAGTTCAGCTTGGAGAAGGGAGGAAAGAGAAGGCAAGAAAGACCGTCACAGGGAAGGAAGACAGGTCCTTGCTCTGCTTGGCTCTGGGTTAGAACTAGGGAGCTTCAGGGGGTTAGATGCCAGCTCAGCCTAAAGGAAGACCTTCCTTCCCCAATTTGCAGTTGATTTTTAATAGGGAAATAATATTGCAATACAAAGCAGAAGACTACAGGAGTACAGAAATAAAATATATATCCTCTATACTTCCCCACTTATTCCACTCCCTATAGACTATTTCTTTGAAGTTTCTATTCATTCATTCAAAAAATACTTCCAGAGGGCCTACTGTGTGCTGCACTCTGTTCTAGTTGCTGGGGACTCAGGGATGAACAGAACAGTCTAAGACCCTTGTACTCACAGACAGACAATAAATAAGACAAATATACAATGTGACGAGTACTAGGAAGAAAAGTGAAGCAGGATGAGGGGCTAGAGAGCTCTGGGGGTCATCAGGGAAGGGCTTTCGCAGGCTGTCACTTTGTGCAGAAATTTGAGTGAAGTGAGGGTGTGAACTGGCTTGTGACTCTTTGTCTCTTCCCCTCACTCCCTCTCTCTCAGTCTTTCCTTTTTTTCTCCCAGAAGCAGGACCATACATACTATTCTGCAGCCTGGCTTTCTCAAGTCATACTATGATGTAGACCTATTTCTGTGATGGTGTGTACAAACCCACCTTCGTTCTTTTTAATGCTGCACACAGTTCTGTATTTACATGTGTATATGTACACACACATATATGTATATGTGTGTATGCATATATTTTAAAAGTGGGCTTAAACTGTAGACACTGTTTTGTTGCCACCCCAGATGCAGAGCAGAGCCCAGGAATCCCATATTGGGGATGACGACTACGTGATGCAGTGACATGACTTGAGAGGCAGGAAACCTGCTGGGCTATTTTTCATACTTCGTATAAAGTTTTATAAATGATAAATGACCTCCAGCCCTTCAGTCTGTTTTCCTTTCTTCATTATCCCTATTTTATTCCTATTCTATTAGTCCTTCTACACTTCTGTTCTTCGCATCTGCTTTTTTCCCTGAGTCCCTTGGGGCACAGCAGAGAGGGGTGGTTCTCACTTAGGCTGTGCTGCGATTCAGGTGGCTGCACTCCAGGGTGTTTTTATTTTAAGGGGATGAAGACAGTACTTAAGGCACAGGGCAAATCTCAGGCTTAGTGTTGCCCTTGCTTGGGGAGGTTGTCTGGTGTGTGGGGTGGGGTGGGGGTGAACTCAGGCCCTGACTAGTCCTAACTAAGGCCCTGACACTGTCTCTAACTAAGGCCTGGAAGCTGTCCCTAATATAGGCCCTGATGCCGGCAATAACTAAAGTCCTGACACTATCCTGAGCTAATATCCTGACCCATCTCTAAACAAGGTCCTGACACTGTCCCTAAGAAAGCCCTGTTGCTGTCCCTAACAGGCCCTGAAGCTATCCCTGAGGCCCTGATGCTGTGACTAACTCAGGCCCTGATAATGTCTTTAACTAAGACCCTGATGCTGATCCTAGCTAAGGCCCTGACATTGTCCCTAACTCAGGTCCTGATTCTGTCCCTAAGGCCCTGACATTGTCCCTAACTCAGGTCCTGACTTTGTCCCTAACTAAGACCCTGAAGCTGTCCCTAACACAGGCCCTGAGGCTATCCCTAACTCAGGCTCTGACTCTGTCCCTACCTCAAGCCCTGAGGCTGGTCCTAACTCAGGCCCTGATGCTCTCAATAACTAATCTTGACACTATCCCTAGCTCTTTCCCAGACTCTGTCCCTAGCTAATGTCATGACTCTGATCCTAACATAAGCCCTGATGCTGTCCCTAACAAAGGCCCTGAAGCTACTCCTAACTCAGACCCTGCCACTGTCCATACCTAAGGCCCTAATGCTAGTCCTAATGCAAACCCTGATGTTAGGCCTAACTCAGGCTCTGATACTGGTCCTAACTAAGGCCCTGAAGCTGTCCCTAACATAGGCCTTAATGCCGTCAATAACTGAAGTCCTGACACTACCCTTAGGTAATGTCATGAGGCAACTCACCAAAGTCCCAACACTGTCCCTAAGTAAGCCCTGAGGCCATTGCTAACTCAGGCCCTGAGGCTGTCTCTAACTCAAGCACTGACCCTGTCCCTAATGGAGGCCCTGATACTGTGCCTAACTCAGGTCCTGGCAATGTCTTTAACTAAGACCCTGATGCTGATCCTAACTACGGTCCTGATGCTGGTCCTACGTCATGCCCTGACACTCTCCCTAACTAAGGCTCTGACGCTGTGCATAATATCTTGGTCTGTCCCTAATTCCCTGAGGCTTTCCATAACTAAAGACCTGACACTGTTTCTAACAGCCTGACTCTGTACCTGATACTGAATAAGCAGCCTCTCTGCACCAGTTTTGAATCGAATCTCAAGAACAGTGTTTTGGAAGAAATAGGAAAGATTAGTTTTATCACTCTGCCAGCCAATAGAGGACATAGCAGGCTCGTGCCCTCAACAACTGTGTGTCCCAGTGCGGGGAGGATTGGTGAGGTGTTTTATAGCAATGGTTCAAGGGTGTGGTTGCTGATAGGGATCAGGGTGTATACAGGGCCTGCACTCCTTTAATCTGGCCTCAGACAGTCTCTTGATGAGCTTCTCTGGAATGAAGAATGCTAACATCTTCCATTTGTTGGGGGTTTTAGTTACTTAAGGAGCTCAAAAATATTGTTATGTGTATCCCTTGAGGCAGAACCAGGACCCTGCCTCAAGGCTGCACTGTTGTTTCTTGACTGTTCCTCCCTGTCTCTGCATCCCCTCCCTTCCCTGATTAGCAACTGTTCGAATCCACCCTTTGGAACTCAGGGAAGGTCCTGGAGTGTCTAGTCTATTCCCCACAAACAAGTTAGGAGGCACACAGAAAGGCTTCTGTGCCCAGGAGACCCACAGAGTCCCACTCAGTTTAACTCCTCCTCTTCTAGACACTCCCCAATCTTTAGGACAACAGGTTTTTGACAAAAAAAGGAATAATCATTTCAGATTGAGACATTAATCATAAACTTGGCACAGGAACTCGGTTTTAAGGGGACTCAGTTTTAATCCCCACTTCAGTTTTATCTTCCCCCACATCTTTCAGGCAACGGGGCAACGACTGCTCTGGCTGCTTCCTGCTGAAACTGGGGGCGGGGGCGGGCATCATCCTGCCTAAATCTGGGGGAATGGATACCAAATTACAAATATTTGAGTTCCAAGTCCTGGACCTGAGACTCGTATGATTAAGATCTCAATCCCTTGGTCTGCCATTTTGGTGCAACCAACCCAGTTACAATAGGAGGGGTAACAACTGAAACTTTAATAGTAAAAGTACATCCCATTCCCTTAGGAATTCAGGAGAATACGTCTGAAACCCAGTCTGGAACTGGCACTTCGGAGAGACTTTGTAGCCAGTTGTCTAATTCTACCTAAGTAGGTCTTAACTTCTGATGTAGTATTAACATATCCATAACAGGAGCTATTGACCACTACACATATGTCTCATCTTTCTATTAGTATCTGATCTAACATCATTGTTTAAAATTTAATAGTTAAGAGAGGAGTCCTTGAAAACGTACAGTTGCAGCTACCAGCAGACATTGTTTTGAAAATGGCCAGTGGCATCCCAAGTCTGACATAGCTCAGAAATTCAAGTTCAACAATACAGGAATGTGGGGACTTCCCTGGCAGTCCGGTGGTTAAGACATCATCTTCCAATGCAGGGGGTGCTAGTTTGATCCCTGGGTGGGGAGCTAAGATCCCACATGCCTCGTGGCCTAAAAACCAAAACATGAAACAGAAACAATATTGTAACAAATTCAATAAAGACTTAAAAAATGGTCCACATCAAAAAAAAAAATCTTGAAAAAGAAAACAAAAAAACAATACAGGAATGCATCTAAAATCACATCTACAATGGTCACTTAGCTTTACCTTGGATGTCTGAAGCATAGTTACTCCTTTTTTGACTGTCAAATGCATTCCCCTCCTCAATGCCAAAGCAGATGTACAATGCATGTCCGAAAGGCTACAAAATGGGCCTCTTTGGTCAGTAAAATTTAAGTTAAACCATGTATAAGCCAGAGTGACTTCCTCACACCTCAATACGTGAAGAGTTTTTTTCCCTCTTGATTACAAGTTTTTCAATAGAGAGCATTCATGATCAAAATATCAATCCCTCAATGCCAGAGTGATTCAGCTGTTTGGTCCAGGTGTAGATCATGTCCCTCAGCGCTAGGCCTCCTTTATATTTGCCTAGTTAATCCACATTGGGGGAATACTGATCAGGTATCATGAACATGCTCAGAGGTATGTTAATGAGAAAATGCTTTATATAGGCCATACATTTTATTATTCATACCCAATTGTCACACAAGCATTGTACATGTGCTTTTAGCAGTAGACCTAAAGCAAACAGTGATACATCATGAGTAATTACATTCTGATAATTTCACTAGGTAGTTTTCCTTTCCTCCTAAACATCAGGGCAAAAGTGAAGCCAACACAGTAACTTTCATAAATACAGACTTCAATACAGAGGTGTCATTTACCCAACTGCTCAAAGTCCTAAGTAGCTCCAGGGGAAGGACTTCCCTGTGTCTGGAAAACACAGATCAAAGCCAGTAACAAAAAAACAAAAACGTTATAACCATATTCACCAGTTCACCCAGTAACCAATCCTTTTGTTAACTTTTTATGAAGCCATCAGATTCTCCATTAAGATTTTTCATTTCTTACCCAGTTTGGCGTTATGATACGAAATTTATCAGAGACCTGTGTTTGCCAAAAGGTCCTCCACATAGATCTTCTTGAAGATGGAGCACTTTTCCAAAGTGTTAGAGCACAACAATAACTATCTATAAATCACATAAAGACTTAAAAGGTCACTGTTAAGCATTTGATCACAATGTAAATGACAAAAGAAACAATTACTGCTGTTACATGAAACATTTAAAAATAACTAGAATTATGACTGATAACATTTTACCAGGACATACTAGAGTTTTAGGAATTCCATGTAATGTAACATACTAATCAAACATTTCTCTCTGAGGTGGCTCAGGGGCCTTCTGAAGCACCTCAAAGTTAGCTGGAGATAAAAAGAACTGTTAGAATCGGCCAAACAACACTTATTCACTGAACCAAATTAAGGAGATTTCAAACACAAATACAGATCACAGACACAGGCAGAGGAACTCACAAGCTGTTATTAAAAGCAGCGTTCCAAGAAAACTTTGGAGGGAGAAACCAAAGCCAGTCTTGCCCTAACCCACTTCCAACAAAATCCATTTACCCAACTAAATTTAATCCAATAGAAAATCCTGGTCATGCACAACTCTTTCCTCAGTTTTCCCTTTTCACAAATTTTCATCACCTTCTGTATCCATCTTATTTTGCCCCTTATTTTCTTCTGCATTCAGAAACTAACAGCTCTAGTAAAAAGTGACTTTCTTTTCTCTTTGTACTATCAGCCTGGTACCTAGCTGCTCACTTCCTTTATTATGTAGCTTCATAAATGCTTGAACATATGGAACTTCTTTTGCCTTTCTCTTCCTGTGACAAAAGAACTCTAGCTGAAGGATAGTATAGTCATTTAGGCTACCATTCAAAGACCACCTTTCCTCATTTTCAAGAATGTATCCATACATTGGCCAGACAAAATTACAATAGAATTCCATTATTTTCTTAGTCTTAGGTTTACAACTACAGGTTGAGCAGTCTGCCAGGATTTTGCCCATTGGCTCTCTGATGGAATTGAAGAAGAAGCACTTCCTATGTCTGAACCATAGAACACTCATACGCGGACTAAGAACAAAACAAAATCCTCACCACTAATGGAAGCCTCAAACCAAAGGAACCAGAAACCAAACAGAAACCAAAAACCAAACAGCACAAGACTCAAATCAGCTTCCAAGTCTCAACTTAGCCTGTGACCTCGGTCCAAGGGGTGCACCTTCCAAATGAGATTTCCTGGAATGAAAAGTCACCCAAATGGGAACCAAAGTTCCCCCAAATGTACAGGGCTAAAAGGACCTCAGAGTGCATGCCAGGGGAGTTACCACATGCTGGCTGAGGTATCGCAACATCCTAAATGCTACTTTTCTGGTTCCCCAAAATAATCCCTTGGAGTAGGACATTCAGGGCAGCCCAGGCAGGAGGAAGAGAGGAACATCCTCAAGGCAAAGATGGCCTTGGCAGTTGCTAGGGTGGTCCCTCTTCCACCATCTTCTCCTGCCCCAGAGTTCCAACTGCTGGGATGGCAGATGGGGTATGACTGGGGCTTGGCCTCTCCAGGCAAGGGTCCCAGGCAGTCTGGCCTCTAAAGGAATTCTCCAACCCTACACTCTCTCAAAAGAGGCTGGCATGGAGAAAATCAGAAGTGTCCAATCAAGTCAGGGGACCCACAGGGGCCTTCCCCAAGTCAGCCCCATATTGGGTACTAAACTTGATGCCGAAAACTCGACCTCTGTGCACCAGTGCACCAAATCAAATCTCAGAGACAGAGGTTTGGAAGAAGTAGAAAAGAATAGCTTTACTGCTTTGCCAGCCACAGGGGGACACAGAAAACTCGTGTCCTCAAAAACTGTGTGTCCCAATGCAGGAGGATCTGGTGAGGAGTTTTACAGCAATGGTTTAAGGACACAGTTGCTCCTAAGGATTAGTGTGTGTACAGGGCCTTAACTCCCTTTAATCTGGGCTCAGATGGTCTCTTGATGAGCTTCTCTGGAATGAAGAATGCTAAAATCTTCTATTTTGTGGGGGTTTTAGTTTGGTAAGGAGCCCAAAGATACTCTTATGTACATCCCTTTAAGGCCCTGAGGCTGTCCTTAACAAAGGCCCTCAACTTATCTTTAACTGAGGCCCTGACACTAACTAAGGACTGAGGCTGTCTCTAACTAAGGCCCTGAGTCTGTCTTTAACTAATGGCCTCACTCTTTCCCTAACTAAGGCCCTGACACAGTCCCTGACACGGCCCCTAAGAACATGAGCTGTCCCTCATTAATGCCCTGATGCGGCCCATAACTGATGTACTGAAGATGGCACTAAGGTCCTGACCATGTCACTAATGACCCCAAATGTCTCTTACTAAGGCCCTCAAGTTACCTCTGAGGCCCTAAAGATGTCCATAACTAAGTCCCTGACACTATCTCTAAGACCCTCAAGTTATCTTTAACTGAGGCCATGACAATGTCCCTAACAAAGGACTTGATGCTGTCTCTAACTAAGGCCCTGAGTCTGTCTTTACCTAATGGCCTCACTCTTCCCCTAACTACGCCCTGACGCTGCCCCTAACCAAGGCCCTGACACTCTTCTTAACTAAGGACTTGCCGCTGTCCCTACCTAAAACCCTGACACTGTCTGTAACTAAAGACCTGACTCCTTCCCTAACTAACACCCTAGTTTTGGCCCTAACTAATGCCCTGACACTGATTCTAATTATGGCCATGATGCTGGCTCTAAGGCCCTGAATATATCCCTAAGTAACAGCCTGACTTTTGACTAACTAAGGCTCTCACGTTATCTCTAACTTAGGCCCTGACGCTGTCCCTTATAGTTTAAGCTGTCACTAAATAATGCCCTGATCCTGTCCATAACTAAGGCCCTGAATATGTCCCTAAGTACATCTCTGACGATGTCCCTAACAGCCCGAACTGTCTCTTCAAGTTATCACTGAGGCTCTGACACTGGCTCTTACTAAGGCCTCACCCTGGGACTGTCCCAGGCTGCTGAGCAGTTTTCTCTTGTCTGCATCTCTAGACAGCTGCCTGCCATTGGCCACTCTAAGATTCTACGATGCAGTGGTCCCACGTGGGATGTGCCTGTGTAGGCTCACCTGCGGGAGGAGAGTCATGGCCACTCCGCCCTCCAGGGGACTGCGGCTCAGGGTAGGAATCTCTCAGCCAGTGTCTGGACACAGGGTTCTGTGTCCTTGTTTGTTGTAAATCCCTTGGAGTTACCTCTAACATTTTTTAAATGGATATCGCCCCCTCAGCATATTTATAATATAAATTATTTACCACATTAAAATTCAGGAATGACATTATTAGAATGAGCAGGAGAACACTGGATGCCCCCCCAATGATCTATTACTTGGAGGATTTAAAATTCTAATGAGAAAACACTCACTCTCCTCACCCTCTTGGGCGTCAGCACAAGGCGGGAATCAGCTGCATCCTTTATTTATCCCTCTGATTTTCCAGAACCTTTCCTTCCAGGAGAAATCTCTGGGCTCTGCGGGAACTGTGAGTGGTGGTCATCAGGTAAATCTGAGACTGAAAAGCAAGAGGAAAAGAGACAGAGGAGGAGATGAGAATCGGTGACGGGGAGAAGCAGTGGCGTCCACGTTCAATCTCAGGCTGAGAGTCTGGGTTAGTCTCCAGCGAATCTAAGGACCACCAGGGTCTGGCCCCACTGGCCTTGTCACCTGGTGTGGGGACTGGGGACAGCCAAACCCCCATGGCCACTCTCAGAGATACCAGGAAGGTGGGAGGGCACCCCTGAGAGCCAGATTGAAAATGGTCACGCTGTGAAATAATAAGATGCCCTTTCAGAAAAGTGAAGACTGTTCTCTTGGTTCTCAAAGACTTGCAAATACTCTGTGTCCTTCTGGAGGCATGCTGAAGCCTTCAGCCTTTGAGGGCAGTAATGGGAGTGCATCTGGGCTCAAAAGCATCCAGCACTCACTCCCTGAGGGTGCTGAGGATGACCCGTGTCCACCCCTCGGGTGCTGTGGGGCCTGAAATCCCCTGATCACCGAGGACGGGAGGGGCCGCACAGACACTCCACTGGACCACCGGGGGTCTGGCTGCTGGGCTCCAGTCCTTTATCAGATACATGGTTTGCAAACATCTTGGGCCATTTTGGATGGTGGATTATCTTATTCCTTGCTCCTTTTATACACAACTGTTTTTCATCTTGAGGAAGTCCAATTCATCTATTTTGTCTTTTGTTGCTTGTGCTTTTGGTAGCAAATCTAAGAAATCATGACCAAATTGAAGGTCATGAAGATTTACTATCATGTTTTCTTCTATGAGTTTTATAAATTTGGTTCTTACATCTAGGCCTTTGGTCCATTTTGTGTTGATTTTGTAATCGGGGTGGGGGAGGTAAGGGTCCAACTTTATTCTTCTGCATGTGGGTATCCAGTCGTTCTAGCACCTGTGCTAACTGTTTGGGAGAAAATACCTGCAAATGATGTGACCAAAAAGGGCGTAATTTCTAAAGTATACAAATAGCTGATACAACTCAAAAAAAAAATCAAAAAGTGGGCAGAAGGTCTAAATAGACACTTTTCCAAAGAAGACATACAGATGGCCAATAGGCACGTGAAAAGATGCTCCACATCGCTAATTATTAGAGAATGCAAATCAAAACTACAGTGAGTTATCACCTCATAGTGGTCAGAATGGCCATCATTAAAATGTCTACAAATAAATGCTGGAGGGGGTGTGGAGAAAAGGAAACCCTCCTACACTGTTGGTGGGGATGTAAACTGATGCAGCCACTATGGAAAACAGTATGGAGGTTCCTCAAAAAACTAAAAATAGAATTACAATATGAACCAGCAATCCCACTCCTGGGCATATATCCAGACAAAACTATAATTCAAAGAGATACGTGCACCCTAGCGTTCACAGCAGCACTATTCACAATAGCCAAGACATGGAAGCAAGCTGAATGTCCCTCAAAAGATGAATGGCTATAGAAGATGTGGTACATATGTACAATGGAATATTACTCAGCCATAAAACAGAATGAAATAATGCCATTTGCAGCTACATGGATGGACCTAGAGATTATCACACTAAGTGAAGTAAGTCATAGAGAGAACGACAAATACCATATGATATCACTTATATGTGGAATCTAAAATGAGACCCAAATGAACCTATATACAAAACAAAAACAGACTCACAGATTTAAGAAAACAGACTTGTGGTTGCCAAGGGGAAGACAGGGGGGAGGGATGGATTGGGAATTTGGGATTAGTAGAAGCAAACTATTATATATAGGGTGGATAAACAACAAGGTCTTACTGTACAGCACAGGGAACTATATTCAGTACCCTGTAATAAACCATAATGGAAAAGAATATGAAAAACAGTATGTATATATGTATGTGTGTGTGTGTGTGTGTGTGTATATATATCTGAATCACTTTGTTGTACAGCAGAAATTAACATGACTTTGTAGGTCAACTATTCTTCAATAAAATAAATTTTTTAAAAATTAGGTTGAGATTATACCATCAATTAATTTGAAGTCACTTTTATAAAGCAGGCCTTATTTCCCTTGTCCTTTCATCCTGGGACAAATGTATAACAGATAGAAACTAACCTGGATTACTCCAGGCTGAACTCATATCACACAGAACTTTAATTGTTGAACAAACCATTAATACCAGTTACACCATGGGATGTCCTGATTCAATATCAAGTTTGTAAACCTTGTATCAAGCCTGCAGAATCCACTAAATTTGGAAATTCAAACTGAAATGAAGCCAACTATCCCATGACTTCTCTAAAACTAGTTATACAACAATCGATTGGAAACCATATGCAATCAAATGAATGTAGACAGAAACAACTCTACCCTTCCTTTGTTTTCGTTTTAGATGAAGACGGTATTTAAGGTGATGTCTTGGGCCATTCCAAGGTGTTACTCAATTCCCTGGGTATCTCCCATGCACACAGGATGTACACGTGTTAGTTAACTTGTTTGTGCAACTACATGAAGGTAGTTAATACCACAAAACTGGATACGTAAAATGAATTAAACGCTAAAGTCATGTTTTGTATTTGTAATGACAATGAAAAAAAAGTGTAGTGCTGATATTTGTTACAAAAACGAACGTTAAAAACATCTTTAGTGAAAAAAGCCATACAGAAAAGGCCACCCAGGGCTTCCCTGGTGGCGCAGTGGTTGAGAGTCCGCCTGCCGATGCAGGGGACACGGGTTCGTGCCCCAGTCCGGGAGGATCCCACATGCCGCGGAGCAGCTGGGCCTGTGAGCCATGGCCGCTGAGCCTGCGCATCCGGAGCCTGTGCGTATCACAAGGGGAAAAAAAAAAAGAAAGAAAGAAAAGCCCACCCAGATCCCATACTCATCTTGTCTGCTTCAAATCCATCAAGGTTGTCCAAATGAGGGGAAAACTCAGTAATGGTTCCAGAAAAAGAAAACTGGATCAGGATGGAAAAAGACATTTTCATACAGTTGGGAGAGCAGATGAAAGTTAAAGTGGGCCTGTGTATTAAATTATAATGTGGACATCAGGATTTCCTCATTTAGGGATTATGTGCTGGTTCCTTGGGTAAAACACACTGAGCATTTTGTGTGAAGTGGCAAATGTGAGTACTTTTTGCCATTATTGAAACTTTTCTGTACATTTTAAGTTACTGGAAAGTAAATAACTTTTGTAAACAACCATATCAGTACCATGCCAGAAAATCAGATAAGACAGACATCAAACTTAGTTATAGAGGCCAAGACTTACCCAGACCACGTTCAACCAAAGTTGTGATACTTACTTCCCTTGTAGGAGTCCACATGGTATTAACAGGCACCGTGGGAAGAGTATGTTAGTTAGCTACCATGTCGTGGGTCCTGTGGATTACCTGGGGTGCAGTAGAAACAGTGAGATTTTAGTATTACAATTTTTCACATTACTTCAAAAAATATGTTAAAAAATAAATTCAGTAAAGTTGCAAAATATGGAATCAATATACACAAATCAGTTTTATTTCTGCACACTAATAATGAACCACCAGCAAAAAAAATCAAGAAAACAATCCCATTTACAATTCCATCAAAAAGAACAAACTATTTAGGAATAAATTTAACCAAGGACATGAAAGACCTATACTCAGAAAACTATAAAGCATTGATAAAGAAACTGAAGACACAATAGAAAACAATATTCCATGCTCATGCATCAGAAAAATGACTATTATTAAAATGTTTGGGGCTTCCCTGGTGGCGCAGTGGTTGAGAGTCCGCCTGCCGATGCAGGGGACACGGGTTCGTGCCCCGGTACGGGAGGATCCCACATGCCGTGGAGCGGCTGGGCCCGTGAGCCATGGCCGCTGAGCCTGCGCGTCCGGAGCCTGTGCTCTGCAACGGGAGAGGCCACAACAGTGAGAGGCCCGCGTACCACACACACAAAAAATGTTTGTTCTACCCAAAGCCATCAACGAACAGTGCCAGGAAAACTAGACACCAGTCTCCAAAGAATGACACTGGTCACCCACTGCACATAAAACTAACTAAAGTGCACAATATTCCACACTAAACCCTTTCTCTCCTGAGTGCCCTGAAGAGGCACCCCACCCACCCTGCAGTCAGCTGCACAGGAAGATTTTCCACACTTGCTCATTTTTTCCTCTTGTGGAGTCTCCTCACCGGTGGTTCCTGAGAAAACCCAGCTCCTGTTAGTGTGGACAATGCCTCATGGTCCAGAAACCTAAGCCCTGACAGGAGACAAAGCTCCTGTCTGCTTGTCACAGAGCAAAGCCTGTGGGCAGGGTGCACCTGTGCCCCCAAGGTCAGACAGGTGGGTTCGGCGCCCCCTGTGGGACGTCAGAGAAGCGCCGGGAGGGCCGCACTCACAAACCCAGAGGCCTCATCCGGGAGGCAGTTCTGCTGTGTATACTAAGTTTGGAAATCCAAACTGAAATGGAGCCGAGTATCTCACTGTATCTTCTCAAAAGAGGGTTAAGGAGCAATTAATCAGAAACCATATGCAATGAAATGAATGTAGACACAAACTTTACGACTTAACCCAAAATTCACTCAAAATGCCCATAGACAAATTTAAATTACCAAACTATAAAAATCCTAGGAAATAAAAAGATATTCTACATGACCTTGGGTCTGGTGACCTTACTCAGAAAACCAAAAGACAAACCACAAACTGCAAGAAACTATTTCCAAAACACGTATCCGATAAAGGATCTGTACTCAAATTATGCCAACAACACCATTAAAATTTGGTAAAGATTGAAACACACACCTGACCCAAGAAGATAAACAGGCAGTAAATAAGCATACAAGAATAAGCTCAAGATGCTGGTGGATGCACGTGCAACCAGCTTCAGAAGACAGTTTGGCAGTTTTCTCCAAATCTAAACATTCTCACCTTAGGATCCAAGAAGTGTGCCTCTTGTATTTAGACAACTGCTTTGAAAAACTGTGTTCAAACCAAAACTAGCATCAAGTAACGCACAGCAGCTCTATTATAATGGCTAAAAACTTAAAAGATATCAGGATGTCCTTCTGTAGATGAATTCATAAGCAAATTAGGGCACATACATGTCAAGGGGAGCAGAATACATCACCCCAAAATATGCCCATTTGACAAAAGGATTATTTTGGACGGATTAATTTAAGAAACGGGGGCTTCCCTGGTGGCGCAGTGGTTGAGAGTCCGCCTACCGATGCAGGGGACATGGGTTCGTGCCCCCGTCTGGGAAGATCCCACATGCCGCGGAGCGGCTGGGCCCGTGGGCCATGGCCACTGAGCCTGCGCGTCCAGAGCCTGTGCTCTGCGACTGGAGGGGCCACAGCAGTGAGAGGCCCGCGTACCGCATAAAAAAAAGAAAAGAAAAGAAAAGAAACAGACCCAGGAGAATCTTTCAAAACCAAGTAGAAAATGCCCTTTTATGAGGTAAATTTACAATTATTAAGGATATCTCCATTTGTAAGGGTATGTCCCTCTCTGGACCAGGAATTGAATGATGACTAAATATCAGGAAAAGCTTGTTGGGACTTCCCTGCTGGTCCAGTGGTTCAGACTCCATGCTCCCAATGCAGGGGACCAGGGTGCAATCCCTGGTCAGGGAACTAGATCCCGCATGCTGCAAATAAGAGCCCGCATGCCGCAACTAAAGATTCCACAGGCCTCAACTAAGACCCAGCGCAGCTAAGTAAATAGATGTTTGAAAAAAAAAAAGCGTGTCAATGAAACAGGCCTGGATATAAATCTGTGTAACAACCATACCCTTGTTTACAGGGCTTTGCCTAATAACCTCCCTTAAGTGGCTGCCTCCATTCCCTAACATCTTTTTTTGTTCTCAGCAGAAGCATTTAAGGTAATGGCTTGGGCCATTTCAGGGAGTGACTCAGTTTTCCTGGGTATCTTTCAAGTATACAGGAGGTACACATGGTATATATTAAACTTCTGATTGTTTTCTCCAGTTCGTCTCTTTTTCATTACAAAGGAGATCTCAATAAAGAACATAGAAGTGTAGAGGGAAAATTATTTTTCCTCTCATATACATGCAGTGCAATAGTATTCAGAGATATAAAGGAATGGATCATCAACCCGTGCAAAAAAAAAAAAAATAGATGCACCTAACACTTACATTGCTAAGTGAAAGAATCCAGTCTGAACAGCTACACACTGTATGACCTCCTTTATATGACATTCTAGAAAAGGCAAAACTGACACGGTAAACAGTTTACGGAATATGTGGCTGAAACAGTCCATATGATACTTCAGTGGTGAATACCTGTCACTGCATCTGGCTACACCCGCAGATCTTTACAACCCAACAAGTAAGTTACAATCTATCCAAACTTAGCTACCTAGGATATGGGAGTGTCAAAGACTGCAATACAGAAGGTAACGAAGAATCTAACTGATTCAGAAATGTATGAAAAAACTCGCTGTTGGTGGTGGGACAAAATGGGCTGACCTAAGTTAACTTTGGAAATGAGCAGACTCTGTAGGCCAAAGGCAAAATATGCCATACACACACAGCGGACTCTATGTTCTTTCCCAGGAGGGGCAGCAGCTAACAGTACTGAAACTACGATATCAGTAATCGAATGGAACAAGCAGTGAATGTAATAAAGGACAAATGGAGGAAGCCAGGTTTCTGACCACTGGAGTGGGAAGTCACAGACAAAGAGAGAAGGTTACAGTATTCATGTCATAACAGATCCGGTTGGAGATATCAGTATAAACTCTCTTTAGCCTGCACATAGTTCCACATGGAAACCTTTATGATTATGTGTATGTGCACAGGCTGGGATACATGCACATATTTCCATGCACTGTCAGCCGAGCATATTCAGCTCCCACATGTAAGTTTTTAACACCATTCTCTAATAAAAGGAACAAGGGCTCTTTGAAGAAAGGGCTGATGCTAGGACTGAGACAGTAAATATATGAAGCAGGATAATCTTAAAATATCAGAAAGTAAAGAAGTACCAAAAATTTTTAAAACCCACAAAGGAAAAGTTATGTAAAATGAAAACAAGAGCAAATGGAAAAAGCTCTCAACAGCCAAAGCAAGAATGAACTAAGCAGTCTAATAATGTAGTGCTGGATCATAACCAAAAGTTTACAATAAATATTCACGTGTCCAAACTGATAAAAATAAATTACACAGTTTTTGGTGAATGGTGTTAAATAGAAATCTCCTATGCAGAAAGCTTCTAAACAATGTATATAGCCACTCAGCTGTCCATCAAGGATGTGAAGCTAACCCCTCTCTCCTCAAGTGTGGCTTCTGCATTATGACTTCCTCCTACATAAGACATACAGGATGGACATGGGAAAAAATTAACCTCACTGTGGGAAAACTTGACAAACATTACCTCAGCTAGGTGACCAAAATTAAGAATATAAGTGAGAAGTTCCCTTAAGAGCCTGTCCTCTTGATATATAGTGAAGAGGAAGCACTTCACCTCTGTGGTCTGCTTTTTCAAAGCCAAGTCTAACCACGACAAAACCACCAAGCAAATCCCAGCACCCGGCAGTCTATACAATACCTGAGCAGCCCTCCATGCTGTCAAGGTCATGGAAGCAAGGAGAGTCTGAGCAACTGTCAGAGCCAAGAGGAGACTAAACAGATGATGACCCCATGTCCTATGCGACCCTGGAACAAGGAAAGGTATAACAAAGGGAACGTGAATAGGGACTTCAGTTAATAATAAAGTATCAGTATTTCTTCATTATTTGTGATGATTCTGTAGAAAATTAGACAGGAAAAAGTAAAAGTCAAATATGAGAAAACTACTGTAACAGGAAATCTAGAGGAAATGGGTGATTTCTTTGTAAAAACACATTACCAAAATGAACCCTAAATTAAGGAAAACACAAAAAGACCAATTAATCACTGAGGAACCTCTTCCCCTACTGGTTATCCTATCACTGTTCCAGGCTTTCCCTCTCCTGGGACAGGGAAGGAGCAGGGACAGAGCTGTTTGGCAGCTCCCCTAGTATATGACCCCACCCAGTGTCTTCACCTCCCCCAGCCACGCCTACCAAGTGAGGACACCTGAGGATGGATCAAGGAGTATTGATTTGGATGTGTCAACTAGGACTTTTTTTTATTCCCAGCAACTGGACACACTTACTGAAGTAAAATAAATTAGTATTTATTGTAAGGGTATAAATACATTAATACTTGCAAGTGGCAAGTTGAAGAATGGGTTTGGACCTGGCAGGTCCAGGGGCTCACACTGTCTCAGTGTGACCTTGCTTCTCTCCAAACCTTTGTCCCGCTCAGTGCCTTTGGGGGACCCCATTCACAGGCACAGGCTCTCTCACTGCCCTTGGGCCAACAGCTATTCTAGGCTGACAACCATTCACCATCCATTTTCCGAGAAAGAGTTTCTCCTTTTCCTGGATTCCAAGAAAGTCATGGTTTTAAATGCTTTTGGTCTGGCTTGGGTTACAGTCTCATACTTCACCCATCACCAGAAGATGGAAAATGGGACTGGCTAGATGTGGGCTGTAAACCCATCTTCGAGCTGGGTGGAACATGGGGTCATCCTTCTGCAACTGTTTGGACTGGAAGCAGGTGAGATGTAATTCTCAGAGGAAAACTGAGGCACTTGGGCATGACAACAGATGCTGGCCGGGAGAAAGCAACAGATTCTATGTCAATGACAGCTCACTGCACAGCACAGAATCTGACACAAAAGGAAGAAAGGGGTTCACTTAGGGTCAGGGGCTACAGCTACTTATCCAGTGCTTTTACTGTCCTCCCAAGACTGCAGGAAGTTCTTTCACTTGCTGAAAAGGTAGGATTATTCTTGATGGTAAACTCAAGTCTCCTGCCTTGGGCACCAGGTCCTCACATCTCAGAGGATGGCCCAGAAGAGCCCATGTGCCCTCAGAAGACACACACAACTCACTCCTGCCCCTGAGAGGTGGGAGCCCTGAGTTATGCCGTCTCCCTGGCCATATTAATTGCCCATCCCTGAAAAACAATACTGCTCCTTTGCCCGTTTCTTCTGTCTCCTTTACTAAGGGAAGAAACCAAATGCTAGGGTGGTAAGGAAAGTCTTGTGCAATGAAGTAACGGGAGGCTCGAGAATTCTTCCATGCCATGGAACCCATAGTTGGCAGGCTTTCCAGAGGCCACATGGATGCATATGGCTCTCCAAGACAATGGCAGTGGCAGTGTAAACCTCACACTGGGAGGTCCAGTTGCTCCCATATCTTTGATTCTTAATGAATATGCATGTCAAAAGTTTCTAACGACTGAAAGGACAGAGGATTGCAGGGCCATGGTCTGCTGCATGGGTGTGTGTCAGGGCCACACTCCAATGTCTAGAGGATTATTACCTCTCTTGGCAGCCTATGAGGCCGTGAGCGGGAGGCCTTCTTCTCAGCCACATGCATGTTGGTAGTTGAAACTTCTCAAAGGAATGTCTACACTGCCCAGGTAGCTCTTGAATTGCCCGGCATCATGCTCAGCTCCGTATCTGTGCATGAGGGCCTGACAATGCCCAGGCTGGACTGAGCTAGAGGACCACAGATGCCTGCCTGGATAGTCAGAGGTCGAGGGCTGTCCTGCCTGAGACTTGATCATCTATTCATGCCCACTCAGATGGGACAAAGGATGCCTCCAGTGCCAGGAGGGCCCCAGCAGCCCTCAAGAAGGCAGCATCTGGGGGCTGGCAGGTCACTGCACCCAGTTCTGTATAAATCCACACATGTCCACTGAGTGCCCTCCTGTCTGGGCTGTGCTGGAACCTGGGGCTGCCCAGGCAGAGTAGGGCCAGCATCACCCTTCCCAGGTGGGAGGTCAGAAGGAAACCATGCATGACTTCTGACACCCTCCCCAATCCTTGACAGAGGTTGACCTGGATAAGAAACAGTCCGAGACAAGAACAGACATTTCATTCTTCTCTCAGAGCCCAGGACTGTGGGTAGGAAGGCCAGAAAACCAGTTATTGACCTCAGCTCCCTGACTCCTGTTTGACCCAGGGCAAGTCCTATCCATTCTGGAGGCTTCAGAGAGAAGAAGAGGGGAGGGCAATGAGGGCCAATTGTGCTTAAACCTAACTCTAACCTTTACCCTAAGAACCCTAACCTCTAACCGTAACCCCCTAACAACCCTAGCCTCAGACTCCTAGACCCTCGCCCCTGACCCCCAAACTCTAATCCCTGACCATGACCTTTAACCACAACCCTCTACAATGACTCTCCAACAATGACCCATAACCCTAAACCATGACCCCTGAACCCTCACACTGATTCAACCCCAGGCCTAAAGCCTGGCCTAGTGGGGTACCGAGAAAGGATCTATGAACTCTCAAATAAACCAAGGAATTAAATCTTCCTGACCACGAATTTAGCAATGGTTTCTTAGATTTGACAGTAAAGCATAAGAAATGAAAGAAAAAAATAGATAAATTGGATTTCCTCAAAATTACAAACCTTTGTGCATTAAAAGAGGCTATCCAGAAAGTAAAAAGGCCACAGAACTGAAAAAAATATTGGCACATTATATATCTGATAAGACTCTTTATCTAGAATATACCCAGGACTTTTACAACTCATCAACAAAAAGACAAACAATACAATTTTTGAAACGGACAAATGACTTGCATGGACTGTCCTCCAGGCAAGACATACAAATGGTCAACAAGGACACGAAAAGATATCAAACATCAGTGGCGCAGTGGTTGAGAGTCCGCCTGCTGATGCAGGGGACACGGGTTCGTGCCCCGGTCCGGGAAGATCCCAAATGCAATGGAGCGGCTGGGCCCGTGAGCCATGGCCGCTGAGCCTGCACGTCCAGAGCCTGTGCTCCGCAACGGGAGAGGCCACAAAAGTGAGAGGCCCGCGTACCGCCAAAAAAAAAAAAGAGTAGTAGCCCCCGCTCGCCGCAAGTAGAGAGCCCGTGCACAGCAATGAAGACCCAACACAGCCAAAAAATTAAAAATAAAATAAATTTTATTTAAAAAATGGTTTAAATGGTAAATGTTATGTGTTTTTAATCCCAATGGAAAAAATGAATGAAATAATGATCAATGTTACAATGCGGATAAACAATGAAAACATCCCAAGTGAAAGAAGCCATACAGAAAACCACCCAGATCATGGTCATCTTGTACACTTTCAATCCAGCAAGGTTTTTAAAGTGAGGACAAGCCCCAGTGATGGTTCCAAGAAGAGAAAACTGGATTTGAATAGAAAAATACATTTCCACAACGCTGGGGCAGCTGGTGAAAGTTGAAGCAGGTGTGTGGATAGGATTATAATGTGGAAATCATAATTATTCCTCATTTTGGGATTATGTGCTGGTTCCCTGGGAGAGTGGCCCTCACACTCTCACAGGGTAAAATAAACTGGAGTATTCTGTGAATGTGGAAAACTTTATACTGCTATTTAAAGTTTTTTATACACTTAAAATTTACTAGAAAATAAAGTACTTATCAAACCAACCATGTCATACCATGCCAGAAATACAGACATCAAACTCTGTTATAGAGGCCAAGCCCTACCCAGACCCAGTTCGCCCACAGTGGGGATGCTAATCACCCTTGTAGGAGTCCACATACTACAAGAGGCACCATGGGAAGATTTTATTCGGAGCCACGATGTCTTGGGTGCTGTGGATGACCTGGATGTAGATGAAACAGTGGGATTTCTGAATTCTAGTTTTCCACATTCAACCACCAAAAAACTGTTACAACTAAAAAATGAATTCAGTAAAGCTGCAGGATACCAAAAAAAAAAAAAAAGGAAAAATCAATGCACAAAAATTATTTGTGATTCTATACACTGATAATGAACCATCATTATTATATATATAAGGGAAATATTTAAGGGAAATATTTAATATATAAGGGAAATATTTTTTTAATCCCACTTACAATTGCATCCAAAAAGATAACTAGGAGTAAATTTAATCAAGGATGTGAAGGACCTGCACACTGAAAACTGGAAGACACTGATAAAGAAAACTGAACAGACAAAAATAAATGGAAATATACCCCATGTTCATGGGTAAAAAGAATATTGTGAAAATATGCATTCTAAGGTGGGACTTCCCTAGCCATCCAGGGGTTGGGACTCTGCGCTCCCACTGCAGGGGGCGCAGGTTCCATCCCTGGTTGGGGAACTAAGATCCCACATCCTGCATGCCACATGGTGTGGCCCCAAATTTTTTTTAATTAAAAAAATATATGCATTCTAGCCAAATTAATGTACACATTCAACGCAATCCCTACCAAAAGTCCAATGACATTTTCCATAGAAACAGAACCAACAATCTTAAGACGTGTGTGGAGCCACAAAGGACCCAGAAGAGCCAAAGCGACCCTGAGGAAGGAGAACGGGCTGGAGGCATCTCGCTCCCTGACTTCACACTTCATTACGAAGCTACAGTCCCAAAGAAGTGTGGAACTGGCACAAAGACAGGCACGCGGACCAGAGGAACAGAGCAGAGAGCCCAGGAATCAACCTACAGGTATGTGGTCAGTTAATTCACAAGGAAGGAGCCAAGAACACACACCAGGGCAAGGACAGTCCCCTCAATAAATGGTGCTGGGAAAACCAGACGCCACGCGCCAAAGAACAACACTGCGCTCTGTCTACACCACACACAAAAGGGGCCAAAACCCAGTTTCCCACATCAAGCCCTTCCTCTCCTGGGTCCTCTGAAGACAGACACCCTCAGCGGTCAGCCACACACAGGAACCTTCTGCCCATTTTCCTCACCTTCTCCCTCAGCGGCATCACCTCCCGGCAGGTCCTGAGGAGACCAGGCTCCTGTCTGCATGAACTGGACCCCACAGTGTCCCAAAGCTGAAGCCCCAGCGGGTCCTGAGGAGACCCGGCTTCTGTTAGTGTGGACTCGACCCTGGGCTGTCCCGAAGCCCGGCCATCAGCGTGGACTCGGCCCCGCGTGTCCCGGAAGCCAAAGCCCCAGCGGGTCCTGAGGCGGCAGGGCTCCCATCATTTGCGCATGGCGCCAAGTCCGCAGGCAGAACGGGCCTTCCCGCGGAGGGCCAGGGAGGCGGGCTCACGTTCCCTGCCAGCCAATGGGAACGTGCAGGCCAAGCCACCTCCCAGTTCAGTGGAGGCCCCGCTCCCTGCAGGCACTTCCGCTGCAACCACTAAACTGTGGAAATGCGAACTGAAATACAGTCAAGTATCCCATGACTTCTCCAAAATAGTTAAGGAACAACTGGAAACTGTATGAAATGAAATGACTAGACACAAACTTTAAAACTTACGCCAAACTCACGCAAATTTATTAACAGACATGTAAAATGTGAAACTATCAAAATTACAGAGATAAACACAGAAATACATGACCTTGGGTTTAGTCTCTCGATCATGAGCTTTGAGTTTTAACACACAACACAAAAAGCCAATCCACAAAAGAAAAAAGTAATATTATGGACTTTATCAAATTAAAGATTTCTACTCTCAAAGACGTTATTCAGAAAATCAAAAGACAAGACACAAACTGGGAGAAAAAGATTTGCAAAACTTGTATCTGATAAAGGATCTGGACTCAGAATAGACAAAGACCTCTAAAACAACCCCATAAAAAAAAATGGGTGAGGATCTGATCTGGACACCCAGCCAAAAAAGATATACAGATAGTAAAAATCATACAAAAACAAGCTCAACATCATATACCATTAGGGAATTACAAATTAAAATCATGAGATATCACAGCACACCTATTAGCACTGCTAAACTCCAAAAATATGACAATACCAATTGCTAGAGGGTGAGGAACTCTCCCTCATTGCTGGTGGGATGCATGTACAGCCACTTTGTAAGACAATTTGGCAGTTTTTTCCAAAGCTAAATAAGTCTTACCTTGGGATCCAACAATTGTGCTTCCAGTATTTAGGCAACTGCTTTGAAAATCTATGTCCAAATGCGAACAAGGATGCAATTAGGCACAGCAGCACTATTCATAATGGCTAAAAACTTGAAGAAATCAGGATATCCTTCAAAAGATGAATGCATACATCCATGTCAAGGCAAGCAGAATATGCCACCCCAAAATATCTCCCTCTGGCACGAGGATTATTTCAGTCTGATTTTTTAAAAAAAAGAAAAAAAGGAATCTCAGAAAACTGAGTAGAGATTGCCCTTTTGTGAAGGACATTTACAATACAGAAATCCCCATTTATAAGAGTATGTCCCGCTTTGCACCAGAAATAGAAGGATAATGAAAGCTCAAGTAACACTTATCAATGGAGATGTCCTGACTTAAATGTGCAAACAATCATACCCTTCTTTACTGTGCTTTGCAGGATAACCTGCCATAACTGGCCTTCCCCCCGTTCCCCAACATCTTTCTTCTGTTTTTAGCTGAAGATGGTATTTAAGGGGATCATTTCAGGGAGTGACTCAGTTTTCCGTGGTATCCCCCCTGTATTCAGAAGGTATACATGTCATTAAATTTGTTTTTCTCCTGGTAATCTTTTATTACAGGGGCAGGGGGGGTCTCAACCAAGAACCTAGAAAAATAGAGGGAAAATTGTTTTTCCTCCCATACACGTGCAGTGGAATACTACTCAGCAGAAAGGAATGCACCATCAACCTATGGAAAGACATGGATAAATCCTCAGTATATACTGCCAAGTGAAAGAATCCAGTCTGAGGAGGCTGCACACAGTATGACCCCATTTACGACATTCTGGGAAAGGCGAAGCCACATAGATGATAAGCAGATCATGGGGTGGGGGGGTTGAAGTATACCATGTGATACTCTAGGATGGATACCTGTCACTATGCATTTGTCTAAGCCCATAGATGTGTGTAGCCCAAGGGGTCAATCATAATCTATTCAAATTTAGTTATTTAGAATGTAGGCGTGTTGCAGGATGGAATACATAATGTGACAGAGTCTAAATGTATTAGAAATATATGGAAGCAACTCACTGTAGGGGATGGGGTAAAAGGTGCTGACCTAAGTCACCTTTGGAAATGAATGGAATCTGTAGACTGAAGGCAAAATGGACCGTATACAAACAGTGGGCTTTATTCTACGAAGTTCTTTCCAGGGTGTAGTAGCCAACAATTCTGAAACCTCTGCACATGTAACCTGGAAAGGAGCAATGCACAGATAAATGGCAGATGGTGGGAGCCAGGCTCCTTGCTGTGGGCGTGGGAAGTTACAGATAAGCAAGGGGAGAGCCTCTGCCCTCGTAATCCTGGATCTGGGCTTCCTGGGAGGATGCTCACTGGCCGGGGGAAACACACAGATCTTCATGCTGGGAAGACCCTGCAGACACAGGAACTTCACACCCCATCTTTCCACCCATATCTGCTGGAAACACCCAGTCTTTTGTAATCAGTCACTTGCAGCTTTTAATACATTCTCATCCCTAAGCAGATAAAGGAGCATGAGGGTCTTGCTTACCCCTAAGCTGTCCCAGAATCCAGGCCCTGGCGGTGGAGCCAGGTTGGGGGTTCCTGGGCCTCTGAATCCAGGCCCTGGGGGTGGAGCCAGGTTGGGGGTTCTTGGGCCTCTGACCAGCAGGTGAGAGGAGGGAGGAAGACCGGTCCTGAGGACAGAGGTTCCCTCAAGTCTGTGAGCCCAGGAGCCCCGATGGGGTTCATTCCCAGTGCGGACATGGGCGAGGCCTGCAGTGGTTCTCTGTTCCCCCTGGGCCCTTTGATGAAGCCATGGCAGCACTGGGCCCAGATGACTCCTGGCGGTGTCTCAAACTCGGACACAACGGCTTTACAAACGAACAAGAGAATGAAGGTCAGCCCCTGACGGCCACTCCTTTCTGGCTCTGAGTTGCTTCCACCAGGACCGCAGTCACCTGCACAGTCTGCTGTGACCTACCTGTCCCCACTGGCCTTTTCTCTCCCTCCCTGTTATGATTCCAGTGACATTTCCAGCCCGGACCCCTCTCCCAGGCCAGACACCTCTGTCCAGCCGCTGCATCCCCGTCTCCCTTGGGGGCTAACAGGCCCCTCAGAGGACTGGGATGCTGCAGTTCCCCACACCCAGGAGCAGCCCCACCTTCCCAGGTTGCTTAGCCCAGGCACCGGGTGTAACCGAGCAGGACCCTACGGGGCCTTCCTAGGACAGACCCCTCCCCCACATCCTCTGCTGTAGCTCCTCTCTGAAGTACCTGGATAACAGTGTTTGATGCACACTTCCTGAGTTGTTTTACAGATGCTAAAACCACCACCAAGTGGAAGAAATTAACTACTTGATGATCATGAACAGGGAGCCCCAGAGATTCTGTTTATAATTTATAATGTTAACCGCCTGTTACCTCATCTTCAACTAGAGAACTGTGCACCAGCTGATCACATACCCTGCGACCCCCCTCCCTCACCTGGCCTTTAAAATTTCCTTGCTGAAATCACTCAGGGACTTTGGGGTTTTAGAGCACAAGCCACCTGGCCTCCTTGTATTGGCACTTTTACAATTAAAGCTGCACTTTCCTTCACCACACCCGGTGTCAGTAGACTGGCTTTACTGCACTCGGGCAAGTGGACCCAAGTTTGGTTAGGTAACACTGGGGTCTCCCAGGCTCCCACCCTCCTTGTGCCCCAGTGACTGTCATCTGCTCCTCCAGAGTCTTGTTGTAGCAAAAATAGAAATGAAGTTTTCCCTCCCCTGAGAACAAGGAAAATAAAGGGAACAGTGAACAGGCTAGAGAAGAAACATAACCTGGCCTGAAAGAGTTCATCACTCCTTGTTTTACTTTGTCACTCATTTGTAGTAACTAGATTTGTACTTTACAAGACTAACCTCACTCCATGACACTATGTAATTTACCTTCGGCACCCATCACCCCTGACTCTGTGAGAGCTACATCCCCTGCCTCTCATTCCCTAACCTTATCATGTCCAGCACTAACATTCTACACGCCCCTCCTAACAAATCACCCCCTATAGCTTTTGCATTTCAGAAACGAGGTCACCGCCGATAAACCAGAGGCAAACGGACACAATTACCAGACTGCTGGACCCCAATTACCAGGCGGCCTGATGCCAACTGTGACTGTTTTGAAATAATGCAAAGGAAAGGAGGAATGCAAGACGTTCACTACTTTTATCCTTATCCTATACCCCGACTGCGAGAGCCCCACATATAAAATCTTCCCTGATTCTCAAGGAGCGGGCGGGTGCCCAGTTCTTGAGTCGCTAGCCGGCTGTGTCTTCCCTGCTGCCTGACAGAAAAATAAAGCCATCTCTCTCTTCCTCCAAAATCCCTGTCTCTGTATTTCTGTTTGGCCTCGGTGCACAGGGAAGCCGAGATTTCGACAACAGTCTGTGGCCAGTTCCCACACTAATTCCCCTCTACGCCCACAGCCCTGGCCCAAGCCCGATCTGGTGCCTGGTTCCTCCATCAGGCCTGACAAATCTCCCTGCCCCATGGTGCGTCTCACATCCCACCCCAACCTGGTCTTTCTGAAGCATAAACGAGACTGACTCTCTCCCGCCTGTAATCCCCCAAATGTTTCCCCACTTTCGCTAGGGTATCTGCCGGGAGAGACACCTGCCAAGGCCCTGAGAGTCCCCGGCATCCCCACTAGGCTGCTGGCTCCTCAGCTCCCTGACAATGGGCACCTCAGCAGGCCGGGAGACACGGCAGGAAACCCCAGAACTGCTCATCTCAGGATGGGGCCGGCACTGCCACGGCCTCATCAAAGAGAGCAGAGAAGGCTTCCCCGGCTGGGACACAAACTCTGCACGAGTGGCCTCTCCTTGAGCCATTACATCACCTCGTGTGACTTGAGGGAAGGAAGGACTGAAGCACACCTGGTTCCTAAGGAGGATGGTATAGGCTCAGTCACGTCTCTCCAAATTCACATGCTGAATCCCTAACCCCCAGGACCCCAGGACGAGGTGGAGATGGGATTTTTAAAGAGGTGATCAAGGTAAAAATGAGGTCACTAGGGTGGATCCTAATCCAATAGGATTGATGTCCTACAAGAAGAGATTAGGACACAGATAGGCACAGGGGGAGACCATGTGAGGACCTGGGGAGAAGATGGCTGTCTAAGCACCAAGGAGAGAGGCCTCAGGAGAAGCCAGCGTGCACACACCTTGATCTCAGCATCCAGGACTGGGAGATAGGTCTGTTACCCAAGCTGCCCTGTCTGTGCTACTTGTTACGGTGGTCCTGAGCAGACTCACGCAGGGTAACTCAGGGTTCAGACTGGACAGAGCCCACTCTCCATCCCCCTGTACGTGAGTTACAGGAGCCCCAGGAACTGAGGAGGGGGTCCCTGAGGAGAGGCACAAGATAGAAGCTTTTCGGCATAACACGACTGCATTCATGTGAAACGTGCCTGAAATCCAATCCCACGAGACGGTTTTGTCCTGTATGTACATCGGCACCTTCAGTCTCAACTGCAGATCTTTGGCTTCACCAGCTCCACTGAGAGCATTAGCTTCCCTGCTGTGGACCGTCTCCTATAGGATTTCCAGAACCACAAAGCATCGAAGCTTCACAGGACCCAGTGTCTGTGCGCTACCAGGTGTGTCCAGGTGACCCTCACAGGAGAGCCGTGCAGCTGCCCGTGAGAAACCATTTCCCTTTTTCCTGTTCACAGCTACCCTGCACCTCCCAGCCTTCCCAGCTGGGGCGTAGTGCCTCGTGTTACCAAGGGAAATGGGTGGAGGTGGTGAGGGCCTTGGCCAGCCTGCATCCTAGGACGGAGGGCATGATGCCCACCTGGTCACCCCACCCTGCTTATTGGAGCCCTCACCTGGAAGCAGGAAGGAGAAACCAGGGGGACAGAGCCTGGGCCCCCACACCCACCTGCCCTGGACTCTCACAAGAAGGGGACAGAGACATCTTGAGCTTCAGCCCCGTTTTGGGAGACACTTTGTTTCAGCAACAAACATTTGCCTTAAAAGCCAAGGTGCTTTACAAACCCCTCCCCAGCTGTCACAGAAAGTCAAGCTTCATCTCATCACACTTTTCTCAAACCCCAGCTCATGCTGACACCACCTCTCGGGTGATGGTTCTTCAGAGCAGCCCCTTTAAAAGATCCCTGGAGTTCAGCTCTCCCAGCCCTGCCTTCAGTTTAAGGGAGAAATTTCCTTGACAAACCTGCTCAGTTTCCTTGACAACCAAGCTTCGCAATCTCCCAAACTCTTCTCCTTCAAACATTCCTATTCTAGGCTTGATGAGCCTAAAGAGACAGTGCTGTCATCATGTGCCAGAGAGTGACTCCTCCAAGCCCGTAGTTATTGGTTACATGATGCTATTGATGATGAAATCCCAGGAGAGCCAGCTTTGCAATATAACCATTTCTGGACTCGGCACTTTCCACGGACAGAGTGGAGTGGCTGTTTCCACGTGCCCCGTGGTGCAAGAGTTCACCTAATGCAGCCAGGACTTCATCCTTTCCAGGTGATTCCAGGGTCCTCACTCTGCCCAGACCCCACCCACATAGCTGCTGTCTGTGCCAGTCCATACGGGACCTTGGTAATCTCCTAAAATGAGGGTTATTTTATACACAGGCAATGGGTTGAATGCTGGCCCCAAAAGATGTGTCCCTTCAGAACACGTGAACAGGACCATATCTGGGAAAAGGGTCTTCGTATATATAGTTAAGGATCTCGAGGTGAGGTCATCTTGGGTTAGGGTGACCCTCAATCCAATTGAGAGAGTCCTTATGAGAGACAAAACAGGAGAGACTCAGACACAGAGGAGAAGCCACGTGAAGACAGAGGCAGAGACGGGAGGGATGGAGCCGCAAGCCTGGGGACGCCTGGAGACCCCAGAAGCTGGAAAAGGCAGGAAGAACCCTATCCTGGAGCCTTTGGAGAGACTTCCGTCCTGCAACACCTTAATCTTAGATGTCTGGTCTCCAGGACTGGGGGAGGATGAATTCCTGTTGTTTTAAACCACCCACCTTGTGGTCATTTGTTACAGAAGCCACAGAACGGTCACACAGACCCTGCTCTGTAGGATCCCAGAAGTGCGGGTCTCACTAAAAGCAGATTAGGGGCTGGATTACAGAACCCTTAGAGTCAGCACCGGGCCCCAGAAGTCCTAAAGCAGTGGCTGGACACCAGAATGTTGAGGGGTCAATTCGGAAGCCCATCCCCAAGGGTACTGACTGCACACGGCCTCCCCAGGTTTTTACACCTGTACCTGTTGGGGATAAGTATTTCCACCCTAATTCAGGACTTCTGATGTCACCGTTCACATTGCTAATTAAGAACCCACTAGTTACACAGATGAAAACCCTATCAGGACACTTGCTCTAGTGGTAAACCATTCTGAAGTTGGTCAGAGGTGGGGAATCGTCTCCCATGCAGCCAGCAGCCCCCCCGCAAGGAGCGTCCTCATTGCAAAGCTGGGGGACGGTGCCGAGGCGTCTGTGAGTAAACGTGAGCTGAGCCCCAGGCCAACTGCTGCTGAACTGTTCCCACCCTTCCCAGGTAAAACACCTGAACGTGTGCAAGGACTTGAAAGCCTACAGGAAGGGGCTTGGAGTCACCCCAGCCACAGCACGCAGGCCAAGTTGGTGCCTGCAGGCCAGCCGAGATGGTCCTGGCCCCGGGCGCTCTTCTGGAAGCTTTCCATTTCCCTGCCTGAGACACCCCTCCTGTCCCAGCCCCCACTGCTTTTTTCCTTCCTCACCTCTGCCCGGGGAGAAATTCCAGCGGCAGGTATGGGTGACACATCCTCTTCTTTAGCAGGTGGAGCCTGGCAACTCCTGCAGAAAGTCCAGCAGAGCCCCACTCACACCGGGCCACCCACAGAGCCGCGGCCCCTCACTCCCACCCACCAGCCCAGCCCCGAGACTGCTGACGGGGCAGAGAATATGGCGTCAGGAACAGCTGCAGGGGCTCTTGCTGCCTGGAGCGGTGTTTATATTGCCCTCAACCCAGGCACACCTGGGAAGGGCTGGCCGGCCGGGTCAGGCTGCCCAGGTCAGCCAATCCTCGCCCCTCAGGGGCTCATAGCTGCAGAAAATGGGCCTTGCTGCTCCGGCCAGGTCCAAGGAACAGGTGTGGGGTCCTGAGGGTCAGGATAGACAAGGGGCTGCAGCTCTGGCTTGTTTTCTAATCATTTTATCTGGCCCGTGAGTGGGAGACAACTTCAAGAAGCGCAAACCCAGCTTTGCACGCCAAGCCCTTCCGGCTCCCTACCCAGGAGGGAGGGTGTAGGGAAACCCTGTATGACCTCTGAGGCCCTAAGAACACTGGACTGATGTTGAGTTCAATTTGAAACAGTGAGGGACCAGAGCAGACACTTCATTCATCTTCTATCAGGGCTCAGGGCTGGAGGAGCAGAAAACAACGGCCGAGCTCAGCCTTGACGCTAACCTGACACGGATCTTCACCCTAAACTCTGATCCTGACCCTAAGCCCTGAGCTAACCTTAGCCCTAACCCGTACCCTAAACTTGTACCTTACCCTAACCCATACTCTACCCGTATCCTACCTGTACCCTAATTCTAGCCCATGTCCTAACACCCACTCTAACGCAGGACCCTAACACCCTGAGACCAAAACCATAAACCTTAAGGAATAAACAAAACCACAACCATAACCAAAACCATAAACCATAAAATGTATTCATTAACCATACGCATAAATAAGTCATAACTGTGAACATAACCATAAGACGTAAACCATAAACCATACAGAGCCCCAGCCCTAACGCTAACCCTCCACACCACTTACACCAAGCCAAATCTAACCAAATTATACAAATACATCATAAAAAAGAATACCCCAGTATACCTTATAAAGATGAATATAAAAATCCATCACAAAATAATAGCAACAGGAAACGAAAAGAACATTAAATGGATAATGCCATAAGCAAGTATCTCTACACCAGAAATTTCAGGTTGTTCAACATATTAAAATTAAGCAATGTAATAAACCACAATAAAAGTGTGAAGTAAAACACACGATCATATCAATTAATGCAGAAAAAACTACAATAAAAAACCAGTGTTATTTCATGATACAAACACTCAAGAAAGCAGGAATAAAAGGAAATTTGTTCAATATGGAAAAGAGTAGTACAAAAAGCCACAGCAAACATCATGCTCAATGTTAAAGACAAAGATTTACTCCTGAAATCAGGAACGAGGCCAGGAAGCTGGTCTTCATCGTTGTTACTCAATAGGGTGCCGGAAGTCCTACCCAGAATCTTGAGGAAAGAAATAGGAGGCATCCATGTGTGTGTACGGCCCCGGGCGTCCCCGGGAGTCCCGACCAGCAGGACAAATCCTTGTGAGTCTGAGGAGGAACCTGTGGGGGTTGAAAAAAGGGGGAAGGGCAGGAGACGCGAAAGAATGGAGGCAAGACAGAATCCTGATCAAGCCTCAAACTTTTATTGCTGCGGTAGCTGTATTTATACACTGCAGAGAAAGGGGGGCGGGATTCAGAATGAGGGAAGTACTTGGCTAATCATCATTGGTGCTGCGTGCGCGGGCTTTCATTTTAGGCGCGAACTTCTATCTCATAAATCAGGAAGAGAAGCAGGGTGTCGGCCATCTTCTAATGGCGAAAACTTCTTGGCTCCCAACACATGTGTGAATGGAAAAATTCAAACTGTGTCTCTTCACAGAACACAGATCACATCATTTTATATATAAAACTACCTATAATGAACAAAAAATTATTTGACCTAGTCAACTAATGCAGCAAAGTTATAGAGCAAAATATCAATTCACAAAAATCTATCTTATATGTATACACTAGCAATAAATAACCTGAAAAAGCATTTATGATAACAATTTCACTGTAAATAATGTCAACGTCAATATTTAGGAATACATTTAGTGAAGATACAAGACTTGTTTTATGTGTGTAAATTTGTATGTTTGAAATTACTGGAAAGTAAATTACTTTTCAAAACATCATGTATGTCAATAGCACGCCAGAAAAGCAGAGAAAACATCAAGCTTCCATAGAGCAGCCGAGCCCTACCCAGATCCAGTTCACCCGAAGTCCACGTGTCATTTAGAGGCACTGGGGGAAGGTTATATTAGGGGCCACTGTCCTCCGTGTTGTGGACGACCTGGATACGGTAGAAACAGTGGGATTTTGGAAGTCCAATTTTCCACTTCATTCCACAAAAAAACTATTAGAACTAATAAATGAATTCAGTAAAGTTGCAAAATCAATACACAGAAATCAGTTGCATTTCTAAACACTAATAATGAACCATCAGAAAAAGAAAGAAGGCAACCCTATTTACAATTGCACCATAAAGAACAAAATACCTGGGAATAAAGTTAACCAAGGAAGTGGAAGACCTGCACACGGCAAACTTTAAGACATCGATGGAGAAATTGAAAAAGACACACCAAGAAATGGAAAGATTACCCTGTTCTCATGGAACGAAGAATGAACACTGTTAGAGCATGCCTTCTACCCAGAGCGGTGCACACAGTGAGGCAGGCCCTCCCGAAAGGCCATGGCATTTTCCACAGAAACAGAGCAAATCCTCCCAAGACGCGCGTGGAGCCACGACGGCCCCCGAAGAGCCGAGGCGACCCGGAGGAAGGAGAACGGGCCGCAGGCATCTCCCGCCCTGACTTCACACTTCATCACGAGCTACAGTCCCCAAAACAGTGCGGAACTGGCTCAAAACAGGCGCACAGCCCAGAGGGACGGGACGGAGAGCCCAGAACCCACCCCGCACGGTGGGGGGGGGGGGGGGGCGTTAAGTTACGACAAGGGGGCCAGGGACACACCGAGCGGAAGGGCAGCCCCGCGGTAAACGGTGCGGGGAAGACGGCACACCCCGTAACGCACGCGGCTCCACCGCGCACCAGCCTGACCAAAAACCCAGCTCTGCACACCAAGCCCTTCCGGCCCGCATGAAGACGGACCCCCGCAGCCGTCCGTCGCCCCCAGGAAGCTTCTCCCCACTTTTCCTCACTGTCTCCTCACCTTTTCCGCCGGCGTCGCATGCGTCCTCAGGAAACCCAGCTCCCGTCAGCGTGGACGCAGCCCCACGTTGTCCTGAAGCCGAAACCCCAGCGAGTCCTGAGGAGACCGAGCTCCTGTCAGCACAGACGCTGAGCCCAGCGTCCCAGCCGCAGCCCCGGCAGTGCCTGAGGACACACAACTCCCCTCAGCTGCGCTCAGAGCCGAGTCCGCGGGGAACGCGCATGCGCTGTGGGGGTCAGAGAGGCGGGCTCAGCGCCACCCTGTGGTCGGTGCGGGAAGTGGTCGGTTACTGGAGACAGCGCCCCCTGCTGGCGGAACTTCTGAATCTGTTAAACCGTGGAAATTCAAACTGAAACGGAGACAAATATCCCCAAAGTTTTCGGAAAACAGGGAACAATTAACTGAGAAAGGAGAAGAGGCTGGAGGCGTCTCCCTACTTGACTTCACACACTGTTGAAAAGCTACCGTCGCTGAAACAGCGTGGAATTGGAACAAAAGCAGGCGCAGGGACCAGAGGAACCGGACAGAGGGCCCAGAATTCAACACGCACGGCTGGGGTCAGTTAATTTATGACAAAGGGGCCAAGGACACGCCGAGGGGAAAGACAGTCCCCACCTCAAAATTATGGAAGCAAACGTAGAAGACAATTGACAATGAGTTTGAGTTTGGTCATGTAGATCATGAGCTTTGGAGTTTTAACACACAACACAAAAAGGCAATCTACAAAGAAAAGCAAGGAATACTGTGGACTTTATAAAATTGAAGATATCTACTCCATGAAAGACCTTATTCAGAAAATCAAAAGACAAGTTACAAACTGGGAGAAAAATATTTGCAAACACACATCTGATGAAGAATTTGTCTCAAAACATACGAAGAATGCTAACACAAAGAACCCCATGAAAAATAGGGAAAGATCTGACTGGACACCTGGCCAAAGAAGATACACAGACAGTACACAGAACTATGCCAGGACTAGGGGACAGAAAAACAATGGTCCAGCTCAACTTTCTGAGCCATTTGTGACCGTGGACTACCCCTGTCCTTCCTGGAGGCCTCAGAGAGATGGAGAAGGAGGAAGGGGAAGAGGGCCAGTTATGCTTAAACCTAACTCTAACCCTTGACCATTCTCACCACTTTCATTCAACATGGTCTAAGAAGTCCTAGCCATAGTAATCAGATTTTAAAAAGAAATAAAAGGAATCTCATGGCAGAGGAAAAAGTAAAACTGTCACTCTTTGTAGATGACATGATACTCTATACAGAAGATCTTGAAGATGACACCCAAAACCAGATAGAACTCATCAGAAAGTTCAGTAAAGTTGCAGGATACAAAATTAATCTACAGAAATTGGTTGCATTTCTGTGCACTCACAACAAACTGTCAGAATGAGAAATTAAGGAAACAACCCCATGAGCAATGACATTAACAAAGATAAAATACCTAGGAATACACCTAACCCAGGAGGTAAAAGACCTATACTCAGAAAACTGGAAGACATTGATGAAAGAAATGAAGATGACACGAACAAATGGAAATATATACCATGCTCATGGATTAAAAGAATCCATATTGTTAAAATGATTCCACACCCCAAGGCAACCTAGAGATTGGATGCCATTTCTATCAAAATACCAATGGAATTTTTTTGGAGAACTAGAACAAAGAATTCTAAAATGTGTATAGAAACACAAAAGAACATGTATAGTCAATACAAACTTAAGAAAGAAGCACAAACCTGGACATATCACGCTCCCTGATTTCAAACTATTTCAAACTAGAATCATTAAGACAGTATGGTATTGGCACAGAGGAAATATGCATAGAGCCATGGAATAGAATTGAGAGCCCAGAAACAAACCCACACTTATACAATTTATCTATGACAAAGGAGGTGAGAATATACAATGGGGAAAATACAGCCTCTTCGATAAATAGTGTTGAGAAAACTGGACAGCTACATGCACGAGAATGAAACTGGAATCTTTTCTTATACCATCTACAAAATAACCTCAAAATGAATCAAATACTTCAATGTAAGACCTGAAGCCATAAAACTCCTAGAAGAAAACATAGGCAGTACACTCTTTGACATCAG
Organism: Pseudorca crassidens; assembly: GCF_039906515.1. Classification (NCBI taxonomy): domain Eukaryota; kingdom Metazoa; phylum Chordata; class Mammalia; order Artiodactyla; family Delphinidae; genus Pseudorca; species Pseudorca crassidens. The sequence continues at coordinate 64,345,420 of NC_090314.1, read as the reverse complement.
TCTTAGCAATACTTTTTGGATCTGCCTCCTCAAGCAAAATAAACCAATGGGACTCCATCCAACTGAAAGGCTTTCCAGCAGCAGAGGAAACCATCCACAAAAGAAAAGGCAGCCTTCTGAATGTGAGAAATATTTGCAAACAATATATCTGGTAAGTGGTTCATACACAAAATAGACCAAGAACTCATTCACACAAGTCAACCTCCAAAAAAACAAAAACCCAATTAAAATATTGGCAGAGGACAGAACATGTTTCCAAAGAATATATACAGATGGCCAAAAGACACATGAAAAGATGGTCAACATCACTCATCATCAGGGAAATACACGTTCAAACCACAATGAGAGTATCACCTCACACCTGAAAGAATGGCTATCATCCAAAAGACAACACATAATAAGTATTGCCAAGGACGTGGAGAAAAGGGAACTCTCACTCACTTTTGTTGGGAATGTTCATTGGTACAGCCACTATGGAAAATAATATGGAGGTTCCTCAAGAAATTAAAAATAGACCTACCATATGATGCAGGAATTATACTTGGGGGTATCTTTCTGAAGGAAACAAAAACACAACTTCAAAAATATATACGCACCCTTATGTTCATGAAGCCTTTATTGACAATAGTCAAGATATGGAGGCCACCAAACTATCCATCAATAGACAAATGGATAAAGAAGGTTTCATATATATATGTGAAAACTGGACACACACACACGCACACTGGAACATGACTCAGCCATAAAAGAAGAATGAAATCTTGGGCTTCCCTGGTGGCACAGTGGTTAAGTATCTGCCTGCCAATGCAGGGGACACGGTTCGATCCCTGGCACAGGGAGATACCACATGCCACAGAGCAACTAAGCCCGTGCGCCACAAGTACTGAGCCTGCGCTCTAGAGCCTGCAAGCCATAACTACTGAGCCCATGTGCCACAACTACTGAAGCCCATGCGCCTAGAGCCTGTGCTCCATGACGGGAGAAGCCACCACAATGAGAAGCCCGCGCACCGCAACGAAGAGTAACCCCTGCTCGCCACAACTAGAGAAAGCCCGTGTGCAGAAACAAAGACCCACCACAGCCAAAAATAAAAACAAATTAATTAATTAAAAAAAAAGATGAAATCTTGCAAGAACATGAATGGACCTAGAGGGCATTATGCTAAATGAGATATAGCAGACAGAGAAAGAGAATTACCTTATGATGTCATTTATATGTAGAATCTATAAAACAAAACAAATGAAGAAACACAACAAAACAGAAATGGACTCATGGATGCCAAGAACATGCTGGTGGTTGCTAGGTGGGTGGGTGGAGGGATGAGTGCAATAGGTGAGAAAGATTGAAAGGTTCCAAATTCCAGTTATAAAACAAACGTCATGGGGTGTGATGTACAGCATAGGGAATAGAGTCCATGATACTGTAATAACACAGTATGGTGACAAATGGTAACTAGACTTACCTTGGTGATCATTTTGTAGAGTATAAAAATACCAAGTCACTATGTTGTATACCAGAAAACTAATATATAATAATTGCCCATCAAGTATACACCGATTTTTAAAAAGAAGAAAAGGTACTATCTTAAAAAAAAAAGAGTGTTGGGGAACTCCCCAGTGGTCCAGTAGTTAGGACTCCGCGCTTTCACTGCCGAGGGAGCGGATTCGATCCCTGGTCAGGGAACTAAGATCCTGCAAGTTGTGCAGCTCGGCCAAAAAAAAAAAAAAAGAGTGTAGTGAGATAAAGAGCGGATGTCAGATGAAACTATGAAAGGATGCGGGTTGAAAGGCCATCTGTGAAAGTGTCTGCTGAAGTTTGACTCTCAAGTGGCCCAGACGAACAGAACTTGAGAAGCAGCCATGCGATGCTACTGGAATGTTCATTTGTTTCTTTGTTTAAATGGGGTTTATTATTTTTTAAAGAAGTTTTGAGTTCACAGCAAAATTGGGCAGAGTACAGAGAGGTGCCACGTGCCCCTGCTCTGCTGTTACTGCTCTCTCCATCCACCCCCTCCGCCCACCCACACAGGTGCTCAGAGTTTCCCTCTCCCCAACTATCCTATCAACATTCTGGGTGTTGGTCACTATCGCTGAATCTGCATGGACACATCATGATCACCAGAGTCCAGAGTTTACACTACGGCTCACTCCTGGTGTTGCACAGTCTATGGGTTTTGACAAATGTATCTTGCCATGAATGTATCACACTGAATAGTTTCACTGCCTTAAAAATCCTCTGTGCTCGACCTATTTATCATACCCCACCCCTTAACCCCGCCACGAACCCCTAGCAACCCACCCTTTCCGTGGTTTGCCTTTTCCCGAATGTCATATGTAGTTGGTACCCTAAGCTATGCCACCTTTCCTGTCTGGCTTCTTTCAGTGACTGACATGCACTTAAGGTGCCCCTCCCGTCTCCTATGGCTCCTTCTCTCTCTCTCATTTCTTTTCAGTGCGAAGAACATTCTGCTGCATGGATGGAGCCCCGTCTATCTGTCCAATCACCTCCCGAAGGACATGTTGGTTGCTTCCAAGTTCTGGCAGTTACGAATAAAGCTGCCGTAAACGTCCGGGCGCAGGTTTCTGTGTAGATGGAAGCATTCGACTCATTTGGGTCCATTGATACCAAGGAGCTTGAGGACTGGATCGTATGGTAAGAACGTGTTTCATTTTGAAAGACACAGCCCATGTTCACAGAGCTTCTGAAGATGGTAGCTGAGAGCATGTCAGCATGCTGAGGACTCAAGCCAAGGAAGGAGGTAGAATTCAAAGATGCCGGCAGGGAAGATGTGGCCGAGACAGAACCTGACCTCCACCCTCTTAGAGCTGACGGCTGGTCCTGAGAATTGAATGGACATGAAACAGACTCACAGGAGGGAACCATACACACTTATTTCCCGCAAGTTTGACCTGACCAGGGCGCCCTCTAAGGAAATGAAGAAAGACCCAGAGAAGTGGCGAAACCTAAATTCTTTTCTGTTGGGTTGAACAGAGAGGTGATTGTGGAAAAGGAGCCACACTATGTGGGGAGGCTAAGGAGGTTGAGAATTACGCTGCACAAAGTCTGTCTGCACGGAATTCTCTCATTCTCCACTGTCTGCCCTTGACGATCACAGTGTCACTCTCCTTCCAGCAGAGGGAAGGCGTCTTCCTGGGGGGAGCGGGGGCGGGGGGTGCAGTGGCGGGGGTGGGGGGGGGGGACATGTGATTTGCTGCTTCCAGGAAGAAGGGGAAGGCTCAGCTCACCCTTCTTAGACCTGCTTTATCGGGGGGTGGGGGAGGGGGTGTTTATTTGTTTGTTTTGGTTTTGCTTTGTTTTTTGAAGTGTCCGTAGCTCAAGACAATATTCTGGTTTCCTTTACATCTAAGTCCTTTCCCTGGGGTTAGGCTTCTGACAGGAGGAGGGACACATGTTTCTGACATGATGGGCCAGGCAGGCAGAGGAGGATAAGATGGGTGCGGGCCCGTGCCTGTTCTCTTCTCATGTGTTGGGAAGACCATTCTGCTCTTGCCAGATGGGATCTAATTTCTCCATGAATGATCTAGGAAGATATCAGCTGAAAAGAGGAAGAGCAGAGGTCAGAAGAACGTGGAGAAGATGGATGATAGATGCTGGGGTCTCCTGAGCAGTGATTTCATCAGAGGCACATGCACATCCCTGGTCTCTGAACCACCATGTTTATGGCCGATTTGGTGTGTCGGTCATTTTCAATGTACGGTGGTACCACCAGGCCACTTTGGGGTACTGTCTCCGGCTCGCCTGAATGGTGCCTTCGTGCCCACGTAAGACGGGGCTCACCCGGGGTTGGCATGGTGCCAGAGAAAGGGAGCCGGCGGTGTGTCATTGAGCTTAAGGTATTTCCAAGAGAGCGACTCTCTGAAGCGGCTGAGGCAGGAGAGCAGCTGGATATCTGTCTGCTTGTTTGTTGGCTATGGGGGGGGGGGGGGGTGTTGTTTATTTTCTGGACAAGGTGAAAGAACTCTTAGAGTGAAGGCATTTGTACAAGGGGTCTGGCAGGATGGGAGGGTGGGGCTCAGTCCGTGTGCCATGAAATCTAGAGAGTCTAGAGTGGCTGAGACTCAGGCCTTTTCTCGTAAACAGGCGGAGAGGGGAGCTGGCTCTGCTCATGGCAAAGCTAACTAGCACCTCAGTAGTCACGACAGAGGCTCCCAGAATGAACTGATCTGCAGGGGCCAACATGCCTGCAGCCCTTCCCCCTCAGCCCCCAGGTGGTGTACCTTTCACAGGAGAGATTTCTTTCCTACTTGCAGGGAGACAGAGAGGAGATCTTTTGCATGGGTCTTTTCTTAAGTAATATTAATTCAAAATAATCAATATGTCATTAAGGCCTATTTAGAAGTGACCTGCCCGGGACCCTAACAATATACACATACATACATGCAAGAAAGAGAGAGAGAAAGAAGAGACAGAGAGAGAAGGGACAGAGAAATAGAGACAGCCAGAAACGTAAAGAGGCAGAGAGAAATAGACAGAGAGACAATGAACACAGGAGACAGGGAATGAGTAGAAGTCACACGATTTCTATCAATCAGTCTGCACGTTGGAACCCAGGCGCCAGGTCCATCCAGCCTGGAGGGGCGGGGATCGCAGGAGGATGTGTGACCAGGAGGCACGAATGCGAATGCCGGGGCCCTGGTGGGGGCGGTCCACCCCAGCGCCAGGATGAGACACGGGACCTGAATGTAAACACAGCATGAGGACCTGGAAGGTTGTTGCCGGAGGGGGCGATGTCTGAATTTTATTTACTTTCAATCCTCCCACTGCGGGGGGGACTGAGAAACAGGCAGGAAGGGGAGTGACCCTCCCTAGATCCCAGAGCAGAGCCGGGCCTGTTCAGTTGTGTTCTGTGCTACGCCGGCCCTTTATGGAACCCTTCCTTTGCTAAGCCTGTGCATGGGCTCCATGTGATACCAGCCCACGGGTTTTACAGGCACTGTAGGTGTTTCTGGGTCTGTACACCTGATGGCCTCCCTGGGAAGTAGATGCCAGCATGACCCCCACTGCGCAGATGGGGGACTGCGGAGGCCCTGAGAGGCACATGGCTTACCTAGGGTCACATTACTGGCAAGGAGGAGCTGGGTCTGAACCCTGCTGTGTCCTCAGAGCTGGGGCCCTGGTGGCACCCAGGCCTCCCCGGGGCTGTGGAGTGGGCCGTGTTGGTGTCACTGCGCAGGGACGTGGCAGGGGTGGGGGTGGGCGGTCAGCAGCCCAGAGGTGCCCTTGGAGAGCTGTGTGTAAGGAGGAAGCCCAGGTAAGGGGACCCCAGGAAGGGACCTCACTTCCCTAGCCATAGAGCCAAGCAGAATTGGAACCTGGGTGACCAGGTGCCTACTTCTCGAGGAGCCCCCTACCCAGCTCAATTGGTTGGAGATGCTCGAATGGACATGTTGTGCTGTGTCCCAATACCCCGAGGCCGTGGCCTCAGGAAAGGCCCCAGAAAGAGTATTTTTGGACGCTGCAGGCATTGGTCAGGTCTCACCCCAGACGCCTTTGGCCATCTGCCCAGAGGGACCCAAAGGTAACACTGGGAGGCCCAGGCCAAGCCAGGCCAGGCCAGGCCAGGCCGCCGCTCTGATCCCATCCAAGTAGCCCTATGTCCCCCTCCCCGGACGTGTGGAGGTCGGGGCTTCTGTGGGCTGGGTCTGCCTGCCGCTAGAGCAGGGTGATGAGGGGTCAGAGGCCAGGGGCGCCGGTCACGTCCACACCTCCGGTCAAAGCTGGCTGGGTGGGACGTGGAAAGCCAGGGCAGCACGCTTCTGCCCGAGGTCTATCCCAAGCCCTCTGGGTGGATCTCCTGCCTCCCGGGTAGGAGGAGAGCAGACGCAGGTCTGTGCCGATCTGGGAGCAGAAGTTCGAGTGGGCAGCAGCAGCGGCGGAGATAACAGCCGGACAGGGCTCTGATACCTCCGGGCCGGGCCAGCTGCTGGTCACTGTCACTGCAGAGCCTCACACTGGAGATCGGCGACGAGCTCATCCAAGGGACACCCGACCCACCGTCTCCCCGAGTGAGGGGCCGGGGCACCACACTGCCCGTGAGGGCAGGTGCAGGCCTCGGGAGAGTGTGGCCATGGAGGGTTCCGCGGACCCGGGGCCCAGAGGTAAGCGGGGGAAGGCCTCCTGCCTGGATGCCACCCAGGCCGCACCCCAGGCTCCAGCCCCGGGCTTCCACGGAGCTCAGCCCACCCGGTTCTGACCTGGAGCACCATGTCCACCTTCCCCCGAGGCAGCTGGAGCCCACCCAGGCAGAGCACAAGGGTGAGCAGGCCGGGGGTGGGTGCACGTGAGGGCGTGGGGAGGGGTGAGTGCTGGGCCACACGGCGGGGAGTCCCCCGAGGCTGGGGTTGGGCCCGGAGCCAAGGCTGGCCTGAGGCCACCCATCCCATGGACTGCCGTCAGAGAGGACATCCTGCTGTGAGTTCCTGGACTGGGAATTCTCTGGGAAGCTCTGGGTAGAGCTCTGTCCTCGGAAGGGCACATGGAAAGGCAGGCGTGTGGGTCATCTTTTCTGCTGTCACAGCTCCAGCACTTCCCCGGACCTTAAACCTGGCTCCAACTCCCAGACCTTTCTATCTGGAGGCGTTAGCCGCAGGTGCAGGACCAGGGACCAACGAAAGGGAAATCCCAGCCTAAGGAACAGCCTGCCAAAGACGCCGCACCAGGCGAGGATTTACCAGCCCAGCAGGGAGAGCCAGCACGTGCGCCTGCAGGAGACCCAGAGCCGTCTCTGGAAACGCCACCCCAGGGGCAGAGCTGGCCCTGCAGCCACCATCACTGTCTGCTCCCGACCTACACCACCACCATGCTCCCCAGCCCGAACTTTACTTCCCTTGCCCTTTTGTTGCTTCTATTTTTTGTAATTTTGTTGTTTTCTTTCACATGGTTTATGGTATTCCGCACTTCGTTTTTTAAGTTTAAAATAATAAAATTCATGTTCTTTCCATTTTAAATTGTGCAATTCAGGAGCATTAAGCACATTCACAGTGCTGTGCAACCATCACCACTGTCTAGTTTCAGACCCTTTCATTCCCCCTCCCCCCAGTGAAACCCTGTACTGAAACCGTGCTCGCCCCGTTCCTCTCTTCCCCAGCCCCTGACAACCCCTAATCCTCTTTCTTTCTCTGTTTCTTTACCTATTCTGGGTGTTTCCTATCAATGAAATCATACAAAAGGTGGCTTTCTGTTTCTGCCCACATATCTTAAGAGGGGACTGGTGAATTCTTGTATTTCTTTTTTCATCTGAAATAGCATTTTGGTATTTGAAAGGGAAATCCAGGTGGATTAAAGATGTCACGTACAAAACGAAGCCCGTTTAGTAAATATGTGCGTAGTCTCAGGGTACACACTGCTGTTCTAAGTGTGACACCCCAGCCAGAAGACAGAAAGGAAGTGCTGAGCTCTTCCTGTGGCCCAAAAATAACTAACCAAACGAAACCAAGAAAGACAAACCCCAACACAAACTGGAAAAGCATTCCTCATAACCCAGAGCCAGAGAAAGACCTGACATCCCTGTGGCCCCAAAACCCTCTCGAAAATCAAATGTTCTGAAAAGAAACAGAAAAACACATGCAGTTGCAATGAGAGGCTATGCACATGGTCAGTGTAGCTTAGAGACTGCTTGACCTCTCAGACGAGGACACACGCAAATGCAAACGCTGGGGACACTGCATTGGTCATCATCATCGAGGTAGGCATTTAGTCTGGTGATGACCAGCCCTGGGGACCACGTGAGCGAGCAGAGTCCCCAGCAGATCCCCCAAAGGGAAGAGTGAACGGACACTCCTCCCCGGGGGAACAGTGTGCAGGACCCATCATAGTGCCACAGGTGCATCCCTTTACCCTTTACTAGCAGTGCAGATCCTTAGAGGGGATCCCACCCCAATTCTTGCACAATTTTTCCTGTCAGCTTAGACGCCAACCCTCGGCGTCCCAGAGCTGCAGCCCTGGTGGCACCTGAGGAGACAGAACTCTTTCAGGTGTGCACACGGCCAAGTCCACCATGGAGGGCGGACGTGCCAGTGGGTCAGAGGAGGGGGCGAGGGGGGGATCAGCGCCCCCTGTGTTCAATGCGGGAAGTGCAGGCCACACCTCATTTCCAGTTCACTGGACACAGCGCCCCTGCTGGCAAAACTGCTGAATCCATTAAACTGTGGAAATTCAGTCTGAAATGGAATCAAATATCTCCCATACGGTCTCCAAAACAGTTAAGGAACAATGAATTGGAAACCCTACGGGATGAAATGAATGTAGATGCAAACTTTGCAACTTACACCAGATCACTCAAAATTATTCAGAGACACATTTTAAATGCAAACTTCTCAATATTATAGAAGAAAATATAGCAGAAAATTGACATGAGCTTTGAGTCTTAACACACAACACAAATAGGCAATCCACAAAGAAAAACAAGGAATACTGTGGACTTGATAAAATTAAAGATTTCTAATCTGTGAAAGACCTTATTCAGAAAAGCAAAAGACAACTCAGGAACTAGGAGACAAATATTTGCAAACACATGTAATAAAGAATTTGTCTCCAAATAGACAAAGAACACTAACAGAAACAATCCCTTTAAAAATAGGAAAAGATCTGAAGGGACACCTGGCCAAAGTTACCCAGATAGCATGCAAAATTATGCACACGACTGAGGGGCAGAAAAACAATGGTCCAGCTCAACTCCCTGAATAATGTGTGACCCTGGACTAGTCCTGTTCTTCCTGGAGGCATCAGAGAGATGGAGAGGGAGGAAGGGGAAGAGGGCCAGATATGTTGACATATAACTCTAACCCTGACCACACTCCTCACTTTCATTCAACATAATTAAATAAAAAGAAATAAGAGAAATCTGATGGCAGAGGAAAAAGTAAAATTGTCACTCTTTGTAGATGGCATTGACACTCTATGTAGAAAATGCTGAAGGCAACACCCAAAACCAAATAGAACTCATCAGAAAACACAGTTAAGTTGCAGGATACAAAAATAATCTACAGAAATTGGTTGCATTTCTGTGCACTCACAACAAACTGTCAGAATGAGAAATTAAGAAAACAATTCCATGGACAATGACATTAACAAAGATAAAATACCTAGGAGTACACCTAACCCAGGAGGTAAAAGACCTGTACTCAGAAAACTGGAAGCCATTGATGAAAGAAAATGAAGATGACGCAAACAAATGGAATGATATGCTGTGCTCGTGGAACGAAAGAATTCGCATTGTTAAAATGCTTCCACACCACCAAGGCAATCGAGAGATATGATGCCATTCCTCTCAAAATATCAGTGGATTTTCTCAGAAAACTACAACAAAAAATCCAAAATGTGTTATGGAAACACAAAAGAACCTAAAGAGTCAATAAAATCTTAGGAAGAAGCACAAATTTGGACATATCATATTGCCTGATTTCAAGCTATACTGCAAACCTAGAATCATCAAGGCAGCATGGTATTGGCACAAATGAAATAAACATAGATACAAGGAACATAACTGAAAACACAGAAATAAACCCACGCTTATATGATCAATTCATCTATGGTGAAAGAGGTGAGAATATACAATGGGGAAAAGACAGCCTCTTCAATAAATGGTGTTGGGAAAAGTGGACAGCTACATGCACAAAAATCACCATTGGATTCCGTTCTCATACCATCTACAAAGACAACCTCAAAATAAATCCAGCACTGCAAATACCTCAATCCTGAAGCCATAAAACTCCTATTAGAAAACATAGGAAGTACACTCTTTGACATCAATCTTAGCAATATTTTTTTGGATTGGTCTCCTCAAGCAAGGGAAACAGAAGCAAACTAAACCAAAAGGACTCTATCCAACCAAAAATGTTTTCAACACCAAAGCCAACCATGCACAAAACCAAAAGAAAGCACACTGAGTGTGAAAAAATATTTGCAAATAGTGTATCTGATAAGGGGTTCATAATCAAAACCAGACCAAGAACTCACACAACTCAACTTCCCAAAAAACCCCTAACCCTAACCCTAACCCTAACCCTAACCTGTATAATTCTTCCTTTTAGGGGGAAACATTGTAGAAGGCAGACCATATTGCTGTTAGCAAAATGTTCTTGTCCTTTACCCACAGTATTAAGTTTTGGGGGAGATTCAAACTGATCCTTGACTCTGAGTGTACTCATTTTAATCATTCCCTAGACTCACAATAAAATAAGTACATTGATGCAGGAAATCAGCCCTTTCTAACTATTAATAATGAATTTTAGCCTTGCATATTCTTGAATAAACAGTTTAGAAAATGCTTTTCTAAAATTTTATTGTCTAAAATTATCTTGTCTTAATTTGTCTTTCTTGCAGAGGCTTTTCTCTCAAATCTAGTAGCTAGCAAGACCATCTTTGCTAAGGCAGACAGGTTAACAGAAATCATCAATTTCCAGAGACCCAAGGATTTAAATAATGTTTTAAATGACTGGTCTCAACGAACTTAGAGTTGCCAGGGGGGGAATTGAGGAGGGAAGGGATAGCCGGGAGGCTTGGGATTGACATGTACACACTGCTATATTCAAAACGGATAACCAACAAGGAGCTACTGTATAGCACAGGGAACCCTGCTCAATGTTATGCGGCAGCCTGGATGGGAGGAGAGTCTGGGGGAGAATGGATACGTGTACATGTATGGCTGAGTCGCTTTGCTGTGCACCTGAAACTATCACAACATTGTTAATAGGCTATACTCCAATATAAAATAAAAAGTTTAAAAAAATAAAATAGGGCCTTCCCTGGTGGCGCAGTGGTTGAGAGTCCGCCTGCCGATGCAGGGGACACGGGTTCGTGCCCCGGTCCGGGAAGATTCCACATGCCACGGAGCAGCTGGGCCCGTGAGCCGTGCCCACTGAGCCTGTGCGTCCGGAGCCTGTGCTCCGCAACGGGAGAGGCCACAGCAGTGAGAGGCCCGCGTACTGCAAAAAAAATAAAATAAAATAAAATAAAATGATCAAATAAATTAATAAATAAAAATAAACGAATGGTCCCAGAAACTGAACTCACTGATGTCTCTAGTTAACAAAACTACACACCTCATTGCCAAAGAGGAGACGATACATAATCTATAGTAAGGGTCTCCATGCCCTTGATGCTTTCAGAAAAGATTTAAAATCAGAAGTCATATATTAAAAAAGACTTATATGATGTATATGTTGGGGTTGTTTTTTTTTTCTATTCTCAGCTCTTTTGTCTAAAATTTAAAAGATAGTCAATATATTTGAGGCCCCTTTCGATCTTTCTATTCCTCGATTTCATTATTAACTTTGTATTTGCAGTTGGTGCAAAAATATATAATACATTTCTATTGTCTGAGTGCTCAAAAAATTGTCAAAACTTACCTAAATATGTTTTTCTATCATTTGAAAACTTTTTTAGCTATTATTTGTTTTCATTCAGCTAACAACCCGAATTAAAATAATAAAAAAGCAGTATGTGGGCATGAGTGCCTTGAGAAGGGGTCACCACGTTGTCATCCTTACAGTACTCTATTTGTTGTGAGTTGTACGAACTTCTCCTTTCAGAGCAGCCATCTTGTTTTTGCCGGGAATATATTATGGGGCATGGTCTTTCTGATGTCTGCTTATTCAGTGAGTGTGAGATGATTTGTATCACTTTCATTGGTTTATTTTGACTGTAATGTATTTTTTTCTGCATTAAAGTTTGAATTACTTAACAGAAAAAAAACCAGTATATGCATGTTTACTTTCTGTGGTTACCTGTGTTTCTAAACATTTTGTGGGATAGTAATTTAAGTGTTTTTTAGGTAAATAAATTTTGTTGTAAAGCTGTTGATTATTTAGTAGAATTTAAAAAGCAACATAGAATCTTTAAGAACATTTGGGATAAAGTTGTGATTTGTGAAGAATCTGTATTTTAGTGTCGTGTCAGAAAGTCTCTAGATGGTGTGCAGAGCTATCACGTAGGCTATAGTCAAACTAGTTTTAATCACAGTAGCTTATTTTTACCCCCTTCCCTTGACTTGACCAGTCGTTAAACTAAATCAACTGACATTGTGTTGACACAGTTTAATACACCAAGTCATTTTGATAAGACTCCTTTGTGGCTTTAACTTCTATGTCTAATTACATCATTAACGCTCCAAATTCATTTTCTCCCTATAGGAACTTCAGTTCCATTATAATGTGTGCTAGATAACAACTTAAGATGCATTAAAAATGACCAGAAAAAGAGACTTCAGGACACCCTTTCTGTAAATGGTACAGCGCTGACATTTTTTTTCAAGCAGAATTAAACAAAAGTAGTTTCACTGTCAAAAGGAACATCTGAGATCACTTACTATGAGCAAATTTTAGAAATTTAAAATTTTGATTTCAGAGAAAATAGAAAAGAAACCAATGTTAGCATATTTTAAATATGTTTAAATAAAGAAAGTGTAAGGTCTACTTTTTAAAAAATACAAATAAGGAGAGGCGGGGAAGACATTCTGGAAACAGCAGTTCTCATAATTCATTTTCCATTTAACGGTCACTAAACTGCTATGTTTCATGATCCCAGGGGCTGGAGACAATTGTGGAACCTCTATTTTTTTTCTGAGTCATTGTGAATAATAACATTGTACTGATCTAATTTTATTCTTTGGAAATGTAATATCTTGGCCACATTAATAACAACATCTACTGTCACTGTCTCTAAAAACTAACCAAAAATATGGCAAGTTCAGAAACATCAGAAGTTCACACTAGCAGTAAGAATATGATTTTAATTTTCTTTTGAATGAAAAGGATAGAAAATAAAATCCTTTGCATTGTTAATTTGTAAATTGAGTTGGAATTAATTTGAATCTAGCTTCTCCTTTACTTCATCTTTCTAGGGACTCACTCACCTTGTAGTTGCCAAACCTGGACTATTTGGCCAAATGTGTTGCTGTAAAGATCTAAAATGCTCCTTTTCTTTGTTTTTTATTTAACATGCTCACCCTCAGACTAAGCTTTTTGTGTGTTCTGATTTGGTGCCATTTGTAGCTGTGTCCCAGTGGCCACATCCCACTTGACTTAATTAAGTGCTTATCCATTTTTTTGTTTTTTCTGTTCAAGCAAACTTAAGACTTATTACCAGTTTCTTAGTGTTACAAAGAAGACTCCATTATCGTAAGGCAGTGATGTATGGTATGTTCAGAACCTAAAATCCTGGCTCCCATTTCAGACCTAAGGCTGGCATGCATGAAAAGGATAGAGCCACTTTGTTTTAATATGGAGAAGAGAATACTTGACTTATTGTTTTCATTAGGTTACTAACCAGCAGGAGAGGTGATGGGCCACTGTTTTTGTTTTTGCTTTTTTAACGAAATGCCTTTTACCCTTTATTTCTATATAATTTATGTTTTTAGAGTTCAATTGTTATTTCTGTAATTATCTTCAGTTTCCATATGCTTATTATTGAATCACTGAAAAACTCGTCTTTAAAACTCATATCATTCCATTCTATCTCTTATAAGTGTTAAATGTATGATAATTTTAAATTACCTTCAGCTCCTGGATATAACTGCAAGAAAAGTACTAATTTGTGGGTATTTAAGAAAAGCCGGAGAATAAACTCATGCTTTAAAATATCACGTCTCTTTTCAACTCTTTTACTGTTTATAACAAAAAGCCATAGATAATTTCCATCTTTGTTTCAAAATCATGTTATCTCTCTAAACCTGTTTTTAAGCAGTGGGAAAACATTTTGTACGTGGCAACCGGTTGGCTTTTTCCCCTGGATTCTTTCTGATTCGGGCGGGGTTGGTGAAAGGTTGTGCCTTGTTGTGTTTGACCAATGGGTCTCTAACTCAGCACACAAGGGAATCACCTTCGGGGCTTGCTCCACCGTGGATCTCTGGGCCCACCCCCAGAGTTCCTGACCCAGTAGGTGAGGCCCAAGAACTTTAATGCCTAACCAGCTCTCAGGTGCTGTGGGCGTTGCTGATCCGTGCACTACACTTGGAGAACCACTCCTGATACCTGCAGTAAATGCTAGAAAAGAACCATGTTGAGTTTTTTAAAGATATTTTTGTGAGAAAAAAATACTGAGTGAACATGGACATCAGTAAAGTTAGGATTGTGCTGCAGGGTGGTGCTTATCCAGTGTCAGTTGTTTTTGAATCCAGTTTTATCCTGCCCCCTGAGATGCAGAGAAATGTCACTTTTTGAGTGGACATAAAACAATGTCCCTAGCTTGGAGTTTAGTATTTCCTACGTTGAAAGAATTGAATGACATCTCTTTGAAGATTGCAAAGGCTTTGTCATCTTGCTATTTCCTCTATATAAGATTGGGAACGATGTTTTTATCTTTGTATCCATCATTCTGTTACATAGTAGAAACCTAGATAATTGTTGAGTTAAATTGTTTTAACCAATTAATCTTTTTCACCCTTCATTAGCATATTTTACTTTTTAAAATTTATTTATTTATTTATTTATTGTCTGCTTTGGGTCTTTGTTGCTGCACACAGGCTTTCTCTAGTTGTGGCGAGCGCGGCTACTCTTCGTTGCGGTGCGCAGTCTTCTCATTGTTGTGGCTTCTCTTGTTGCGGAGCATGGGCTCTAGGCACGCGAGCTTCAGTAGTTGCAGCACTGAAGTTGTGGTTCGCGGGCTCTAGAGCACAGGCTCAGCAGTTGTGGCGCAAGGGCTTAGTTGCTCCACGGCATGTGGGATCTTCCAGGACCATGGCTCGAACCCGTGTCCCCTGCATTGGCAGGCGGATTCTTAACCACTGCGCCACCAGGAAAGCCCTGCAATTTTGTTTTGATCCTCAACTTCCAACTTTTATTTACCCTGTAAGCATGCAGTTCAGTGGTATTAGTTATATGCACAGTATTGTACAACCATCACCACTATTTCCAAAATTTCATCATCCCACACGGAGGCTCTGTAACCATTAGCAGCAGTTCCCCACCTGCCTCCTTCCCCAGCCCCTGGTAACTTCTGATCTCCTTTCTGTTTCTGTGAATTTGCCTACTCTAGATATTTCATATAAGTGGAGTCACACAATATTTGTCCATTTTGTGACTGGGTTATTTCCCTTAGCATGTTTTCAAGGTTCATCCATGTTGTAGCATGCATCAGAACTTCACTCCTTTTATGGCTGAATAGCATTTCATTGTATGGATAGACCACATTTTGTGTCTTCATTCATCTGTTGATAGTCACTTGAATTTTTCCTACCTTTCGACTATTGTGATTAGTGCTGCTGTGAACATGGGTATACAACTGTCTGTTTGAAGTCCTGTTTTCAGTTCTTTTAGGTATATTGGCTTAAAAACAGCAACAACAAAAAGATTCAGAGGAAGTTGTAAAGATTGTGCAGACATGGAGATCAGCTTGGGGCTTTGTGACCACCTAGAGGGGTGGGATAGGGAGGGTGGGAGGGAGGGAGATGCAAGAGGGAAGAGATATGGGAACATAGGTATATGTATAACTGATTCACTTTGTTATAAAGCAGAAACTAACACACCATTGTAAAGCAATTATTCTCCAATTAAGATGTTAAAAAAAAAAAGATTGTGCAGAGAGGTCCTTTGTACCCTTCACTCAATTTGCACACTGGCTTTTAAAACCAAAAGGAAGTTTAGGCACAAAGGAATAATGTGGTAGACCAGAGAGAGATCAATTCCTGATAAAGCTGTTATTATTTAAATCTTATCTCACTAACCATAAAGACAAATTCCAAAAGAACTGTTATCTTGGACCTACTGTCAGGGGGGCCCAGAGTCAATGGAATAGGAACCACTTGTGATCAGAGTGATAAGACCAAATGTCAACCATGTTGAACGTGTGTCAGGTGCATAAGTCCCAGCAGTGCAATCAGCATTAAGTAAAGCACTCCTGTCTTCAGAATAGGTGGTCTTATATCTGAAACCCACTAAGGATGTTTTAGGGTTTTAGAACCCTAAAACTTCTAAAGCACATTTGGCATCACTGGGAGAAATAAAAAGGGTATTATTTAGACCTTGGACCTAGTTGGTTCTAACCAGTTTGTGTCATATCTTCAATGGCTATGCCGTTTTTTAAAGGTTGTGCCATGCCTCCTTATCTCCTTTCTCACAAGTAGTTTTCAAGATTGAGCGTTGACTCCCTCAGGATTGGCTGTGGAGGGAGAATCTTAATGCACGGTGAAAGCACGGAAGTTAGGCTACATGTAAGGTGAATCTTGGACAAAAAAGAATCTTGGTCAGCTCTACTGAATGTGGGTGGAGACTACCCAAGGCCACGAATACCAGGAGAATATGAAGAGATGCCTTTCTGCCTACAACTAAAGCTAGTGCTGTTATTTGGCCAAAAGTGGTGCTTCTGGGCCACGGGCCACGGGCATCTTCATTTCAGAAGAGTAGCTCTGCTCTGTATTTGCATGACTAAAAGTCCCCTTAAGGGGCTTCCCTAGAATGAAAATGGATTAACGTCAGCTTTGAAATGACAAGTTTTCATTTCCTATCCGTGGCAAAGAGAGCTCAGCCCCAGGAAGTCGCTGTCTGTTCATTCAGCCAGGCTCCCCCCTGACATAGTCAGGCCCAGGGCAAGAGTGCAGATGGACACCCATAAACCATATGTCTAATATTTAAAAATTATAAGCCAATACAGGGAACTATACTCAGTATCTTGTAACCACGTACAATGGAAAAGAATCTGAAAAACAGCATATATATATAATATATATATATATGAATGACTTTGCTGTATACTTGAAACTAACACATTGTAAATTATACTTCAATTTTAAAAAGAGCATTAAAAATAAATAAATAAATATTAAAAATAAATAAAAATTAAAAAGCATTATTTTGTACAAATAATAAAAGTCACTAAATAAACATTATTTATACATCACACGCACAAAATAATCTGGGCCACCTTTTCCGAAACTTTCGGATGTAGAAATAACGCTCTCGACGTGAGAAGCTTTATCTGCAAGGAATAAAGCCGGTGTCACAGAGACACCTTAGTTTTTCTGTATTGCCATACATACAGCCTTGTTATTTGATACGTGATGAGTACCAAACCTGCAGTAAAAATCCTCTTTGTCTTTAAGTCTAATATTTCTGAATTTAGTGCCCTGATTAATTTCACATCTTAATTTGAACTTTGGACATTTTCCTTGAACTGTGAAAGAAAACTTTCTTGTTCCATAATGCCTTTTAAAAAAAATGCTTAAATGCCACTTGAAAGTACAGAAAGTTAAAAGGTTAAAGCAATATGATGTAAAATAATTTTACTTGATCAAGACTTTAGGATTGTATTCATTTAAAATTTTTGAGGATTTGAAGGATTAGATAAGTTTAAAAGAACTAACTAATCTTCAAGAAAGAGCAAAGATAATGCTGGGAAAGAATAACGTTTCTTAAAATGCATATCATGTCTGCCACTGCTGAACGCACAGCGTAATGCCTCGCTACAGAATACCAAACAGCTGGTTTCCTGGTGTGTCCACATCGATTTCCATGGTGTGTAGAACGCAGGGCAGGTATTTTATTCAGAGTGTTCCCACTTAATGAAAACGCTATATAAGACCACATCCCCTTCACTTTTTGAATGCAAATCTTGAAAGAGAAGCTAATGTCATTTTCTTCTGCTGTCAGTACTTAGGGATTATGGTAAGAGTTTGGAAATAAATTCTTCCTTTAAGATTTAGATTCAAGTAGCAATATATTCTGGACCAAAGCAGATAAGCAGATACATAATGACTCCCTGGCTGACAAAAATCTGACTCTAAGAAGGTAAGCTTCTAGAAGCCCACTTTTCACAACTAGTTGACAACTAAATTCTCAACATCTGGAAGGTAGCTATGCTCACCACTATACCACCAACGCTAAATTCTCAACATCTGTAACTAGTTTGCTTAATTTTATGTTATGGAAATTTCACCTTAGGTTTTTTTTAAGATAAGATCACAACTCATGTAAATATAAAATACACATATCAAGGAATTTATTCAACTTACAATTAATAAAGGAGCCAGTAAGATGTTAAAAGATGTTCCAAGGGATCCTTATGTAAGAATAAAACTGCTAGTCAGATACAAAATTGGTTAATGTCCAACAAGGCCATGCATTGTAACGTCCTGAGGTTACCTATTTTGCCAGACAGGAATTATTTGAATCACTAGTGGACAGAAATCTGTATCCATCTCTGCTCCTACAGAATTTTATTTATTTATTTTTTAATAAATTTTATTTATTTTATCGATTTTATTTTTGGCTGCGTTGGGTCTTCGTTGCTGTGCGCGGGCTTTTCTCTGGTTGCGGCGAGCGGGGGCTACTCTTCATCGTGGTGCGCGGGCTTCTCATTGCGGTGGCTTCTCTTGTTGCGGAGCACGGGCTCTAGGTGCCTGGGCTTCAGTAGTTGTGGCTCGTGGGCTCAGTAGTTGTGGCTCGCGGGCTCTAGAGCACAGGCTCAGTAGTTGTGGCGTACGGGCTTAGTTGCTCCGCGGCATGTGGGATCTTTCCAGACCAGGGCTCGAACCCGTGTCCCCTGCATTGGCAGGCAGATTCTTAACCACTGTGTCACCAGGGAAGCCCCAGAATTTTAAAATAGCCCAGAACGTGTCAAGATCAGCACTGCACTGAAAGAAAACCAGCAATCTCTTTTACCTATTTCCAAGTTTTAAATACTTTTTCTATACTTAAAAGTGGTTTAGAGACTGTCATACAAAGTGAAGTAAGTCAGAAAGAGAAAAACAAATATCGTATATTAACGTATATATGTGGAACCTAGAAAAATGGTACAGATGAACCGGTTTGCAGGGCAGAAATTGAGACTCAGATGTAGAGAACAAACGTATGGGCACCAAGGGGGGAAAGCGGCGGGGGGTGGTGGTGGCGTGATGAATTAGGCGATTGGGATTGACATGTATACACTGATGTGTGTAAAATGGATGACTAATAAGGACCTGCTGTATAAAAAAATAAATAAAACAAAATTTTTTAAAGTGGTTTAAATGGTACATTTTATGTTATTACATTTTACTATAGTAAGAAATCAAATGAGAAATACACATACATACGTACATACACGTCTTTTCTGATATTGTGTATGTCTGCCTCCCAGGAGAAGAAGGGGTACTCATGTGGATGACAGTTAAATTCTCATTAGTGATGAACAAATGGTCATTCTGGTGTTACACACCAGTACTGCAATGGGTAGAGAGTGTATATTCATCCCTGAAAGATGGATCTGCTCTTTGAACTGGAAACACTGGGTTTCTGTGCCTGCAAGGCCAGAGGTCAGACTTGGTAGAAAATTCACCAAGGTAACAAATGTGAACTGGTGAAGTCTTTCTTGATAGACAGCTCTTTGTACTCTCCCTGGTCAAAGAGAGAAGAGAGTCTTTTTCTTATTTTGAACTTTAACAACTTCATGTTGGCCCTGAAGCATTTTATTTTCAGGTCTTGAAATCAAATGTTTAACCATTTATCTACTTCTCTGACTTTTGAGATATACCATACTGTTGAAATAAGTTTACTAAACTCCAATTACTGTGGAATGTTTGCTGAGATATTCAGGCAAATTACTCACTACGTGAAGTCATCCGAAGTATACTCAATTGTGAGGTAAAAGCTGGATGGGAAACAAGCGCCTATAGAACACTTGCGCCTTTGTAAGGAAGCTCTGTTCCTTCCCATGAGATAACTATCACTCATTTCCTTCCTGGTCTTTCAATTCCCATGCTCTTTGTGAACGTTTATGGCAGGGTTTTATGTTGAGGAGAACATTGGCCGATATTACATTCAAGTGCTCTTTCTGTCAAAAGCGTTTTCAAGCTCTTTAGTGGTCATAGTAGTTACACTACAGCTTGGTAGAGTTGCATTAGATGCTACTTCTTTTGATATGGTATCCTCATGACGTGTATGTTTATGAACTACCTGCTTCTCCGATATATGGTAAACTGACTGTCAAAACAGTTTCCTTGGAATCCCGGGGTTTGGATCAAAATCATCCAGTTCTGCTACTCAAAGTGAATTAAACTAGGAGAATTGCTGAGAGCTGTTTCCATTTCCTTCTTTCAGATGCACCTGGAAGCACTGAGTCACAAGGTTGTTTTCAAAGTTCATGTCCTATAGTATTTCCCATCACTTTGGGCAAGAAAACTATCGGTGTCCTACTCGGGCTAAGTGAAACGAGAGGAGGTGATTGTGCATAGATCTACCCAGGAGAGAACCTGTACAGAGAGCCAGGACTCTGGGAGTCTCACTGCCAGTTACTGATGTGGAGATAATTCATCGAGACTTTTCTGCTGTGTTCCCACTGCCATGGAAGACTCAACAACAAACAAGCAAGATATTTTCTCTCTTTCATTCCAAGAAGCCTTTGTGTTTCATGGCCCATCTCCCTTTCCCAAAGGGCTACGTCGTATGGGCTGAGAAGAGGAGTTATGGGAATGCTCTCCCCTCTACCTCTGGGTTCATTTGAGGAATAAGCAGTTTATTCAGCGAGCCAGATGTTGTCGGGGGATGGGGAGAAAACTGGCATAACTCCCCTGGGGAGGAGAGAGTTGGTTACACCTGGAATAATTACACCTTGAAACCCACTCCACTTTTGGTTTTATAAATTATGAGATATAAGAAAATTTTATTGTTTAAGCCATTTCGAGTCTTAGTTTTCTGTTACTTTGCAGCCCCAAATATTGTAACATACTTACATATATAAAATCTGTCCAAAAATGTACACAAGTGAGACCATTCGGACACACTGCTCGGTACTTTGCTTTGTTCATTAAATATGTCTTGTGGCTGTTTCCATATCTCCTTGTACAGATCTATCCCTCCTCTTTTTAATGGGTGCATGGATTTTCAATGTATTAAATAACATCATTTATCAACCAGCCCCCAGTGATTGAATGGTTGTTTCCAGGATTTTTAATTTTTAATTTAAAAATTATTTTAATTATCTTTTCCATTTTTCCCCAGCTTTAATGAGCTGTGACTGACAAATAAAAACTATATATATTTGGCACTTTCCCGGTGGCGCAGTGGTTAAGAATCCGCCTGCCAATGCAGGGGGAGCGGGTTCGAGCCCTGGTCCGGGAAGATCCCACATGCTGCAGAGCAACTAAGCCCATGCGCCACAACTACTGAGCCTGTGCTCTAGAGCCCGCAAGTCACAACTACTGAGCCCACGTGCCTAGAACCCGCGCACCGCAACGAAGAGTAACCCCCACTCGCGGCAACTAGAGAAAGCCCAGGCACAGCAGTGAAGACCCAATGTAAGCAAAAATAAATAAATAAATAAAACTGTATATATTTA
This sequence comes from Pseudorca crassidens, assembly GCF_039906515.1. Taxonomy (NCBI): domain Eukaryota; kingdom Metazoa; phylum Chordata; class Mammalia; order Artiodactyla; family Delphinidae; genus Pseudorca; species Pseudorca crassidens. The sequence continues at coordinate 64,324,153 of NC_090314.1, read as the reverse complement.
AAGTGTACATGATTTTTTTGAGAGTTTTGAAAATATTTTATTATTCCTGATGGTTATATAATTTTAATGATTTTATACACACTAAACATTTAATACAGAGAAATAATAATGTATATGTCTTTTGTTCCCTTTGAATCCACATTATCACGTAACTGTGTAAATAGCAGTTCTAACTGGGCCATGAACTGGGATTGGAAAAGCCAAATGATTCAGCAGAACCTTAACCTGTGCCTAGTTGAGCCTAATCTTCTTGTGGTAGGAGGAATCCAAAAACATTTTCAAAGCCTTTGGAGTTAATTCTTGGCGTTACATGTTGTTCCACAGAAATGCAAGAGTAGAGGGATCTCCTGATAAAAGCTTGTCAGGAAGAGAATTTTATTTTTATTTTTTTTAATTGAGGTAACATTGGTTTATAACATTATACAAGTTTCATGTGTACAGCATTCTAATTTGACTTCTGTATACACTACAGTGTGCTTACCACCAAAAGTAGAGCTTCCATCTGTCACCATAGAGTTGACTCCCTCCATCTGTCACCATAGAGTTGACTCCCTCCATCTGTCACCATAGAGTTGACTCCCTTTACCCATTTTGCCCTTCCCCCCGCCCCCTTTCCCCTCTGGTAACCACCAACCTGTTCTCTATACCTATGTGTTAATCTTTGTTTTGTTTGTTCACTTACTACTTTTTAAAAAAATTTTATTGAAGTATAAGTTGATTTACAATGTTATGTTAATTTCTGCTGTATAACAAAGTGACTCAGTTTTACATATATATTCTTTTTCATATTCTTTTCCATTATGGTTTATCACAGGATATTAGTTTCCTGTGCTATGCAGTAGGACGTTGTTGTTCATCCATTCTCTATATAATAGTTTGCATCTGCTAATCCCAAACTCCCACTCCATCCCTCCCCTCTGGCAACCACAAGTCTGTTCTCTCTGTCTGTGAGTCTGTTTCTATTTCATAGGTAAGTTCATTTTGTCATATTTTCGATCCCACATATAAGTGACAGCTTATGGTATTTGTCTTTCTCTGTCTGGCTTACTTCACTTAGTATGATAATCTCTAGGTCCATCCATGTTGCTGCAAATGGCATTATTTCATTCTTCTTAATGGCTGAGTAGTATTCCATTATATATATGTATGTACCACATCTTCTTTATCCATTCATCTGTCAATGGACATTTAGGTTGTTTCCACGTCCTGGCTATTGTGAACAGTGCTGCTATGAACATAGGGCTGCATGTATCTTTTCGAATTATGGTTTCCTCCAGGTATATGCCCAGGAGTGGGATTGCAGGATCATACAGTAACTCTATTTTTAGTTTTTTAGGGAACCTCCATACTGTTCTCCATAGTGGCTGCACCAATTTACATTCCCACCAACAGTCTAAGAGTGTTCCCTTTTCTCCACACCCTCTCCAGCATTTATTATTTGTAGAATTTTTAATGATTATTAGCCCCCAATTTAGAGATGAGAAAGCTAAGGCTTAGTGAGGTTCAGTGTACTGCCCACACCATATGCTGTTGGATGTGTGTGTACATTGTGAAAATGTGACCACAGTGGCGCTGATTAACATATCCATCACCTCATATGGTTACCGTGTGTGTGTGTGTGTGTGTGTGTGTGTGTGTGTGTGTGTGGTGAAAACCTTTATCATCTGCTCTCAGGACATTTCAATTATATGACACATCACTGTGTCTTATTACTGTAGTTACCATGCTGTACATTAGAGCTCCAGAGCTTATTCCTCTCGTAACTGGAAGTTTGTACCCTTTGACCAACATCTCTGTATTTCCTCCGTAGCACCCTCAATTTTTATTATTTTTACAGCTTTACTGACACGCAGTAAACTTCCCATATTTGAAGTGTGCATGCTGATGCGTTTTCAGATCCGTATACATCCCCGCCACTCTCACCAACAGCAAACAGTGAACATATTTGTCACCCTCAAAACTTTCCTGGTGCCCCTTTCTTCCTGTCTCCTGCCACCAGCCGCAATCATCCTTCTTTTAATGAAGCCATAGACTTTCATTGTATTAGATATCGTCATTTATTAACCAGTCTCCATTTCTGGGGGATGATTTTCCCTAGTTTTTGTTCTTAATTTTAATTTTTTTTTTTTACCTATTACAGACACTGCTCCTGTAAACATCCTTGAACAGCTATCTTGGTTTGGTTGTTCTCTTAAAGACATAAAACCTCACTGACATTTCGCTTCTTATGTTCTTTAAAGTCACAGTTCAAATTATTATTCAGATGACCCACCAGGTACCTTTCATGCACCACTTGAAAACTTCTTGGCCTCATCTGTCACTTTTCCAGTCACCAAGGCAGTGATCATTTCTGTGTAGACGTGACGGATTTCAAGCTGGTGTGGCCACACCAGGTTCTGCCCTGGGTCTGCTTCACCGCTTCCCTCCTCCTGCCCTAGGGCTTCCCTGTTGACATAGCAGGACCCCAGCTTGGCACCCACGTGAGTCTGTGCTACAGAAAGGGAGGGGGGTCAACATCCCAGGAGGCGAACGTTCGACCAGTTGGAGAAGGGAGTCAGGTGCTGTTTCTCCTCCCTGCATCCCCCAGCCCGCTCCCCGGGGAGACTGTCCTAAGGTGCCAGTTACATGACTCCTTGGAGGATGGTCCCCCAGGACTGAGCAGCTAAGGGGCAGCAGGTTTAAGGACGCATCTTCCTCCTGGTAGTGCCTCTCGCTCCTTCCAGGCCTCCTTGCCCTGGTCCCTCACTCCTCTGCTGCCTGAAATTGCACTCCCTAACACAGTAGGAGCGCGTAAGCTTTCGCCTGAAGATGTGCTTTCCGGGGAATCCAGGCAAAGACAATTGGACTTCCCACGTGATTATACTGACTTTAAGCCATCTGTAAATCTTCTTAGTTATCAACGTTGTAATTAAATACTGAGTTTTGGGGATTGTAAAGGATGGTATGCAGCAAATGCAGACCTGCTCCCTCCTCTTCTGGATAAGAGAGGTGTAAGAGGATGAGGGGTCCGGGAAGTAGCAGAGACTTTGACAAAAACGCATCCTATAACCTTGTTCACTGTCCGCCTTCTCCCCCTCTTCTCTCCTCTGTGCCCTGATGTCTGTCCTTCATCTCAAGCATTCTTCTGAGGAGGCCCTTTGGAGGACACACACACCAGCCATCACAGGTGCCCTGTTGCTGTCTTACCTGGTCTCTCAGCAGCATTTGGCTCAGTTAAGTGCTGCCTGATTGAAGGCTTCTCTAGGCTTCTATGCTGGAGTTACCATCACACCCTACCTCAGGGACTGTTTCTGGGCCAGCATTGCCAGACCGCTGGCTGTTAACGGAGGGCCGAGGGTCTCCCCGCAGCCGTCTTCAACTTCTCCATCTGTGCTCTCTCCGCAGATACTCTCATCCAGCCCCATGGTTTTAGATGTATCTCTAGGCTGATGACTTTCAAGTCCCTGTCTTCTACCTTTTCTTTCTCTTGAACCTCAGACTCCAATCATCAACTCATTTCTACTTGAATATCTACTTGTATATTTCCGTCTGTCAACTCATTTGTCCTTGGATATCTCGAGCATGTTGACTTTTCTTCGGTCAGCATCTTTCACACGCTAATGTCTCTTTTCTGAAATACTCTTCCCTAGATCTTGACATGGTTGTGGCTCTCCTTGGGCTCTTTCTTATCACTTGGGTCTCTGCTCGGATATCATTCCTCCGAGAGGACTTCCCTGACATCTGTGGTTCAGGTGGTCCTGGTCCTGAGATCCTCCGTATCCCGTTACCCAGCTTTGTTTTAGCCACGTCATTTATCACTGTCTGAAATTATCTCATTATTTGTTTCTTCCTTCTTTCTTCCTTTGTCTAAGTACAGACTCTCTCCCTCTCCTAGACTACTTGACCTTTGCCCTGTTTCCCTACTATATCCCTGGACATTAGAATAGTGCCTGGAATACAATAGGAACTCATTCTTTGGCTACAAAATACATATTTGTGGAATTAATGAAGATGTGTGGTAGCATTCTGGGCTGGCTACTTCCCTGCGGCAGGCTGTTTTAAATGACTTGAAACAAAGGAGATCAGAGGGTGGTTTGCAATCTTTGGAAAGAACTGTCTTTTCTGCCCATTAAGAGGAAAATCTCCCTGGCCTTCCTTTCATTACTTTTACAATTATTATGCTTTTGCCCGAAGAATTAGGGTCACAAAGACCTTATTGGATTGTGAGGAATAGAAATCATCCTGTGCCTGCCCTCTGTATCTGAGCGTGTGCAGAATGTCGGAGCTTGGAGGAGGGACCTGAGACGAAAAGGAGGGAATGTGTGGTGAACCTAGAGGGCATGCGTGTCCTGAGACACTTTAGCCTCTGTGCTGGTTGGCTCAACAGAGGGGTTAATATGTGGTCCCATCCCTGAAGCCTGGACGCGGATCCCAACTTCAGACTTCCCTATCCAATAGCTCTGCACCCCTGAGTAAGTCAATTCACTTCTCTCTACTCCAGTTTTCCCATCTGTATGGAGATGATGATGATGATAAAAATAAAATACCTCTGTCTAGGGTTTGTATAAGAATTAAATAAAATTATCTATCCCAGTAAAGTACTTGACGGTTACCAAACTGGATTTCTAGCTAGTTTGCTAAAAGGGGCCAGACTTGAAGTGTCACAGAGCAAGTAAACTAATAGTTCTCCTAGGGGAATATTTAACCTTGCCTCACGTTTATTAAACAGGTTAAAAATCCCCTTGGTCCCTCCTGCGCCCCTCCCATTTTGCTCCTTTCTCTCCTTTCCTGTCTCCTTCTTCTATTCCTCAGACGTATAGAGGAAAAGAGGAAGAAAAGGGGGAAATAAGTATTCCCTCCAATATTTATTTTTTTTTAAGCTTTTATTCATTTGTTTCTTTAAGGAACTCTTAATACGTGACTTCGTGGAAAAGCCGCCGGCCCTCAGAAGCCGCTAGAGGGCCAGCTCTGCTTGCTGGTCCCAGCCGGTTCTCCCACCACCTTTGCTGCAAGAAAGATCTGAAATCCCCCCCCATTCCTGCTGCTGCTCTCCAAAGGAAAAGCAGCAGGAAACGGCTGGTGTCTCCTTTCCGCGGCGGCCAGTGGCCCAGGTGCCGAGTGGCCGAGTCGCCCAGGGCCTGGGTGCCCATCCCGTGAGCTGCGGCATGCCCTCCCCCGCTCCCCCCGCATGAAGCGTGGCTGCAGGATGGGCAGCGGCCGCCCGTGGGAACTTCCCTTTGCCACGTGGAGGGCCAGGAAGGAAAGGACACAGACGCGTGGTCTTCTCCGCCTCCTTCCCACAAGGTTGGGGCCAGCTGTAAGGCGAGACCCAGGACCAGGGCTGAGGTGGCTGCCGCCCCGCCCATGCCGAGCAGGGCATCAGAGGACCTGCCTCCCTGTCTGGACCTCATGGACAGGAAGGGGTGTTCCTTCCGCAGGGCTTTTAACAGCCCCTCACCTCCGCAGACAACCTCTTGCCTGCCGACTAAGAGGAAGGAGCTGCGTGTGTGTGTGTGTGTGTGTGTGTGTGTGTGTGTGTGTGTGTGTTGGGGGGCAGGTTTGCTCCAAGATGAAGTCCAGAGGCCCCGGGGCTTAGTGAGGGCTGTGGGACTGTGTATTAGTTCGTTTGCTCAGGGCGCAATAACGAAATACCAGACCCGGTGGCTTAAAGGACAGAAACTAATTTTCTCACAGATCTGGAGGCTGGAAGTCCAAGAGCAAAGGTGTCTGCAGGGCTGGTGTCCCCTGAGGCTTCGTGCTTCCTCTTCGCACGGTCATGCCTCTGCCCCAGGAGCCCCTTCCTCTTCTTTTATGGACACCAGGCCTCACTTTAACCGAATCACCCCTTTAAAGACCTGTCTCCAAACAGGTTACGCTCTGAGGTACTGGAGGTTAGGCCTCCATCGCATGAGTCTGGGGGACACGATTCAGCCCATCGTAGACTGTGACTCAGGGGGCTCAGTTCTCTTCAATGTCAAGAACAGCTTAAGAGTCCACCAGTGTTCACATCCTCCAACTGGGATGACAGAGGCAAGGAGGGGAGGCGGGGGTGGGGAACTCCGGTAAGGACAGGGGGGACCATCTTCTGGTGGCCAGTGGGAAGGCCAGGGAGGATTGTGAAGGTGCTGGTGGTGGACAGAGGGGTGGTGTGAATTGTGCCCCACTTCGTGTGGTCAGTGCCCTGCTGTTGGTGGGCAGAGCTGGGGCTGTCCTCCTGCCCTGCAGAAACCCATGACGTGACACAAGAAGACACCGCCTGCTGTGGCCACCTGGTCCCTCAAGTGGGGAATCCAATGCTCTTCTTGGTCTCACCTTCCTAGGATGAAGCCCTTTGTGTGTCACGGGAAGGATGGAGAACGAGGAGGGTACGCGGGGTCCAGTTCAGGCCAAGAAGCCTCATTAGAAAACCCAGGAAGGTTGTTAAAGGGTCCTAACTTGATAGGAGGGTGGGAAAACCAGGACCCTCCTTGATATGTAAAACCCTCCTCCCGCCCTCTTTCCTTCATTCCCATCTCTGGAGCTACACCTCAAGAGGTCATAGCAAGAGACAGTCTCCAGCATGATGGTCTAAAGATGCCACCTCTTCCCATCTGCTGTGGTGCTGGGATGTGTGTGTGTGTGTGTGTGTGTGTGAGATGCTGTGATGTGTGTGATGCTGTGATGTGTGTGTGTGATGCTGTGATGTGTGTGTGTGATGCTGTGATGTGTGTGTGTCTGTGTGTGTGTGTGTGTGTCTGTGTGTGTGTGTGTACAGTCAGGCCACCCAAGACGGCTGTGCTCTTGGTCTCTGTACATCCCCTGCTGGACCAGTCCCCGCCTCACCTACACTCTACTCACTTGGCTGACCTTCCCTCTTAATCGTAGAGCCTGATCAGTAAATGCCTACATACCTGCCGTGGCCCAGCTAGTGATTGTGCTAATCTTTAGATCAGAACTATCCCCACCATGATAGCTTATCAAAGGGGCAGTGGGAAGCGGGCTCCGCTGCTGGTCTCTCTGGTGACCGCTGAGCCCCCCTGACATCAATTCCCTCTCTGACTGGTAACCTTCCTGCCCCTCAGAAGCGAAGGCTGCTGCCCTGTCCTGCGTGCCGTCTGCACCCACGGCGGGGTGTTGCTCCGGGCCCTTGTGTACGATCCCTCATCCACTAAACCACCGATGTCTCTGTCGCTGACTCCAGGCTCTTTCCTGCGTCTGGGCAAGTACAGGGCTTGCAGGCCTGTGGGAAGCAGCCCAGCGCGGAGGGCGTGTGAGTTGCAGCTGGGGGAGGTTCGGGGCAGCTGTGGCGGTGCGGGGACGCCCTAGCCTTCCGCACCACTCGCTCCTCCAAGACTGGGGCCAGTTCCTAGCACTCGCTCAGCCTCAGCCTTACGTGCATCTCCTCACGCTAGTCTTATCTATTACACCATCCTCCAAAGCAACTGGAACATTCTCAAGGCCACATTCTAAGGCTTCCCCCAGCCCACCCAGCTGTAAGATGAGAGCTCTGAGGGAGCAACTTGAAACTAAGTTATGAAGAGGCCACGATTCTGCTATTCTGAGGTGGCTGTGAAATAGCTTCACCATAGTGTTTATGGGAAGAAAATTCATTCTTTGGGAAGTTAGGGGCTGCAAAAAGATGTCAAATGATAGAAAAAAAAACAAGAAATGGATTTCTTGGAATCCAGAGATGACTGTACTATCCTCAACTCTCTCCTGTTTCTTGGGATGAGCTCAGTTTTTCCTTCCAAGGAACACGCCAAATGCTTTCAAAGGACAGACTGTCTGTGTCATTTTCCACAGTGGTGGCTGGTGTGAGCAACACAGTCCCAACATGGCTGAAAAGGCAAGAAAGGTGGTTTAAGTGGGAGCAGAAAACAACCTGCCCTCCCACCGCCACCGCCCGCTGGGGTCCCACTCAGAAGTGTTAGAAGGTGGAGATGCTGCAAAGTTTTCCTGGGATTCCAGGGGAGCGGGTGAGGGCCGGGGGCTCAGGCGAGGCATGAATTCTGCGCTGGGAGTTTGGGCTACATATTTCTGGGGAAAAAAAGTCTGCAACCGTGTTTCTTGCTAAGTAGGCCTGCAATCAGGGAAACCAGAGTAACTCTGAGAGAAACTATGGGGCAACAAAGCCACGGGTGTATGCTGCCTCTGGCCTCCCAGACGTTTCCCCCTTCCCCTCAGCAGCAACCTCATTACAACTGCCAATATTTCCAAGAGCTCCTAAGCCGCCTTCCACAGCCCGCACTTTCCCCCATGCTGAGGGGCTTCTGCGCGTGGAGTTCAAAACGTGCTTATAGCTAGTGAATAACCCTGCTAGTTGTAGGAAGACTTAAACCACAGAAAAAATGTCAATTACCTGTTATTGGACCACCCAGAGAATATCACTGATAATATTGTAGGCTCCTGGTCTTACTTGTCAATGCATGCTTTAAAAAACTTTAAAAGCATACATGATGTATACACACACACACACACACACATATAAAATCCTTTTATCTTCACTTTTCCATTTAACATTATATCACGAGCATTTCTTCCGCGGGTGGCGCCCCCTTGAGAGAATTCCTCAGACGCCAGGGAAACGTTCCAGGCAGAGCCTGCGGGGAGAGGCCGCCTCTCTTTCCCTCACTGACAAAGCACAGGGGTCAGCAGTCCGGACTGAGCAGAAGCCTGGATCTTACCCCAGCTTTGTGCTCTCCCCCAGGTCAGTCAGAGCTGTTCGCCTGCCCATGCCAAGTTCCCTCCCATGGGGGCTGCTCGAGCTTTCCACGGTTTCAGCATCAACGATACTTTTGTCTGCTCCCCTTGGGAAGAGGGCTGGATCCTCTGCTTTTGTGTCCTTGATGGATCCAGCCCAAGTTCGATGGACCCGTGTACTTGCTCAGTTTCCCTTGATGGCCCGGTTCCAAGAACAGCTCAGAAGCCAAGGAAACCAAAATCCATGCCTCTGCAGCCAAAATGGAGAGGCTGTTTCCTGATACTCCGCGTGTGTGTGTGCGTGTGTGTGCGCGCGCGTGTGTGTACGTGCGTGTGTGTGTGTGTGTGTGTGTGTGTGTAGTCCCAACCTGTGATTTTATTTGTCATAGTATAAAACAGCTTAGTGCACAGTTTTTTCCCTGCTTTCATGCAAATAGATGATCTATCCTTCCCCAGCTGACTCAGTTGTGAAGAATAAGTGGCTGTGAATGAAAAGTTTTGCAAATGAATCCAACTAACAACTGAACCAGAGCTTTGTTGATGATGAAAATCATCAATGTTTTAGTAGATGTATAGCTGCTTCCTCAGGTGTGAGCTATATATATTGTAGGTAATATGTTTCTTTTTTTAAAAAAAATTTATTTGTTTATTACTGTTTATTTTGGGCTGTGTTGGATCTTCATTGCTGTGCGCGGGCCTTCTCTAGTTGTGGCGAGCGGGGGCTACTCTTTGTTGCAGTGCGCGGGCTTCTCATTGTGGTGGCTTCTCTTGTTGTGGAGCATGGGCTCTAGGCGCGTGGGCTTCAGTAGTTGTGGCACGTGCGCTCAGTAGTTGTGGCTCGCGGACTCTAGCGTGCAGGCTCAGTAGTTGTGGCACGTGGGCTTAGTTGCTCCACGGCATGTGGGATCTTCCCAGACCAGGGCTCGAACCCGTGTCCCCTGCATTGGCAGGTGGATTCTTAACTGCGCCACCAGGGAAGTCCTGGTACCAATGTTTGCAAATAACTTATTTTTTAAATTGTGATAAAAGATTTACCATTTTAGCCATTTTAAAGTATATAGTTCTGTGTCATGAAGTACGTTCACATTGTTGTACCACCATCACCACCTGTCCATCTCCAGAACTTTTTCATTTTTCCCAACTGAAACTCTATACCCATTAAATAATATCTCCCCGTTATCCCTTCCCCAGCTTCTAGCAACCATTCTTCTACTTTTTGGAAAATAACTCATTTTTCACATCAATTAGAGTGTATTCTAGGTTATGCTTATATCATTGCTCACATTCATTCACTCATTTATTCATTTTACAAATATTTATTGAAGGCCCGTACTGGTGAGTAGAACAAAACACCCGCCCATGTGAAGCTTATGTGCTTAAACAATTAACTGATAAAAATAAAATAAGTGTAGGGTAGTAACAAATGCTATGTAGGGAAACAGTTACCAAGTGGTCCAAGATGGTTTCTCGCAGGATGTGAAATTGTTGATGGAGACTTAAGAGAAATGAAAGAGAGTCATGCAAGAATCTAAGGGAGGAGAATGGGGGGGAGGTCCCAGGAAGGGGGAAAGCCTAGAAGGAATAGATGCACCAGCCCTGAGGAGGTGTATCAATTACAGGATTTTCGCTCCAGGTAGTAGAATATCCAATCAAGAATGGCTTATGGGGGTTTCCCTGGTGGCGCAGTGGATAAGAATCCGCCTGCCAATGCAGGGGACACAGGTTTGAGCCCTGGTCCAGGAAGATCCCACATGCTGCAGAGCAACTAAGCCCGTGCGCCATAACTACTGGGCCTGTGCTCTAGAGCCCGCGAGATACAAGTACTGATCCTGCGCGCCACAGGTACTGAAGCCCATGTGCCCAGAGTCTGTGCTCCACGACAAGAGAAGCCACCACAATAAGCCTGTGCACTGCAATGAAGAGTAACCCCTGCTCACCGCAACTAGAGAAAGCCCGTGTGCAGCAATGAAGACCCAACACAGTCAAATATAAATAAATAAAATTAAACAAAAAAGAATGGCTTATGGGAATTCCCTGGTGGTCCAGTGGTTAAGACTCTACACTTCCGCTGCCAGGGTCCTGGTTTTTGATCCCTGGTCGGGGAACTAAGATCCTGTAAGCCCGTGGCGTAGCCAAAAAAAAAAAAAAAAAAAGAATGGCTTAGACCATCCTTTCTCAACGTGAGATCTGGGGGGCTTCCCTGGTGGTGCAGTGGTTGAGAGTCCGCCTGCCGATGCAGGGGACGTGAGTTCGTGCCCTGGTCCGGGAAGATCCCACATGCCGCAGAGCGGCTGGGCCCGTGAGCCATGGCCGCTGAGCCTGCACGTCCGGAGCCTGTGCTCTGCAAGGGGAGAGGCCACAACAGTGAGAGGCCTGCGTACCACAAAAAAAAAAAAAACAAAAACAAAAGTGAGATCTGGGGATCCCCTGGGGATTCTCAAGACCCTTTTAAGACATCCGTGAGGTTAAAGCATTTTCATAAGAAGACCAAGACCACCTTCATTATTTCACAAGTGTAAAGTGGAGGTATTTCAGCGGCTATATGATGTGTGATATCACAGAGATGAAGTGCAGAAGCAATTATTATCAGAGACCAGCCATCTCCCATTAACTCAGACTTAAAGAGATTTGCAAAAAGGTAGAACAACCACTCTTCCTACTAATTTTTTCTTTTGGAACATATAATTATTTTTTCCATAAATCCATGTTGTAGCACACATAGAAGCACACATAGAAGCACACATAGAAGCTCTTTGGGATTCTCAGTAAGTTTTTTTTTTTTAAGATCTATTTATTTATTTATTTTTGGCTGCGTTGGGACTTTAGTTGCAGCACACGGGATCTTCGTTGACGCATGCGGGATCTTTCATTGTGGCACGCAGGCTTCTCTCTAGTTGTGGCATGCAGGTTTTCTCTTCTCTAGTTGTGGCACGCAGGCTCCAGGGCGTGTGGGCTCTGTAGTTTGTGGCACGCAGGCTCTCTCGTTGAGGTGTACGAGCGCAGTAGTTGTGGCGCATGGGCTTAGTTGCCCTGCGGCACGTGGGATCTTAGTTCTCTGACCAGGGATCGAACCTGCGTCCCCTGCACTGGAAGATGGATTCTTTACCACTGGACCACCAGGGAAGTCCCACCTCAATAATTTTTAAGAGCTGAAAGGGGCCCTGAAACCAGAAGTCTGAGAACCACTAGCTTAACCAATAAGGATATTTGTTATCTCACATGATCAGAGGTTCAAAGGCAGCGTGGTGGCCCCTGGGGTAGATGCAGCGGTTCAACCATGACATTGAGAACAAGGGTGCTTTCCAGCTTTCCACCTTTCCATCTGGCTACTCTCAGCTTGTCAGCAGCATCCCTTCTTCATGGTCAAGAGACAGATGTCTGAGCAGTTATAGACGTTGCAGATACGCACACATCTAGCCAAGAAAGGAATCTCCTCCCGTGAGTCTCTACAGTAGGGGAAAACTTTTGCCTAAAAGCTTTCCTACAGAAACAGTGGGCCAGCATCAGGCCACATGCCCATACTCCAGCCCTAAGTCCTAGAGGTGAGTCTTGGCATTTTCACCTTCTATGGAAGGGGTTTCTGCAGCACGAAAGGTGGGGGGAGGGTACTGTAGGGCTGGGGCATGGGAACAGCTTGGCCTGTTGGAGAAGCCACAGGCCATCCACGGTGGGAGCATGGGAACGCTGTTGGTGACACGTGTGGAAGAAAGTGAGGAGAAGGTTAGGATCTACTACTTTAGCTTAGAAAATGTTATTATAGCTGGGTCCGAGGTTGACCTGGGTCCTGGGTAATTTTTGATAAGGTTCAGTCAACAGCAAGAATGAGATCCAGCTGTTTTGCTGGATGAAAACTTGATATGAATTTAGAATCCATTATCCTAAATTCCTTAAAACTTAAGCCATAAACTCAGCGAGTTAAGGGTTGGACTTTTTGTGATACATTTTAATTTCTTCACCAGACTTTTAATTAAAAGGTAATCTGATAAACAATAGCCAAGATATGGAAGCAACGTAGGTGTCCATCAACAGATGAATGGATGCAGACGTGGCGCATATATACTACGGAACACTACTCAGCCGTAAAAAAGAATGAAATTTTGCCACTTGCAACAGCATGGATGGACTTGGAGGGCATTGTGCTGAGTGAAATAAGTCAGAGCAAGACTTATTTCTGTATGATCTACTGTATGATCTCACTTGTATGTGGAATCTAAGACATACAACAAACTAGTGAATATAACAAAAAAGCAATGGACTCACAGATATAGAGAACAAACTAGTGGTTGCCAGTGGGGAGAAGGAAGCGGGGAGTGGGCAAGGTAGGACCAGGGGACTCAGAGGTACAAACTACTGTGTATAAGATAAATAAGCCACCAGGATCTGTTGTACAGCACAGGGAATACAGCCAATATTCTATAGAATGACTATAAATGAAATATAACACTTAAAATTGTCAATCACTATGTTGTACACCTGAAACTTATATAACATTGTACTGTACCTCAATTGAAAAAAAAGGTAATCTGATTAATGCAGGAAAGGACTATGGGAAGTGTGGGTAAGGCATTTCGTAATTATGGCCGGAGTATCAGGCTTTTTACCTGGAAAGCCTGGGCTGGCCAGCAGTTACGTGCATCTTGGACTTGGGCTGCATCTTCCCTAGGCAAAGGGCAGAAGTGCAGGTGACCCCTAAGGACAGTTCTTCCTCTGTGCTCTTTGCTAATTGGGACTGGACTCCAAAAAACTGCCCAAACAAACCCAAGCCAGATGGATCACAATTTTTCTTGTCCTTTGTATTATCATTTCCCATCAATGATTTTTTTTTTCAAATGTCAATCAAACGTTTATTGATACTCTTCTAAATACTGGACACTGGTTAATTGACCCTTGACACAAAAATAGACTTAAGTGTTATAAGCTCAAGAAATACCCAAGTGGAAAATTTTCATGGCCTTAAGAAGTTGGTTTTTAGATATAGTGTCGCACGATTTCCTTTAGTCAAAATGGTCCTGTATCTAAACGTCTCTGTTGGAATGTACTTTGTCTGATTTTACAAGAGCCCTCAAAGGGCAATCATGGGCTTCCATGATGGGAATTCTGATTTTGAAAATGATGACCCGGACATGGGAACGTCAGTGTGTTGATGGTGGGTCTATGTTCTAGAAGCAACGCAGTAAAGTCCGTCCGGTAAACTTGGTTGTCTGGCCTAGTGCAGGTAACAAAATCAAGGCTGAAAAAATATAGGTTTGATGTCGTTAGTGATGTTGTTTTGTAATTGGAGTTCTATTTATTAGAGATTTACTATTTAGGTCAGACGTTTGCTGATTCAGTTTTTAAAGAATTTGCAAACATTGCTTCCTCGGGCTCCCCCAGCCTGGGCATGAATAATAATTGTAGTTATAATAAGCCTGGGAGCACTGAACTTTTACCCTGCCCCCATCCCCAAGGCACCAGGCCTGGGGGCAGGGAGAAACGTGCTTGCAGTTTGGGCCTGCCAGCCCTGTCAGCTGAGGTAGGATGCTTTGTCATGTAACGGAGGGCAAGGAAAATGTGCATGTTCACGGAGCACAGGGCTTAACGGATTAGTTTATGGGACCCGTCAAAGCTGTGTTAATAGAAGGAATGCAAATTTCCTATGTATTCCAGACAGGAGAGGGTTTTGGATGAAAATTAATCCTGGTCAAGGCAAGCGATGTTTGATTTTAAATACGCTAAGAGAAACCAGCGGCAGTTCCAAATGGAACATCCCCCCATCTTTGAAATCAGAGCTCACTCCTCCCATCTCCCTGCAGCCCACTGGCTGCTCTGCAGAAGCATCAGTAATCTGGTAGAGATGAAAGGGCATCAACAGCCTTTTGACACCAGCCGCTTGTGAAATTTGCAAGACACAGAGAAGGAGAAAGAGGGGAATTGAGGCTTGATCCTTTCTGTAAAGAAGGGTGATGGATGGGGGAGAGGGTAGGGGAAGAGTCTTGGAAGGGGAGGGGGTTTATGGGCAAGGGCTGCCTGAAGAGAGAGAAGGGAGAGATTTGCAAAAATAAATAGGAAATCTCTTTCTACTACAACACAGAACATTCTAAATGTTTCTAAATTCAAAAGAAAAAAGATTGAACTATATTCAGGATTCTAATCGATTTAGTATACCTTACATGTAGCAAATGACAAGGTGTTTGTGGCTAGGGTTTGCAGATGTGTGGAAGGAGTGACGACGTGAATGTTTCTTGGATGTAATGTATTCTCCAGCAGGTATCAGAAATAGTTGGTTCGATATAAATCCAAGAAGTTCCCTAAGAGAAACAAAGGGAACTTTGCAGGATGAGTAGTTGAACCTGCCCACATGGATGATTCAGGCTTCTCCAACAGGCCTGCTCCTCTTGGGTGCAGGTGCTGGACACTGGTCGCTCTTAATTTCTTCTTCAAAGGTGAAAAAGGGACGTAACACATTGGCGGTAAGAGAGCCCATCCTTACCTCCGAGAGAAGAGCAGCGGCAACTCTGAGACAGATGAGGTCAGGGAAGTTGGCTCTGGTTTCTACACAGGCAGAGTGGGAGAATCTGTCCAACCTTCTCTCCCTGGCAAATCTGGCCTTGGATTCCAGCCCAGGCCAGGAGCTCCGTCAGGGCTGGGCTTGAGGGAGAGCGTGCTTGGTCAGCAGTTATGAGGCAATGGAACAAAAGTGAAATTGGGTCCCAAGCAAGGGTGGGTCAGACCTGGGTTCTGGGTCATAGTGTAAAGTGGAAACTGGTGTGGAGTCCTGGGAAGGGGCAAACAAGGAAACAAGTTTGGACTTGAAACATCAAGTTTAAAACCAGGATTTGAAGGGGCAGGTTGGCAGCCCTGAATTGGCAAGAAGGTGAGGCTGCGAGGATGAGCTCGGATAGATCCCAGAAGAAAACCTACGCAGGCAAGAACATTTACGGAGCGGGACGGGTCGAACTGTTGAGAGCCAGCGTAAGGACTATGGAAATAGGACCTGCTCTGGCCCGTGGAAAACCAGAGCGGCTGCCCCAAAGAAAGGGCAAATCCTCTGGGCTACTCCCCCGGGGAAAGCGGAGGGCGAAGTCCCACAGCATCCGGGGAGCTCTCCTCCCCGCCACTTCCCACCACGCCCTGGCCCCTTCAGCCCATACGGTGTCTCTAGTTGTCTTTGTGGAGCCCGTAACTGGACAGGCTTCCCTGGTGTGTGCTCGCTCTTGGTAGGTGTTCTTTGTGCTAACGACCCATGAGGAGGGGCTGCTGATGCCTGCAGGGGACCCATGAGGAGGGGCTGCTGATGCCTGCAGGGGTGGGGGGGGCTCTGCCTGCTCTGCAGACCTTGAGGCTTCTCATCATCCACAGCTGTGTGAGCCGGTTCTCTGCCGTCTGTCTGTCTGTCTATCTCTCTTTGTACACACACACACACACACACACACACACACACACACAGGAAACAGGAGATCTGTGTATTCTGCATATCTGTATCTCACTCGTTCTGTTTCTCTGGAGAACCTGACTAACACCTCCTCTCACCCTCCCTGCATTCTCACCACTTGTCCTCTTTGACCCCTTTGCCCTCCAGTGACCCTCCCCTGCTCCTCCTTCTTCCCTATCATTCTTTCCTACAGAAATAACCATGTTTCAGTCTTTTTCATTCTTCCTTTCCACCGCCTCTGCGTCTTCCACAGTGTCGAAGAAAAAGCTCCACATGAGAGTAAAGGCACTTGCACTCTAACCCCGGCTCTTTCATTTATTAGCTGTGTTGACCTGGACATGTGTCATTGCCATTGTAGTTAAGCCGGGTGGAAACCTCACTGCCCCAGGACCTGTGTCAACCCTGGAAATGTTCTAAGCCAGCTGTTTCCTCAGCTGTCTGAGAACAGAGTGTGTCTTACACTATGACAGTAGCCTCGGCCTCCAAGTATGCATGAGGCACACAGTAGGTGTTCAATATATGTGTGCCTTGTGTCAGGAGCACAATGTTATAAGCACCAACTTTGGGCCCAGCTGTGCCATGAACCCGCCTCTGAGACGCAGAAATGGTGCTTCACGGAGAATGCCTGGAATTTCTAAAAGCCTGGAAAATCACCCAATGCGCCTCTGAATCCAACTACAAATGAACCTAGGCTCCCGGTCACAGTGTCACCCTTGGTTTCTTTCCTGGTTGTCACCCTCCCGGTTTTAATGTCTCCCTTGTATCCTGCCTTCCTAGATCCTGGCCTTTGGCTCCTGATATAGCTCTCATTTCACGCCTGGCTTTGGCTTTGGCCCACCTACCTCTTTGGCCTGAAGTCCCAGCTCCAAATTCTGCCTTGGAGTCCGTAGCTGCTTTCCCCCCCTTCCCAGGCCCTTGCTGGATCCTGAAAAACTGCAGCATCAGGAAGAGTGCACGGGACCCCACTGTACATCGTACATGTATATTGGTGACTCAGTCTTTACCAGTCTGTGAATACAGGTAGAGCCTCATTTCAGTGAATGCCCAAATCTTAGTTGCTCTGAGGTCTCACCTTTCCAATCTTTTATAGCAGCCTCTCCTACTTTTACAAAATCACTTAGGAAACACCAGGGTACCTAGACATATTCACAAACTAGTGCTGGTCACTGGTCGCCACTATGGCTACCTGAACTTGGACCTAATGATCCAGCTCCTAACAGCTGTACACATGCTGCTCCATGGGCGATACTTAGATTCCACTGCTACGACCACCACTAGATGCTGGTGGAACGGGAGACCCACCATGCACGATGCCAATAAAACCGGATCATCCCTGGCGCTCTAAAAAACCAGGAATCCTTTCTGCTACCTTGGGCAGCAGAAGGCTGCTCCTCTTCTTGCAAGGAGCAAGCTTACTATCTGAGAGGTCTGCAGGACAGGCCCGCGTATGAGTAGTTACATCATAGCTGGAAGTAATCACTCTTCCCTAATTCTCAGACCCTCTCACTGGAGCTAGCTTTCAGAACCATCGTAAACTTCAGGTGCCGAGACAAGTCAATGGGGGAAATACAGTCTTTTCAACAAACGGTGCTGGGACAACTGAATATCCACATGTCAAAGAATTAAGTTGAATGCATATCATATACCATACACAAAAATCAACTCAAAATGGAAAAGAAACATAAATGTGAGAGCTAAAGTTATAAAACTCTTAGGGACTTCCCTGGTGGTCCGGGGGTAAAGAGTCTGTCTTACAATGCAGGGGACGTGGGTTCGATCCCTGGTCGGGGAACTAAGATCTTGTATGCCACGGGGCAACCGAGCCTACGCACCACAACTACTGAGCTCACCTGCCTCAACTAGAGGCCCCATGCCGCAAACTACAGAGCTCACACGCTCTGGAGCCTGCACGCCACAACTAGAGAAGAGAAAACCCGCCACCACAACTAGAGAGAAGCCCGTGCACCACAACGAAGAGCCCACATGCCTCAATGAAGATCCTGCTTGCCACAACTAAGACCCGACACAGCCAAAAATAAATAAGTAAATGATAAATAAATCTTAAAAAAATAAAATTATAAAACTCTTAGAAGAAAACCTAGGAATAAATCTTTATAATCTAGGGTTAGGCAATGATTTCTTAGCTATGACACCAAATGCACAATGAAAGGAAGAATTCATAAATTGGACTTTATCGAAACTAAAAACTTTTACACTTCAAATGACATCATCAGGAAAGTGAAAAGATAGCTCACAGAACTGGAAAAGCTAGCATATTTATATAACTGATAAGGGACTTGTATCCAGAATATATAAAGAAAGAACTCTTACTCAAGAAGAAGAAAATAAATACTTCCATTTTAAAAATGGGCCAAGGATCTGAAGAAACATTTCTCAAAAGAGATATACACATGGCCAGTAAGCACATGAAAAGATGTTCGACATCATTAGTCATTAGGGAAATGCACATTAAAACCAAAATGAGATACCACTTTATACTTGCTAGGATGGCCAGAATAGAAAAGCCAATAAAAAGTGTTGGTGAGGATACAGGGAAAGCGCTGCTGGAATGTAAAATGGTGCCGTCGCTGTGGAAAAGTCTGGCAGCTTCTCAAAACGTTCCCACATGACCCAACAATTCTCTTAGAGAAACAAAATAAATGTCCCACAAAGACTTGCACAAAATGTTCATAGCAGCATTGCTCACAGTAGCCAAAAAGTGGAAACAACCCCCTTGCCCCTCAACTGGTGAATGGATAAATAAAATGTGTTATATCCACGCAGTACAATACGAATAATAATAAAAAGAATGAAGTACTGATACATGCTACAACGTGGATGAACCTCGAAACCATTAGGCTGAGTTGAAAGAATCCAGTCATAAAAGACCACGTATTACATGTCTCCATTTACATAAAATGTCCATAAAAGGCACATCTATAGAGACAAAAAGTAGTTTCGTGGTTGCCAGAGATTAGGGGAAGGGTAGGGAGTGACTTTAAGTGGGTACGTGGTTTCCTTTTGCTGGGATGAAACGTTCTAAAATTAGATAGCGGCGTTGGTTGCACAATTCTGTAAAGGTACTGAAGACCATTGAATTGTATACTTTACATGGGTGAATTTTATGGTATGTAAATTACATCTCTATAAATTTTTTTTTAAAGAAGTTTGATTAATTCAGGGATATTTGTCTCCGAGACAGATAAAACTTCTTGCAATTTAAAAAAATACATCAGTTACTTCAGGTGCAGTTCCTGGGGCCTATGACCTTTGTGAGAATCTACAAAAAGATTTTTGAGACCTCAAAAAAAATGTATTGGCTTTAAACTGTAAAGACTTATCTGAAATAAATCAAAAGCTGACAAAATATAATAATACGTCAACGAACCAATGAAAGCTAGCTCATATGAAACTAATATGCATACACATACATTGATGTAATATGGGATGTGAGTGTATTTCACACGTGACATGAAGGGATGAGACCCCCAGGAGCAGGGTGCTAGGACTATGAGAGTCTTGGGACAGGGAAGCTGCTTCACACAGACAATTTCTTCTTTCCTTAAAGTGAGGTCTTTCTTAAGGCTTCTGTAGTCCTCCCCTGTACGCTTGCCCCTTTCTGGCCTCCCAAGTTCCTCAGACATAACAATGATAGACAGGGTTCAAGTTTTTCCCTTCCAGAAAGTTTGTTATCCTACATAAAAATCAGTGTATGCAAAGTAGTTTTATAATAGAGCAAATCAAGCGTTCTCATTCCACTCAACAGAGGAACCCAGCTCCGCCGTGCAAGGCACCTGGTTCCAAACCACCCTGGAATGGCCCTTACCGTGTTGCAGAAAATATATGTCCATGCTTGTGTCCTCCACATTAAAAATAGTGTGCTCCCTGAGGATTTGGATGTGTCTCATTTACTACTGGACCCCAGGGCCCAGCGCAGTGCCAGGCACATGCTCTGGGCCCAAAAAGAAATTTCTTAATAGGTAAGTTATTCTTATTTATAGTGTTCAGGGTGACAATCACCACGTGCCTGGGTCCTTGCTTTCACATTCTAAACTTCTACCTTCACATACCAATAAAGTGGCTCAAAAAGTAAATAAATTAAAACCTTTAAAAGTAAATAAATTCCAATCGTCTCTGGGAAAGAATATAAAAGAAAAAGTGTTAGCATATCACTACTGGGCAACCATTATAGTAATATTTCATTCACGCAAGGATTATCAATGGATGCTAAAGTTAGCGGGTGAAAGTTGAAGGATTAACAGGATATTTGCGCAGATTCGAAGTGTCTTTCCACAAGATGGTGATATCATGGTTTATAAGAAACGGGTACTCGGTCACTCAGATGACCAAGGTATATGTTTCTCATACATTTGGTCTTCACCTCCGGTTCCTGGCTCACAGCTCCCCAAATCTTTGGAATTTCCTGAGCTATAAGAGCAATGGGATGATTATTTGGTCTCTTGTCTTCAGTTCCTGAAAATGCTTTGGGGAAGGTGACTTTTGGATCCCACCCAAGAGTGGGGGCTGGTTGCCAGGAAAACCAACCATGAAATCAGAGGGTTGGAACTTTCGGTACCATCCCCCATCTCGGTGGAAGGGAGAGGGGCTGGAGGTTGAATGAATCGCCAGTGGCCAATGATTGAATCAATCACACCCGTGTAATGAAGCCTCCATAAAAACCCCAAAGGAGAGGGTTTGGAGAGCTTCTGGGCTGGTGAACGTGTTCGATGAGAGTGGAGTGCTTGGAGAGACCCTTTCCCCATACCTCACCCTATGTATCTCTTCATCTAGCCATTGATTCATATCCTTTTATGATAAATCAGTCATCTGGTGAGTAAACGGGTTTTCCTGAGTCCTGTGAGCCATTCTAGAAAATTAATCAAACCCGAGAAGGGGGTTGTGAGAGACTCTGATTTATAGTCAGTCGGTCAGAAGCACAGGTAATAATAACCTGGGCTTGCGACTGGCATCTGAAGTGGAGGTTGGTCTTGTGGGACTGAGCCCCCTACCTGTGGAATCTGATCCTATCTCCAGGTAGATAGTGTTAGAAATGAGTTGGATTCTTGGACACCCCACTGGTGTCAGAGAATTGCTTATTGGTATGGGGAAGCCTACACACACACACACACACACACACACACACTGGAATTGGGTCTGGGAACGCTTTATCAAGTTACTTATTAATTTTACAAAGAGAAAATAATAACTTTTCAGAGCAGACACCATCCCAACTGACAGCCAAAGGTAACATCACCAGTAATGGGACAAATTACCACCTCTTGAAATGATGCACTGAGAATAACACAGCATCAGTTCTGGAGGATTCTGGCGCAAAATACACAGACTGAATTGAATCATGAGAAAAGCATCAGATGTACCCAAACTGAGGGACATTTTACAAAATAACTGACTCCTCAAAAATGTCAAGGCTAGGAAAAACAGGCCAAAACAGAAATTTTTCCAGGGCGAAGAGGCCTAGGTAGACACTAGAACAGAATGCAGCCTATAATTTGGGGTTTCCTCTTGTCTTTCTTTTGGGGCATTAAGGACATTATTGGGCCAATTGGCAAAACCTGAGAAGAGTCTATAGGTTAGCTAATAGTATCGTATGAGGGTTAATATTCTGATTTTGATTATCTTCCTGTGGTCACGTTGCACTTAAGCCCTTGTTCAGGAAATAACCACTTAAAGTGTTTACGGGTAAAGGGGCAATGTGTCTGCAACTTACTCTCAAGTGTTTCAGGAAAAAAATTTGATATACAAAGAACGATAAAGTGATGTGATAAAACGTTAACGTTTGGGGAATGTGGGTAAAGGTCGTATGGAACTCCACGTACTATTCTTGCAATCTGCTGGGAAGTCGGCAATTATGCCAAAAAACCCAAAAAAGGTGAGAAATGTTAAAATATCTTTTGTCTCTGGTCATTAAAGCCATTGTTGGGTGTCATTTGTGGCACGGAGGGAGTCTGGTAAACATGTGAAAACTCGTCAAAGGGACTCGGCGTCATTAGCATTTCTTACCTTTCTATCTTCTCTCTTGGCAAGGCCCATCCTCTTGCGTGGGTCCAGATAAATTTGATTTCTGTGCAATATGAATTTATAAATTCCATATGTTAGAATGTGCATTTGGGTACATACCTTCCAAAATAACAGTGGCTTAAATGGGATAGAAGTTTCGTTTCTCTCTCGAGGAACAGAACTCAGCAGTCTGTCAGCCCAGGGCTGGTCTGGAGGGAGGCTCCTTTATCAATAGAGATCAAGCCTTACTGCTCTGACGTGCTCGGCGTATGGCCTCGTGATCCAAGTTGGTGACTGAGGCTCCAGACGGCACATCTCTACTCTAATCAGTAGGAAATGGGAAGGAACGAAGAAGGGTGTCCCGCAGTCCCCACTGAAGGGCGTTTTCTGGACACTGCACGCAACAGTTTTGGTTCCATCTCTGTTCCAAGGCAACTTCTAGCTGCAAGAGAGGCTGTGCACTGCATTCTGGAATGCAATGGAATGTATATGTTCCATCCAGAAATTAAGAAGGAAGAGAATGGTTATTGGGATGTGAAATAAGTCCATGTTCCAAAGCGAGATAAAGGTACTCTATAAGGAAACTCTTGCAACTATGACTCAAGTGACAGTATTGGGGCTGCCTGGTGGCATAAAGGATAGTAGATTTGGGGGTGGCCTAGGACATGTAAGTGGAGACAAGAGCTATTTGGAAAGAGGAGAAGAAAATGGAAACAACCCTGTGGGTGCTGTGGGAAGTGAGATGAAATAGACCTAACCCTATGGATGCTGTGGGAAGTGAGACAAGATAGAGCTAAGACCTCTGCGTAAGTGACTAAGACGCCAGCTGAGTACAGGGAGAAAGGGAAGATAAGGAAAACAGGAAAAGGGAAGAGACTGGGAAGAAAGGA
The DNA here is from genome assembly GCF_039906515.1 of Pseudorca crassidens. Classification (NCBI taxonomy): domain Eukaryota; kingdom Metazoa; phylum Chordata; class Mammalia; order Artiodactyla; family Delphinidae; genus Pseudorca; species Pseudorca crassidens. Next base: position 64,301,176 of record NC_090314.1, on the reverse strand, counting down.
CAAGACGGCCTGAGCAAGGGAGACGTCAGGAGTAACAGGCGGGTAAAGTCCAGCTGTTCCAGCTGCTGGAGGCCGGCTCTGGGGTCCCTGGGACTGTGGCCTCTTACTCACCTGCAAGGAGAGTCCTGGGAAGCACAGCTTGGTCTGGTATAAGGAACCACCAGTCATTTGTAGTGTTGGAGACTCTCCTGACTTCATGAAAAGCCTTTATACAACCAAGCTGGGTGAGCAGACACAGTACCAGGGCCAGAAAAAGAAGTTAGGCGCCACTGAGAAGAAATCCTAATTGTGTGCTAGTAGGAGCTTTAATGACTCCTGATACATCAACCCATGGCTTTGCTGCCGCCTTCAGGGGTATCACGGGGATGGCTGGAGGGCTCAGTGTGGTGGCTAAATACTGGGAAAGCTGCTCACAAGGTTTCTGAGTCAATAGAATTTCTTTTTAGTCCTCTAAAAAAAACTGCCTTTCATCCAATAAATACTTCCCTGTGAGGAGAATCATCAGGGATATTTACCTTTCAGCCAAGCCTATGGGGCAAAAAGATGTATTGAGGGAAAATTATGCACTTGAAGTTTCCTAGGGAATAGGCAAGCTTGCTCATAAAGCACTTCATTTAGCGCAAAATGGTTACATTATAGCGTCCTAGAGCTGGAAGGGACCCTTCTCTTTGGGTATAAAGATTTCTACAGAAGGCTGCAGAGACTGGAGTTTGCTTTGTTTATGGAAATCTGCTCCACCTCGCTCCTGAGAATTTCACGACGGTGGACCTTCCCTTTGCCAATAACTTCAGAGTCGAAGACTGGCGAATGTTTGCAAGTTTTGCGGAATGTTATGCAAATCTGGACTTGAACCCCTTTGAAGAGCTTCCGCCGCGGTTGAGGGCCGGTGCCTGCTCCCAGGACATCACTTCCCTGAGGCCTCAAACTGTTCTTTGAAAGGACGAGGGACACCAAGATACTAATCAGAGCAGTGACAAAGCAGCGGGAAAGTTCTGGCGTCTCAGTCTAGACCCAAGCATTGCAAACTGCTTGGCCTAAAAAAACACACTGAAGGCGACACATTTCTGTTTGGTAACATAGGAGAGGGCAGGTTGCCAAGTACTTGGCTGTGAATGTGGAATCCCTGCCCTTTGTCACTGTCCTTATACTGGATTAACCCTACAGCATCAGAAATGACACCTGAGATTCACTTAAGTCATTTTAATGTGAAGCTTTCTCTCGTGGCAGCGACTTTCTGCAAAACTGGCAAAGCAGCTTCCAGGGAGTCCTTTCAGGTATGTACACTGGCCTGTAGGTGGAAAGTGTAAGAAACCTTCCCCAAACCTTTCTACTGCAGAGTTATCTGCTGGGGAGAAAGATTAAAGTTAAACTAAACAGAACAAAAAATGCCTAAGTGTTGTTTGTTTTCCTGAAAGTAAAATTTGACTTATAATTAAAACACACTTTTTTTTTTTTTTTTTAAAGGAGGACCTTAGGGGCCTTTTTTTTTTTCCAGCTCATTCTTAGCCCAAAGCCTCATGACTCCTTTTTATCTTTGGGGGTGATATTGAAGAGTGGAATCCTTCATCATTAAACTGAAGGAACTTTACAGACCATTCAGTCCAACACCCCAGTTTGATGGGTAGGGAAGTGAAGTAATTAGCCCAGGGTCTCCTGGCAAACCAAAGCCTGGGTCACCCATCTCCGAGTCCCAGCATCTCCCAGTATCCTAACACTTCTGAAGAGTAGGCTCGCCACAAGAGAATTCCTCACTGAACTATGTACTTCTTGCTGTCTCTGCGAATGAAAAGCTCCGCTCCAAAACTTCAGCTACTAGAAATAAGGGAGTTAGACTTGTAGGCCCTAAATGCCATTGCCAGTTACAATAAGGTCTAGGAAGAAAACGTCCTCAAACATATTATCCTATTTGAGTGCCATTTCCCTGTGGAAGAAGTCTTGGTTCAACTGTGAATGCCAAAGATAGGTTACCAGGGTGTTTCTGGTTTGTTTCGTTTGTTTGCTCCTGTGATATCAGTTCTTAACTGGAACATGGGAGGTGAAAGGCAGGAAGAAAAGAAATGGGCATTTTTTTAAACCCTCTACTTTAAAACTGAAAGCTTTGAAAGGAGTAAGAGCTAGCCTTGCTGCAGACTTTCTCTATCCAAGCCATGGCTGGAGATGCCTGTAACCCTCAAACAGTCATTCCCATTTTACAGATGGGGAAATGACAGCAGAGAGAGGCAAAGGACTTGCCCAGGGTCATCTGATCGCAGGAAACAGCATTTCAGGTGACTTGTTCCAGAATTTGTGCTTCTAGTCACAGATGATGGGACTCTTCTCCAGACCTATTGAGAGGTATGGGTTCTGCCTTCAAGTTGGCTGCTTCCCCTTCGACAGTTCTGTGGGCTTTAGTTCCTTCCTGCTCTGCTGATTCAGGACCCCAGGAAGCCTGGCTTCCTGTCAAGATCATTTTGAGGGACTGCCAGCAGAAATGCAGACTCAGCAAAGCAGTGCTCACCACGGGAGAGGCTGCAAAAGGTCAGAGAGCCAGAGGCAAAGGCAGACCCACAGAAGTGCTTGTGCGCGCAAACATGCGCTGAAAATTACCTTCTAGGGGAGACAGGCAAAGGGGGTGGGTACAAGAACTGAAAAGCAACACCACACGGATGAACCTGGGGGAGACTATGCCGAGCGAAATAAGCCAGACACAGACTGACACTGCATGATCCCACTTATACACGGAACCTAAAAAAGTCACTCTTAGAACCAGAGGGTAGAATGGTGCTCGTCAGGGGCTGAGTGGGGAAAATGGGGAGATGTTGGGCAAAGGGCACAAACTTTCAGTATTTAATAAGTTGACTAAGTTCTAAAGATCTACTGTATGGCATGGTGACTATAGTTAATAATATGGTACGATATACTTGAAATTGGCTGAGAGAGTAGATCTTAACTGTTCTCACTCCCCATCCCTCCCCAAAAAGGTTAAAGTGATGAAGTATTAATTAACTTGATTATGGTAATCATTTCACAATGTATATGTATGTTAAGTCATCATGTAGTACACCTTAAGGAACTCGCTTTGTACAACCTAAAAGAAAAAAGCAAGAAACAGCAACTAGATAAGTTTGGGGATGCCAGAAATTCTTTAAAAGTCTATTTATTTCCTTGTAGAAAGAAATATTTCTGCCTTTATTAGGAAGGAGAAAAATATAGTCTTTGTTAAATCTATCCACTGAGTTTTAACTTTTTATTTATTTGTTTTTAAACTGGGATGAAATTCACGTAAGATAAAATTAACCAAAGTGCACAATTCAGCGGCATTTAGTACACATTCGTGATGTGCAACCCCCAACTCTAGTTCCAAACATTTTCATCACTCCAAAAGAAAACTCCATACCCATCAAACAATTGCTGCCTCTCCTTTCCTGCCCCCAACCCCTGGCAACAACAGAAACTCTTACATAGCGGCTTAATGAGTTTGGGGACTTTATCCCTCATGGATGGCAGGGAAGAGTGCATGACAGGACCGTAAAACTAGACTAAGGGCCTGCTTCTTCCATTCTGCCTTTGCTGGGGCTGGAAAGGAAAAATCCAGTGGTGGTTTTGGTGCAAAGATGCTGCTGCTTCTCCAGGGCAGACCGGTACCACGTGCCCACTCATATTGTCTCTTGCTGCAACCTGCACTTCTCGTCCCCCAGATTATTTCCCCCGACACCAAACAGTTTGGCCAGGGAACACTCCACAGAGCATCGAGGCTTAAAAAAAATAAGATAACATGATAAAAAAAGCCAAAACCTCAAATATATAACATACAGGGTTTGCAAACATTCAGCCCAATATTTTGTAACCTTTTCTGTTTTCTTTCGACCTTTTTAATTGTGAAATAGAACACACACACAAACATATGAAACAGAGATGGACAGCTCATTGTTTTATCACAAAGCAAAGATCCACATTCCGAAACATTACGTAAGGCAACTCAGAATGCTCACGTATGCTCCCTAACCTCCCTTTGGAGGTGACGTCAGGCCAGAATTTTATGGCAATCATCTCCTTGCTAAGCATGTATCTTTCAACACTATAGCTGAATTTTGCTTGCATTTTGAGTTTTGTATAAATGGACCACAGGGTATGGACTCTTCTGTTGTTCTGATGTTTCTGGCTCAGCATCCTTTGTGAGATTCATTCATGTTGTTGAATATAACAGTTGTTCATTCTTTTTCATGGCTGCGTAGTATGCCATTGTATGACTGTAGCAGTTTACTTATTTTTTTTATAGGTACACTTTTATATAGTTTCTTTTTACCAGCTTTATTGAGTTATAATTGACAGATAAAATTGTATATATTTAAGTTGTACAACATGATGATTTGATTGTTTACTTAATCTCCTGCTATGGCTAGCAGGTGTTACCCAACCTCCGGCTATCACAAATGCTGCTGCTATGAGCATCTTGTGCACGTCTTTCGATGTACAAGTTCACATATTGCTGTTGGGCATATTCCTAAAGTGAGATTGCTGGCTTAGAGCATAGGTTCATTTTAGCAGATGCTACCAAACAGTTTTCAAAGTGGTTAGACCGATCCAAACCTTCACCCAACTCTATCTGAGAGATTCCCTTGGTCCACATTCTTACTGCCAGTCTGCTTTGTCAATCTTTTGGATTTTAGCCATTCTGCTTGGCGTGTCATGCTATCTCATTATGATTTTAATTTGTATATCCCTGATTATCGCTGAGGTTGAACACTTTGAACATGTTAATTGTTCATTTGGATTTTTTTTTTATTGGGGGGGAATTGCCTGTTGAAGTCTTTTACCTACTTTGGGGTTGTTTGTTTTCCTTTTTATCTGTGGGAGTTGTTTATACATTCTGGATATGAGCCCTTTGTTATGTGTCGCAAATGTCTTCCTACTTGTGACCTGCCTTTGTGCTCCTTTTCTTTCTTTCTTTCATCAAAGTATATCATGACACGTTTACATGCACAGAAATTCTTAATTTTCATGCAGTTAAGTTTATTTATTTTCTTTTTGGTTAGTGGTTTTCATAGGCTGTTGAAGAAGTCTTTTCTATCCTCAGGTCAGGAAGACAGTCTTCAATATTGCCTTCTAGTTCTGAACTATCCAATATGGCAGCCACTTGTGGCCATTTAAATGAAAGTTAATTAAAATGAAATAAAATTTTAAAATATTCAGCCCTTCAGTTGCCTGTATTGAACAGCACAGATGAGAGAATATTTCCATTTTCTCTTGGTCTGTACTGATCTAGAAGCTTTATTGTCTTGTCTTTCATAGTTAGATCTACAATCCACCTGGAGTTAATTTTTGTTTATGGGGTGGGGTGGAGGTAAGGTTTCATGTTTTTCTGTAAGGGCATCCAACTGTCCTAGAACCATATAATGACAAAGACTTCCATCACTGGTCTGCAGTTTCACCTTTGATGTAAATCAAACATTCAGATAGGATCTGCTCGTCTCTGTGTTCTCTCTTCTTTGTATGTATTTGTACCCAAACCACATTGTCTTCATTTCTGTAGCTTTATAGTAAGTTTTAACATCTGGTAGAGCAAGTCCACCTACTTCCTGTTTCTTCAAGAGCGTCTTGATAATCCCTAGCCCTTTGCATCTCCTAATAAATTCCAGAATTGGTTTATCATTCTATTGTGTTTGTATCTTTTGGTCTATTTTATACTTTTTTATAACATTTGCTTTTGTCCTGACCATATATATATTGTATAGTATATAAAGTGTTTCTCCTCCAAATCTGTCAATCCTTGAATATAGTCCCACAGAATATTTGTTTACTTTCTGTTTTCAAAAACTTACTATGGGCAACACTCTTTGGAAATAAATGTGTTATATGAGCAAAAATATTGCAAGAAGATCAACATTTGGAGATTTTGATATGGTTGTATATAACCTATAGGGCATTTGCAGGTGAACTGACCTCTTGAAACGTTTTTGAGTCTTTAAACCCAGGAGTATGGTATGCAGGTCAGGGTGTCCAGAAACAGATGTTTAATGGAGTTTGGAGCACAGGAGTTTATGAGGGAAAAGGAAAGCAGCAGAATTGGGCAGAGGAAGAAATCAGATCCAGACCTGACAAAGCTCTGGCTACCCTGGTGTGTTTTGGAGCATTTATTGTTGTGAGAGTGTCCAGTGTTGGGCTGAAATGTCCATGCTGAGTCATGAAACCCAGGCTGCCCGGGAAGGGCCGGAAGAGAGTGACCCTAGGCAAAGCAGCACTCAGCAGCTGAGGCAGGCCCCCAGGAGCTGCACGTCCAGGCTCCGCATTCCCCACAGCTGGGCAGCGTGTCCTTCCCTGAAGGAGGACTGGGTGTGTCCGGCACTTTCAGGTCTACACAGCTCATTCTTAAGCTTCTTAATTTTCTCCTCCACCTTCTTTCCTGGCAATTCTGGGATTTCAACTTTTCTAATGGTGAGTTTGCACCCGAGACCCTTACCAGGATGTTGAATCCTGTATCCCAGGAGAGCACTGCCAAGTCAATAGACTCCTCTGAACCCACATTTATATTCTGGCCCCCTGGATCAAGCGCCCTTAGAATCCAGTCCCCGGCATACTGGCTAGGGCTTGCAGCACTTTTGTGGGATATAATCCCTCAGCATGTCCCTAGCTGCCACAGACTGTGACTGAAGCTAGCGATAGGCATAGTGACCAAGGAGGGGGAATTCCGAGGAACCCAGGCTCTTCTGCATGGTGTTCCAGCAAGAGGGAGTGCTAGCTCTTACTGGGGATTCGGGGATGATGGGCCACTTCTGCAGGCTCAGAAGGTCCACAGGAGTCCAGGAAGCCAAAACCTTCAGTGTCATTGCCCATATGTCTCTATCCCATCCAGGGCCTGACCGGCCTCTGCTGGGCGTTTAATCTTCATTGTCTTTGTCCCTAGCTTTCTCTGCCTTGTCGCTGCAGGAGACGAGAGCTTCATTTTATGCAACCAAGGAGGCCTCTGGTTTTCACACCTGGCTTTCAACTGCCCATTACCTTCAACTCTTTATCGCCTCTCTGTAGAGCATCGATGATGCATGTCAGTAGCCATCCAAACCGACCATCTCTGTAGCCACTATTTCCTCGTAAGTCTCCAGGGCCTGATACGCGACCTCTGCCAATGCTTTCACTTCGACCAGGACACCTTCCTCATGTGCCAACAGGACCAGCACCTTGTGCCAAGGGCTGTCTGAGTCCCACCCACCTACCATCAGTAAGGGAGACCTGCTGGCTGGCTCTGAACCCCATCTTATCACCTGCTTCCTCAGATCTCTCCTGAGCCAGCCGTCATGGGTGAGAGTCTTCAGAAGCAGAGGCAAAGACCGACTTTGAGGTGCAAGATGTTTATGAGGGCTCGACACTTGGGGAAGGGAGGGGAGGCAGCAAGGTCAGGCACAGCAAAGGGTCAAACAGCAATGCTGGCCCCATGACACTCTGTCAGTGCGGCAGGGAGTGGCCAAGAGCTTTGGAATAGCGTGCATTAGCTGAAAATGACCCTAAGTATGTCCCTGTCCCGTGTGTGTCACTGGATGTATGCTGCTCTCAGGCAAGGCAGCTCTCTGCAGCTGGAGGCTGCGTGCAGGCCGCATCCGCATGGCTGAGCAGAAAGCTCTTTCTTGAAGGGCATCTAGATGACAGCTCCATGTCTGCCACACATGATGCCTCTCATTTATGTCGATTTCCACAACGGTTAGTTCTGCATAGAGTTCTGGTACACATTCCAACAGATACCTTCCTATGTATTCACTATTTTACCACTGTTGTAAGATTTTTTTTTTTTTGGTGATTCCCCGTTATTTAAAAAAAAAATTTTTAACTATAGTTGATTTACAATATTGTGTTAGTTTTCAGTGTACAGCAAAGTGATTCAGCCATATATACATATATATATATTCTTTTTCAGACTCTTTTCCATTACAGGTTATTACAAGATATTGAATATAGTTCCCTGTGCTCTACAGTGAATCCTTGCTGTTTATCTATTTTACATATAGTAGTGTGTATCTGTTAATCTCATACCCCTAATTTATCCCTCGCCCCCTTCCCCTTTGGTGACCATAAGTTTGTTTTCTATGCCTGCGAGTCTGTTTCTGTTTTGTAAATAAGTTCATTTGTATTATCTTTTTTTAGATTCCATATATAAGTGAGATCATATAATATTTACCTTTCTCTGACTTACTTCACTTAGTATGATAATCTCTAGGTCCATCCATGTTGCTGCAATGGCATTACTTCATTCTTTAATGGCTGAGTAATATTCCATTCATCTGTCGATGGACATTTAGGTTGCTTCCATGTCTTGGCTATCGTAAATAGTGCTGCTATGAACATTGGTGTGCATGTATATCTTTTTAAACTTTTTATATTCTACCTGATTATTGTTTTATATAGTATATACTAGTATGTAGAAATACATTTTAATATTGATATTAGTAACCTTACCTCATTTGTCAATTCTAATTGTATACTTGTGGATTTTTAAACATATGTATCAGGTCATCTTGTAAACAGTGTTTCTTCTTTTTCAAACATATACCTTTTACTTTTTTCTTGTACTGCTTTCTGCACTGGCTTGGTCCTCCATCATGATGGTAAATAGAAGTGGTCAGAGCAGGCATCGTTGTTGCCAGTTCAAAGGGAGAGCTTTCAACATTTCACTACCTGGTATGATGCTTGTAGGTTTCTGCACTATTTGGTGTGTTTGTTGAAAATTCTGCACACACTTCATCAAGCTCAGAAAATTCCTTTTTATTCCTACTTTGCTAGTACATACATTACAAAAAATCATAAATAGTGCTGAATTTTATTCAACATTTTTTTCTGACTGATTTTTGAATGTTAAACTAAACTGACATTCATAGAAAAGCCCACCTTGGTTGTGATGTATATTAACGTCTTTACATATTGCTGGATTCATTCTGCTGATCATTTGTGTAGTTTTACATTAAAGTTTATGAGTGAGATTAGCCTGTTAATTTTCTTTTTGGTAATGTCTTTGTTAGGTTTTGGTATCAAGGTTGTGCGGACCTCATGGAACGGTTAGAGATTATTTCCTTTTTCTATTCTTTGAAGGAAAATTAGATTGGTGCTAGTTTTTCCTTAAATATAACTCAGTGAACTCACTGATGAAGCTGTCTGGGCCTGGAGTTTCCTTTGCAGGAAGATTTTAAATTATAGACCTAATTTAAAATAGTAGATATAAGACTAGTCCGGTTTTATATTTCTAATTGTGCCAGTTTGGAAAATTGTATTTTCAAGGAACTTCTCTATTTCAATCAAATTTTCAGACTTATTGGCATACAGCTGTTCATAACGTTATCTCAGTGTCTTTTTAATGATTGAAAAATCTGTAGAAATGTTCCCTTTTTCATTTTTTGGCATTATCTGTGCTTTAATTAGTCCCAGGAGGAGTTTATTAATTTCATTAGTCTTTTCAAAGAATTAACTTTTGACTGTTTCCATTTATTTGCACTTTCTTTGTGCTTAAAGAAATCTCTCAGAAGAATACTTTGCTTATACTTTTTTTTTTAAGCTTCCTTTATATCTTCAGAAAGGAAACTAACATTTTTTTAATTTAATTTTTTTTTTTTGCGGTACGCGGGCCTCTCACTGTTGCGGCCTCTCCCGTTGTGGAGCACAGGCTCCAGACGTGCAGGCTCAGCGCCCATGGCTCATGGGCCCAGCGGCTCCGCGACACGTGGGATCCTCCTGGACCGGGGCATGAACCCGTGTCCCCTGCATCGGCAGGTGGACTCTCAACCACGTGCCACCAGGGAAGCCTTTAATTATTCTTTTTTTTTAATGTATTTATTTTATTTTATTTTTGGCTGTGCTGTGTCTTCGTTGCTGAGCGTGGGCTTTCTCTACTTCTGGTGAGCGGGGGCTACTCTTTGTTGCGGTGCACAGGCTTCTCACTGAGGTGGCCTCTCTTGTTGTGGAGCACCGGCTCTAGTCGTGCGGGCTCAGTAGCTGTGGCTCGCGGGCTCTAGAATGCAGGCTCAGTAGTCGTGGCACACGGGCTTAGTTGCTCCGCGGCATGTGGGATCTTCCTGGGCCAGGGCTCGAACCCGTGTCCCCTGCACTGGCAGGCAGATTCTTAACCACTGCGCCACCAGGGAAGCCCCTACTTTGCTTATTCTTATTTCAGGCTCATTTTTTATTACATGCTTTTAAAAACTTTCCATGTTCACATGGCTCTAGCTACATCTTAATTCTGGGATGTAATATTTTCCAAAACTTCCAGTGTAAAATATTTTCTAGTTCCCACTGTGATTTTCTAAATCCATGAGTTATTTAGGAGTATATAGAATTTTCAAATATGTAGATATTTTTTACTTTTTTTCTTGTTTTCTATCTTAACTGCATCACTGTCTGAGAATGTACTCTGTATGATTTAGAGCATTTGAATTTGTTGAGACTTGCTATATGGCCCAGCATTTTCAGAAACATTCCATGTAGACTTGAGAATTTGTGATCTGCAGTTGTGGGTGCAGTATTCTCTATATATCTATTAGGTAAGGTCTGCTTATCCAGTTGTTCAGATCTATTTCTCACTAGCCCTCCATCTGCTCGTTTTAACAGTTACTGATATATGCATCTTCCACTATATTTGTAGATTTGTCTCTACCTTCTTGCAATTCTGTCCATGGTTTTGCTTTCTATATTTTGAGGCTATGTGTATTAGGCACACACAAGTTCAGAACTGTTATGTCTCCTTGGTGAATGAAACATACCATCATTATGAAGCAACCCTCTTTACTCCAGTCGTGCTTTTTTGCCATAATGCCTACTTTCTTTTGGTAGTTTTTGCATGGTTTGTCGTTTTAAATTTTTGTTCTTCTTTCAAAAATTGTGGTACAATGTACATACAATTTACTGTCTTAACCATTAAAATTTTTAAAAATTGCGGTAAAAATTCTGTTAACATGAAGTTGACCATTTTCGTCACTTTAAAGTGTACAGTAAAGTCATTTACATTGTTCTGCAACTCATCTCCAGAAGTCTTTTCATCCTACCACACTGAAGACGCTATATGTGTATCCAGTTAACAACTCCCCATCCTTCCTCCCCACCCGCTGCTTGGCAATCACCCTTCCTACTCTGTAAGAACTTGTCTACTGTAGATGCCCTCATACAAATACAATCAGACGGTAATTTGTTTCTTGCTGCTGGTTTATTTCATATAGCACAATGTTGTCAAGGTTCATCTATGTTGTAGCATGTGTAGCATTTCCTCCCTTTTTAAGGCTGAGTAATATTCCATTGTGTGTATATACCACATTAAAAAAAAATCTATTCATCTGTTGATGGACACTTGGGTTGCTCCCACCTTTTTGCGATTGTGAATAATGCTGCTATGAACATGAGTATATAATATTTGTTTGAGTCCTTGCTTTCAATTCTTTTGGGTATATACCCAGAAGTGGAAGTGCTGGGTCATATGGTCACTCTGTTTAATTTTTTGAGAAACTGCCATAATGTTTTCCATAGTGGTCGCACCATTTTACATTCCTACCAGCAATGCACAAGTATTTTAATTTCACTACATCTTTGCCAACACTCGTTATTTTCTGTTTTTTGTTTTTGTTTTGATAACAGTTGTCTTAATGTGTGCGAGGTGATACTCTGGACTTAAGTTGCTGTCAAAAGCAAAGGACCTTAGGGCACAAGGACCCCAAATCTCAGAATCACCTCCCTGTTCTGTCTACCCCTGATAGTTTTCACTTTTGTTAACCTGCCAGATGTTTCCAAGCAGATGTTTTGAGGAATACGTTGTCTATTTTGTTTTAGTAGTACTTAGTGGGAGGGTTAGTCTGAATTATCTGGACCACCATCACTTCTTTTCTGTATTTCAAGAAGAAATGAAGTGGGCCTTAAAGGTAGAAGGAGAGTAGGAGTCCACGGATTTAATATTTCTTCATTTTTTAACCCACGTTATTTCCCACGTCTATATTTTAAGTAACCTGGAGTAGATATCCTGGCTGAGTACTCGCAGTAGCTCAAATTAACAGGCAGTGAATTTTTTTTTTTTTTTTAGATTAAGTGGGAATAAAAAGAGAAGAAAATCCATGGAAGAAAAAGGAGTGGAAGAAGAAGGGGAGAGAGAAGGAGGACCTAGAGGGATAGAGATGGAGAAGGCAGAAAAGTGGGAAGAAGAAAAGAGAAAGATGAAGCGGGGAGAACAGAATTAAAGGAAGCTCCATTTAGCTTTACCAAGACCTGTAGCCAGTACTTCTGTAGAAATCCAGAGTTACTACTCGTTTAACAAGCAAACAAACAAAAAATTCCTTTCACATTGTCCTTTCCTTGCCAACCATTCACTTATTTTCATGACTGGTCATGGAAAAGGAAATTAATTCATTCACTCAACAAATATTTATTAGGTACCCACTATATGCCAAGCTCTGTTCTGGGCACTGAGGATAAACAAATGAACAAAACCTACACAAGCCCTTGCCCTTACCGAGCTTCTGTTCTAGTGGGCCACTGTATCCAAGGTACAGTGATTGAGGTGCTAAATGCTATAACAAACAGATCACAATTTCTCAGCAGGTTAACATAAGGTCTGTTGTCTGCTCAGCTGAGAGTCCTTGCATGTATTTTTGGTCACGCAGATCTGCCCTGCTCATTCAGAGTCACACTTCTGCTTCACGTCTATTGGCAAGAACTAGTCACATGGCCCCAAAGGCAAGGGCATGGCTGGGAAATGTAGTTCCCAGTAACAAACACAAGTCTTTGGTGATAGCAAACTGATTCTTCACATGGAAAGATACAGACAAGAAACTGAATAACAAATTATTTATTACTTTAGGAGGTGATAAATGCTATGAGAAAAATGCAGGAAAGAAATAAGAGTGTCTGGGAGGGGGGAGTATTGAAATTTTAAGTAGACTGGCAAGAGATGGGCTCACTGGGCTGAGCAAAGCTTGAAGGAAGCAGAGGAGTGAACCATGTGAATACAGGGGAGACGGTGGTACTGGAAGAGGAAACACTCAAAAAGGAGCCCATTATGGCTGAAACAGAGCCAGCGGAGAGAGGCAGGAGATGAGGTCAAACAAATCAGAGGCAAATCGTGTGGGACTCTAGTTTCATCCTCTGAATGAGATGAGAAGAAATCAGATGGGCGTGAGCAGAGGAGAGCTAGGATTCAATCTGCACTTTATCGAGACCAGTGTGGTGGCTATGTTGGGAATACACTGAATGGGGGCAAAGCGAAGGAGATAAAAGTGCATGGGACCAGAGTGGCAACAATGGAGGTGATGAGAGATGTCAGTTGCTAGATACATTTTGAAGGCAAAGCAGGATTTGTAGATGGATTGAAGATGGAGTTTGAGAGAAAGACAGGAGTGACTGTGGCCTGAGCAATTAAGAGATGGAGCCAGGGAACACCATGGTGGAGCACGTTTGTGAGGGGGGGGAGTCAAGAACTCACCTCTGGACATGTTGAGCTTGCGACGTCCATATGAGTTTCACATGGAGACGCTAAGAAGCTGCTGGATTAGGGTCTGAAGCTCAGGAGAAAGCCCTGGGCTTGAGCTACAGGTTCAGAGTCCTTTCTCAGGGTAAAGACGCTATTCAAAGCCTTGAGACCGAAAGAGAAGGGCAGGCAGTGTAGTTGAAAAAGAGAGACCCAAGGACTGAGCCTTAGTTCTGGGCAGAATAAGATGTAGCCATTGCTGGGGATGGGGAGAAAAAGAGTGAGGGAAGGAAGCGGGCGTGAGTGGGGAATTATTTGGGGCTGTGGTTCATCAGATCAGAATCAGAATGGAGCACCATTAAATGGTGACCAAGGGGTCTGTTTTCCCCCAACGCTGCTCCTACCTGCCTGCCTCTAGCTGTGTACAATCCCAGTGGTCTGATGATGGGCAGGGCCCTCAGCTGCTCATTCCATGCTTCTGCTCTCTTTCACCACCACCCCTTGCTCTCATAAAGGTTTGGTCATTCATTCAACAATTCTTTGCTGAATGCCTATATATGTGCCGGGCCCTGAGTGAACAAGCTAGACAAGGCCTGTGCCCTTACGGAGCTTATACTCCAAGGGGGCCGGGGCAGATAATAAACAATCAACAGATAGACAAACAAGAACATTCCTAATCCAGGGTAAAAGAACAGAGAATGCCCTGCTTTGGTGAAGGGGATCATGAAAATTCTCTTCCAGGAGGGGACATCTGAGCTGAGACCTGAGTGCTAAAAGGATGACGGCCATCAGATCTGGGGGTCAAGGATCTGGCTGGAGGGAGGCTTGCAGTGCTGCAGGGGACTGTTGAAGGCCAGTGTGCTGATCATGGCGAGGGGCCCCCTCACACAGGACCTCGTAGGCTATGGTTAAGAATTTGATTTTATTCTAAGTGTGGCGAGGACACCTCCCGTGGGTTTAAGCAGAGGACTCACGTGACATTTCGCAGACCTCACTGGGTTGGTCAGATGGAGAGCAGACAGTAGGGGGCAGAGTGGAGGCAGCGAAAGGAGTTAGGAGGGTTTTCTAGCTGAGGCCACAGGTGGCATCTTGCACTAGGATGGGCCAGGATGCACGTTGTATTGGACGAAAGGGTGGGTCTGGCAATCACATATATCAAGCTCTTCTCTGGGTCCAGGCCTATGCAAGGCCAAGAAAAGCACCTACTAAAGAAACGTCGGCGAGGTACAGTCCTTGCCGTCAGCTTATTGAGTGCTGAATTACAGGAAACTCAGACCACACATATTAAGGTGCCGGGTAAACACAAAGCAACCAATAAGTCAGTGCATAGGAGTGGCTGACTAGGTGCAGAAGGGGGACTGGAAACAGTAACTGGCTACCGCGTAAAGAAGAGACTTTGGAGCCTTCACCAGACGGGCGGGGCGGCTCATTTTCCAGCGGGCAGCGGCAGAGGGTCGCGAGCAGCGCTGCCTCCCCGCCCCCAGCCCACGGCCCCGCATGGCGGCGGGGCCTGGATTGTCCAAGAACTTGGCTCCGGGCTCCAGTTTCCCAACTCACTCGGAGCTCAGAGAATTGGTGACTCAGGCGAGGGCCCTCCCGGCACGCTGCGTTCTCAGCAGGCCTGCAGTGACTCACCACCTCGCTCCCTCCCTCACTGCTGACCCCGGGCCAATCCCTTAATGAGTCTACACCCCACTCTTCTCACTTGGCCGGGACAATTGCCTGGTGGAGTTTTTAGCTCCCCGGGGGCAGGGCTTCTGTCAGCAACCGTCCAGGTTCCTCGAGAGAGGCTTCTCGTAGGGTCTGGAGGAGCATAAAACCCTTGGGTGGACCCGAAGGTCCCAGGCCCTCCCTGTGCACCGAAGGAGGGCTTTAATGCCTGTGCATTCTTCTAATTTCAGAGCCTTTCAACAGCATTTTATACCGAATACAATTTCGCAAGTCTTGGTGTCCTGGAGGAATTTTCCCTTGGACACCTCTTGGTCAAAATTTGCTTGGGGGAAACAAAAAAGCAACCAGAGTAGGCCCCCAAAGTCTGCAAAGCAGAGACCAGTGGCAATGGGAGGTGAGAGTTCGGCGGACTGACCAACGGGCCCCGGAGCAAGGGGACCACCGCGCGAGGGCGCGGGCGGATGCTCTGCTCGCCCGCGCAATCGAAAACGGGCGGCGAGTATCGCGAGAGGGCTCAGCTCCCCTGCAGCGAGCCCTCCGGCAGGAGCAGAGGCCCAGGCGACGGGCGTGGGCTGCGGGGTCGCTCGCTTGGTTCCCCGGCTAGCATCTCGGCGCCCCTACTTCCAGCGCGCCCCGTCGCAGCCAGGCGACCTGAGCGTCCCCCAACCAGCCTTGGGCCGGAGTGCTGCCCGCGGTCCTTCGCTCGCCCGGCCGCCAGCGCTCGCCGCCCGGCTGGGACCCGGCAGGTGGACTGCGGCGGGCGCACCCTCCTTCCGGCCCCGGCCCCTCTCCCGGACCCTCCCTCGAGCCCTGGCGCGCCTCTGCTCCCCGGCCAGAGCTCGCAATCTGCGCCCCCGAGTTACCTGCCTCGGGAAGTCCCAGTTCGCAAGCAGCCCGGACTGTAAAAGGGTGGATTCGGCAGAGCCCAAAACCACATTCCTAGGGGAGGGGTGGGGTCCCCATCTAGAGGGTCGCGGATCGCATTACCGGCCGAGGGGAGGAGACAGCGGAAGGGAGAGTCAACAGGGGTAAAAGTTGCTTTTCGCTTAGTACTCCCCTCCCCCTCCCTAACGCGCTACGATGCCGGTTGGCTCGGGGACCCAGTGTCCGCCCAGGTTCCGGAGCCCGACGGCCCCAGAACGGTTTGGCAGGACAGAGGCATCTTTACATCCGCGGATGCGGCAGTCAGAGCGCCGGTTGGTTTGCAGGGCTGCCGGGCTCCGGGGCCCCGAGGGCGACCCCCGGCTGCCCGGGGGCGGGAAGCAGAAGCCCGCCTCCGGGCACCGAAGATCTAGAGCAATAACAGACGCATAAATAAATCAATGAGCAGCTCTTTGCTGCCAGCAGCAGGGAAACCTCGGGCTGATTAAATGCAGACGTGGGGTGTCTGCCAGGACAGGAGGGCGGCGGGGTACAAGGAACCGGCGTGGAGGCGAAGGGTGGGGGGAAGGGAGGCCGGGGCAGGAGCGACGGGAAAGACCCAAAGCCACGTTTTTAAACATGGAGGGGGGGAATTTTAAAGGCAAACAGTACGGGGGAGGGAGGAGGGCCGGGCTGCGGGCCCCTGGGCCTCCCAGCCACCCGGGGCAACTTTCCGGGCGGGAGGTGCGGCCCGAGGGGCGGCGCCGGCGGCGGGAGGCGGGAGTCCGAGGCCGAGCGAGGGGGGGAGTCACTTTAAAGGCTCTTTCTTACCCATAATGCTTTGTGGGGACGTTGACAAGTGGATCCAAGATGGCGTAGAAAGTAATGACAGGTAAGTCCTGACTTCCCCCTTCTCTGCTGCTGGGACCGCTCCGCGAGCTGCCGGAGCCCTCCGGAGAGGGGACCGGACTCCCCTCCGGTCCTCCGAGTCCCGGGAAGGGCGGCCCCGGGGCGGGCCTGGGGCCCAGACGGCCCGCGGCGGGGCCTGGGAAGCGGGGCTCTTCGAGGCGAGGCCCGGACGCTGGGGCTGTTTACAGCTTCTTCCCCTCCCTGGCCCCCTTCCCCTCCGCTGGGGGCCGCGGAGCCCTCGGCCCAGGCCGTGGAGGGGGCCTCGCAGACCCCGGCCGCGAGCCTGAGGGAGGTTTGTCCAGCCCACGGCACTCCGGGAGGGGGAGTCGAGCCGCCTTGCACGCTCGCCTCCTCCGGGTCGCGGCTGGGGGTGGGGAGCGTGCAGGCCTCCCACGCCCCGCTCGATTGCCCCCTCTGGGCTCGGACTTCCCCGCGGGGTGGGGCGGGGGCCGGAGGGTGGGCGCGGGGAAAAGTGGGTCAGGGGTGCACCCCTCCCTCCCCCGCCGAGGGCTGTTGCCTGAGCTTTACTTTCTTTACCCCCTTTCTCCGCCCCCTCCTCGGAAATTCTCATTGGCCCACAAGCACATCAACAAAAATAAAAACAGAGGATCCTTTCCTGGAGATTCCTTCAAGACTTCCCTTTTCTTGAGCTAAGGGACCGCAGTTTTATCTAAGGAACTTTGATTGCTCTCCCCCCAAATTATTTGAGGCTTCTGCACCCTCCCCTTTGCTGAGGATTCTCCAGCCAGGGTTGGAAATCAGGGTCTTAGGATTCTTCTTGGATTGAGACCCTCAGGTTTTGTTTGAAACTCAAAATTGTTGTTCCTTCACCCTCACCACTTACACTTTTCAGGCAAATCGTTCATAGATGTGGAACTCCAGAGACAGTGGATTCCTGGAGTTGGGCGGGGGGAGGGGGAGGAAGGCGTCGTCCTGGCTAGTTGTTAATTTTGCCCTCTTAAACTCTTATGAATGGATTTCTTCTCCTTCATCTCTTCTTTTTTCTCCTTTTTTTTCATTTCATGTTTTGAAAGTAAGGTCAGTCAGATATGACATTTTTATGTTTGGATTTTAAGAGCACTTTATAATTATTCTTTTATCACACAGAGAGGAAATGTTTTTGTTTTAAAGTAAAGCAAACAGACTCATTTACAAAGCTGCATACTGTATACCATTTTGGTAACTTTTTCCATTTGAAATTTATATGCCCTTTCACTTCAGGCTGATAGAATGTTTGCTACTGATCATGTCTCTTACTGGTGTTGTATAGACACATTATACTTTTCTGTTTATCTCAGGAATTGGATGAAGTAATTGATCACTAAAGAACTACAGTGCTGGTGAGATGTGTAAGGTGAGACTGCAGTTAAAAATGATTTACCTTTTTTCCTTCTTTATTTTAATCAAGTCATGAGGGTGAGACTGAAACTAAGTAATTTGATGGGGCCATCTTTATTTCCAAATCACTCACTCAGTCAAATGGGAGTAGAGGCAGGGCTAGATTTGGAAAGGACAACTGTGTCAAGTATACCAAACTTTTCAGCTACTGGAGCTTATCCAGAGCCAAGTGTTATTTGCAGCCATCCTTGATTAGTATCTTCACCAGGGGTAATTATAGTTTGCCTATTTAAATTCCCTTGTGTAACTTTAATTGAATGTCTTAATTTTATCTGTGCTTTGGTGTCCATCACTTAGTCTGCATTGAGTGTTAGTGATTGTGTATGTGGATTTTGTATGTCTGCAGTTTGTGGGACTCGTGTAAAGTACACCCTTTCCATTGGAAAGCGTTATTTCAGGCACATCCTGCTTTTATTTTCTGAAAAATGGAACAGTGCTTGTCTCATAATTATTTGGAAATAAAAATGATAGTGTTGCATTTTGGTTATAGGTTATTAGGGATGAGACTGGCTTGTCATTATCTTCTGGTCACATGTAGTGTGTGAATTCAGAGTGTTGCTTTATTTAATCTAACTTATAAGGCTTTGGATTTATAGAACATTATTAATATAGTGTCAATGAACAGTCAGTATTCTGTACTGGTGAGAAGGAGAGTGGTTTGCTAATTTTACATTCTTCACAAGCAATTTTCTCAACTTTAAAAATATATCTTTTTATTTATTTTTTATTTTAGTCATCGTAGATGTACTATACTACAGTGTGTGTGAGTGTGTCTGTAAAATATTTTACTATGGTTTATTGAGAAAATGTAAGTTGTTATGGTAGATTGGTTACTGCAGCGTTTTTTTTTTTTTCCTTTAACACATCTGGGTAGCCTTTGAATTTTGAAGTCCACTCACAAAGTTTTCATCTCTATCACACATCTGTTTAAGAAGAGTAAGCTGTGCTTTATTTTATTCCAGATTGAGGCATACAATTGACATTTTTGCCTTAAAAAAAAAACTTGGGAGAGGAAGGTGGACATAAACCAAGATCTTTTTGTAAGTGCACACACCACATTTGCTTGTGTTTGAAACTCAGAAGTGCTTGTGTGTATTACATTTATTTTTATTCTTAGCAGAGCAAATATGGATTTTAAAATTTATTTATTTTCAGCTTACAGATGGAGGCATATTCATGCCTTAGACCTCCCAAACTGTACCTTTTATCTTTTTTTTTTTAATACATATTACTTTGTGGAAAGAACCAATGATCTACTTTTGGGCCTATGGAGATGTTTGTTTATAATCCAAAAGGGAATATTTAGAAATAGGTAATCTTGTGTGGCTAGTGTTGTTTGGCCTGAGCTGTGTCAAGACATTTTCCACAATTTTCACACATGTAGACCATGTGAAGTGTTAGTATTCACTTCAAAGTGAAGTTGGTGGTTGGCCACCGAACAGGTTGTCACACGAAGCATTCTAAAATGGGAAATGCCATAGTATTGAAGTTTGTGGTGAAGCGGGGTCTGTGTCTTTGAGCTGAATGAAGACACAGCTTTTTTAGTCTGTCCTTTTGGCTGGGAAGCTGGGACACTATTTTTAGGTAAGGCGGGAGTTTTGGGGAGTCAGTAAGTGCCTCTGTCAGCTGGTGTGCTTGATTTTTGCAGTTGTTAGCAAGAAGTTTCATTTCTAATACCATAAGTATTCAATCTACATTGTTTTAAAGTCTGTATACATTTATGGACAGTCCAGTGTTTTACTGGAGAAGGGAGTGATGCCAAAATAACAGGGGAAATCATTCCTACTTGCAAAGGCCTTGTGTAGTTTAAAAATATAGAGCATATTCATGAAAGGCTAAGAATATTGCAGAGGGACCTACAAATAAGTAGACCAGATCTTACACATGCATTTTTGTTCTCTGTTTAAGAAGTAGGCATGGTATTGATATTAAATGCAAATTAGTCTATAATTATCTGTCAGACTATATTTAAGATTCTAAATGCAGGCCCAGCACAAGAAGTAAGGTCCTTTGCCTGTTGTTTTAAATGCATAGTAGATTTGGGGCCAAGTTTATCAACTTGTCGGTAAACAAGAGGTGGGGAGGAGCTACTTAAAAAATTATAAACAGATTGTTATGGCTGTTTATTTCCATAAACTTGGATAAGTATACACGCAAATATAATTTGATTTCTAAGTAATAGTTTGAATTGTTTTCTAGGAGAGAAGTATATGTGTGGAGAGTGTGGCCACAGCAGCTTGTAGTTCATTTAAATTGCTGGGTGTAGTTGGGATGGCTTCGGTAGCATTGGCTAGGAGCAGCGTAAAACTTAGTGGTCTGTCCCTTCCCCGGTGGCTGAGATTATCCTTTTGAGCCACACTGAATTTAATAGAGTTAATATTCCTCTTTCAAAAATAAATAGTAGATATAACATGAAGATTTTTAATTTATATGTATATATATGTGTACATGTATATTTATATATGTATATATCTTTATTTTAAAAGCTACCAATTGTATAAAGCAAATTGAAAGTTTTTCAGTGTACTACTGAAGAGTCATACCAACTTGTTTCCTGGTGTAAATTGTACTGGGTCAGTTTCTCCAGGGGCAGGAAGTTGTATGGTAAAGCCAGAATTTGTGTGTTCAACTTGTTTTGACTCTCCAAAACTCTGATTCATCATTAGGTTCTTCAGAGAATGCACGGCAAATTTTTTTGAGTAAACCATTGTGACGTGTGAATGTTTGTGATTTTTGTTATTTCTGTGCCATATTTTAGGTGTTCTCGGAACATCTGAATTTGCCTTTTTGCTTTCTTCTGTCGATATTCTCCTTGTGGTGAAAATATTCCTGTGAGGCGAGCTTCCTTTCAGTAGGCAATATGTGTAACTAATATAGTTAAAAAAATTATTATTTTTATGTAAAACTGATGCATGCTATGGTAAACAGATCGGAGCAGTGCTAAGTGTATGTAGGAAAAAAGATAAAAAGCCTCTGCTCTCCTTCCTCCATCTTTAGCCATGTCCCCCTAATCTGACCGTAGAAAGCAGTTGGTGTTACGTGGTGTTTGGAAGACCTCTCTTGCCTAGGTGCCCGGGCAGTAGTGAAAGCAGAGGGAGAAGTCAGGGAAGGCATGGCCACTGAACCCGTTTAGATGTCAGGCAGGGATTCCGCCCTTATTTCCTGTAATGTTAATTAATATTGATAATCTTAAACTTCCATTAGTTTAAGATAACTGTAATTGAATTGTTAGTGAAACACTCAAACAGTTAATTGCATTGTCAGGTTGGTAAAGTTTTGATTTGTTGATCTTGTAAGGAAATAAATAATTGGAAATTGAATTCACATAACCTTAGGGCTGGGAGTAATGTTGGTAATTATCATCTGTGGAATTTTATGATGAGATGCACAGTATACTTACTATAGGCTTGTTATAACTCATTATCTTTCCTTTAGTTTTCAGAACAACTCCAAGATAGCTGTTATTTCTGCTTTGCAGAGGAAATTTAGGTTAAATGTGAATTAACGAACATAACGTCGCAAGACTAGTAAGTAGTGGTGCTGGCGTTGTGCCTTGGAAAGGGCGTTCTCTTTCCATTGCAGTATGCTCTGCTGCTTCTATCTAGTCTGTCTTATTTTCCAGATGAGGAAATTGAGGCCTGGAGAAGTCAAGTGACTTGCCCAAGGTCACACAGCTGATTAGTAGCAACATTAAACCAAACTTTTATCTCTGGACCCTTATCTCAGGACTCTTGGTCCTGGCTGGTTATGCTACATTTTATTGAAGTACTGTGGACCAAAAGACCATATGCTGTGACCACTGGATACAAATGCTTCAGAACTGATACATCAGCAGTGGTGTTTTCTAGTATGTATTAAAAGGTTCCTTCTCTCTCTTTCAGAAATTATAAAGAGCTCTGATGGGCTATTTGGGTGATACCCAGTGCAGTGAACTGCAGGTGAGTAAGGTCTGGGAGAGCCTTATTTACAAAGCAAGAACTTGATAATGCCTGAGGAAAAGACAAAAGAGACTTAATCTAGAGGAGGGTGTCTGGTCAGCAAGATGAGGTGGGACAAGGTGGAGGAAGTAGGGCACTGGTGCAGCAGTGGTGACCTGACTGAATTGGCTACTTCTGGAGCAGACTGGATGATGGTGAACCTACTCCAAACAGACTGCCTGACGCTTTGTCAGTTTGTTTGAGGAGAAGTGCGGGTAGGTTAATCTTCCACTTCTGTTTTGAATGAGTAACTGCACAGGGATTCAACCTATCTGCATATGATTGGATCTTCAGAGGTCCTTCAGTTTTTGTGTCAGCATTCTTGAGTGTTGATCACCCAGTGCTCTGATGAACGGGTTAAGTATTAAATTGTTTGTTTTCCCTGTTATCTACTGTGTGTGTATTGTCATGAATGACTGTATATATCTGCATTTTTGAGGATCTAGATGCCAAGAACATATCAAAGGAAACAAAAGGTTAAACTTTTTTCCTAATGGTTGTATTAGTCCTTCAAATTATTTGTTTTTTGCTGAAATGCCCTAAGAATAACATTTTAGTCTTGAATATTTATTATTTCACAGTTAGTAATCTTCTTGGTCCATTATAGTATCTTGGCCATTCAGTATTAAACTAAGAAAACGGTAATACTACAGAAAAACAGAAGACTGTTTTAATATTGTTCTTGTGGGGCATCAGTGCTAAAATTATTTTTTGATACATTTTTAATACTAGTCCCAGAGACTTTAATGAGACAATGCTATATACTTTTAGGGTTTATAATTAAACTTAGGCTTGGCTACTTATTGATTGCTAAAGTAAAACGTTGTTTCTTGAGTTAGGGTAGTTTGCACATTCATCCCCCCGCAGGTTCATGGGGGTGATCAGAAGACTAGTTGAGCTGGTTTCTTGGTCCTTGGAAAGCTGGGGTCTGGGTTGTCATAGGTCATTGTGATAAGAAGTGCATGAGCGTTCTCAGTTAAGGCCAAAGTGAGCAGTAAAAGAGAGGTGTGGTCCTCTTCCTGAGAGTATATCGAGTTTGCATCCTGGGACCCCTAGTTTCCTTAGTATGGTAGAACTTTCTCTCTTAAATTACAAAATAATTTAAGAATTGTTATTAAGTAAATTGTTAAGTATTTGGGTTACTACCCCTAAAACAGTTGATTTTCTTTTTGGCATTCTGTTAAAAAAATATATATGTATAGATATATATCTATATCTATATATATACACACACACACACACACACACATATATATTATTGTACTCATTTTTAATTATGATGCATATAATTTGAATTTTTCTTATTTATTAGATTATGAAACATTTCCATGTTATAGTTGTCACAATTTTAATTGACATGATTACACTTTGAGAGACTGCAAAATATTTCATCAAGTCATGCCGTCAGTAATTTACTTCAATCTTTTTATGTTAGATGTTTATGTTGCTGGCTGGTTTTCAGTTAATACTTGAATCTATGTTATTGTAGATATTGTATTTTTTTCTGGCTAATTATATCTCTAGGATAAATTTTTGAATGCATTATTGTGTTAAATGGTATGAATGTTTTTATGGCTTTTGATATATATCGCCATACTGTTTTTTAAGAATGTTATACCAGTTTGTACTACTAACAGATATACAGACGAACCTGTTTCACCACAACTGGATATAAATACATTTTTTCCTTAAAAGTTTTTGCTTATTTAATCGTGTAAAGTGGCATTTGTACTTCTTTGTTCTATAACGTTGAATTTTTCTCTTTGAGTCTCTTCATGGTGAATTGTTTGTTCATATCCTTTGCTATTTTAATCAGTAAACTATCGATGTGGGCTTTGGATGGTAAGGCACGTATAACCAGCTAATAAACAGGTGCTTATTAAAAAGATGATCAGAACATGTTCAGTGAGAATGTTCAGAGAGAGTCTAGTCTAGATGGTAAATTTTCTTGAGAATAGTGGTTGAAGGGGAACAGGTGAGTTATTCCAAGATTCAGTTCGGCAAATGTTTAGTACGCATCCGTGTGTACCATGTGTTGCGTCCTCTCAGTGCTTCTCAAGTCATCATGGCATATACTTGGTTGAAGGAGGGGGCTGCTTGAGGCTGCTAGAGGCTTGACTTGTTGGGACTTTGGCTCTGAAGTCGCTTTGTGGAGGGCTGAGGGGATCACTGACTAGAACGTCTTTAGCTCATTCACGGCATACCACAGTGCCACGGCACTTTGAGAAGCTCTGTTCTGAAGGATACAAAGATGAATAAAACATCATTTCCTCTGACAAGGAACGAATCATCTAGTAGAGAGAGTAGGGGCACCAAAACAAGAAAGGACTAATAGGAATTTGAAGGGTGCTGTAAGAGGGGTTCAGACAAGGTGCTTAGGGGTTCAGTGGAGGGAGTGATACTGCCCCCTTGGGGATATAAGCTAACACTTCAACTGAGGAGGTGGCATTTAAATTGCACCACTGTGAAATTGAGGCGCCATGGCAAGAAGGGGGCATTCTGGAGGGAAGGGTAGCTTGAGCAAAGGCTGAGGGGTGGTGTTGGAAATGAGGTGGCTGTCCGGAAACTGCGTATCCAAATTACCCGGACCCTGGGTTACATGAAGGAACATAGCGGACAGTGCGGCTGTTGAGAGGTCATGACTGGGTTTTGGAGAATGAATATGATGGATTGTCAGTGAGGAGAAACTAGAGACAGCGTTTTCAGTTGGGTTCCTGGTATTACTCCAGGTGAGGGATGATGAGTGCCTGAGTTGGTGTACTTGGGGATGAAAGGAGGTGGTGGAGTCAAGAGGTATTTTGGAGGTTGAACAGAGAGATGTGGTGACTGATTAGGTAGGAGGGGAAGCGAACAGTCAGTTCTATGTCTCAAGTCAGAGATGATGCTGAGGTTTTTATGGTTGGATGGCTGGCAGAATGGGGCAGCAGGAATACAGAAGTCAGGAGGAAGAACAGGCCTTAGGGGTTTAGGATAGAGAAAAGACGAGTTTGGTTTTGTGAGTTTAAGGAACTAGTAGAAAGGTGAAATCAGAATCTTAACCCTGGAAGGAACAGATGAGGAAGTTCAGGGCCCAGAGGAACTAGAGGGACCAGTGAGGTCTCACAGTTAGATAAAGCAGAGTGTAGACTGCAGCTGCCTGATTCCCAGTCCAGCACTCTCTTCACTGCCTCAGACTGAGAATCTTCTCTGCGGTGTTTTCCTCGCACCCAGGTGTGCTCAATAGGAAGCTGGAAGTGGCAGAGCTTATGTTGGGAGTGAAGAGTTTATTTCTTAATTACATTTTTTTTATTATGGAAAATTCCAGATGTATAGAAGTGGAAAGGGTATAATCAGTCCCACTGTACCCGTTGTTCAACTTTAATAGTTACTAATGCTGTTTCATCTGTTTCCTCCCTCTCCATCAGTTATATTGAAGTAAATCGGATAGAGTGTTTTGGTGAACCTGAACTCTGGGTATCTGTAGTTAAGGAGAATTGAACAGTTCAGTAGGGTATGTTCTGAGCTTTCTGGGTGGGGGTCTAGAGTGAACAGAAGTAGTATTAATTGCCAGAATTCCTGGGCAAATCACTTACGTCTTCTGAGCCTTCGTTTGTCTGTGAGATGGAGGTAATAATGGCAGCGTCACAGAATCACCTGAGATAAGGTGTAGAAAACCCTCTGTGAACTGTGAGCCTGAAGTGACGCAGGTTTTAGTTGTTGGTAATAACAGAAAGGTGATGCTGTTCCTTTGGGCTTCTGTGTTGCTGGCATTCAGTACATTTTTATTATTCAGCAAAGAATTATGTGAGGTACCTGAGGCTTCAACAGGGAACAAAACAGGCAAAATCTCAGCTCTCCTGGAGCTCATGTTCTAGGTCTGGAGTATAATAGGAAGCTAATACCTTAATAGTGATTAGTGTGGGCCAGACACTGTTCTAAGTGCTTTCATATTTTACCCTATTTAATTCTTGCAGCAATGCCTTGAAGTGTAGCACTGTTATTATTCCCATTTTGCAGATTTGGAAATCAAAGCAAATGTTTAAGCAGATTGCCTCAGGTCACAATGCCAGGATTCATATTGAGGCAGAGCTGGCTTCAAGCCTATACTCTTACCCCTGTGCCATTAGAACTCTTCAGCTCATTCATGGCGTACTAGTGTTTGATACAAATAAAAAAGGTAGGCCCTGATTGAAATTATCCCTAAACAAGTAAGTGTTCTCTTCTTGTGGGAGAAAAAAGACAAAAACAAATGAAAAAAATGGCAGTACACAGTTCTCTGTGGATGGGGGTATATTAATATTCTTACATTGACAAGTATTTTTCTTCCTAACTTTTTATAGGCTTCACCAACTTTCTTGGTTTCTTTAGATACAAATGGCCACCTCAGTGGAAGGAAGTCATTTTCCTGCTGGTACTTGGGAAGAATGGCTTCTTGAATGAAGCCCTTCTTGTTTACAATTCTTCTTTTTCTCCTGCTGCTCTCTCCTTACCTTGGGGCAGTTCCCTTCTCTGATTTCCCCTGTTCTCTGCTCCTCCTTTTGCACACAGCTGTGGTGTCCCTTCCCAGTCTCACCAGCTGCCCATGTTCTCAAGGATTTCCTTCCTTCTGCCTTTGCCTTCTCTTCCCTGGCCTGCCTCTGTCAGTCACCTTGGGCCTTACCCTCTGTTTTGGCTTTTCTGAGTTTATTCATTGGGACGAACATCAGGACCAATTTCCCGCCCCTGGCTCTGGCGCTGCCCTGCCAGCTCTTGTTTCTCCTTCATGGGCAGGGAAGATTGGGAAATGGGCAGTGAGCATTCCTTAAGTTTGCATCGGGATTAGGACATGGGTCTCACTCCTTTTAAGGAGGGTTAGGAGGGTATTACGGCTTGCATACTTGTGGGGTTTTTTTTAATATTGTTAAAATATACATAACATAAAATTTACCATTTTAATCATTTTAGCATACAATTCGGTGTCATTAAGTGCATTCACATTGTTGTACAGCCAGCACCACCATCCATCTCCGGAACTTTGTCATCTTCCCAAATTGCAGTTTTGTACTCATTAAACACTAACCCTCCATTCCCCTCTCCCTCAAGCACCTGGCAAACATCATTCTACTTTCTGTTTCTAAGAATTTGAATAGGGTCCATTCATACCATAGGTACCTCATGTAAGTGCACTGATACAATATTTGTCTTTTTGCGACTGGCTTATTTCACTTAGCATGTCTTCAAGGTTCATCCATATTGTAGCATGTGGCAGCATTTTCTTCCTTTTTAAGGCTAAATAATATACCATTGTATGTAAATATATTTTTAAAAATTCATCCATTTTTTTGATAGACACTCGGGTTGCTTCCACCTTTTGGCTGTTGTGAATTATGTTGCTGTGAACTTGGGTGTATACATATCTGTTCAGGTCCCTACTTTCAGTTCTTTTGGGAAATGCCCAGAAGTGGAATTGTTAGATCATATGGTAATTCTGTGTTTAATTTTTTGAGGAATCCCCGTATTTGTATTCCATGGCAGTAGCACCATTTTATGTCCACCAGAAATGTAAAAGGGTTCCAATTTCTCCACACCCTCACCAACAGTTATTTTCTATTTTTTTGATAGTAGCCATCCTAATGGGTGTGAAATGATAATATATACTTGTTTTTAAAGGTGTTTTATGTAGAATAATAGAATTTCAGGACTAGAAATGGTATTAAAGATTTCTAATTCAGTTAGCTGTAGACAGCAACGAATGTTCTCATATGTCTTAGCATTTTCACTTCTTACTCAGTTGGAAAAAGGCATTTTGGGCAGATGGGTGTCTACTGGATCTTTGGCTCAAGATGAACTATGTCTGACCCAGGCAGGGTACATGGAATGCAGCTTTGTAAGAGATCTGCTCTTCTCTTCTGCCAGTGACTCTATTTCTTATACCTCTTTACAGTTTCCAACTGTGTCTTCTGGGTTATTTAATCTT